>NC_056032.1:27664722-28366423 GCF_004379255.2 Salvia splendens
ACACACTACAAACATTAAACACGATATGAATAAAATACACAAACACAATATATATAAAACAAACTTCATATACATTGCGCACTATATACACACTATATACACACTATACATATCACAAATATTAAACACACTATAAATAAAATACACTACACATGTACTGTAAACATACATGCATACATTGAACACACTACGGGGAGTAGCACAAAATACACAATTTATACACTATACAACAAATGCACAATTAAAATACACAATTTCACACATTGTACACACTACAAACATTAAACACGATATGAATAAAATACACAAACACAATATAAATAAAACACAAACACACACAACTCAACGACACTATAAAAAAATGAATAACACTGCATGCATACTATGTACTATAAACCATAGCACATAACACACATTGCACTCCCTCTGCACATCCCACATATACGCACACTTTACACGCATATATATTAAAAAAAATTACACATTGTACACTAAATACATATACAAAACACAAACATTACAAAAACACTACACTTAGTACGCGGCACATACTACAAACAGTAAACATATTATAAATAAAATATACAAACATGCACAAAACACATATACAACAATAATACTTACATACATTGCAAACGCTATAGTACATATACTAAAACAAAATACTCTATTTATATACTACACAACAAATATATACATAAAATTCACAATTTATACATACGTGGCACCTACTACGCACACTCACTACATGCATAAATTTCACAATTTATACTACGCACTAAATGGACTGCACATACAACCCACACTCACTACGTACACAAAATACACAATTTAAATATACTATACAATAAATGCACACACTATATACATGATATATACATTATACATTACACATACTACAAATATTAACTACTTTATAAATAAAATACACAAACACAATATAAATAAAACACACTTCATACACATTGCGCACTATATACACACTATACATATCACAAATATTAAACACACTATAAATAAAATACACTACACATGTACTGTAAACATACATGCATACATTGCACACACTACGGGGAGTAGCACAAAATACACAATTTATACACTATACAACAAATGCACAATTAAAATACACAATTTCACACATTGTACACACTACAAACATTAAACACGATATGAATAAAATACACAAACACAATATAAATAAAACACAAACACACACAACTCAACGACACTATAAAAAATGAATAACACTGCATGCATACTATGTACTATACACCATAGCACATAACACACATTGCACTCCCTCTGCACATCCCACATATACGCACACTTTACACGCATATATATTAAAAAAAATTACACATTGTACACTAAATACATATACAAAACACAAACATTACAAAAACACTACACTTAGTACGCGGCACATACTACAAACAGTAAACATATTATAAATAAAATATACAAACATGCACAAAACACATATACAACAATAATACTTACATACATTGCAAACGCTATAGTACATATACTAAAACAAAATACTCTATTTATATACTACACAACAAATATATACATAAAATTCACAATTTATACATACATGGCACCTACTACGCACACTCACTACATGCATAAAATTCACAATTTATACTACACACTAAATGGACTGCACATACAACCCACACTCACTACGTACACAAAATACACAATTTAAATATACTATACAATAAATGCACACACTATATACATGATATATACATTATACATTACACATACTACAAATATTAACTACTTTATAAATAAAATACACAAACACAATATAAATAAAACACACTTCATACACATTGCGCACTATATACACACTATACATATCACAAATATTAAACACACTATAAATAAAATACACTACACATGTACTGTAAACATACATGCATACATTGCACACACTACGGGTAGTAGCACAAAATACACAATTTATACACTATACAACAAATATACACATAAAATACATAATTTATAGCACATATAGAAATATTAAACACAATATAAATAAAATAAACAAACATTAAATGGACCGCAATACTACACACATTATATACAAAATACACACTAGTACACAATTCACAAAATGAACATACTAAGCACCACTATACAAAATAAAAACTTTACACTATAAACAAAATACACACTGTCCATACAAAATACGCAATACACACACTACACTACACAAGATACATGCACACACATTAAACACATAAATATAAAACAAACAATACACACTGTACACGAAAAACTAAATACCAATATTACAAAAACAAACTATACATACTCGGCACATACAACACTACAAATAAAATACACAAAACATATGCACAACATAAATAAAATACACTACACATGTACTGTAAACATACATGCATACATTGCACACACTACGGGTAGTAGCACAAATTACACAATTTATACACTATACAACAAATATACACATAAAATACATAATTTATAGCACATATACAAATATTAAACACAATATAAATAAAATAAACAAACATTAAATGGACCGCAATACTACACACATTATATACAAAATACACACTAGTACACAATTCACAAAATGAACATACTAAGCACCACTATACAAAAATAAAAACTTTACACTATAAACAAAATACACACTTTCCATACAAAATACGCAATACACACACTACACTACACAAGATACATGCACACACATTAAACACATAAATATAAAACAAACAATACACACTGTACACGAAAAACTAAATACCAATATTACAAAAACAAACTATACATACTCGGCACATACAACACTACAAATAAAATACACAAAACATATGCACAACATAAATACATACACACCTTGTGCACATTTCAGATACTATTACAAAATAAACTATTTATACACTCTACAACAAATGCACAAATAAAATACATAACAAATACACACGTGGTACATACTACAAACATTAAACACATTATAAATAAAATACACAAACACAATATAAATAAAATAAACAATAGACACAATATTATAAAACATACAATACTTATGCAGCACATACTACAAATACTAATACAAAATACACTACTTGTACATTATACAACAAATGCACAATTAAAATACACAATTTCACACATGGTACACACTACAAACATTAAGCACGATATAAATAAAATACACAAACACAATATAAATAAAACACACACACACACAACTCAACACATAACACATATTGCACTCCCTCTATACATCACACATATACGCACACTTTACACATACATATTAAACAAAAACTACACAATGTACACAAAATACATATACAAAATACAAAGATTACAAAAACACTACACTCAATACGCAACACATACTACAAACACTAAACATACTATAAATACTAATACAAAATACACTACTTATCCACTATACAACAAATGCACAATTAAAATACATAATTTCACGCATTGTACACACTACAAACATTAAACACGATATGAATAAAATACACAAACACAATATAAATAAAACACAAACACACACAACTCAACGACACTATAAAAAATGAATAACACTGCATGCATACTATGTACTATACACCATAGCACATAACACACATTGCACTCCCTCTGCACATCACACATATACGCACACTTTACACGCATATATATTTTAAAAAAATACACATTGTACACTAAATACATAAACAAAACACAAACATTACAAAAACACTACACTTAGTACGTGGCACATACTACAAACAGTAAACATATTATAAATAAAATATACAAACATGCACAAAACACATGTACAACAATAATACTTACATACATTGCAAACTTTATATACTACACAACAAATATATACATAAAATTCACAATTTATACATACGTGGCACCTACTACGCACACTCACTACAAACAATTTATACTATGCATAAAATTTACAATTTATACTACACACTAAATGGACTGCACATACAACCCACACTCACTGCGTACACAAAATACACAATTTAAATATACTATACAATAAATGCACACACTATATACATGATATATACATTATACATACTACAAATATTAACTACTTTATAAATAAAATACACAAACACAATATAAATAAAACACACTTCATACACATTGCGCACTATATACACATTATACATCCACAAATATTAAACACTATAAATAAAATACAATACACATGTAATGTAAACATACATGCCTACATTGCACACACTACGGGTAGTAGCACAAAATACACAATTTATACACTATACAACAAATATACACATAAAATACACAATTTATACATATGTGGCACATATTACAAATATTAAATACAATATAAATAAAATACATAAACATTAAATGAACCGCACATACTACACACATTATATACAAAATACACACTAGTACACAATTCACAAAATAAACATAGTAAAACCACTATACAAAAATAAAAACTTTACACTATAGACAAAATACACACTGTCCACACAAAATATGCAATGCACAACTACACTACACACACTATACACAAGATACATGCACACACATTATACACATAAATATAAAACAAACAATACACATTATACACGAAAAACTAAATACAAATATTATAAAACATACTGTACATGTACATACTGGACACATACTATGAATATTACACACTATAAATAAAATACACAAAACACATGCACAACATAAATACATACACACATTGTGCACACACTACAGATACTATTACAACATAAATTATTTATACACTTTACAACAAATACACAAATAAAATACACAACTAATACACACGTGGTACATACTACAAACATTAAACACATTATAAATAAAATACACAAACACAATATTATAAAACATACAATACATATGCGGCACATACTACAAATACTAATACAAAATACACTACTTATACACTATACAACAAATGCACAATTAAAATACACAATTTCACACATGGTACACACTACAAACATTAAACACGATATAAATAAAATACACACACAATATAAATAAAACACACACACACTATACATATAATGCACATGTTGCTCACTATACAAAAAACACGCACTATGCAACACACATTCTATACACACCATACCCACACAAGACATTACAGTGTGCACATATAAACAAAATACATGCACTACAAACATACATACACAATACATATATTGTACATAATACTTACACTATACACAAAATACATACTCGTACATTATACACAAAAAAAAACATACCTAAACAAAGTACACAAAAAATAACACCCTTTATGCGCCCATTACAAACAAAATATACCCCCCACTGTACACCATATACACAATATACATGCATTACACACAAAGTATACTTACACTACTACACAAAGTATACCAATACCTATTATACACTACACGTAAAATTCACACACTTATTATACAAAATACTCATAGTGCCCACACAATAAACACACTGCACTTCACACAATATACACAAAATACACAAAATGTATACACTGCCGGCACTACACAAATACACACACTTTACACATACAGAAAATACAGACACCATAAACACACTTCATGATGAATGACAGAAAAGTTGAAGCATCTGCGACATCTGCCAGAAAGTTAAAAGATGAGAAATTGGAGAAAGATGAAAAACCTTGACTTGCTTCAGTATGCTGTCGAGGGAGATTAACGACACTAGCCTTGCATCTTCAGCAGAAGTGGAAGACATTACAGTGTGCACATATAAACAAAATACATGCACTACAAACATACATACACAATACATATATTGTACATAATACTTACACTATACACAAAATACATACTCGTACATTATACACAAAAAAAACATACCTAAACAAAGTACACAAAAAAAACACCCTTTATGCGCCCAGTACAAACAAAATATACCCCCACTGTACACCATATACACAATATACATGCATTACACACAAAGTATACTTACACTACTACACAAAGTATACCAATACCTATTATACACTACACGTAAAATTCACACACTTATTATACAAAATACTCATAGTGCCCACACAATAAACACACTGCACTTCACACAATATACACAAAATACACAAAATGTATACACTGCCGGCACTACACAAATACACACACTTTACACATACAGAAAATACTGACACCATAAACACACTTCATGATGAATGACAGAAAAGTTGAAGCATCTGCAACATCTGCCAGAAAGTTAAAAGATGAGAAATTGGAGAAAGATGAAAAACCTTGACTTGCTTCAGTATGCTGTCGAGGGAGATTAACGACACTAGCCTTGCATCTTCAGCAGAAGTGGAAGGACTCCGAATAGGTGCAGCGCCACTTTCTAAATTTAACATCTCTGCGTCGTTTTTCATTTGTTGTAAAATCTGATTCGAGTAAACAGCGTTTGCAGAATTTCAGTATTTGAGAACTGAGGTAACCAAGAAAAAGAGATCCAGCGCTCTATAATACAGACCTTTCTTCTCTTGTGATCAACAGATTCAAGAGCTGAACGTAGCTTAGCTACTTGAGTAGAGTCTTCCGCTGCTTCAGTCGCCAAAGTACCAGCAATATCCTTATGGACCAATATAACCGTAGATATCAGTATGTGAACCATAACAAACCACATTACTGTAAACAATATAAAAAAAAGCATACAGTAAAAGATCTAGATAATGGCACTCTGTCCGTAGCTGCACAAAGATGGGAATCTAAAGAAAATGGTAAGAACATACCTTCAAATGTTGCAGCTGTGAAGTATAAAGACATCTGGAATATTCAGATAACAGCTGTCCAAGAGCATCGGTAGTCGGAGGCTGGGCAGCACCAAGTCCAGCCATCCAACCATCCATTATTGCTGTAGAGAGAAGTTCCAGCTGACCAGTTGCTCCTGCAGCTGTGTCATCAGCAATGGAAAGGAAATCATTGATTGTTGCTTTGCTTCTGAAATGACAAGGTTAGAATGGCCCATCCACTGTGTGTGGATTTGTTGCTTTGCTAATACAAATTACAAGGAAATCGTTTCAATTTAGTATCTTATTCAGGCTTAAGCTGTTAGAGAGGTGTAACTCATCTATACAGAAATAAAGAATAACATAAACATGCTAGAATGGAAAAGACATTAAATCTAGTGATGAGTACAAATGGAATCAAGAAGGAAAACACGACTAATTTACCTGATCAATTCCACGTATCTTCAGAACTAGAACTACTGATGACAACTTTGACTTCTTCTCTGGTTTTATATTTACTTTGAACCCTTGAATTCGGTCCCCAACCAGCATATTCCTTGAACTAGAATCGTAACTAACTAGAGATCTTCCAGCGCTCAACTCGAGAAACCTTACATCACGAAAGACATTTTCACTTTTACACTCGATGCTTATCATATTATAAGATTTCATGTTTCACTCAAGTAGAAAAATTTGTCTATTCAACTAGTAGATCGACACATGACACGGAGGCACCTTAATTGATTGTAGCTCCGGTTATCGAGCAAGCAGGGACATTATATAGAAAATCCTAACACGAGAGACAAGCATCGTATCAAACACTCTTCAGGGCTCCATTTTACGAATGAAAGAAAAAACAGCATCTCTTATTTCAGCTAGGATTTCATGCTCTCTAGAAGCACCTGCCGTAATGACTGCAGCCAGTACCTGCACATAGGAAACCAAGCAGTTATCAGGAAGCTATATTCCATGAAAGATGATAGAATTTAAATTTTTAACAATCCAGTTTTTCTCAGCTGAGACACATACATAACAAATGCATAAGGATGCAAATGCATACAAAACAAATCTTATTGATTAACCAAGGCGATAGATCCAAATGTATCGAACTCCCTCAAACCATAGAAGGAAAAGGTAAATATTAACAAATACTTCAGAGCTATGTCATTAACACATGCTCTGGAACCAAGCTAATTTTCTTAATCTTTTCAGATGCTAGAATGTTTCTTAAGGCAACTTATTTTGCAGACTGAACTTGCTGAGCAGATGCAATCATGTCATTCTTCAGCTCAGTGAATTTCAGCTTTCTTATCATCATGATACCAAAAACTATATGTTGCCGACTGTATTCATAAGAGGAGGTAGAAGGTGCTGAACACAGAATACTAAGGCGAGCGTAGAAAAATGCAAGCAAGGAACCGAAGGGTGTCCTCAAGGAGATCCAATCCCCACAAAAAATTATAGAATGATCAAATTTATAAAATGATGAGAGAGCTAAAATTTGAATGACCGAAAAATTTAAAGCATCTGAGACGACATCTGCCAAGCGCTTTATATTAAGTTCCAGTCTAGTAACTTGCCTCGGAGGGAGCATATACCTGTCTTGAATCTATTCCAAGCTTTTACCAGCAATGCAAGAACCTATACAAAACAAATGCCCATGATAATGATAGCACCAAGGAAAAATGAAAATTTTGATAACTAATATGTATAGAAGGCAAAATCTTCTCAAAATGCAGATATTGCAATGCTTATTGTATAGTAAATACTATAAACATTTGTTATAGACCCAATTGCGACTAGGCATTACTAATAAGTAGTTAAAAATCACAAGAAAAAGTTGGAAATGTGTCGTATTTGGATTTTCTCGATGTGTTCAATTTCTACAGTACATTTAAGATTATTTCAGTTCATTTTCAGAGTACAAAACTTTGATTTTCAATGTAATTGTAACAATAGATCTAAAGGGTCTGGGAAATTTTTTTTATTATAAATGCAATGAACATATATCTCTCTCTGAGTTATGACAGAAACTGCATGATACTTTGATTTTAGAAACCAATACCTCGAGTCCAACAGACTTTGCCATATTTTGAGTTGTTGTGTTGCTGGCCACCTAATCCAGGTATGATACACTTTCAGTTTCACAGAGTTGCAAAAGCTGCAGCGGAAAAAATCACACTTACTTTAAAGAATTAAGGGCCTGTTCACACAACCACACCAAGCACAAGTACAAGCACATAAAATTTTAAGGTGTGCTAACTTTACCAACAGTTTTAAGATTTAAACACATATCAACTTATCTTAATTGGAAAGTGCACTCACAATAGATAAAGCTTTAGATTTTAGGCGGGAGATAGCTGCCATGTATGAGGAAATATTGTCTGAGCCCGATAACTTTAAGTTCATGACGGCCTGAACCAGAATCAGAACGCTTCCGTTACCCGGTGTGAAAGGAAACCAAAAGTGCACTACTCCTGAATTAAAACAAATAATAAAGAAAGGAAAACGAGAAAGTAATCAGGAATGAAGAAAGAATTCAGAAGTGTGAGATTTTATTTAACCGGTAGGATAAAGTTATATGTGCTATTAATAGAACTTGTAATACGCTAAGTCATAAAAGCATAGGAAAACCAAAAGAATCAAGATAAAGTGTAAACAGACACCAAAAAATTATAAGACAGTTACATCCAATCACCTCTACGAGAGTTTCTGTTCTCAAAGTTGTAACACCAGTCCCAATGTTAATGTAATCCATAAAGCGCACAATGAGAGAAAGTAGCACAGTTAAACGTGATAATTTACTTGCTGAGGTTGATCTAGAAGACCGTGGTAAACCCGATGAGGCAAATTGTATTGACAGCAAAGCACCACTGAGTGACTGCATTGTGGGTTTGAGTAGATTAGCTCACAAAAATAAAGTCAAAAACAAGGTAAAAATAGAAAAAGTATCAAGTGAACTACATCAAAGAAGACAAAGACCCTATTACTTGCCTTAGGAAGGGTAGGTGTGTTGTGATGGCTTCATGTAATTAGGAGTCAACTCTCATCTAGACAACTTGGTGGTCTCTGTTGTAGTGAGATCGAAGAGGGGAATTGCTAATCCACACGAGATGCTGCCAGGTCCGATCAGAGAAAATGATGGGCCTGCAATCTGAAACCAAAATGACCGCGTCGATGATCAGCATTGGCACTATGGCAGCCAACATCAGGTTAAGTATAAGCCGCTGAAATACGGTTAAGATCCCTCTCTATAAATGCTGCAAAGTGTAGGATATGATGGCAGTACTGTGGCCACTCAATAAGACGGTCCACAAACTGCTCCAATGCCTTACTCCCAAATGAAAACATCATAATGTCATAAATCCAAGGTCAGACTGTAATTCACAATAATAACATTCATTGATAACCTAGGAAGGAACAAACTTCCGAATCTGCAGGCTTCCACAAAGCATCTAAAACAGCTCGTAAAGCAATACCCAACGTAAGGTGAGTCACGCCTTGATGCTTTATGACTGATCTGAAGTAGAAGCATTTACAAAGGATAAACATTATAGGCAAGCTGAAAATTTTACAACAGGGTAACATTACAATTAACATAGTTAGGTTGAAGAGTATTTTATGACATTATTTATCTGGGATCATGTTCACACAGTAAACCAATAATTTGATTTATCAATCATAAACATCAAACGGACTGGTAAAGATAAAAAACTCAAACACAGTAGACTAAGTATAAAACTACCCAACTGGCATATAAGAGATGTTAGGTCAAAATAAATTGTTGAGGAACTTGACCAAACAGATCACTTCAAAAAGAATATGCTGAATTATCTCAGTAGCCTCAAGTGCAACAGGATTGGCACACAGCTCTGAAATCTGACCCAAAAAGAATTTCTTTCCTACATACAGACAAGAAAAGGGTTACACGTTTAGTGCAACACGTAGAAGAATTCCAAGGACATAAAAATAATAAATTGTTGTATGTATTCCACTTCCTACAACTAAACAAAAAATTATATCTAAATGTATGTATAAAGAAGAGAATAACTAACCACACATCCTGGTATCGTGTTCTTCAGAATTAGACAAAGCTAGACCAACTTCAATTTTATCAGGTACAGACAAGTGTAGAGCATCAGACTGATTATGCAGAAGTTCTTCATTGATGGCTTTAGTATGAAATGACACACTTAATATCGAACTAAAGTTAGGTTTAATAAATAAAAGTTTGAATATTGAAGCAAATATTAGTTGCAGCTTTATACCCTTCAACACACTGGAATAAATAGTGAGGTGGTCAAAACTAAACTGGAGCAGTACTACTCAATGAGAAGGTCCAGAAACTGCTCTAATACCTTACTCTCGAAGGAAAACATGGGAATGTCATAAATCCAAGGTTAGACTAAAATTCAAAATAATAACATTATCTAATAACCTAGGAAGGAACAAACTCTTGAATTTGCAAGCTTCCCCAAAGCATCTAAAGCAGCTCAAGCAATACACAGCATATGGTGAGTCAGAAGTTGATGCAGCAATACACAGCATATGGTGAGTCAGAAGTTGATGCAGCAATACACAGCATATGGTGAGTCACAAGTTGATGCAGCAATACACAGCATATGGTGAGTCACAAGTGATGATTATTGACTGATACTGAAGCAGAAGCATTCACAAAGGATAAACATTACAGGCAAGCTGAAAATTTTAGAACGGCGTAACATTACAACTCATAGTTAAGTTGAATAGTATATTACAACACTATTAATCTGTTCTATGTTCACTCAGTAAATCAGAATTTGTTGTATCAATCATAATCATAATCATAATCATCAAATGGACAGGTAAAGAAAACAAACTCAAATATACAGAGATCGAAGTAGTCTAGATTCCATCTATTGTAGTTAAAGTATTTACTACATAGTGGTAACAAGCTGCAATTTTCATTCCTGCATTGCAAAAATATTAAAATCATGAGAAAGATCAGTCACCCTGCTACAGTAGTGGCAACACTAACCTCATATAAAGTATCTTTACTTGACACTAATTGAGTGCTCAACCAGTTTCCAAGGCCCACGATTTCTTTTTTAGATGCAAGTCCTGCAAACTGAATGCCAAAGTAAAAAGGAAATGTGTGTAGTAAGTAACTGGGAAAGAGCCTATAAAAACATTTAACAGATATATTAAGAAGCCAAGACTTGACAATCAATGGGGTTTACATATCAAAGAAACACTTATATAGCACATATTTGTATAGGGCATATGAGACAAAGAAAAATAGGATGCTATCTATGTATGTATGAATTAATTATGCTGCAAGGTAGCAAAAAGTGGATTAGAAAAAAGTAGAAAATTATGATGCAAGGTAGCAAAAAGTGGATTAGAAAAAGTAGAAAAACGTCAGGCACAGTATAACAAACAAAAATATAATATATGTAACAGATCAATTATAAAGCTGCAAAATGCAGCAAAGAATGAATTAAATAAGTAGGAAAAATAGAGGCGCAACAACCAAGAAACAGAAGATCACAAAGCAAGCTCAAAAATCAATAAATAGACTTTTGCCTTCAGTTTTCCACCGTGTCCCCCTCATCTTTTAAGTTAAGAACTCAGTCGCCCACTACCACCCTCGACCTTCAGATCGACTAAGTACTTTCTAGTCTATTTATGCACTAGGAACTATCACAGAAAACACCTTAGTTCCACGAGAGATAACATTTGCAAGAACGAATCTGACTCAATATGCTGAATTATCTCAATAGCCTCAAACGCAACGGGATTGGTACACAGCAGCTCTGCAATCTGACTCAAACAGAAAGTCTTTCCTGAATTCACAGCCAAGAAAAGGGTTACAGGTTTAGTGCAACAAGTAGAAGAATTCCAAGGAGATAAAAATAATAAAGTGTTGTATGTATTCCACTTCCTACAACTAAACAAAAAATTATGTCTAAATGTACGTACAAAGAAGAGAATAACTAACCACACATCCTGGTATCATGATGATATCGTGTTCTTCAGAATTAGACAAAGCAAGTCCAACCCCAATTTTATCAGGTACCAACAAGTGTAGAGCATCATAAAGATTTGGCAATAGTTCTTCATTGATGGCTTTAGTATGAAATGACACACTAAATATCGAACTAAAGTTAGGTTTATTAAATAAATGTTTGAATATTGAAGCAAATATTGGTTGCAGCTTTATACCCTTCAACTCGCTGGAATAAATAGTGAGGTGGTCAAAATTGAACTGGAGCAGTAGTACACTACCCTCCATTCCATCCATTTTGTAATAACAAGTTAAACAATTACCCACACACATCAATTACTTCCCAAACATAAGTCTTGCTTGCCCTCAAGCAAGTTAGATAAATAAGCACATTCACAGGACATTTGATAATCCTCTACTTCAAGTCAAGTCAAATCACATGAATCATTTAGAGAAATTAGGTTGAGCCCGAATTCACGCGCGAGTAAGACTTTAGAACAAGAATTGTACACGAACTAATTCCCTAAGAGCTAGGCATCCAATGCTTCAATGTAAGTTCGATTTATGTCTTGGGAGTCTCAAACCATCGTCGCTAATTCATAAAGAGAAGTTCTTCCAGCTATTCTTTATTTTAAGCACATAAGATCTTTCTCCCAAAATCAAGCAAAATTCATCGCTCACAAGTCAGTATGATGCATAAATCAAAAGGTCTTTTTCATTTGGATGTAACGGGGCTTTTGGTAAAGGTGTGATCATATTTGGATAAGTAGCTTATCACCATTCTTAAAATACTAGCACATCCCTCACAACATCCTTCACAACATCCTTCCCATCTCACTGAATGCGTACAAAATTCTGACAGCTCAACACCCCAAACTTGAGATTTTTCTACCATCTAAACCAAGTCATATTTTTCTTTTGAGCATAATTCTGTTTTTTGCTCGATATTCTTTTTTCTAGCCTTGGCTTTTTTAACTCATGAAAGGCTGCCATTTTATTTTATTTTTTTTACTTGCCTTGGCTTTTTTTTACACATGAAAGGCTGCCTTTTTATTTATTTTTTTCTAGCCTTGGCTTTTTTTTACACATGAAAGGCTGCCTTTTTATTTTTTATTTTTTCAAGCCTTGGCTTTTTTTTACACATTAAAGGCTGCCTTTTTATTTTACTTTTGTTTGAAGAGACAGCTTTTTTCATTTGTATCTCAATATAAATGAATACAACCTAATGAATGTTCCAGGACTTCCAACTTTTCCTTACCACCATAAATACCCTCCCAAGAATGTGCTAGCACTTTAATTTTAGTGACTAGGGTAGAAAATATAGGCCAACAAATAGATATAATAAGTAGGCTAATATAGTGACTTCAAAATTTTCAACAAAGAAATTAGGCTTTTGGGGCTCAAACCGGCTCACTAGTGGTTTATGTAGGGTTAGGCATGTGATAATTTGGATATGAGGCTTTTAATCCTATTGCCTAAATCATTTTTATGCACCAATATCAACAAGATTGCAACTCATAAAGCTCTCATTCAGTTGATCGACCCTATGGCTTTTTCAATTAATTTTTCAAAACCAGAATAGTTCTCTCTCCTTAGCTCAAGAAATCGGGCACCAAAGAACACTATTGTCACTGTATTTGAAGCACGGGAAACCTAGTTCTCCAGAAGTTAGTAAGCAACAACAAGTTTACGGACCGACCCTCGAGAGAAACGAACTCTACACTAATAACCCAAAAAAAGTGGTGAAAGTAGTGACAATCAATGGAGAGAAAATCTTGCATGCACACACAAATAGCAAGTGGTGAAACACTGTTCGTGGAAGCTTTTCGTTCTCACTACAAAGTAGCATAGTACTAGGGCAATTTTTGGATATTTATGAAGCTAATATCCTTTGTTTATCGACTGGTGATGTGTATGAAATCATTAAAAACTAGGGAGATGCACACATTAGAGAGCCGTGACAGACAACCTCTCGAAAATTTACTCTTAATCATAACATGTCAATTAACATTTAAATTCTCTTTAAAATTCAACATATCAGGCATGAATGAGAAAAAATAGCAGCTAGGCACTCATGTATAAGTAGGAAACATCTCAAGTTGAGTATATACGGGTTTGAATAACACCCGAAAAAGATGAGAAGTAGAGTTACAAGAATCCTCAAAGACCAGGATTTTGACGACTACAAAGATGAGAAGTAGAGCTACTCCTTTTTTCATCAGGGCCGAGTCCAACACAGGAAGCTAGTTGCTCTGCAGTCCACCCCTTCCCAAGCTCCTGCAAGAAGAAACAAACTTCATTAAAAACTTATCAAGAAGACAACGGATATGATTATGATAAAAACAGATGCACTTAACATTTTATGGAAAAGGATGACTGATATCCATAGGTTAAGCTAGGTTAAGCCAGAGAGGTTTTACATGGACTAAATGATCTTCCGATGCAGAACGAACGATTCGGGACTCAAATTGACTTATAAATAACCTACAAAGAAGATTGTCAATCTTAGATAGCCTTAAAAATGCATTAAGTACAGAATGCATGCATGCACATAATGATAAATGTGGTGAGTGAAGCAGGTTTATTAAAGAAATGTCAATGCGTTCAGGTAGTAAAAGTTCTAATCAGATGACAGGGTAAAATCTAGAAAAACCTGGTTGTTAACAATGCATTCCCGGAACAACTTTTGCTGACACAGGGGCTGTAGAAATTGAAGAGAAGAATCACACTGCTGCCAGAGATGATTCAAGGTCTCTTCACTAGTAGGGGATGCACTTCTAGATGAATCGTTGGTCTGCAGATACTTGACATCTACACAAACTGCAGCAAATGCTGCCTCTTTGAATATGTACACCTGCCACAAACTCCACTTACTCAGCCACAACATAATTTGATAACACTTTGAAATAACAACAATCAAGAAGATAAAGTGGGAAGATTTATAACATTAAACTAGTAATTTAATGTTCTCAGTTTTCACCAAATCCTGGATTGCTACCTTGTAATACGCAGTCAGTGCTTGAGCAACCTCTTGGTAATGTGGAGAAACAATGACTGTCAACAATTGTAGACTGCCAGCTAGGAGAGCCGCATGAAGAAGAACCATGTCATTGGGAATGGTGTGAGATTCCTGGATACGAAGTAGTAAGTACATATCTACAAACAACAGATAAAAGACCAGGTCAATCAGTTGTTCTGATATCTTCATATCTTCAAGCAATATCTGAAGAAAACATATGATGATATATGAATTAAGGGGCATACTGAGGATGTATACGCATATAACCACATCATAACACACGTAAAAAATATGTTGCCAGATGTTGAGAATGAGCTAGGATTAATGTGAAGATAAGGAGCTGTGAATCAAAGTTATTAAAGGTTAAAGGTTAAAGGGCTCTGGAGAGGTGGAACTAAAAAACCTATAAAGCTTTAAGTAGCTCATATCATACAAATGATGGGTGAGTTTATGATCTTAGAAAGTTGTGGTTTATGCAAAAACATTAGCAACTGCTGTTACAGAAAACTAGAGGAAATTATGCACAAAGGTTGTCAGGATAACTACAAAAAAACTTGTTAAAATACTTTTAAACCTGACTGCAAATCTCATAATATTGAGAATGAAAAATGAGAAGCAACCAAAAGCAACTTAAAGCAAAAAAAGGAAAGCGAAAACAAACATACTGTTACATGATGCAGTGGAAAAAAACCACAGAGAATAAAGTCGCTAGTAAAGCAACCAAGTCAAAATAAGGATTTTCTTTCCATCCGTTTATGTTTGTTGTCTTGCATCAATCAGCACACAAATCCAATTATAAGTGTAATATAGGACTTTTGACAATTAACAAAAAAATAGAGCAATGCCATCTGCTTGATATAATGACAGATAACACAGTATCACTTCCGATAACCTGTTCAATTTTGGGCACCCGAGAGGCAAGATCACACATAGAATGTAAGAGAAGGATTCCACATAGAAAATACTTGAACGTGGATTTTTCCCTTTCCCAAACCATAATCACTGCAATAAGGTGAAGAGGAAGATTCCTTGCAAATTTTTCCAAGTCAACCTGCAATAATCATGAGATTCCAACATGTGCATTCTGACGTGTAAATAGCGATAACAATATCTGTAACATAAATAACAACTTTAGCAACAACCCTATTAATTTCTATGAGTACATCCCAGATACAACAAGCCAAGAAATTGCAGATTTCACCTCTGCCGAAAATCCCAACAAACTACAGTTATAGTGTATATAGATAGATAGATAGATAGATAGATAGATATACTCCTACTCCCAATCAGTTTCACTATCACACAATTGTTTCACCACCAAAACCGAGAGAGAAATAGAGAGTCAGTGGGTCTAGCTTTCACAATGGTTGAGCCCAAATTTTAAGATAAATGCTCAAAGAGATAACACCAATCTACAAATAAGCAAGCAATATCAACCCAAGAATGTTTGGACATCACAACAAGTTTATTAGCTTCGCAAATCAAGAAGAAAACCCAATCTCATGAATACAAATCTAACTCCCTAACATATCTAGCCAAACAGGAAGATAAAATTTGTAAACTGAAAAATTAATGGAAACTTACCTAAGCCGAGAAGTCCACGGCAGTCCGACGAAATTGACTGTGACAATGCAGCCGATATGGGTGGAGACCAAAGTGAGACCCCGACGGCAGCGACTGCTCGGTGGATTCTCGAGTGCCTCCAACCGCTCGGCGGCACCTGATATCTGACGGATGGACTGACGGCATGACAGCCTTGCGACGCGGCGGCTGGTGTGCGCGACGTCGGCGATTCCAGACCGAGGAGAGTGCAACTGGAACGGAGGGAGCGACTCCGAAGCGACGGAGGCCGCTGTCTGCAAGCGAGTCCAGCGAGTGTGTGCGCAAAGGAGAGTCGGTGCCGGCTGCTGTTGACCGACGGCAGTAGCGGTCAGGCGGAATTGAAATTTGGGAGGAATTCAAAATGGCTTTAATCGACCGAACGGAGGCTGCGTCGAATTGTTTGGGGAGAAATCTGACCGGTGATGGAGTGTAGTCGCCGGCGTGAGAAAGGCGGAAGGGTGCCGACGGGAATTGGTTCCTTCATTTGGGGATCTATGATTTGGGGAAAGTAAATTCAAATCGAAAGATATAACGGCAATTGAGATTTGAGAGAAAACCATGAACATTTTTATTTATTAATTTATAGTACTTCCGTAAATTTACTCTCAATATAACACTAGGCATTTTTTTTTGGAATCCACGTACATTAATCTATTGTACAAGTAAAAAAATAAAAGGGACGATGAAGTGTCTATTGCATTATAATTTTTTTATTTTTTTTATTTAATGAAATTATCATTGCACTTCTTCATCCGTATTTGTGTCGAAATTTTAATTCTGCAAATTTTAATCCGTAAATTGTTTAATTTGGTGAATTTGTGAATTTTTATTAATGTGAGAAGTCCGTCGGGACGTATTTGTGTCGAAATTTTAATTCTGTAAATTGTTTAATTCCGTAAATTGTTTAATTTAGTAAATTTGTGAATTTTTATTATTGTGAGAAGTCCGTGGGGATGTCTGTCATTGTACAGTGGAATGTCCTTATAACGTGGCAGAAATTGAACCACTAAAAATACTAATTAACGCCTATCCGACTACATATTAATGTCGCCAATTGCTCAATTCCATAGATTAAGAATGAATTCGCAATTTGGCAAAATTCACCAATTAAAATCATGTTCAATTTTTAATCACTACCACTTCTTTATTTTAATTTTTATTTAAAATTTTATTTTAGTCTCCTAATAAATTAGGAGAAGAGACAGAGTGAAACTGGAAGATAAGTTCAGAGGATAAATTAATCGAAAATAGGAGTAAATTTTATAGAAGAAGTGCGACATGTTTGTATTGAAAACCTAGAGTCTCATTAATTGCCAATCAATCGACAATTTACCTTAACAACCTAATTTCTCTAAATTTCAAAACTACAAATTAAATGATAGTTAATCTCATCAATCCCATAAATTAAGATTAATCTCATTAATTGATTTGTCAATCAATCAAAAATTCACTAATTAAAATCATGTTATATTTTTGTTTCAATTGTGCAGTTTATTCAAAAACAACACATTTGAGTATGATTTAATGAAATGATGCCACTATTATATTTTGCATGTCTAATTTGCTAATTATTAATGTAAATTTATAATGTTTTTAAATAAATACATAAAAGAAAAATATAAATATAAATATAAATAAAAATATAAATATAAATATAAATATAAATATAAAAGGAGGAAAAAATATGGTGTAAACGTGTACCCTACTAATTATCAAGGTGACTCATTTTAAAGGCTCACTTTACTGGCAGTTAAATGTACAAATCCATAAACAAAAATCAGTTTCAATTAAATTTTAATTTTTAATTTAAAATGGTAATTTTGTAAATATTCCCAAAACTCCCATTGAATAGTATAGATAGACATATTCTTGGGGCTGTGAGTACTTCTATGATGGGCCAATGAATTGTATAAAATAGGGCCGACTTTAAGTGGACTATATTTAAATAATTCTTTAAATGGGTTGATTAATTAATTCTTTGGTCTAGATTGATTACTTTAATGGTGGCTAATATGTTGGATTATTTTAGTAACTTCGACACGAATTAATATCCAGATTTAATTAATCAATGCAAAAGAATGTTGTAGAGTTCCCTAAGAAAAGACTTGGAAATAAAATTATCACGCATGCATTCTATTGAAGTTCGAATATTTTATTGAGTCTGGTTAGTATGTTATTCTTATTTTAGAAGGAACTATATCGACAAGAAAGTTAAGACTGAACTGAGAATTTCAATTAATAATCTAAGCAAATGTGGTGGATTTTCTATCCTACATTATTGTTATTGTGTGGTATTTCTTCCTAAATACTCCCTCCGTCCATGGAAAATAATCTTATTTTGTCATTATGGGATTTTCATAAAAAATAGTGTCATTTCTAAAAAAATAGAAAGTTTCACTCTCATACTTTATCTATTTTTTCTCTTTCTCTCTTACTCTATCAATTTCTCATTAGAAAATGTGTCATCCACAAATGAGACTATTTTTTATGGACGGAGGGAGTATAAGTTAGTTTCATGTATGTTTTATGAGAAAATGATGTTATGTAATGCCATGTTTTGTTTTGATCATTTTCTATTTGTTTGACTAGCAAGGTGAGCATACTTATTTGGCTTAACAAAACTTCTTTTCGGAAAAATAAATACTTTGGCACAACCAATCTACTAAACAAATGATTTGACTTATTTTTTTATTATACATTTAAATATGTAAAACAACCATTAAATATAAAAATATAACACATGACAAAAATAATTTGTTTTATTCCTTGAAAAATAATCGAAGGATTTTTACAATATTCAAGCACTCGAAAAATATTTTACAGTACACGAAATACTAATAAAGAAAATATGAGACAATTTTTTATAGATGAAGTGAGAAAGTATTAATTATGTGTACTGTGAGACCATTTACTTAAAAAAGTAAATTGAACTCAGAATTGCAATTTGCATACCCTTACTATTTACTACCTCCGGCCCACATTAGGAGTCACATTTGGTGTGGGCACGAATTTTAAGAAATGTAAATAAAAGCATCAGCAATGGCGGATGTCACCGCAAAATTCCCACCGGCATGCGTGAATTCCGTGGCGGACGTCCGCCATTGTGCGTCCCATGCACGGATACGGAATTCCGCATAGGAATTCGCAGTTCCGCGGCGTTCCGCGGAATTTCACGGGGAATTCCCGCTGACGTCCGCCATTGCGTTGACTCGCGCGGAATTCCCGTTTAATGCATTAAATGTTTTTTTTGCGGTTCCTATAAATACATCCCGTTGAACTTCATTTCATTCGCACCACTTGTATTAACAAGTTTCTCTCTCTCTAAATTTCTTTTATATATCTGTAATGACCGGTAGTGGTAGTGGTAGTGGTAGTGGTAGTAGTAGTAGTGGTGGTGGTAGTGGTAGTGGTAGTGGTGGTGGTGGGCATTATGAACACATGATGCGGATGATACAAACACGTGTGCGGGAGGCCGCGGAGAGGGAGGAACAAGCGGCCTCAGCGTCGGCGGTGCCTCGACCCATCCATCATCGCACTATAGTGCCCCGGGACCACCTCGCTGCTCACAGGCGGTTGTACGAGGATTACTTTGCGCCGGAGCCACGGTTTGGGAAGAACCTATTCCGGCGACGGTTAGGATGCATCGTCCGCTCTTTATGCGTATCATGGGCTTTTTGGAGAGTCGATACGGGTATTTTAGGGTGCGGGAGGATGCGGCTGGTAAACCCGGCCACACGCTGATTCAGAAGTGCACTGCCGCAATTAGGCAGTTGGCATACGGAGGTTCGGGCGACATGTTCGACCAGTACCTACACATCTTCGAGACGACTGCCCGCGACTGCCTGAAGTATTTTTGTCAGGGCGTTAGAGAGATATTCGGGGATAGGTATCTTCGGAGGCCTACCTCCGAAGATTGCCAGGCTCTGCTGGATAATCATACATTTTGTGATGTATGTAATTTAATGGCAATGGCGACAAGATCATTTTTGTCAATAGAGCATAAAAATCGTTATTGAATGGTGCAAGTTCATTTAAAGCTTAACTCTTTATATTTTAGTTTACTTGGCCAACAAGCAAACCATTTCAATCCAATTGACCTATAAACTTTCATTGTACGATCTCTATTAGTTAATTGCATCAAGATAAGATCATTTTAATCGATATAACATCATAGTAATGTAATTAATGTTGGTCGCATGACAGTTCTACATATGGGTTTACTTGGCCAACAAACAAACCTTTTGAATCGAAATTGCCGATAATCATACATTTTGTGATGTCTGTAATTTAATGGCAATGAAGACAAGATAATTTTTGTCAATAGAGCATAATAATCGATGTTGTCTTGTGCAAGTTCATTTAAAGCTTAAGTCTTTATATTTGAGTTTACTTGGCCAACAAGCATACCATTTCAATCCAATTGGCCTATAAACATTCATTGTACGATCTCTATTACAGAATTGCATCAAGATAAAAACATTTTGATCGATATAACATCATAGTAATATAATGTTGGTCGCATGACAGTTCTATATATTGGTTTACTTGGCCAACAAACAAACCTTTTGAATCAAAATAGCCGATAATCATACATATTGTGATGTCTGTAATTTAATGACAATGAAGACAAGATCATTTTTGTCAATAGAGCATAATAATCATTATTGTCTGGTGCAAGTTCATATAAAGCTTAACTCTTTATATTTTAGTTTACTTGGCCAACAAACAAACCATTTCAATCCAATTGACCTATAAACTTTCATTGTACGATCTCTGTTAGTTAATTGCATCAAGATAAGATCATTTTGATCGATATAACATCATAGTAATGTAATTAATGTTGGTCGCATGACAGTTCTACATATGGGTTTACTTGGCCAACAAACAAACCTTTTGAATCGAAATTGCCGATAATCATACATTTTGTGATGTCTCTAATTTAATGGCAATGAAGACAAGATAATTTTTGTCAATAGAGCATAATAATCGATGTTGTCTTGTGCAAGTTCATTTAAAGCTTAAGTCTTTATATTTGAGTTTACTTGGCCAACAAGCATACCATTTCAATCCAATTGGCCTATAAACATTCATTGTACGATCTCTATTACGGAATTGCATCAAGATAAAAACATTTTGATCGATATAACATCATAGTAATATAATGTTGGTCGCATGATAGTTCTATATATTGGTTTACTTGGCCAACAAACAAACCTTTTGAATCAAAATTGCCGATAATCATACATATTGTGATGTCTGTAATTTAATGACAATGAAGACAAGATCATTTTTGTCAATAGAGCATAATAATCATTATTGTCTGGTGCAAGTTCATTTAAAGCTTAACTCTTTATATTTTAGTTTACTTGGCCAACAAACAAACCATTTCAATCCAATTGACCTATAAACTTTCATTGTACGATCTCTGTTAGTTAATTGCATCAAGATAAGATCATTTTGATCGATATATAATCATAGTAATGTAATTAATGTTGGTCGCATGACAGTTCTACATATGGGTTTACTTGGCCAACAAACAAACCTTTTGAATCGAAATTGCCGATAATCATACATTTTGTGATGTCTGTAATTTAATGGCAATGAAGACAAGATAATTTTTGTCAATAGAGCATAATAATCGATGTTGTCTCGTGCAAGTTCATTTAAAGCTTAAGTCTTTATATTTGAGTTTACTTGGCCAACAAGCATACCATTTCAATCCAATTGGCCTATAAACATTCATTGTACGATCTCTATTACGGAATTGCATCAAGATAAAAACATTTTGATCGATATAACATCATAGTAATATAATGTTGGTCGCATGACAGTTTTATATATTGGTTTACTTGGCCAACAAACAAACCTTTTGAATCAAAATTGCCGATAATCATACATATTGTGATGTCTGTAATTTAATGACAATGAAGACAAGATCAATTTTGTCAATAAAGCATAATAATCATTATTGTCTGGTGCAAGTTCATTTAAAGCTTAACTTTTTATATTTGAGTTTACTTGGCCAACTAGCATACCATTTCAATCCAATTGGCCTATAACTTTCATTGTACGATCTCTATTACGGAATTGCATCAAGATAAGATCATTTTGATCGATATAACATCATAGTAATGTAATGTTGGTCGCATGACGGTTTTACATATGGGTTTACTTGGCCAACAAACAAACCATTTGAATCGAAATTGACGATAATCATACATTTTGTGATGTCTGTAATTTAATGGCAATGAAGACAAGATCATTTTTGTCAATAGAGCATAATAATCGATGTTGTCTCGTGCAAGTTCATTTAAAGCTTAATTCTGTATATTTGAGTTTACTTGGCCAACAAGCATACCATTTCAATCCAAATGGCCTATAAACTTTCATTGTACGATTTCTGTTACAGAATTGCTTCAAGATAAGATCATTTTGATCGATATAACATTATAGTAATGTAATGTTGGTCGCATCACAGTTCTACATATGGGTTTACTTGGTCAACAAACAAACCTTTTGAATCGAAATTACCGATAATCATACATTTTGTGATGTATGTAATTTAATGGCAATGAAGACAAGATCATTTTTGTCAATAGAGCATAATAATCGTTATTGTCTGGTGCACGTTCATTTAAAGCTTAACTCTTTATATTTTAGTTTACTTGACCAACAAGCAAACCATTTCAATCCAATTGACCTATAAACTTTCATTGTACGATCTCTCTTATGGAATTGCATCAAGATAAGAACATTTTGATCGATAAAACATCATAGTACTATAATGTTGGTCGCATGACAATTCTATATATTGGTTTACTTGGCCAACAAATAAACCTTTTGAATCGAAATTGCCGATAACCATACATTTTGTGATATCTGTAATTTAATGGCAATGAAGACAAGATCATTTTTGTCAATAGAGCATAATAATCATTATTGTCTGGTGCAAGTTCATTTAAAGCTTAACTTTTTATATTTGAGTTTAGTTGGCCAACAAGCATACCATTTCAATCCAATTGGCCTATAAACTTTCATTGTACGATCTGTATTACGGAATTGCATCAAGATAAGATCATTTTGATCGATATAAAATCATAGTAATGTAATGTTGGTCGCATGACAGTTCTACATATATTTTTTTTTTGCAAACATCAATATATTAAACACACAATTGTGGATTCTCTGCTTGCTCTTTTTTGGCGAATTGGGCTAGGGTTCGCCCTGCGTTACCTGGTCCAGGGAGAAATGGAGGATCTACTGGCGGGGGGGTTGCCGGGATCTAGGGTCCTTTTCTCGGAAAGTGATGAACGAGGAGGGATGTCCTTGGGCACAAAACGGGTAGCCGAAGCTCTGGAGGTCCGAAGCTCTGACAGAAAGAAGTCGCTTCGATCCACGGCGGCTCGAGGTCGGTTAGCTAAATCGAGGCCGAAATCGCCATTGTTGAGGATGGCGGAAATGAGACGAGGGGGCCTGCGGGTAGGATAGAGCGTTCTAGTGCAAAGGGAATGAAGGGGAAAAAGAGGGAAGGAGAAAATAGGATGCAGGGGAAGCCGTCGTTGTCCTCAATCCCATAAGCTTTTGAGGTTGGGAGTTTGGTTGAAATGTCTGGGGTAGATGAAGGAGATGTTGTTGTGCTAGGGGACTCGGTTGAGATGTCTAGGGAGGATCCATGAGTTGATGTTGGTGAGAAGGGGGAATGGGGATCTGGGGAGGGTGAGGGGATGGTTGTTCCGGTTGCACAGGGCGTTTTGCAGATTGAACTGATCCCTGCTGGCGACAATTCTGACCTGGCCCTGGATATCATATCTGCTCAGCCTCTACAGGAGATGGAATTTGTGGGGAAGCAAGCGATATTGGACGCAAAGATGGGAGGAGATGGTTTGGTACGTCCTTCTCTAGAGTTGACCCCACTGAAGGAGACAGAAAATCCGACCCCACCGACCCCAGAGATTGGACTGGAGGAGTTCCCTCAACTGTGCAGGGATAACTTACGGAATGCAAAAGGGAAGGAACCCTTGAGGGGAGCAGGGAGAAAGGAGTTGCCAAGGGTGGAGGAACCTCACCTTAAGGGTCGGCCGAACAAGAACAGAGAGGGTCCTTTGGGGGGGGGGTCGAACCCGAGGGTTGATAATAGAATATGGCAAGGGGAAAAACTTACAAATCGTCACTGGCAGAGGGAGCAAGCGCTTGGGGAAATCAGCCAGTCAGTTTTGAGCCGGAAAAAATCAAGAAGATGGGGATACAGGGTGAATGCTCGGGGCTTCCTTCAATCCACTTTTCGAGTGTGGAAACTTCTTACCTCGCAGAGAAACTGGGCTATGCGATTGTGGGTAAGTTCTCCCACTCCATACCATCATCACTGCATCTGCAGAAAGCTTTTATGGGAATGAAGTTTAAGGGTGAGTTCTCATGGAAATACATAAATGCAAAACATGTGCTGATTCAGTTTAATTTGTTAGACGATTATGCTAAGTTGTTGGGAGGGCCTAATGGAATGCCGGTATGGTTTGTTGATCGTCACCCTATGAGAGTCTTTAAGTGGACCCAGACTTTGACCCTTTCTTTGAATCACCAATTGCGGCTGTCTGGTGTAATCTGATAGGTTTGCCCATTCACTTGTTTGAAAAATCAGCGTTATTTGCGATTGGAGGACTTCTTGGAGTCCCTTTGTAGGTTGACCACGAGACGATTTCTCGCACTAGGTTGTCCTTTGCTCGTAAGTGCATAGAGATAGACATATCTCAGACACCAGCCCAGGAGATAGTCTTGAGTTTACAGGGGAATGAAGTCAGGCAGATAGTAAAGTGGGACCGCATCCCTCTCTTTTGCCATGATTGTAAACTTGTGGGACATTCTAGTGAGGTATGCTATGCGAATGGTCATAGGGAGAAGCCGGCGAGGAGAAGCTTTAATAATCAAGATAGAAGGGAGGTGTTGCGGGAGACGAGGGTCAAGGGGGAGAGGAAATGTTGAGTGACCTGGGCAGTGTGCAGGGGATGGGGAAGTTTGGTGTAGGGGAGGTGCAGGGTGGCAGTGGGGGGATGGGGTCTGGTGCAGATATGGGGTTGGGGTCTCGTGCTAGGATGGGGCTGGGGCCTGGTGCAAAGAAGAGGATGGGGTTGGGTGCAGAGGTGGGGAAGGGGATGGAGCTAGATGGGGGTCAGGAGCAGGAGGGAGGAGAATTTTTACTCCCCGGGCAGAGGCGAGGCAAACAGGGGAAAGGGGCTCGAGGCGGGAAGGGGGGGTCGCCAGGGGTAGGAGGCTAGGGGGACTCGGGGTATGCTTCAGGGGAGAAGGAAGGTGGTGTGTCACCTTTGCGAGCCTCGGCCAATAGGTTCTCGATGTTGAGCTCGTTCTCCACAGATTCACTTGGGAACTCCCTTGGATCTCTAGCAAGTGATCTTGGATCTAGGCCTCGGTATTCGAAGATGCTACCAAACTGGGATTTCGATCCTGAAGTTGATGAGGATGAAAAAGATTGGGATCCAGATGAGGAAATAGAGCAAGATACCTTGTCGCAATATGCCCATCCCATTGATAAGAGAGGGGCAGTTAGAGACTTGGTGAGGATAGTAGAAGAGGGTTTAGTGAAGAAGGGGAGGCTTGATAAGGGGGCCTCATCTGTCATTGTTTGACATGTCTCTTAACATCATGATTTGGAATGCTCGGGGGTAGCCAATGTGAATACCTAGAGCATGATTAAAAGATTGGTGATGAATAATAAGATTTTGGTATTGGCAATTATTGAACCTTTAGTGAAACCCAAGCCCGATTTCTATAGTAGTGTAGCACCCCGGAAAATTGTGATTTTTTTTTATTTTTTATTTGATGGCTTATTTTTTTTAATTAATATGGATGTTGAATGAGAATTTCTTTTGTGGAAATTGAGTCTCTATGTGTTTGAGTTAATTATGTGAAATTAGTTGTTGTGAGTTATGTGAGTTAATGTGATTAAACTTCCAATGTGTGAATTAAATTAAATGGGATAATGCATAATCATTCTAGCCATTTTATTTGAAATTTTCGGCCCTCCTATTTATTGGAAATAATACTTTCTTTCTTGGATTTAAGTAATTGCTTTGGGATATTTATCCAAATTAAATCCAAACCAAATTATCCCTATGCTATTCTACATGATTATCGACCCCTTGGCCCTTGAGATTTTCAAAATCTCCTATTAATTAGGAGAGGGAATTATTTTTGTAGATTTAATTGGTATCTTGTTTATCTCTTTCCTTGAATTAAAATCCAATTAAATCTTACCATATCTTGCCAAATCTCTCCATATCCTATTTTAATTAGGATATTGTTCTTTCTTTCCCTAAAACCTCATAATTTTCGCCCATATGCCTTTCAATTACTTGTGAGATTAATTTATTTATTACCTATTTTGTGGGAGTCTTTTCCTACAAGAAATTACCAAATTTAAATCTTATTCCTATTTGATTTGAGGATTTAAGTATTTTTCCTTGATTTTTCCCATTATACACGCCCATTTTTATTTCCCCACTTGGAGATGCTTGAATTATTTTGTTACCTTATTTATGAGATACTCAATATCCTTTTACCTATTTTGTGAGTATCTTTATCTCCAAGTAAATACCAAATAAATATATATGCTAATTAAATAGCAATTTTCGAATATTACTCCCCCACATACTACACGCCTATTTTCCTTTTAATGGTGGAATTTATTCATTGACCTCTATTTTATTTTTCCACAATTTTAATTGCTTTATTGTGGGATTTATCCTAGACTATAAATTAAAAGAACCCTAACCCTAGCCCTCATATTTTCGCCTCCCTCTTCTCTCCATACCACACGTCTCTCTCTTCCTCTCCGTCTCCACCAATCCTTCACCAATTCCTTGTTCTTGCATCATTGTGGAGTTGGAAATTCAAGATTCATCGAAAAATGGCATCATTCGTCATTCCTACCGATTGTTTTTCAAGAGAAATGTATACTTTGATTCATCTTTCTTCTTCTTACCATTGAATCCATGTTTCTTGATCCCCTCATGCATATAGTGAGTGTAGAAATTGTAGATCTAAAAATTAATCGGTTGGGAAGGATTTTTGCATGAGAAAGTATGTGTATGTGCATGTATGTATGTGTGTGTGTGAGTTTGTGGATGATTCATTGGTGAATGCTATGTGTAAATTGGAGAACATGATTGTGATGTCGTTTTTGAAGAGGGAATATGTGTTGAAAGCATGAATATGTATGTGTGGATGAATGATAGACAAACCCTAGTTTGTAAATGTTGAGCATGAAAACTGTGGTGTTCGGACAGTAGGTTCCGACGAGTGTTTGACCGACCAATCGATCTTATTTTGGCACGAAATTTTAACTGAGTGCAGTTTTAAGTGTCTTCTGTGTTGTGTCAAAATTTCAGCCTCTTTTGACGAAGGATGAATTTTTTAAAAAATTTTCAATTGAACTGCACAGTCCTGTCAGAATTTATATTCTCGTCCAGTGAGTTTCGTTTTTGTTTTGACCAACCTAAAGATGTGATTTTGGTGTGTATTTTTAACTGGAAGAACCTTGATGTGTCTACTGTGTGGTGACCAAATTTTAGCTTCAAATGATATCGGATAGATTTTTAATGATTTTTACAAAACGACTGCGCTGTTCAGCCAGATTCATGTCTTGATTGAAATAGTCTTGTCGGCAAGTTTTGAATGAAATACATGATACATGTGTGAGTAAGAACTTATCCTATGATGTGATTATGTGTTACACATTGATGTATGCTAAATGGTTCGTATCGTTTATGATGGTGAACGTTGGGATGGGCAATATGAGAAAACGATGAAAGGAACGATAGGGCATGCATGAGTAATGTGTTGATAGAAAACTGATTGTGTTGTATTATGTGGTTATGATGTTGATAAGGGTTGTTGTGCGTACGTGGGTACGAAGAGCAAGAATTTCAATAAAGTTGTGAACCGTGTTTGTAAGCAATCGAGGTGGGCTTTCCTTACTAAAACTCTTTTATATTTCAAAAATATGATTGTGGAGCTATAAGGGTGGTTTAAAGTGTTATGTCATGCCATGATTGTTTTTGATGTTGAGATTGTTGCCTGATGCCTAGTTCGTTTGAGCTTGCTCCGTTAGGCTATAGGGCTGTGATTGTTTGATGTTGAGATTGTTGCCTGATGCCTAGTTTATTTGAGCTTGCTCCGTTAGGCTATAGGGCTCTGATTGTTTGATGTTGAGATTGTTGTCTGATGCCTAGTTCGTTTGAGCTTGCTCCGTTAGGCTATAGGGCTATGTGTGAAACGAATTCGGGTCTGAGTAGGGCCGCAAACCCTATCACGCTGTGTACACAGGTGGGATCGGGAGCCGTCCTTGCTAGTCGGCCGGTCTCGTGGGCGAATAGTGTGGCCACACTTTCGTCGCACTATGGTAAGAGGATGTGATTGTTTGATTGATGAGAAAGTGGGGAGATTGTTTTGACTGGCCAGTCTACGAAATTGTTTTGTGATACTCGATGATATTCTTTTCTAAAATGTTAAAACTCGAGTTCACTATGGTATGGATAACATAACTTTTATCAAATATTTTGGCGTGTGTCCACTGAGTATGTCAAGTACTCAGCCCTGCATATGTTTTCTTTATGTGCAGGTTGAGCGGTGATGTTGCGGCGGATGTTGAGTCGAGCCTTAAGAAATTTCGGATGCGTCGTGTCTTCATACATAGGCGTTTCCCTATGACTCTCTAGACACCTTTATTCCGCTGCCTTGTTTCGAATCGTTCTTGATAAAGTCTTTCGTTTTTCTCTACACTACTTTATGACATTAATTACCTTGAGATATTAACCCGCTTAATTGTTTAACTGATTAAAACTTTTCTTTTGAAGCTTTGTTTAAGATGTTGTCTTTCATTGTTTTCCCCTTCTTCTTCCCCGCTCCTTAGTCCCTTCCCTAGTCACGATTTCCCCCGTCTTTACTATCCTTAGTAAGGGCGGCCGTGACAAGTAGGGTATTTGGTTTGCAGTTCAAGGGAGTTAATAGAAACGGTCAGTTATGGATATTTGCAGCTGTGGGCATTGAGGTGGATGAGTGGGATGATTCCGAGCAGGTATTACATGCCCGATATGTGACGCCTACGTTGCCGGGCCCGTTCTTTGTTTCGGTGGCATATGGAAAATGTTTTAGGGAAGGAAGGCTGGAAATGTCGGACAAACTTCGGGACCTTGCTGCGAAGCTGGATGGGTTGCCTTGGCTGGTTGGGGGCGACTTTAATACTTTTGTCTCTGAGGATAAAAGGCAAAGGAGGGGCGTGCGAAAGAGGACTAGAGAGATGCTGGATTTTGCCGAGGTTATTAGTGACTGCCAGCTTCTGGATATAGGGGCTGATGGTCCCAAGTTCACGTGGGCATGAGGGGACACTTTTGAGAGATTGGACAGAGTCTTGCTCGGTGAGGGCTGGGCGAACTTGTTCGAATCCACAAGAGTAACAAATCTACCCAGATTACTGTCCGATCATTGCCCTTTGCTGGTAAGGTGCCAAGTCCCGGGGTCGCGCCCTAAACCGTCTTTTCGATTTCAAAATATGTGGGTAAGGCACCATCTATTTCTAAACGAGGTTGAGAGATGCTGGAAGAAAGATACAGGTACAAGGGGAATGATCAACGTGCAGATTAAGCTGAGTCGGCTAAAGACTAGCCTGAGAGTCTGGAATCGGGTATTTTTGAAGGGTTAAAGAAGGTTGAAGCAGAGGCTAAGGAGGCTGCGGAGAGTTTTGAACATAACCCGTCACCTGTTTTGCGATCGAAATGAACAGAGCGACGACTACCTTTATCTTGAGACTTAAAATGGAAGAGGACTTTTGGCGTCAGAAAGCAGCAATTAAATGGGTGGCGGAGGGAGAGGGGAATACAAAGTTCTTCCATGGGTGGGTGAAGCAAAAGAGAATCAAATCAAGGATCCATATAATTGAAGAAGGTGACCAGATCTTCACGGAAGACATGGAGATTAGACACTCGGCTGAAAAATTCTTCAAAAATCTGCTATCTGACGATGTCGGGTGTCTTGAGGATATCCTAGAATCCCTTCCTGCCCATGTTCACATGGAGATTTTGGAGAGAATGCCATCAGAGGAAGAGATAAAGCAGGTTGTGTTTAGCATTAATGCTGAAAGTGCTGCAGGCCCGGATGGTTACTCTGCCTTATTCTTTCATGCTTGCTGGGAGATTATAAAGGCAGATGTGGTTGATGCGGTGCGGGATTTCTTTGCAGGATCTCAGATTCCAAGAGGCATTGCAGCTACCCTTATTGTGCTCATACCGAAAAAGAAGAATCCCACAAGATGGGCTGAATTTAGGCCAATCAGCCTGTGCAACGTTATAAATAAAATAATTTCCAAGCTTCTCACATATCGGATGGCGCCTCTCTTGCCAATGCTTACGGCTCCAAATCAGAGTGGTTTTATTGGAGGTTGGCGTGCTCCTAGCGAAAGAGCTATTTCATGAACTTTGGAAGGGAGTGACGTCACCAAATATGGTCCTTAAATTGGATATGGAAAAAGCATATGATCGAGTTCAATGGCCATTTTTACTCAAGGTTTTAAAGAAGATGGGATTTTCAGATAAGTGGGTTGGCCTGATTGAAAACTGTATCTGCCCATGCTGGTTCTCGATTCTAATTAATGGGAGTGTAGCCGGCTTCTTCAAGTCGTCTCGGGGCCTCAGACAAGGAGATCCTATCTCTCCATCTCTGTTTATTCTGGCTGCAGATTATCTATCGAGGCTTCTTGACCGCCTCATCCTCGGGCGTAAGGAGATGATGTACAGGACGACAAGGTACACCATGGGGGTGTCTCACTTGGCATATGCGGATGATATTATTATCTTCTCGCAGGCTCAGAGTTCGACAGTGTTAGAGCTAGTGGAATGCCTACAATGTTATATGAGGGTCTCGGGTCAGAAGGTAAATGTGGGGAAGAGTTGCTTCTACCTTGACAAAAAATATCAGTCATGGGCGAGAGATGTTGAAGAAGCTAGTGGATTCAAGCAAGGGGACCTCCCCTTTCAATACCTTGGAGTGCCTTTTTTTCGAGGTCATAAGAAGACAAGTCTATTCATGTTCCTGCGGGATAAGATTTCAGCAAGGATCCACAGTTGGGGCAATAGACACCTTTCTTTTGGTGGGCGGCTCACTTTGATTAAAAGTTTCCTTGGGGCCTTACCTATTCATATTTTTCAGGTACTGGATCCTACCAAGGGAGCCTTAAGGCAAATTAAGCAGGTAATGGCTCGGTTTTTGTGGGGTTCTTGAAGGGGTTGGCAGCGGAAGCGTGCAGGAATTTACCGATCACATAAATTTGATCTATTTAGCAGATTATTTAGACAAATTCTATTCGCGTAATTATCACATGTATCATGCTCATAACTTGAATTAAAACATGCTTTAGCATATAAAATCCCTAAAACATGCTTACTACGGAATTAGCCAATTTACCTTGTTGATTCAATCAAGAATCGATGATGGCTTGCGTCTTCTCCACGTGAAGATCTTCAGTACTCGACCTTGGACCTTCTGACTGGTGTCCCGGACTATACGCTGATATTTGTGTGGGCAAATCTCACCAACGTACTAGGACTTGAATAACGAAAACAGAACTCAGCTCACGGAGGAGGCAAAATTTCGAACTCTCTCTTTCTCTGAGAGGAACGAAAATTCTCAACCATAATAATTGTATTTTTTGTCTCCTTTATTCTCCTATTTATATTAAGTCACATATTGGGCCCAGTCAGGGATCTAAGGAAGAATTTGGAACATGCCTCACCCAATTAGCTTTTTACAAATTAAATTGAACCCACAATTTAATATAAGCTTATATTGGAATATTACAAGCAGCCACTACAGAAGTAATATTGCACTGCCTTCCAAATCCAAAATTACAAGTATTCCGGGTTTTCTTTAATTGCATTTAATTTATTTCCCTCGCTTAAGATAGAAACATCCATTAATTAATTATTGTCTGCTATGGACTTAATTAATTAACATATTTTAATCTCCAAGAGTGGACTTAGCAAGAAACTCTTATTTATTATTCATAGAGTAATTAAACTCCAACTAGCTAGGTTCCGAATAATAAAACCTTGTTTCGAGCTCCTCTTGTGGATGTTATCAAACGAGACTCTCCTCGCGCACGATTCAACACAATAGCAATCCTAGCACCGCTAGATAATGATTGCCACTACCCAATATACCTGGATCATTGGGTGACGAAAAACCCGCACCTTTGGTAAGTCAAAGTAGTAGATACTCAATATCGTATGCTCAATGCTAACGTACATTGATTAAGAAATTAATTATCAAGACCTCGTCTTTCAGTAGATAGCATAAAGACTCGTCTTGCTGTTAGATCCATTCAGTGCTATACCACACCAACGTCATCTTATTTTAATAAGGCTTAGAAATAATCAGACTGACATTGCAACCTTTCGCGATAGGTAGTCTATGCCTATCTAGGTTATGAAATTCTTATTTTTCTTTGTTTAGAACTGACTGTGTTACCTTAAATTGGACGACGCCCACAACCGGTCTACTAAAACAAAGACTTAGACTTTGTTACGTTTGCTTATACATTTAAATATGCAATAAACAGCCATTAAATGTAAAACATAACTACATTATGAAAAAAAATAATCTGTTGCATTTATTGGAAAATAACAATTAGAGTTTTACAGTATCCAATCACTCGAAAGGTGATTTCTAGTATACAAAACCCTAACAGTTCTTGCAACACCTCGAGGAAAACGCATTGGGTTAAATGGCAGTAGGTGTGTCTGCCGATAGAGGAGGGCGGTGTGGGGATTCGAGGCTTGGCGGATTCTGGCCATAGTAGCAAGAAAGAACTGGGAACTTGAGCAATTAGATGTCAAGACGGTATTCTTGCATGGTAAGCTAAAAGAAACTATCTACATGGCTCAGCCAAAGGGCTTTGTGAAGCCTGGGGATGAAGGCAAGGCTTGCTTATTGAAGAAAAGCATCTATGGATTGAAGCAAGCTAGCCGTCAGTGGCACATGAAGTTCAATCTACACATGATCAAAAGTGGATTTCTGAGATCATCTTATGATGAATGTGTCTAGATTAAGAATGTAGGTGGAGCTGCTGTTGATTATCTACTATTATATGTAGATGACATGTTATTGGCTGGAGCTGACTCAAATGAAGTTCAGAAAGTGAAAAGAGATCTCAGTGGTGCTTTAGAAATGAAGGATTTGGGGCCAGCTAGAAGAATTCTGGGAATGTCTATAGTAAGAATAAGGGAGAGCAAACAGATATGTCTCACTTAAGCTGATTATGTGTCCTGTTGAAGAAATTCAAGATGGAAGACATTAAGAAAGTGGCTGTACCAATGGCTCAGCACTACAAACTGACAGCAGAGCAGAAGCCAAAGAGTGAAACTAAAATGAGGGAAATGCAGAGTATACCTTATGCGAATATTATTGGTAGCATAATGTATGCCATGATCTGCACGCGGCCAGATACAGCACACACAGGCCATATCAGTAACTAGCAGATACATGACTAGCTATGGAAGGGAACATTGGTCCGCATTAAAGTGGCTAATGATATACCTAAAAGGAGCTACTAATTTTGGGATTATGTTTGATGGTGGTAGTGAATATGTGGGGGATGCTCTAGTGGGATGGAGTGATTCAGATTTTGCTGGAAACTTAGACACAAGGTCTCGATCAGGCCACCTATTCACTCTTTATGATTCGGTTATAAGCTGGAAGAGCAGTCTTCAATCAGTGGTTGCATTGTCTACTACTGAAGCTGAGTTCATGGCATTAACCTCAGCAGTAAAAGACTACAAAATGTGCTATCCATGTCTCTTAGAACTAGTTTTGAATGCTTTTATGATAAGTACATGTATCATAAACGATTAGTGGTGAAGTCCGAATAAACAATGGAAGATTTTTGCTATATGTATTGATCAAAATAGGGTTGGGTTGATGAGTAAAACAAACATATAACATCAATCTCAAAAACATGAAAAAGACCTATCAAGAAGAAGACACATATTGGGACTTTTGATGATTTGACCAAATAAGAAAGCATCCATGTTACACTTACATCGATCTTGATTTGTGTAATAAATGTGCAATTTCAATTCCAAAGAATTAAGCTAATCTATATCTATTTGCACGCTGGATAGGTAAAGTTTAGAAAGTAAGGATCCTTCTACTTGTAAGAATAGATGAGTTGTGTTTGTAAAGGACTGAAAAGTTGTATAGGTTAGTGAACTTTGTTTGCTAAGTAGTATGAGAACAATTAATTTTATTGGTGACACTTGCAAGCAGTTTGAGTTAAATATGGAGGTTTGCTATGTATTAGGAGTATTATTCAACCAAGTTCATGATGCTATGAATGTACTAAACCATAATTTCATTAGTAATGATATTCATTATTCTTCCTGCTAAATTTTTTCTTGCTGCTGATGTAAAAGTACAATGTGAACATATAAGTCTACACATCAATTGTCAAAGTGGTGGCTTTGGATTGAGTGTTAAAAATATACCATGAATCACAAGGTGCATTATGACATTAAAGCCTTAAGACCCTTATAATAGGAGTACCCAAGTTCGAATATAGTAAATTGATTTATGTATATTGATTTCCAAGACTTCAAATGCATATGAAACTAAAAAGTTGGATTAGATGCAATGTGTCTTAGCTTTCCCATGATATATTAGTGTGTAAAACCTTCATAAAAACCTCAAGATGATCTATTTGCTTGATAGAGCTAATTCATTTATTGTATGAATAAATATGTATGATGCGACATCTTTGGAGATTTTTTGCAAGACCTAGCTCCATAGGAACTTCCACATGCATAATAATTTTTTGGTTTAGTGTTACTTAAGCTTCTTAATCGTTTCTCTAGACCTAAATGTGATTATTATGATCCACTTAGAAGACTAATGAATGCGAATAAAATAATATCAATTTTATTGATGGTTGATCAATTAGTAAATATAACATTCTTCAGTTTAGACAAAATGAAGATTCTTCTTTAGAACCTATTTTTTAGAAACTTGAGGCGTTACTTGAGGTGTTTCTTTTTGGCATGAAATTTAAGAAAGTTGTGATTAGTGGGTTAAATAAAGTAGATGAGAGAATAAAGTAAGAGAAAGAAGAGAGAGTAAAGTAAAAGAAAGAATAAAGTAGATGAGATTAGATGTTTTGTTTTTAGCTTAAAAAAGAAATGACTCAAGTAACTTGGGACAACCCAAAATGGAATACGACTCAAGTAACTTGGGACGGAGGGAACGGAGGGAGTATGATATATGATAATAACCATATATACAAATATCAAATTGATTAATGGTGAACAAATCTTTGAATATGAACTTTTGTTCGCATTAATTCATTTTTGTTACTTCCATTGTTATGTCAATTAATTTTTTGCAAGTAACATAATGTAGGAGTGGAAAATGACCTAATTTAATTCTTTTAAAAGCAGTTAAAGGTGTCAAATGGTCTCGCTGGACCGGGCACGACCCAACCCAACGTACCATGCCAACGTGATAGGAAGAAACCTACTATTCTTGTGATATTGTTAATGCTCAACCTCTTGTGGTTAAAATCAAATTTGGATTCATTGACCAAGTTCACATAAAATGGTTATGAGATAGGTATACGATTTTCTTATAGCTGTTAGTTATAATAAATCAATAGTTCTTGAAATAAATACATAGTCCATTGAACTTTTTAATTACTTTTTTGCCAAACTTTGTTAAACTTTACAATAAATGATACTCTAATTGGTGTATCTTGTATCTCCGATTAAATTTGTAGATTGTTTGGTTCATGAGATTCAATACCACAACTCAATCCTAGATGGATAATCATGGGATAATTAGTCATAGCTAACCCCCTATGACTAAAATAATCTCAGAACTCAATCCTAGATTATATCTTGATATTATTTTATCTTGGAAACCGAACACCACCTTAGTATTTTGGTAGGAATTGTTAAAAAGGTTTAAATGAGATTTTCATATAGAAGAAAATAAATTTATAATCCATAAATGTTTTATAATTCCTCTGTCCTCTAGGTTGGCGTTCGGTTGCCATGTCTAATATCATGAGACTATCCATCTAGGATTAAGTTGTGGGATTATTTTAGTTGGAGGGGGGAGGCTATGACTAATTAGCATGACACTATCCAGGATTAAGTTGAAGGGTTCAATCTTATGAACCAAACATGATACATATTTAATCATGAGATTTAATCTTGCCAACCGAACACCCACCTAATATGAACTATTTCTCTTTCAGTCCGGCCTTTAAAATTATGAATTTTCTAAATTAAGGAATATTTGAGCCCACTAAACACTACTAATGTTAACTATCACTAATACTACTTCCACTACATTTTCTGTTCATCTTTTATTTAATCAATTATGCATTTAAACTCGTGTCCCTTTAAAAGTTCATATCTTTAAGGGACTGAGGAAGTATTAAGTTGGGGGTTTGTAAATTTTATCCCTATGAATCAAAATATTACGGGTGAATGACACATAACATTATATCGTACTCCCGTCGTCCCATTGTAGCCTAGAATTTCTTTTTGGTAAAAATAATTTAGCAGGTTATGTGGAATGAACATAAAGTAGGAGAGAGAATATTAGGGGTGAATGACACATAACATTATACCGTACTCCCCCCGTCCCATTGTAGCCTAGAATTTCTTTTGGGTAAAAATAATTTAGCAGGTTATGTCGAATGAATATAAAGTAGGAGAGAGAATAGAGAGAAAATAAAATGAGAGAGAGAATAAAACAAATAATAAATAGAGAGGAAAGTATGAGAGAGAAAAATTAAGAGATTAAGTGGAGATGTTTTGCTATAAAAGAAAATAATTCAATCATAGCGAAACAGTCCAAAATGGATTACGACTCAACTATAGTGGGAAGGAGGAAATATTTGAATATTCAAAATGGCGTCACTAAATAGTATTTTAGGTATAAGAGTGACTTGTAATATCGATTTAATCGAATAAGTGATGTTACATATTTTGTGCATATCAAGTAAATTGTTTTAGATGATAAATTGGATTGACAATATATATTATTGAGCTTTTTTAATATTATTAAATTGTTCAATCTATTAAATATGCGGTAGATAAACATATGCTCCCTCCATCCGCAATATAAATCCCACTTTAACTACGCTTGGTTTCTAAGTAATGTGAAGAAAAGTCATGGAAAAATAGTTGGTGAAATATGGATCCCACTTTATATACTCCCTCCGTCTCGTCATAAGCGAGGCACTTCTTTTGGGAACGGGATTTCAGAAATTGATATTGAAAGAGTAAGTGGATAGAGGGTAAGTATGAGAGAAAAAAATGGAGGACCGAAGAGAGAATAAAATAGGTAGGAGAAAAAAGTAAGGGAGACAAAATGTAGCAACTTTTGCTAAAAAAGGGAAATGACTCACTTATAGTGGACATCCTAAAAAGAAAAGTGAATCGCTTACGGTGGGACGTAGGGCGTATTAGTTTTACTGAGCATGAACCTCTCCAGCAGCCAAATGGAAAGCAAGTGGAAGTGGCCTCTTCTTTTTTTTGATGAATCAATGAATGGAATATAAAGGCAAAAAGTAAAGTATAAGCAAGACACAGGCATACCCGAGGGATACATGCCTAAAAGCCAAACCTATTTAGGCCGGTGGGGGGGGGAAGTAAACTCTAGGGAAACAAAGCCCAAAGAGTTGGTATCACAAACCGAAAACAACATATAATATCAATGCATCAACAAAATCAATATCTCGTCAGTGAAGTCCACTGTCCACCTCCGGTACCTTAATCTCTCTACCGGTGGGTGGACTAACTCCCGATGATCATCCAGAAGCTGTTGTTCGGCGTACTCCTCATCCTCCAAAGAGATATCGCTGTCGGAGGCTGATTCCTCACTCGCAGCGTATTCGCTATCACTTTGTTCCCTCCGGTGTTCCTGGACTCGCTGAACTGACTCAGTAATGACTATGCCAGTGTTCACTGTACGTGGCTTCTTGTTGCTGGGCTTCTTCTTCATAGGGGCCTTCCCCTTTCGTTTTCTCTCTTCACGGTATCTAACTTCCTCTCCGTCATCCTTGTCTTTCTCTTCTTCGGGTTCCTTCTCAGCTTGTGTCGAAAGTGGATCCTGGGCAGTAGGACTGGTCTCCTTGTGGCCTACTGCCCTGGATGCGAGGTCCAGACCCTCAGCCATCCCGTCAACCTCTTCACCTTGGCCACTCAGTGTTGGAGAGACCGCTTCGGTTTCCATTGCAGTATCCTATAGGTCAGTAACAGGTAAAGACTCCTCCCTAGGTTTTGTGGGAGTGGTCCTCTCTTCTTCACTCAAGATCTCCACGGGATCTGCCCTGTGTTCGGCTTCGCCTTACTAGCTGCCCACTTCCCTAAGCATCGTTGAGATATCCTTTGCGGCTTTGGCTGTCTAGCCTTAGGTTCGCCCTTCAACACCAACTTCCTCTTGACGGCCTTCGGTTTTGTCACCGGAGGTACCACTGGGTTGGGTACTTCTGGTCTTGCTTCTATTTCTTTTGCTTTCGTTTCCTGTGCTTCAATAGATGTATCACCCCTCTCTACTTCTGGCTGTGGTGATTCCGGCATAATCTCTTCTTCCCTAGCTTGGGTTTCCGAGCGGTTTCCTTCTTCGGCTTCTTCACTCTCTCCTACTGCTCGTGATGCGAGGTCTAGCCCCTCAGCCACCACGGCAGTGTCATCTTCCATCCGATTGACATCATCTAAAATAACCTGAAATTCCTCATCGGTCATTAGGCCCTGCTTCTTGGCTGATTCGTTCAGATCTATCTCCTCCCTTGCCACTTTTCGGGGAATGACTCCCGCCGTCAGCGTTTTCTCTGACTCAAATGCTCCTTGTAGGCTCCCCTATTCCTGACCTTTGCTCGCTTCACGTTCTTCCGAGTCGGAATCGTAATGAGCTGAAATGGGGTCAATCTCCATTGAATCACTGTGTTGTGGAGTTTCTGAGGGTTCCGAGGACTTAGGTGGTGGGGTAGTCGATGGAGCTTCTCTTTCTGGTGGAATTCCGGAGGAAGTCGTAATGGGGGTGGGGAGTGTTGCTGTAGATGGCACAATCGGTTCCGAAGGATTTTCTCCGATTACTCTCTCTTGTCCCCCGATTTGACCCAAACCGGCCAGCGCCGCCGACCAATCCCTATTGGGGTCCTGCTGTTGAAGAAACGCCGCCATTGCTTCCAAGGAGACCATTGTTGGCGCTTGAGGAGTCGGCTACGATGGTTGCGGTTGCGGTTGTGGGCTCGGCGGCCGTTCTTCCCGCGGCGGTGGTGATTCTGGTTTTTCTTCCCTGCGGGTTGAAGTGGGTTTGATTTTTGTTGCGAATGCTTTCCTTCCCATGGCTTATATGTGAAATTCTGGGTATGAAGTTGGGGTTGGTGTTTGTGGGGTGATGGTGGAAATTTTGCAGAGAGAAAGGTTGCAGAGTGAAATTGTGAAGTGAAAATGGGGGAGACGGCTGGTTATGGGTTGGAATAGGGCAGTTGTGGGTTTGCAACCGGTTATAGGCGGTTCCAAACCGCGTCGTTTCGAGGGAGAGGCGGTTGAGAATACTGACTCCTGATTGGTCGGCGTGTCCACTCTCTCTGCTCACGCGCCCCTTCCAGCCGCTGCCACCCTGCAAAAGCTGCAGAAAGTCCACAAATTCAAATTCGTCCCTTAATGATTTCCCCCTATATTTCCTAGATTAGAAATAAAGTAAAAAGGACACATAAATAAAATAGGAGTTTCACCAAAATGGTATTCTGATGGTCAGTATGTACTCCCAATTAATATTTGAGGTCCGAAAAATATTTTTGGTTTTTCTTAAAACTAACTAGCATGCAAAGGTTCAAATTAATTAACTACCAAATATGCACCATATTTACATCTTCCTTAGGAGAATTGGAATTCTACTTAGCCAGCATATGCAAGTTACGCTGAAAAGAGCTAGCCCATTGGAATTTCATTCCCTATCCTACCGGTCAGTATGAACCCTGAGTGTGTGGTCGCAGTGGAATCTCATCCACCACAGCCACGTCACTGTTGTCCCTAAACACTTTTAGCCTATGCCCATTCACAATAAAAGGTTCAGAGTTAGGAAGACTCCCTGAAATTTCTACTGCTCCATTGGAACGGAGTGATGTGATGACATAAGGCCCTGTCCATTTCGATTTGAGTTTCCCAGGCATAAGCTTCAGTCTCGACTGGAAGAGTAGTACTTTCTGCCCAACATGGAGATCCTTGGTCCTCAGATTCCTGTCGTGCCATAGTTTGGTTCGCTCCTTGTACCACATGGCTGAGTCAAACGACTCTAATCTAAGTTCCTCAAGCTCCTGCAACTGCAGCTTCTTTTCCTTCTCACAGGCTGTAGCATCCATATTCACTTGTTGTACTGCCCAGTATGCCCGGTGTTCAATTCCCACCGGTAAGTGGCACATCTTTCCAAAAACAATCCGGTACGGGGACATCCCTATGGGGGTCTTGTAGGCTGTCCGATATGCCCATAAAGCATCTTCTAACCTTACACTCCAGTCCTTCCTAGAAGGATTGACAGTCTTCTCCAAAATCTTCTTTATCTCGCGGTTAGAAATCTCCGCTTGACCGTTTGCTTGTGGATGGTAGGGGCTTGATAGTCTGTGGTGCACACCGTATTTTTTCATTAAGGCTTCAATTGTGCGATTACAGAAGTGTGTACCTTGATCCGATATGATCGCCCTCGGAACTCCGAATCGACTAAAAATGTTACTTTTGAGGAACTTGGCCACCTCCCTTGCTTCACACGTGCTTGTGGCCTTGGCTTCTACCCACTTGGAGACGTAATCCACTGCAACCAGGATATACAAATTGCCATAGGACGAAGGAAACGGACCCATGAAGTCCATTCCCCAAATGTCGAACAATTCACATACAATTACCGGAACTTGGGGCATCTCGTCTTTCGCAGATATCCCACCGGTCAGTTGACAGCGCTCACAACTTCTGCAGAACTCGTACGCATCCTTGTTGAGGGTTGGCCAATAAAAGCCGCTATCCAGAATCTTCCTTGCCGTCTTCTTGGATCCGAAATGTCCTCCACATGCTAACGAGTGGCAATGGATCAGAACGTCCCTTTGCTCCCAGTCAGGAACGCACCTCCTTATCACTTGATTGGATCCCACTGTCCACAGATATGGGTCGTCCCAAAAGTAGTATTTTGCTTCACTCTTGATCTTCATTCTTTGTGCCTTGCTAATACTCGGTACTTCTGGAAGTTCTCCAGTCACTAGGTAGTTGGCTAGGTCTGCATACCATGGTTCTTGCCCTACTTTTTATTTTCCTTTTCCTGCATCGTACTGGCCAGTAAGCTTCATCACTTCTTCCCAGTCAATCTTCTTGACCTCAAAAATTACCTCACATAAATGCTCTTCTGGAAACTTGTCGTGCACCTCTTCACTGTTTCCATCTTGCACTACTCTACTTAAATGGTCCGCCACCTTGTTCTCGACTCCTCTCTTATCATCCACTGCCCAATCAAATTCTTGTAACAAGAGGACCCATCGGATCAAGCGGGGTTTGGATTCCTTCTTGGCAATCAGATACTTAATCGCTGCATGGTCAGTATAAACGATGACCTTGGATCCCAACAAATATGGCCGGAACTTTTCGAAAGAATACACCACTGCCAGCATCTCATTTTCAGTGGTATCGTAATTCCGCTGGGCTTGATTCAGTGTCTTAGATGCATAAAAAATTACGTACCTCTTCCCATCGATCTTCTGACCCAGTACGGCTCCCACTGCATAGTCGCTGGCGTCGCACATCACTTCGAAAGGGTAGTCCCAGTCAGGAGCCCGTATGATAGGTGTGGATATAAGCTTTTTCTTGAGAAGGTTGAAAGCGGCCTTGCATTGCTCATCAAAGACGAACTCCACTTCATTCTGAAGAAGTCGGGTAAGGGGTTGGGCAATCTTGGAGAAATCCTTGATAAATCTTCGATAAAACCCGGCGTGCCCTAGAAAACCCTTATCCCCTTCTGATCAGTAGGGAACGGTAATTTGGATATAACATCCACCTTGGCTTGATCCACCTGGATTCCTCTCTCTGAAACCACATGTCCTAGAACAATCCCCTCAGTGACCATAAAATGACACTTCTCAAAATTCAAAACCAGACTTTTTGTTTGACACCTTTCTAGAACTATGTCCAAATGATGAAGGCAAGAGTCAAAAGAGTCTCCTTAGACCGTGAAGTCATCCATGAATATCTCTATACAGTCCTCAATCAAATCGGAAAATATGCTCATCATACATCGTTGAAATGTACCTGGAGCGTTACATAGGCCGAAAGGCATGCGCCTGTATGCATAGGTTCCGAATGGGCAAGTGAAAGTGGTCTTATCCTGGTCTTCAGGATCCACGTAAATTTGGAAGTATCCGCTGTACCCATCTAGAAAGAAAAAGTACTTCTTCCCAGCCAATCTCTCCAACATTTGGTCGATGAAAGGCAAAGGGAAATGGTCCTTCCTCGTTGCATTGTTCAGCTTTTGGTAATCGATGCACATTCGCCAACCCGTGACTAGCCTCATTGGGATCAGCTCATTCCTCTCATTTTGAACGACTTGGATTCCCGACTTCTTTGGGACCATGTGGATCGGGCTGACCCACTCGCTGTCCGGCACTGAATAGATAATCCCTAGCGACAATAATTTCAAGATCTCCTTCAATATTTCTTCTCGCATGTTGGGGTTTACCTTTCTTTGGGCATCTCGATGTGCCTTTGCTCTCTCTTCCAGCCTAATGTGCATACAGACGTCGGGGCTTATTCCCACTAAATCTGTAAGGCTCCATCCAATTGCCTTCTTGTTCTTGCTCAGCACAGTCAGTAGCCTCGCCTCTTGTTCCTTTGTAAGGCTGCTGCTGATGATCACTGGATATGAGTTCTCCTCTCCGAGGAATGCATACTTCAAATTCGATGGCAATTTCTTCCGCTCAACTTGGGGTGGAAGTGTGTCTTCGGGTAGAGGGTTTTTTTCAGCTTCTCCTTCTTTTTCTAATTCTCCCCCTAGGGGTTCCTCTATACTGACTGGTAGCTTGGCCCCTGCGGCTCCAATAAATTCCGATTTCTGGCAGAAGTCCTTAATTGCTCCCTCTATCTCTTCATCGGTCAACCCTTGGCTACTGATCAGATCACACCATGCAGCGGCTTATACGTCAGCTTGTTCATACACATCCAAAGCTTGGAGTTTCTCCTGCAATAGTTCGGTCTCAAGAAAATCTTGGACTAAGGGGTCAATCACATCAACATAGCATACATTTTCAGAATCAATAGGCTTCTTCATGGCCTCATTGATATCAAAAGTAAACTTCTCCCCATGAAAATCAATGCAAATTGTTCCCTCAGCCATGTCTACTATTGTCTTGGCCGTCCTAAAAACTGGCCTTCCTAACAATATGCCACTAGATTCCCTAGCCTCGGACTCACTCATTTTGATCACATAAAAGTCAGCAGGGTAGGTAAAATCATGCACTCTAACCAACACATTTTCTAAAACACCCTCAGGACTTATGCATGACCTATCAGCCAGTTGGATCAACACCCTAATACTCGACAATCTAACTCCCTTCAATCGGTTATAGATTGACAAAGGCATGACATTAATAGAAGCTCCAAGATCACACATTGTATGCTCGACTTTCACATCTCCTATAGTTATAGGCAAAGTGAACATACCTGGATCGGCCCTCTTGGGCGGTAGCTTCTCCTGCACAATTGCAGACGCGATCCCTTCTACCATAATCTTCCCATCCTCCTGGACTTTTCCGGCTATGAATTCCTTAATGAATTTCTCAAGTGGGGGTAGCTTCACAGCTTGGAGGAATGGTATGGTGACATCCAATTTCCCAAAAATCGACAAGTAGTCCATCGGGTTCTTCTTCTTTCTTTTTGTAACAAAGCGGAAAGGGAATGGTTTCTTCCCCTTTTTCTCCTCTACCGGTCCCTCAACAACCTTCTTGGAATCTTCCTTGGGCAAATTCTAGGTCTGAGCCTCCGTTCTGGATTCTACCTCTTGATGGTCCTGACCAGTACGTTCTCGGGTTGACCTCCTCCACATGGCGTCTCCCCAAGAAAAATGGGTCCTGCATCCGAGGCATGGATCTCTTAAGCCCTTCCACTGAGATGGTGTCGCCCCCTATCTTCGTTCCACTCGGCTCTCCACTTGGTTGTTTCGGTCGAGGTCCATCATAAGTAGTTCGTGACCTCAATGTAACCTTACTCACATTCGCCTTTTCGGGTATTTAGACTGTAGAAGGGAGTTTCCCTGTATTTGCTCTTATTTCACCCATCGAACTGGCCAGTTGGGCCAACTGCCTATTCATCATATCCATGTTCGCTTTATGTTCATTCTGGGCATTTTGTATCCCCTGCACTACTTCGTTGTGGGATTGCAACTCGCCCTTGATACCTTGCTGCGACGCGAGCAATTCTCCCATCATGTCCTCCATGGACCTCCTCGACCTGTTAGGGTATTGTGACTGATTTGGGCCATGGTGCTGGTTATACTGAGAATTTTGGTTGGGCTGGAAATTTTGGAAGTTTTGCTGGTTCTGGTTAGGTGGGTATTGGTTATACTGGCCAGGAGGGTTATACTGGTCTTGGTGATATTGACTCTGATTTTGGTTTTGGAACTGATTTTGGTTCTGATGGTGTTGGGGTGCTTGATTCGGCTGATTTTGGTGATTTTGGAAGTTTCTCTGGTGGGGTGGTACATAAACAGGGTTTTGGTTCTGGTTTTGTGGGTGTTGGTTTTGGGATTGTTGGTTCCTTCCTGACCAGTTGAACTGGTGGTCCGGGTTTGCTGGTCCACGGTTGGGGTTTTGGTTCGGGTGGGGGTTATATTGGTTCTGACCTTGACCTTGGTTTTGATTTTGGTTCCCATCTCCCCATCGAAAATTTGGGTGATCCCTCCATGGTGCATCCCGTTGTCTCCCTTGGATCCAGTGCCCACTAGAATTGTAGTACCCGACAACATTGACTTGCTCCATACTGACCAAGTCGTTTGGCTGATCATAGCTAGGTCCTTGGTTTCCCTGTTCTGCACCCTTGTAGTTCCCAACCGGGGAAGTCGGCGGTGTATTCTTCTCGATTGCGCTCAGGAGTGACTTCTTCAGCTCATCCATCTTCAAATCCATCTTCTGTTCAAGCTTCTGCTCCTGGTCAGTAGACGAGGCACTTGCAACCCTTTCTCGGTTGTATCCATCCCTTGAATGGTCATACTCCTTCTTCGCACTCAGTAGCTTCCTTAGGACCCTCTTTGCTTCGCTGACCCGTAGCTGCGTGAAGCTTCCTCCCGACGACGAATTGGCCAGGTCCTTGGTTGTTATGTTCATCCCCTCATAGAAGGTATGATGTATCTCAATGTCCGCCATGCGATGATTGGGACATGCATCTAAAAGGCCCATATACCTCGCCCAATAATCGCTCAAGGGTTCATCGTACCCTTGCTTCACACTAATTATTTCCCTCTTCAGCGCGCTTGTCTTGGATGACGGGAAAAACTCGCCTAGGAACACTGACTTGAAATCGGCCCAACTCTCAATGAAGTCGGGGAGCAGGCGCATGAACCAGGTGTTTGCCTCCCCTTTCAAAATGAACGGCAAAGCCTTCAATCTGTAATCATCCTCGGTCTCCCCTGCTGGCCTCCTCTACGCCCTACAAATCTTACAAAACTCATGAAGGAACTCGTAAGGCCCTTCGTAACTCTTCCCGCAGTATGTAGGCAGAATTGCGATCACATGAGGCTTCACATCACAGGCAGTTTGCCCTGGGGTCACAACTATGGCTTGAGGTGGTTCTCCCTCGGTATGTGCGTTCAGCGTCCCGATCTTAGGATATTCTTCACCTTGAGCGGCCATCCTTCTCGGGTTTCCCTCTATCCTTGGTATCTCTTCAGGTATTGGTCCTTCTATGGTGTATCGCTCCTCGTCACTACTCGAACCTAAGTCAGAGAAAGCCGTCGACAAGCCGGATCGAGTGGTTACAAGTATAGATCCTCGCTGAAGTATCTTCGGCCTCCGCCGAGCTGCTTCTCATAAACTGAAATGAAAAGAAAGAGAAAAAGTTATCCACAATATATACGCCAAAGTATCACGCACAATAGCTTCTAATAACGCCATCCATCCCCGGTAACGGCGCCATTTGAAAGAGCAGGTTTGCGCAGGTGTCGTTAAAGCAAGGATGTATCCTACTGATTAGGATGAAACAATCCCCTGCTAAGCCTAAAACCTGGTATCAATAATTCCTGAACCCTCTTCTACTGGGTAGTATAGTGAAGGTAGGGGTCGAATCCCACAGAGATGGTGACGGTTGGAGTGATTGCGGTGATATTCTGGAAAGGTTTGGTTAGCTACCACGCTTTGGGTTGAGACTTATCTAGTCTGGAATTTAAGGTGGTACTCTACTGACTAGGAGGTGGGAAAGGTGTTGGACAGGCTGCTGTGTACGTGGAAAGTGGGGAACATGGTTTTCAGGAAGTATATGGAGAGTAAAAGGTTACTAGGCTGACAGATCTGTAGGGTACCAGCTGAAAAGATAGAAAAAGTAAATGACAAAAGTAAAAATAACTAAAAAGTAAAAGTGGTCTCAAACTTGGATGTGTATGTTATCTTCTTCAACGAGTCTGAACACAAATCAAACAACTCAGGATTCATCACCATAAAAACACAGATTAACAACTTAAAGAACACAGATCTACAATTAAAACTTCGAATAAAAAGATCGAACACCGAAACTGCAATTATGCTTACTGGTCAACATGCAAGGTGGCAGAATAACGTAAACGCGGATTTCACACTAAAACACTTCTGGAAAATAAATCTAAAAAAACCACTGAACTAACAAATCACAGATCGAACAACTCCAAATGAAATCATGCTTCCAACACTTAGAAATTACCGCAACAACTAGATCTAAGCTACCTAGGCAGAATGAAACAGATTTGAATAGAAAGAGATGCATAAAAACAACTTCATTGCATAAAACGTTTGGATCTCAACAAAACACTTCAAAGGATGATAAGTACTGAAAATGCAGCAGATCCAACGATAGAAAACAAGTAAAGGTTAACTAAGAAAGCGAATAAAGATTGTTTTGCCGCTCCGGGCGATGGAACTGCTACGACTACGGAATAAACTGGCTGGAACGAGAGAATGGAACTCCGGCGAACTGATGATCTTCAAGTGACCATGGCAACTGGCGAGGAACGAGACTCTGGACTGAGCTGAAGGACTGAACTACCGAGAGAATTCTACCTAAGAGTGATGATGATGAATGCGTCCCCCCTTATTTCTCTCTCCAAGTGGCTTCCTTTTATAGGGAGGCTTACCCTTGATTTTAGGGTAAAACCTCGTGGCGAGATGACTTCTTTGCCCTTAATTGTGGTTGATCAGTTCCAGTTATCCTTCTTCTCCATCTCGAGCCATTTTTGCATGTATACTGGTCAGTACGTAATCGTTCTGACGCCCTTTTCACCTGAAGTATCTGAAGCTTTGCCTACTGGCAAGAACACTCAACCTGCACACCTTGAGCAACTGTTTTGCAGATATAATCAATTATGCACATCATACTAACCAGTAACCAAGGCCTAGAATACGACTTATCACAGAGTCATGTTTGGCCTCGACATCTACTTGCACTTGGGTTATTGACACATGAGCAACTGATCATATTTGTTTTGATCCTGACTTAATGCATGTGACAAGACGGTTACATGATCGTGAGATCGAAGTCCAGCTGGGCGACGCTACAAAAGTGGCTGCCGTTGCAGTGGGAGACGTTTATTTGCGTTTTAGTAGTGATAGATTTTAGATTTTGAAGAATGTTTTGTTGATATATTCTTTTAGAAGAAATTTAATTTCAGTTTCTAAATTGGTTTTTGATGGATATTCGATTTCTTTTAATGACAATTGCGTTATTAAGAAAGATGGTTCTTATATCTGTCGTGGTATCATGGAAAACAATCTATACACAATCACATCTACACAGTTTAATAATCGCAAATCAAAACTCAATACAACATCGAAAATTTCAAAGAAACGAAAAGATCCTTCAAGTTCAATGAACGAAACATATTTATGGCACCTTAGACTTGGTCATGCCAATGAAAGGAGGATCCATTCTCTTGTGAAACAAGATCTTATTAAAGGTCTAGAGGAGGAACCCTTTCATAAGTGTGAGTCATGCTTAAAAGGAAAGATGACCAAGAGGCTTTTTCAGGCTAAGGGCAATAAGGCCAAGGAAGTACTTGAGCTAGTTCATTCTGATGTATGTGGACCAATGTCTACAGAAGCAAGAGGTGGTTTTCTATATTTCATCACATTTATTGATGACTTCTCGAGAATTGGATATGTCTATTTGATGCGCCACAAGTCAGAGTCTTTTGACAAGTTCAAAGACTTTAAGGCTCATGTGGAGAAGTATCATGGAAAGAGTATCAAAAGCCTGCGATCTGATCGTGGAGGTGAATACCTCAGTGCCGAGTTTTTGTGCTACTTATCGAAGTCAGAATTGAATCCCAACTGACTGCGCCGGGCACGCCCCAGCAGAACGGCGTGGCTGAAAGAAGGAACATGACCTTACTAAACATGGTCCAGTCGATGATGAGTTTTGCACGGCTACCTATTTCGTTTTGGGGACATGCCTTGCTTTCTGCAAGCCATATTTTAGACAACTTACCGTCAAATTCCGTGCCTAATACTCCTTATGAGTTGTGGACTGGGAGCAAGCCAAATCTAGCACATCTCAAGATTTGGGGTTGCCCGGCTCATGTATTGGAAAAGGATCCAACTAAGCTAGGATCAAGGATGGAGGTATGTTTGTTTATAGGGTACCCTAAAGGATCGAAAGCTTATGAATTCTTTAGTCTCTGAGACAAGAAAGTTATTGTGAGTACTCACGCGACATTCTTAGAGAAAGACTATGTAATAAGTCATAAACCCAGCAGTGAAGTGGCTCTTGATGAGCTAACTTATGTCACAAGTTCCATTAACCAAGAACCCGTACCTAGTGTACAAACAATTCCAGAAACTTCAACTTCTACTCCAAGCATTGTAGTGTCGCGCCGCAGTGAGAGGGTCACTCATGAGCCCGATAGATACATTGGTTTGGGGGAATCTATGGATCACTCCCCGGACAACAATGTATTAGATCCCTGGAACTTTGCGGAGGCGCTGGCAGATGTCGGTCATTGCGAATGGGTGAAAGCAATGGATTCAGAACTACAATCTATGATAGACAAAGACTTCTACGATTTATCCATCATACCCGAAAGTTGTATTGCCATTGGGAGTAAGTGGATATATAAACGTAAACGTGGACCCGATGGACGAGTTAAAGTCTTCAAGGCAAGACTAGTGTCCAAGGGGTATACCCAAAAGGAAGGTGTCGATTACGGCGAGACTTTCTCCTCGGTGGCCATGCTCAAATCGATCCGGATACTATTGTCTATTGCAGCTTATATGGATTAGGATGTATGGCAGATGGGCGTTAAGACTGCGTTTCTGAACGGCGGTCTTGAGGAGATCATCTACATGGAACAACCCGAGGGATCTGTCATAAAGGGCAAGGAACACATGGTTTGGAAGCTTAAGAAGGCTATCTATGGCCTTAAGCAAGCATCTATATCGTGGAACCAGTGTTTCGATCAAACTGTTCGCAAGTTTGGATTAGAAAAGTGCCCAAATGAAAGCTGCGTGTATAAGAAGGTTGAAAAGAGGAATGTAGTGTTCTTAGTTTTATATGTAGATGACATTCTTCTAATCGGAAACAATAAAAATATGTTGTCATCAGTAAGAACTTGGTTGTCAAACCAGTTCGAGATGAAGGATATAGGAGACGCGGGACACATCCTCGGGATCAAGGTTCTTCGGAATCAAGAAAAGAAGATGTTGTGCGTATCTCAAGAACCTTACATCAACACAGTACCTAGCCGTTTTAGCATGCAGGATGCCAAGAAAGGGTTCTTACCATTTAGACACGACATCCATTTATCTCAAGAGATGTGCCCCAAAACGCCATCTGAGATAGAAGAGATGAGAATGATACCATATGCTTCGGCAGTTGGAAGTCTCATGTATGCTATGCTTTGTACAAGGCGTGATATTTGCTTTGCTGTTGGCATGGTGGCAAGATATCAGTTGAACCTGGGCCAAGGACATTGGACTGCCATAAAGAACATACTAAAGTACCTTAAACGGACTAAGGACTATGCTCTAGTTTACAAAGCTGATCCTTTGGAATATACTGGCTCAGATTTTCAAGCTGATCAGGACTCGAGAAAATCTACTTTAGGATATGTGTTCACCTTAGGAGGTGGAGCCGTAATTTGGAAAAGTGTGAAGCAGAAATGCATCGCGGACTCGACCATGGAAGCCGAGTATGTGGCCGCTTCAAAAGCTGCAAAAGAGGCAGTATGGTTCAAGAACTTCCTTATGGATTTAGGTGTGGTTTCGAATCTGCCCAAGAGCATCACTATTTATTGTGACAATTCTGGTGCTGTGGTAAACTCGAAAGAACCAAGAGCTCACAAAGCGATCAAACACATAGAGCAGAAGTATCATATCATTAGAGATATAGTGCAGAGAGGAGACATACAAGTGGTCAAGATTGCGTCAGAGAACAACCTGACAGATCCTTTTACAAAGGCAATGGCGGTGAAACCGTTCGAACGCCACGTTGAAGGGATGTGAGTTCGACTCATTCAAGACCTTAACTCGCTTTCAGTATAAGTGGGAGAAATTTTAGACGTGTGCACTACATTTTGTATACTCGAAAGCTGTTTTGAGTATAAGTGGGAGATTGTTAGGGTTTGTATACTAGAAATCACATTTCGAGTGATTGAATACTGTAAAACTCTAATTATTATTTTTCAATAAATGCAACAGATTATTTTTGTCATAATGTTATTATGCTTTACATTTAATGGATGTTTATTGCATATTTAAATATATAAGCAAACGTAACACAGTCTAAGTCTTTGTTTTAGTAGACCGGCTGTGAGCGTCGTCCAATTTAAGGTAACACGGTCAGTTCTGAACAAAGAAAAATAAGAATTTCACAACCTAGATAGGCCTAGACTACCTATCGTGAAAAGTTGCAATGTTAGTCCGATTATTTCTAAGCCTTATTGAAATAAGATGGCGTTGGTGTGGTATAGCACTGAATTGGATCTAAACAGCAAGACGAGTCTTTATGCTATCTACTGAAAGACGAGGTCTTGACAATTAATTTCTTAATCAATGTACGTTAGCATTGAGCATACGATATTGAGTATCTACTACTTTGACTTACCAATAGGTGCAGGTTTTTCGTCACCCAACTATCCTGGTATATTGGGTAGTGACGATCAATATCTAGCGATGCTAGGATTGCTATTATGTTGAATCGTGACCGAGGTGAGTCTCGTTTGATAACATCCACAAGAGGAGCTCGAAACAAGGTTTTATTATTCGAAACCTAGCTAGTTGGAGTTTGATTACTCTATGAATAATAAATAAGAGTTTCTTGCTAAGTCCACTCTTGGAGATTAAAATATGTTAATTAATTAAATCCATAGCATAAATTAATTAATTAATGGATGTTTCTATCTTAAGCACGAGAAATAAATTATACACATAAAAAGGAAATCCAGAATACTTGTAATTTAGGATTTTGAAAGGCAGTGCAATATTACTTCCGTAGTGGCTGCTTGTAATATTCCAATATAAGCTTGTATTAAATTGTTGGTTCAATTTTATTAGTAAAAAGCTAATTGGGTGAGGCCATATCCAAATTCTTTCTTAGATCCCTGACTGGGCCCAATATGCGACTTAATATAAATAGGAGAATAAAGGAGACAGAAAATACACTTGTGCACATACACAATTTTTGTCCCCCCTCATCCTAGAGAGAGAAATGAAATTTGCTATCCTTCCGTGAGCAGTATTCTGTCTTCTTTATTCAAGTCCTAGTATTCTGGTGAGATTTGCCCACACAAATATCAGTTTTCAGTCCGGGAAACTAGTCAGAAGATCCGAGGTCGAGTTCTCAAGATCTTCACGTAGAGAAGACGCAAGCCATCTTCGATTCTTAAGTGAATCAACGAGGTAAATTGGCTAACTCCGTAGCAAGCATGTTATAGGGAGTATTTGTGCTAAAGCATGTTTAAAATTCAAGTTATGAGTATGATACATGTGATAATTACGCGAATAGAGTTTATCTAAGTAATCTGCTAAATAGATCAGTTTTATGTGATCCGTTAGAAACGCACGCTTCCGCTACCAGCCCCTTCATGTATCTGCTGTTTCGATGGTTGAGGTGGTTGGGATGATTTCTCCACGGAGCAACCCTTTGCTTCCCCTGGATCCAGTTGCCATTTGGGTTCCAATGGCCGACCGCGTTCACTTGAGTTTGCGTTTTCGCTTCTGGAGGGAACTCGCAATAATAATAATGGGGTTTCTGGATCTCTCCACCGCGCTCCTTGGGAGCAGGCGGTGGAGGCGCTCTGGATTTCTCCACTGCCTCTAGCAGCTTCTTCTCCATCTGCTCAAATCGAGTCTCCGGCTTCTCGTCACTTCATGCCTCCGCTGCGTGCACCGCTTCTCGTCTGTACTGGCTTCGGGAAGTTTCGTATGATCTCTTGGCTTCGATTAGCCTCTCCAGAATACTCTTCGCTTGACTGAATGGGGTTTTTGAGAAATCCCCTTGGGCTGCTAAGTTGAGATCGTTTTTGCTGTCCACCGTGAGTCTGCCATAGAAGGTTGAATAGACCTCCCAATCTCCCATCTTGTGGTTAGGGCATGCTTGGAGCAGCCCCAGAAACGTGTCCCAGTATTGGCCCAGAGGCTCATCATACTCTTTCCTTGTCTCTGTAATCTCCCTTTTCAAAGCACTCATCTTCGACGCTGGGAAGAAGCGGTCTAGGAATATCATGCGAAACTCGGCCCAGGTTCTGATTGATCCTTCTGGCAACCTCGACAGCCAGACTCCTGCGTCGCCCTTCAAGACGAAGGGTATAGCCTTGAGCTTATAATCCTCTGATGTTGATCCAGCCGGCACGGGTTGAATATCACAATATCTGCAAAATTCTTCCAGAAAAACATAAGGACATTCCTTCGAGAGGCCATAAAAATTGACAATACGGCTAGCACCCCTGATTTGATTGCGATCGTTTGCATTCCTGGAGTAATAGCAATGGCGTGGGTGGGCTTCTTCTCGTCATGAGCGTGTAGGGAGCCAATCCCTGAATCGTTTTCGACGAGGGCCATCATCCTTTCTGATTACTCAAGTGGTGGTTTAGGTGGTCTGTTCTCCTTCTTCCTCACTGGTCAGTTGTTCTGCGGCTGCTGCTTCTAACGCGGCTCTGTATCGAGTGGTAACAACACCGGCTTCCTGGACTCGCCAATGAGCGTTTGTATCTCTGTATATAAGAGGATGATTCCAGTGTCCTTCGCCTTCTCATGAAAGGAAAGAAAAACAATTTAGAATAGAAAGAAACAAAAATATTTACTCCTATGCACTAATCACATCCATGTAATAACACCATACTTCCCCGACAACAGCGCCATTTGGCGAAAGGAGATTTCGCATGTGGATCAAGTTATATGGGAAGATAACTGAACCGGGTGGATCAGTTTGCAATAGTCGCTGCCACTTGCTCAAGGCGCTATCTCTTTCACGAAAATATTTATAACTCCCAAACATGCCCTACTTTAACAGTAAAGCGGCAAGTACGGGGTCGATCCCATAGGGAATGGTTGGAGAACATTTTGCAATTACGAAATGCGAGAATCAAGTAATATCAGATTATCACCGATCGGGGGGATCAGTTAGCAAATTTCGTTGCCACTTGATCAAGGCGTTCTCACTCTCGCTCACCACTAATATAATTTATAACTCCCAAACTCGCACTACTTTAACAGTAAAGCGGCAAGAATGGGGTCGATCCCACAGAGAAACCGGTGTATCGAGTGTGTGAGTAGTGAACAGGATTCGGCTGCTGCTACGCTTTAAGTTGGGAGTTTTTACGCTACTGTGTTTATGCTAGGCAGAATGTAAACTAACTACATGATCAAGCTATTTATCATGCTGGCACAATTAATGGATCAAGTAAGTGACATGCGGAAATAAGAACTTAACTACCCAAGCATGCTACGAAAAACACAAACAATATGCCATTCATCATGATTAAGCACTAAATCAAAGACTAAAAAGTGAAACTGAACTGGAACAGTAAACAGGATGACGAAAACAAAACAACTCCGATTTTTATAGCCAAAGCCCAAAACAATGCTGTGAACATGCGGAATACAAAAATATCAATTCTTTAACTACGGAACAAGATGGAATTAAACTAAGCTCACAACTTCAGAAAATTAAGAAAGCGAGTAAGGCCGAGAGGTTTTTTTTTTTTGGAGAAATAAATAAAGCCCATCTCAAAAAGATAAAACCAAAGTTCCACACAAGTCAAAACGAGGTCCTAAAATCGACCAATTCCACAACCTAAAATTGTTGCAGCATTTGATAATAGCAAAATTTAAGATTTCAAGCAAATCATGTAGAAAAATCAATACTCCGAAGGTGAGATTACATCATCAATCTTCAAAATCATCTTCACAACTTGTGCTGCAAGTAGAATCTGCTGCTGTTTCCCGATCAGAGTCTCAAAAACGTTCTGCTCGCGCATGTCGTTTGTGCCAACGTCATTGCAGTCGATACCGCAGCAGTTGTTGTTCTCCTTGATTTGCTGGGATTTGACAGCGGATAGAGTTTCTATAGGTTGGAGGCCGCTGTTTTCGGCCAGGGCCATCTGGATAGCATCTAAGGCGTCTGCAAAGGCTTTGATTACATACTGCTCAACTCCGGAGTAAGGCCAAGAGGTTCTCGGTCGGACACTTCGAGAAGAGGCCGAACAGATATTGAGTATTCTGTCGAGTTCCCTTTCGGTCGCTCTCTCCCTAACTGAACCTTTCTCTAACTAAGCTATCTCGGAACTGGAAACTAAACTCAACTAGAACGGAAAAAGGAAAATAAAAGAAACTAAAAGGAAGATGCTAAAAAGAAGATTTTCATTATGGTGACACATCCTCTATTTATAATCTCGCCGAAATGACCTCCAGGTGGATAACGATCTCGGAAGAGGATATTCTCTCATGCTGTTATCGAGCCTCTCATTGACTGATATGTGCCTTCCTTCTAGAATGACGTCGCTCCTCAATAACAGAATGATGACTCAGCTCCGTCTTTGTGTCTTGCGTATCAACATGTGTCCCCTTCTAGAACGTCGTCCTTTAAATTGAGCCTTTGCGCGATAAACTGATCAAATAGCATACATTTTACCCCTAAACCGATGCATGAAATAGGCCTTATCAAACTGCTCACACTTAAAACATACTTGTCCCCAAGTATAAAGAAAAAGCAAAGAAAAAGATTAGGCAAATTTCAGGACTCAAAACACATATTCACATGTATGCATTAGACCGAATAGACTTCCAACAATCATATCCGAGGTCGAGGTCAATCCATTTTCCAGCAGCTTATGTTTCTTCCCTTTCGCGTTCACTTGATCAAGGTGTCAGTTTGTCAAGATTGCTCAATTTAAACCAACTGTTGGATTCACCCAGTCACTCATTTCTCACCAGAGATGTTAGGACTGTTCACTCAGTATTGCCACAAATTTAATACCTCGAATCGAACTGCACAAGATAGTTCCTTAAGGTTTTGTTTTGGTTGTAATGGGGGCTTAAGGGGAGTAATGTGTTAGGGTAGGGTTCTAGGGGTTCTAAGTTAAATTTATAAACGGTAAAAAGAAAAAAGAAAAACACATGAGTCAAGAGACCAAGGATCTTGAACAAACTTGCTGGCTCACACTGAACTATTTATTTTGCCACTGGATATCTCATTGGGTCAAGTTGCAACCTTTAGCCTTTAATTTTTGGCTTATTTCCTAACTTTCGACTTACTGGGTCAGGTTATAACTTTTCCTGCCCTCTTTCTCTTTCTGATATTTTCAACATATATATATATTATTTTTTTTCTTTTGTGACTTGCTTTTTGACTTGATTAACCTGATTGACTAACCTGATCAATCTGGCTACCTATTTATTCCGACTTTCTATCGTTATCCCCCTTTCTTTTGAAATGATTCATCTCTTAACCCCTTTTCCTCACGTGTTTGTAAAAAAAGTATAAAGATGTGGGTTTCGGTTTTAAAAGAATGGGTAAGAGTGTATATGGGCTCAACGTGGTTAACTAGGGGGTGCCTTGTTTGATGAGGCGGGTTTATGAAACGAAGGAAGAAAAGGCTAAAATGGTTAAGTCCTAATACTAAAAAGTAGCCTCTCGTATGATTTTTCTTTTGCAAAAGCAGTAGAAAGTGTTCTACTTTGGCTTATAACTCACATATCGAGAGGCTTCATAGAAGATTTTAAAATTGAGCATTTCCGTCATACTTGTGTCGTTCAAACTGATCAAGTTTAGCAATCAAGTTTCTACATGTAAACATACTGAGTTCTTTTTCTTACTCTTCCCAAAGCAATCAAGTCTTTCATTTATTCAATTTCATGCATACTGCCCTAATTAATACTAACTGATATTTTGCATTTTTATAAATCGACATGAATGATTCAATTGAGGCTAACCATCCCCCTCCCACTGCATATGAACTCGTCCTCGAGGGACTTGATGCAGTGGAAAAAGGGTTAGGCAACGACACAGACAAACCAAGAAAAACTTCTCACACTTAGACCAGACACTGGGCTAAGTGGGAGATGGTGCCAACAATCAAAGCATGTCAATCAAAACAGAAAAACAAAAACCCAAAACACATAGGCAAGCAAAACAAACATAGAAAAACATGCATAATCTTCTCACACTTAGACCCAAACACTGGTCTAAGTGTGAAAGTGGAACAAAGTATACGAATTATACAGACCAAAATAAAAACATAAATTGTATCAATTTGAAATGAGCTGAGTTCAGGGAGGTGTATACTAGTGTTTCCGTGAGGGTTGACCGGGGGATGCCGAAGGATGCCTGGAAGAGGTGCGCCGGACTGGAGAGGAGCTTGTAGAGGGAGGTGGTGGTTGCTGATTGTGGGTTGCCTCCAGCAACCTGGTTAGCAGGACCAGTTGAGCTTGGGAATTCTCCACCAGCTGCTGCAACATTTTCCCCATGCGGGGCTTCCATCCATTGTCTCCTTGTGCAACCTCCTCTTGCTCAGTCCCCGCAGTGGGCACCAAATCCAGCCTTGGCCTCTATTGCCTATCAGGGCTTGCCGGGCGATCAGCTGTCCTCTTCCTCTCCTCCTGCCAGCCCTTCTGCTGCTCCTTCTGAGCTGTAGTGTAGAAGCAAAGTTTCCCACCGCGCGTCCGTTCAAGTACCCGTATTCTTACAAAGAATTCCAGGTCAAATAATTCTGGTTTAGGGCAGTGGCTGGGGCGCTCTACATTCTCTTGGAACACCAGGGTCCAATTGCGCCTTAGGTAGGCTCCAAGAAGGTGGAAGACGTTCAGGTGGCGGGCAGGACGGGTGGCAATTTCATTTATCTAGGAAGCCAGCCAAAAGCCAAGGTGCACCTTCCTCTGCTTCCTCATGCTCCACATAAAGTAGAGCTCGACCAAGGTTATGATCGCCATTGTGTTGGCTTGACCAAGGATGTTGCAGCCGAGGTAGACATGGGCTAGGTGGAGGGCTGGATCAGCAATGTGATGTCCTCTGGATTCAGAGGCTTTGAAAGTGGGGGCACGTCCATTGCATAAGGCCTGCCAGACGGCCTACTGATCGAAGTCTGGCTTCCTTTGAGAAAGGCCGATGTCACGCCCGAACCACTCCCAGCTGGAGACCTGGGCGTCTCTGTAGAGTCCCATCCTCACGGAGAACTCGTTCAAGCTCATCTTCTTCCCGCGGCCAAACACACTGAAGGAGACACTCCTGGCCTCCAAGTCTGTGCTTCCAGTAAACCGGAAGGTCATGAAAAATTCCTTGGCCAGGGCCTCCGGCACGGAAGTCTCATCAATCTCCAACAACCAGTCAAAACCAATGCCGGTAATGTACTCGGAAAATTTCTCCTCAACTCGGATCGTCTCCAGGGCTGGTTGGTGGAGTTTCTTTCCGGCCTTCAGCCGCTTCTGGGCAGTCTCCCTCTGGTGGACCTCTTCCTGCCACTTAGGGATGTCGAATTCCAGCATCTGCTGGAGGAGGTCCGTGGTCAATGCCACGGTCGGTTTGGAGTAGTCCGCGGTGGGGGGTGTTGCAGGCCTTCCTTGTTGCATGCGGGACGTTCAGGTCATCGGAGATCCCGGCCCTCGGTATCACTGCCCTCATCACCTTCTTGAGGGGAGGCAGGTTGGTCGGCGTCAGCGATCACAATACCCTGGCTGGCAGGGCGCATCTTCTTAGGAGGAGGAAGAACACTCTTCTTCCTATTTTTCTTTCTCTCTGCTATCCGGCGGCTATCCTCGTCAGCCTCACTCTCGTCAAAGGCCTCACCAGCCCCTTGGTTCACTGGCTCTTCCTCATCCACCAGCCGCCGCACTACGCTGGGCCTCTGCTCCGGCTCCTCCTCCACCCTCGGCCGACTGGACTTCCTGGCCTCTATTTCCTCTAGCAGCCGATCCATATTCATTCGGCGCGTCCGGTGGCGCAGTGGTTGCTCCTCCCTCTCCAGCTCATCCTCTACATTAGGAATGAAGTTCTATTCCGCCTTCAGTAAAATTTCGCTGGGAGGAGGCAGAAAGTCCTCCGTATCATCGTTGTCTATGTCCACAACCTCTATCACTTGTGGCGGCCCTCGGAGAGAGGAGTTGGAACCCCTGCCACTTGGTGGTGACGGGATGGTTTGGGCAGATGTGCCCTCTGCTGGTGGTGGCGGTGCAGACTCCGCTTCCTCGTCCGGAGTGGCGACAGGCTGCGCCCCTCCCTCTTCTTTGTCGGAGTCGTCTCCGCTGTATTGTACCGGTGGGAAAAAGGGAGTAGGTGTAGGAGAGGGAGGGGGAGTTTGTGTTTTGGGGGGAGAATTTTGAGGTACGGGAGTCGGCGGGGGATTAGGAGACCGGGTAATTCCGAACTGGGCCTTAAGGATGGCGTAAGCCGCCGCCGGATCTGCCTCGGTGGGTATGCCACGGAGAATTCTCTCTAAACGCCTCATGGCCTCTGGGTTCACTTCAGGAAGTGGAGCGGCGGCGGTAGATTGTGGTGGAGGGACTGCGGTGGTCGGCGTGGAAGGGCCGGGGGTTTCCGGTACTGTTTGGGCTTGGGGTGAGGTTCTCCGGTCACCACTGTTGGCGCCGGCACTTGAGGATGAGGATGAAGTGCTAAATTGAGTGATCTGCATTTTTTTTTGTTTGGGTGATGGCTGTGGGTGGTTTCTGTGGCGAAGATGATAAGTTGGAAGAGGGTTTTGAACTTGGGAGAAAACAAATGAGAGCAAATAGAATGTACTGCGGTTTGGATAAAAGTGAAATACGGATCAGAAAGCTACCTTTTATACCGAGATCCCGACGGTTGATATCCCTGCGACGCTTTGAGTACAGGCGCGCTTTTTCAGTGTGACAACTGGCTTAGCTTCCTCTATACGTTTCCCCTCTCCAGTACGACCTTTTAACGCAGCAGTTAGCGCTTTCCGATACCTTTTCAGTGAGTGCATGCGTCCTGCATCAACCTACCCTGATCAATTTAACCACTGTAACCCACCAATTAAATTCAAATTTCAACTGATCAAGTGCACAATTAACTCCAGATGAATACTCAAATAATACCACTTGATCAGTTGCTTCCTCACTTTCCAACTTTTAATTTCCTAAGAATTAAAAACTAACACATGAAAAATATTTACACTAACTACCAAGGACTTGACCGAGTTACTCTAGGACGTCACTTAATCAGTTTAATAGATTAAAAAATTTGTTGCGTGATCAAGCAGACTACCCAAGAGTACTCAGTCACTCCTTTTACCTGCTTACTGGCCAGAATTAGGCACGAGTAGTGGAATGTCGTCCACCACAGATGCCTCCATTCCATCTCTGTATGGCTTTACCTTGTGTCTGTTTACCGTAAAGGAAGGTGAGTCAGGATCGCTCCCCTGGGGTTCGACTGCTCCATTTGCTCTGATGGCGACGATGGTATAGGGGCTGATCCACCTTGACCGCAACTCTCCGGGCATCAATTTAAGTCTTGACTGGAAAAGAAGCACTCTCTGGCCCACCTTGAGTTCCTTTTTGCGAAGGTTCTTGTCATGCCACATCTTAGTCTTCTCTTTATACCACATGGCAGAATCATAGGAATCAAGGCGGAGCTCTTCAAGCTCTTGCAGCTGCATTCTCCTCTCTTCAGCACCCGACTCGGCATTCAGATTCATTTATTTTATCACCCAGAAAGCTTGATGCTCGACTCCCACAGGCAGATGACACATCTTCCCAAATACCACCGGTAAGGGGACATTCCGATAGGTGTTTTGAAAGCGGTCCTGTAAGCCCAAAGAGCGTCCTCCAGATGACGACTCCAGTCTTTCCTCGTGGGGTTGACCGTCTTTTCTAAGATCGCCTTGATCTCTCTGTTCGATACTTCAGCTCGGCCATTAGACAGTGGGTAATAAGGTGTGGATAGACGGTGGTGGATGCCATATTTTCTCATTAAGGCCTCGAGGGTCCTGTTGACGAAATGAGTCCCTTGATCAGAGATAATGGCCCGTGGCACCCCATATCGGGTAAAGATGTTTGACTTTAAGAATTTTGCCACTTCCCTGGACTCACACGTCCTCGTTGCCTTCACTTCTATCCACTTGGACACGTAGTCCACTGCCACTAGAATGTAGAGATTGCCTTCAGAAGATGGAAAGGGTCCCATGAAATCCATCCCCCACACATCGAATATTTTGCATACTATTATGTGGGTCTGCAGCATCTCATCTCTTGCAGAGATTCCTCCAGTAAGCTGGCATCTTAGGCACCTCTTGCAGAACTCATAAGCGTCTGTATGGATGGAGGGCCAGTAGAACCCGCTGTCATGTACTTTCCTCGCTGTTTTCTTTGGCCCGAAGTGACCACCACAGGCTAGTGTGTGGCAATGGACCAACACGTCCTCTTGCTCCCAATCTGGTATACAGCGCCGGATGACTTGTTCCGCTCCCATCTTCCATAGGTAAGGATCATCCCAATAGAAGTATCGGGAGTCGCTCTTGAGTTTCAGCTTCTGCGATCTTGTAATCTCACCACTTCCGGGCAACTTGCCCGTTACCAAATAATTGGCCATGTCAGCAAACCATGGCTCCTGTTGCTTGTGTTGTCCTTTTGTTCCTTGGTCGGCTTGATCAACCCTTGATCCATGGAAGCTCAGGTGTTGACTTGATCAGATATAGATGCTCCTCGGGGAAAGCGTCAGAGATGGCCTCCCCATTATCTTCTTGCAGAATTCGGCTCAAATGATCAGTCACTTTGTTCTCGCTTCCCTTCTTGTCGACCGCCTCCCAGTCGAACTCTTGCAGTAGGAGGACCCATCTGATCAGACGATGCTTTGATTCCTTCTTCGTCAATAGGAACTTGATGGCCGCGTGGTCAGTATAGACAACCACTTTTGAGCCCAGCAGGTAGGGCCTGAACTTCTCAAAGGCGTAGACCACTGATAGCATCTCCTTTTCGGTCGTGTCGTAATTCTTCTGTGCTTGATTTAGAGTTTTGGAAGCATAGAAGATAACGTAACTATTTCCTTCAATCTTTTGACCTAATACTGCCCCTACTGCATAATCACTGGCATCGCACATCACCTTAAAAGGGTGACTCCAGTCGGGGGCATGTATGATCAGAGAGCTTATCAGTCTTTCTTTCAGTAGTTGGAATGCGGCCTTGAAGGCTTCAGAAAATTCAAACTCCACATCATTCTGGAGCAACCTTGTCAGGGTCTTCGCAAAGTCTTTGATAAATCGTCTGTAGAAGCCAGCATGTCCTAAAAGGGCCCTGATCTTCTTCTGGTTGGTGGGATACGAGAGTTTTGCAATGACTGCTACCTTCGCTTGGTCGACCTCTATTCCCCTGCTCGACACTACATTGCCTAGGACAATTCCTTCGGTAACCATAAAATGACATTTTTCAAAATTCAGAACCAAGTCCTTCTACCACATCTTTCCAACACTCTGTTTAGACTATGCAGCCCTTGATCGAATGTGTCTTCATAGACAGTAAAGTCGTCCACAAAGATCTCTATGCATTCCTCCAACAGATCAGAGAAGATGCTCATCATGCATCTTTGGAAAATGCCCGAGGCATTGCAGAGGCCAAAAGGCATTCTTCGATAGGCGTAAGTGCCGAAGGGACATGTAAAGGTAGTCTTCTCCTGGTCATCTGTGTTCACTGCGATCTGGAAGTAACCATTGTATCCGTCGAGGAAACTGAAATACTGCTTCCCAGCTAACTTCTCAAGCATCTGGTCAATGAAGGGCAGAGAGAAGTGATCCTTCTTCGTGGCTGCATTCAGCTTTCTGTAGTCAATGCACATTCTCCACCCATTAACTGGCCTTGTCGGAATTAATTCATTCTTCTCATTCTTTACTACTTGGATTCCCCCTTTCTTCGGCACCATGTGCACTGGGCTGACCCAGTTACTGTCCGAAATAGAGTAGATAATTCCTATCGAGACCAACTTGACAATCTCCTTAAGCACCTCTTCCCTCATGTTGGGGTTGAGCTTACGTTGTTGGTCGCGGTGTGGTTTGGCTCCTTCTGATTTCCTTAAGCACCTCTTCCCTCATGTTGGGGCTGACCCAGTTACTGTCCGGATATGATGCATGCATAAGTTTAGGCTAATGCCCACCAGGTCTGTCAGCTTCCAACCGATAACCTTCTGATTTTTTTTCAACACTTCAAGCAATCTGTCTTCCTGCCCCTGGGTCAACTGACTGTTGATAATGACAGGCTTCGTTTCTTCCTCCCCCAGGTAGGCGTACTTCAAATGTGCTGGAAGGGGCTTTAATTCCTTTGCGGGCTTCAGCTCTTCAGTAGGCAGGGGGTTTTCTTCTGCTTCCATTCTCATTGACTTACCTTGATCAGACAGCTTTTCTAGGACCCAGCTGGTCGCGGGCGCTCGCAGAAATCCATCATCGCTTTCGCGATGGCTTGATCATCCATTTCACCGACTCTCATGGTTTCATACCACTGTGCGACTTCTTCATCTGCAGCGGAGTCAGTGAACTGCCTCTGTAGGAATTCTTCCTCCAAATACCCCTGCACTAGTGGCTCAGTCATATCTACTGAGTACACGTTCTCACTATTTGCGGGTCTCTTCATAGCTTCATTAATGTTGAACTTGAACTGCTCTCCATTGAAATCCAAGCTGATCGTCCCATTACGGACGTCAATTATTGTGCTGGCTGTGGACAGGAACGGCCTTCCCAGTAGGACTCCACTCGACTCCCTTGCTGCTGGCTCTGTCATCTTGATGATTAAAAAATCGGCTAGGTACAGAAAGTTATTCACCTTCACGATCACGTCTTCTAGAATTCCCTCTGGGTGAATACACGATCTGTCAGCCAACTGTATCATTATATCAGTATCATTATATCATTATATCAGTATCAACGAGTATGGCAGAACATTGATAGACGCCCCCAAATCGCTCATGGCGTGCTCCACTTGAATATCTCCGATTGAAATCGGGAGCGTGAACATTCCCGGATCAGTCTTCTTTGAGGGAAGGTCGTTCCGATGGATCACGGCAGAGACCTTCTCCTCTATAATTAATCTCCCTTCCTCTTTGACTTTTCCCGCCATGTAGTCCTTGATGAATTTACTGATCGGGGGCATCTTTAACGCCGTCAAAAGCAGCACCTTGACTTCCACATCTTTGAACATACTCGCCACGTTGATCGTGGCGTCTCTCTTCCTGGTCACCATTCTGCGGTATGGGTATGGCTTGACCTTCTCAGCTTCTGCTTCTTGATTTTCTCCAGAGGATCCACCTCCCACTTTCGTTTTGCCTTTTTCTCTCCCTTTCGCTTGATCCGCTCCACTAGACTCTCCTTCTTCTTGATGGCTTGGTCCAGACATAGACGCTTGGGACACCGCAGGTGGGCTGGGACTCTGGTATAACATCCCTGACCTCAGGGAGACTTCACTAATGTTCTCACGTCCAGGCTACTGCACCGTGGCAGGAATTTTTCCTTCGTTGCCTCTCAGTTCTCCCAGCGACATCGGTACTTGAGACAGTTGCTGTGTAAGCATATCCAACGCTGCCCTTTACTCCTTCTGAGCCTCCTGAATTTCACGCATCTAATCATTTGGATGGTGCGGAACTATGATTTCTCCTTGACCTTCGTTGGGGTGCCGATTATATCTATGATTCGGTGGCCCCCCACCGTGGTTTGGCTGCGGGTAGTAAGACTGCCCAGAGTGCTCTTGCTGGTATTGCGGTTGGTTGTGCTGTTGGTTCCCTGGGTGCTATTGGTTGCCCCTTTGATGTGGCGGGACATAACTCACCAACTGGTTGTTCGGTTGCCTACCCTGGTTGCTTGACTGATGGCATTGATGTCTGTACCCCCAGTTTCCTTCATTCTGTCTACTTGACCAGTTGGGCTGTCCTCCACTGGACCAGTTCCCTTGAGGTCCACTTGACCAACTTGTCTGAACCTCCCTGCATTCGGTTCCCTCTGTTGTTTGATCTTTCTTGGTTCCGAGCGGGCCAATTGGATTGCCCTTCAGAGGATTGTATCTGCGGCGTCGATGGTTGAGGTGGATTGCCTTGGTTCTGTTCACTCCACCTAAAATTGGGGTGGTCTCTCCACGAGGCGTCCCTTTGCTTCCCCTGGATCCAGTTGCCACTCGCGTTCCAGTGGCCCACGACTTTCACCTGGGGTTGCGGGGGGAAACTCGCAATAATAGTAGTGGTGCTCCTCTGGCAGTGGTGTAGGAGGTGGAGGTGCTCTGGACTTCTTTACTGCCTCCAGCAGCTTCTTCTCTATTTGCTCGAATCGAGCCTCCAACTTCTCATCACTGCGCGCCTCTGCTGCGTGCACTGCACCTCTTCTGTATTGGCCACGGGATGTCTTATACGATCGCTTGGCTTTGATTAGCCTCTCCAGGACTCTCTTAGCTTGGCTGAATCGGGTTTTTGAGAAATCCCCTTGAGCTGCTAGGTTGAGATCGTTCTTTCTATCCACTGTGAGTCCGCCGTAGAAGGTTCAGTAAATCTCCCTCTCTCCCATCTTGTGGTTGGGGCATGCTTGAAGCAGCCCTTGGAATCTATTCTAATACTGGCCCAGGGGCTCATCATACTCCTGCCTAGGCTCTGTAATCTACCGCTTCAGAGTACTCGTCTTCGATGCTGGGAAGAAACGATCTATGAATATCATACAGAACTCAGCCCAGGTTCTGATTGATCCTTCTGGCAACCTTGACAGCCAGACTCCCGCATCGCCCTTTAAGACGAAGGGAATAGCCTTGAGCATGTAATCTTCTAATCTGGATCCAACTGGCACGGGCTGAATATCACAGTATCTGCAAAATTCCTCCAGAAAGGCGTAAGGACACTCCTTCGAGAGGCCATAGAAATTGGACAAAACGGCCAATACTCCCGATTTGATCGCAATCGTCCGCATCCCAGGAGTGATAGCGATGGCATGGGTGGGTTCCTTCTCATCATGAGCGTGCAGAGAGCCAATTCCTGAGTCGTTGTCGACGAGGGCCATCTCTGCTTTTGCGTGTTCAAGTGGTGGTGGCTGTGGTGGCGCGTTCTGTTCTCCTTCTTCTTCACTGGTCAGTTGATCAGCGGCTGCTGTTGCAGCTGTAGCTGCTAGCGCGGCTCTGTATCTAGTGGTGACAACACCGCCTTCCTGGACTCGCCAATGAGCGTTAGTGTCTCTATATATAAGAGGATGATTCCAGTGTCCGCCGCGGTGGTACCTTCTCAAAGAAAAACAAATTAGAAAAGAAAGAAATAAATAAAACTATTTACACCTATGCACTAACACATCCATGAAATAACACCATGTTTCCCCGGCAACGGCGCCATTTTGGTTGGAGAACTTTTTGCAATTACGAATTGCTCGAATCAAGTAATATCAGATTATCACCGATCGGGTGGATCAGTTAGCAAATGTCGTTGTCACTTGATCAAGGCGTTCTCGCTCTCGCTCACCAGCAATATAATTTATAACTCTCAAACTTGCACTACTTTAACAGTAAAGCGGCAAGAACGGGGTCGATCCCACAGAGAAACCGGTGTATCGAGTGTGTGAGTAGTGAACAGGGTTCGACTGCTACCACGCTTTAAGTTGGGAGTTTTTACGCTACTGTGTTTATGCTAGGCAGAATGTAAACTAACTACTTGATCAAGCTATTTATCATGCTGGCACAATTAATGGATCAAGTAAGCGACAAGCGGAAATAAGAACTTAACTACCCAGGCATGCTACGAAAAACACAAACAATCTGCTATTCATCTTGATTAAGCACTAAATCAAAGACTAAAAAGCGAAACTGAACTGGAACAGTAAACAGGATGACGAAAACAAAACAACTCCGATTTTTATAGCCAAAGCTCAGAACAGTGCTGTGAACATGCGGAATACAAAAAGATCGATTCTTCAACTACGGAACAATACATAATTAAACTAAGCTAATAACTTTAGAAAATTAAGAAAGCGAGTAAGGCCGAGAGGTTCTTGGTCGGAAACTTCGAGAAGACGCCGAATAGATATTGAGTATTCTGTCGCGCTCCCTTTCGGTCGCTCTCTCCCTAACTGAACCTTTCTCTAACTAAGCTATCTTTGAACTGGAAACTAAACTCAACTAGAACGGAAAAAGGAAAATAAAAGAAACTAAAAGGAAGATGCTAAGAAGAAGATTTTCATTATGGTGGCACATCCTCTATTTATAATCTCACCGCAATGACCTCCAGCTGGATAACGATCTTGGAAGAGGATATTAGCTCACGCTGTGATCGAGTCTCTCATTGACTGATATGTGCCTTCCTTCTAGAATGACGTCGCTCCTCAATAACAGAATGATGACTCAGCTCCGTCTTTGCGTCTTGCGTATCAGCACGTGTCCCCTTCTAGAACGTCGTCCTTGATAACAGAATGATGATCACCATCCAGCTCATTAGCCTCGCGTGTCCTTCTTCTAGAACGCAGTGGTCCCCGCTTAACTGCTTGATCACTCCTTTGATAAACTCCCCCGATTTTTGGTCTTTTTCACCTTTTGTTCCAGCTTGATCAGCTTGCTTTGTTGCCCTTTGTCAAGCGGCATTCATGCACAATTAACACTTACTTTGCGCGATTAACTGATCAAGTAGCATACATTTTACCCCTAAAACGATGCATCAAATAGGCGTTATCAGGAAGCTGGTGCGTTGAGTGTGTGTTTAGTGAACAGGGTTCGGTTGCTGCCACGCTTTAAATTGGGAGTTTTAACTAATGGATTAAGCTAGGCGGAATGTAAACTAACTACTGGACCAAGTTACTCATCATGCTGGAAAACAAGTAACGGACCAAGTAAATGACAGATTGAAATAAAGACTTACCTACCTAAACATGCTACGAAACTACAAACCACTTTGTCATTCAACATAATGAACAAACACTCGATCATGGATTTTAGAACTAAACTAAGCTGAAACAGTAAACAAGAATTCCGAAAGTAAACAACTTTGATTTTTATACTCAGAATTCTAAACAGTGCTCTGAACCTGCGAAATACAAACCAAGAACTGTTCTTTAACTACGCAACAAAAAGAAATTTAACTAAGCTAACAGATTCAGAAAACAAGAAAAGCAAATAAAGCTGAGAAATCCTTGGTCGGAAACTTGAGACGGCGCCGAATAGATATTGATTTCTCTGTCGCGCTCCCTTTAGTAGCTCCCCTTCTCACTGACCATTTCTACTATTTAACTAGGCTATTTTGGAACTGGGGAAGAACTTGGAACCAGGAACAGGCGGAAAACTAAACTAAAGGCGAGGAAAAGGAAGAAGAAGATCCGCATTATGGTGCTGCGTCTTCTATTTATAGGTTCGTCGCAACAAACCTCCAGCTGGGATAACGACTTCAACACCGAATATTCGTCCTTGCTAGGATCGCGCACCTTATCAATTGATATGTGTCCTTCCTCTAGAATGTCGTGGTTCTTCAATAACAGAATGAGGATTCGGTTTCATCCTTGCGCGTCTCACGCATCAATACGTGTCCCCTTCTAGAATGTAGTCCTTGATAACTGATTGATGATCGCTATCCTGCGCATCAGCCTCACGTGTCTTCCTTCTAGAATGCTGTGGTCCCCCGTCTAACTGCTTGATCACCTCCTTGATCAACCCACCCGATTTTGGCCTTTTTCGCCTTCTGCACCAACTTGATCAGCTTGGCCTTGTTGCCTTTGGTCAAGCGGCATTCCTGCACAATTAACACTCGCTTTGCGCGATAAACTGATCAAGTAGACTACATTTTACCCCTAAACCGATGCAAGAAATAAGGCCTTATCAGTCCGTTGCGTAAATCAATTCTTCTATGAAGCTTTGACTTTGTTTAGCATTTAATTCATGGTATGTGATCATTACATCCATATAATTATTACAATGTTTCAATTTGTGATTTCTTGGAGTGCAATTTTTATAAGTATTGTGTGAATGGAATTTGCAACTTGAGAATCACGGCGGCGAATAGATGGATGGCTGGACAATTCCGAGGGGCAGCTGCTACAACGCAGAGACAGCAACCGCGGCGGTGGGACATCGACGCAGCAGCGTCGGAGATGACCAGTAGCAGCGGCGCCAGTTCAGCCGCAGAACAGCAGCTCCGGAGTTCCGGGCTGCAGCGGCTGTGCTCAACGGTGCTAAGCGCGCAGCAGCGCAATGCCTTCGGAGGCGTCAGGCTAGGTGAGCTCGCGAGATGAGTGGGAGCCCAGCACTGCAGCGTTTTTCAGTGGGAGTCCGACAGAGGGATGATCGGTGCAGGAGCAGCAGTAAAACAACGCTTGGATCAGCACGTCGAACGATTCCATCCTCGGGAATCAACAAACCCGCAAGCGTTTTTAGGAAAATGTCACCCAAGTATACAACGCAAAAAGGCCGAAGGGGGCCTTCAGCCGCAACCACAAGATGCTTCGCGCTCTTTTTGAGCGAGCCGATAGAGATGTCAAAAGATTTTGTGGGATATACAAGAGGGAAGCGGAGCAATACCAAAGCGGAGCCAGTGGAGCCGACATTCTGAGAGTGGCTTTGCGAGTCTTTAAATCCGACACCAGCAAAGATTTCAAATTTCCCGATGTTTGGGAGGCGGTCAAACACCCTGATAGGTGGGCTGACAATGTCGATTCCAGCACGGGCTCGAGCTCGAAACGCACGAAACATACGGTGGGTGGCCAATAATCGTCTAGTGATGGCAGGGAACGCAACGCCTCACAAGAGGTTGAGTTCCCGACATCCGATGCAGGGGGCTCCTCCGGTACACGACGTCGGCCGCAAGGGAACAAGGCGGTGAAGGTGGCTAGAGGGAGGGGGAGGTGCCGAGGCAAATCAAGCCAGGCGGGCTACCAAGGGCCGCCGTCCTCCCTAATGTCCATGTACTTCACCGCCACGATGGCTGACACTTCTCGCATCACGCCTCCCCAATATCAAGCTCATCTTGCTGGCATTGATTATCTGGCAAATCAACTTGGTATTCAACCTCCACCTAGCTTGAGGGCACCGCCACCGCGTTCGGGGGATGATTCACCGGCAGAGTAGTTTTTATAATTTAAGGGTGCAATTTTTAATTTCTAGTATTTTAAATTATGTCTTTTTATTTTTTAGGATTTTAATTATGTGTTTTTTTATTTTTTTAGGATTTTAAATTGTAACTTTCTTTTATTTAATTAAGTGTGTTTTTATTAATTGAATTTGTTGGAAATAAAAATAAAAAATGAAATTGAATGAATAGTTAAGGGATGAGATGATTAAGAGATGAATGGATGCAGGTGTTGTCTGTTAGTTAAGAGATGGGGTAAAAATTGCAGTGAGACTCATGAATAGTGAAGGAATGAGACAGTTAAGAGACGGTATTGAGACACAGATATGGATGAATTAGTTGTGTTATAAATTTGCACATCTTGTTCACTAGATATGTTATAAAATTTTCGTGATGGGGATAAATTAGTTGTCTCGCTTAATATTGCACGTCCTTTTTACTTAGATGTGTTCAAAATTTTATAATAATAATTACACGTCGTTTTCATAATCCATAAATGATTGTTCTTACAACAAGTCCAAATTAAATGAAAAGTTTAACAACAATCATAAAATAAATGACGAAGCACCACGTGGTAACAAATAAAAACAAAGAAAAGACCACCCATACAAAAGAGAGTTTGAATATTAAATTTGGGAAAATAAAAACAAAGAAAAGACCACCCATATAAAAGAGAGTTAGAATATTAAATTAGAGAGAGAAATAACGATTGGATGTATTAATTAGAACGAAAAAGTTTCTAAAAAATAGTAATGTGTCATCTTATTTGAGACAAAATAAAAAAGAAAGTGTGTCATCTTAAGTAGGACGGATGAAGTACTACTATATAAAAACAAGAGTAAAGGCTATTTGTGGTCCTAAACATATGACGATTTTACGATTTTGGTCCAGAACATTACCCTTTGAATTATTGCATCCTGAACAAATGAAAACGTCTGGATCTGGTCCATTTTGTACGGCGCCGTCAAAAATTGACAGTGAACGCAATTAAAGATCCATTTTGACTGAATTAGTTTACATTACCCCCTCCGTCCCACAAAGATTGTCCTATTTTTTCATTTCCGTCCGTCCCACAAAATTTGTCCCATTTCACTTTTTACCATTTTTGGTAGTTGATCCCATATCCCACTAACTCATTCCTACCCACATTTTATTATAAAACTAATACTCCCTCCGTCCCATAATATATGGCACACTTGGGGATTGACACAGGATTTTAGGTGATGTTGTTTTATGTGTTAGGTGGAGAGAGAAAATAGTATATTTATATTAATGTGAGACGAAGCTTTTTCTAAAAAATGAAATGTGACATCTTTTGTGGGACAAACTAAAAATGAAAGTATGACATCTATTATGGGACGGGGGGAGTATATAAAGTAGGACCCACATTCCACTAATTTTTTCAACTCACTTTTCATTACATTTCTTAAAACCAATGCCCGGTCAAAGTGAGTTAATCTTTGTGGGACGGAGGGAGTAATTAGCAACTTCAAGAACAATCTTAATCTACGATAGTGAAATCAGAAAATCAACTTGCTCCAAGCTCCGGTGCCAGCGGTGGAGGTGAAGCTCCGCCTAATTTGAGCTCCGGATCGAATAAACATGAAAACATCATCGAATATTCTCTGATAATACCTATAGCTCCAATTTTTGGAAGAAGACGAGAATTCTCGCAGATTAGGGTGTGAACAACTCTTCTTCTCGATTTCAAATTTCTTTGCTCATAAAGATTCGATCTTTCCTCGTCATTTAATTTTTGGGTTTCATTTGCTTCAAATAGGAGAAGGCTGAAACTCATCAAACAATGGAGTGCTCTCGGTGACCACTGATCATGAGCAGTGATAGACAGAGACTGAATGAGTAGCGAGCAAGAACTGTGTGTGCAGATCAAATAGGTCCAGAGGATTCACTCAATTGCTAGGCCTAGGAATTCTCTAAACTACATTGACTGTGTCGTTGGGATACTCTCAATCACTATCAAAACCTTAACCCATTCACTATTGGCTAGTATAGGGTAGTAGGGATCGATCCCACAAAGATGGAAGGGGCAAGCAAGTATTCAGAGGACTTGGGAGGGGTCGGCTACTGCCATGCAACTCATGGGTTAAGACTTGTTTAACTACTAGGCTCAGAGAAATTTTAAAGTAACTAACCTATCTACTAGGGAACAGGAAGAATACGTGCGCATGCATGGTTGATGGGATTGAAATTTTAACTAAAGAAATTCAACAACTAAACTATTAGGCCAGGTAAACTGATTTCCGAAAACAGCTAAACAATGCGTAAACATGCAGTGGGGATCATTTTCCCGATTTAGCTAGAACGACATAAAAAGCTGCGGAAAGTAAACACGGCCAGTGACAGATCCGACTTCTAACTAACTTCTAACTTCTTCTTCTCCAAACAATCAAGTAAACAAAAACGAAAATAGAGCATCAAGCATGATAAACAGAGCAATCTCGGACCCAACTTCAAATAGTACGATTAAGCACAAAATGACTAGATCTAAACTACTTGGCCGAGCAAAATAAGCAAATAACAGTAAACATCCATAACCATGCAAAATTCAGAACATCACGTCTCAGATCCACAACTCCGTTCAACAATTCAACTCAGATTAACAAAAACCAATTCCGATACGTCAAACCCATACTCCTCAATTCATATTCAACCGATTCAACAACAAATCAACTCCGATTAACCTGATCTCAATTCTGATTCAAACATCAATTGCGAAAAGCATCTAAACCACTAAATACCAACAATCAAACATCAGAATCAGTTAAACAGAAAATAGAGACTTCCATAACTACTGGATTTAACGTTCAACACGGAAATGGTAAACGCCGAGCTTCTAAAACGATGAAGTCTCAGCTCAAAACAATAGAAAACAAACAAGTGTATCTTCGCCCTTCACAATGACGGTGTTACACCACGGAAATTGAACTAGGCTACCATGAATTCCCAGAATTTACCCCAATAAACTAAGTGCAAAGAGAAATATGCATGTGAAGTGATGAGCTAAGAGCGAAAAAGTGAATATGACGAACAATCATTCTTCTCTTCATGTTGCGTCTCTATTTATAGCCGAGGCTCGGACTTCTAGGGTATCCTCTGTGCTAATTTTTTGATTTTTCCCCCTAGAAAGTCCTTCAAAAGATGCTTTTTCCACTCACAGCTATTTCCGTAATCCCCTGGGTCAGGTTGCACGCTGGCTTCTTCACTCCATTTTCCTTTGGTTTCCTCTGCCTGGTAGATTTCTCACCCGTTTCCTTGACCTGGCAGATTCTCTATGCACCTAAACTTAAAACATGTGTTAGTTCATAGAAATCATATAATTTATCCCCATAACCGATGCATGAAATTGGCCTCATCAAGCAGCTTGGCAAATTCAGACCCTCGCCGCCTTCATTCTCTACAGCTCTCACGCGCAGCTCAATCTTGGCAGGGGAGGAAATTACAATGGCAATAGGTCTTCTTAGTTGTCGTCGGTGCGGAGCAGACGCTGACTCTAATGTTGCGATGGCATTTGTGGGACGAATTGATGGAGTTCGGCAGCTAGTTCGGGGGTGTTGGAGACTAGGGGGAGAAGTCGGCATCGAAGGTGGAAGTGTGAAGTCAAGGTCGGAGGCAGCAGGCATGGCAGAGAGGGTGAAGGAGAATATGATGTAGGATGCTAGTGGGTAAAAGTGTTGGGCACAGAGGGTGAGAGAGCTCTTGATCTTGACCACAATGGTGTTGAGTAAATGAAAATGAGAGCATTTGAGGGGTAGAAGTGGAGAGCCTCGATGAGCATTAAATCGAGCCATATCATGCTGAAATTATAGTACTTGTCATGATGCTCGGTAGCTTTGACTACAACTTCCGCCACCACTGTCGGATATCTGTAGATTGGGGGTCGTTTTCCGGGGATAGCGATGGTGAATAAATAAAGACAATATGTTTGGACTAAAAAGGTAGAATACAATATTTATAAAATACTCAAATAATAGAAATCTAGTAAACACCGAGTTAATTGGCGTTGACTGTCAAATTTAGACGGCGTTGTCAATAAAGGACAAAATTTGGACAGTACAAATTGCGCTGCCTCTTCTTTTTAGCTCTGGATCTGTCTCATTTTCTTTGAGATAGAGACGCATGACCCTCATGCGTTTAAGTCAAAGAACGCGTGAGGGTCATGCGTCGTTAAATAAAATTTCAAAAAAAATTTATAATGTATGAGGCACACGCGTCGTTGGTTAAAACGCATAACCATCACGCGTCTCATTAACAAATGACGCATGTGTTAGGTTTAGTATACTGAAAAGCATGTTTCGAGCAAGTTCGTGCGAATATAATCTTGCTTGTATACGAAAAACTCTACAATCCACTTTTTACCCGATTCAATATTATTCGAGCAGTTTGCACGAATAGAATCAGTATATTATTACATTGTGTTTGCTTGTGCATTTATAAGATGTTTTATAAACATTTAAATGTATAAGAAGTAAACAAAGCCTAAGTCTTTTGCTTAGTAGACTGGTTGTGGGCGTCATCCACTTTAAGGTAACTACTGTCGGTTCTATGCAACGCATTGCAAAAGAAAAAGAAGAATTTCACAACCTAGATAGGATTTGGCTACCTATCGCGAAAGGTAGCAATGTCAGTCCGATTATTTCTAAGCCTTATTGAAATTAGATGACGTTGGTGTGGTATAGCACTGAATGGATCTAACAGCAAGACGTGTCTTTATGCTATCTACTGAAAGACTAGGTCTTGATAAAATACTATTTCTTAATCTATATACGTTAGCATTGGGCATACGGTATTGATTATGCACTACTCTGACTTATCAAAAGGTGTGGGTTTTTCGCAACCCAATAATCCTGATATATTGGGTAGTGGTGATTAATATCTAGCGGTGCTAGGATTGCTATTATGTTGAATCGTGCGCGAGGTGAGTCTCGTTTGATAATGTCCTCAAAAGGAGCTTGAACAAAGTTTTATTATTCAGAAACTGGCCAGTTGGAATTTAATTATTCCATTAATAATAAATAAGTGTTTCTTGCTAATTCCACTCTTGGAATTGATAAGATGTTAATTAATTAAGTACATAGCAGACTTTAATTAATTAATGGACATTTATATCTTAAGCGCGTGAAATACATAATAAACAAAATGGAAACCCAGATTACTTGTAATATCGGATTTGGATGGGGAGGTGAATATTACTTCTGTAGTGGCTACTCGTAATATTCCAATATAAGCTTGTATTAAATTGTGGGTTCAATTTAATTAGTAAAAAGCTAATTGGGGGAGCTCATATCCAAAACCTTCTATAGATCCCTGACTGGGCCCAATATGAACTTAACTTAATATAAATAGGAGAATAAATGAGACAGAAAACACAATTTTTAAAGATGAAATTTTCGTCCCTTCTCTTTTTGAAGGAGGACGAAATTTTCTAATTTTCTCCTCCGTGAGTTTTTTAGCTCCTCCTCCGTGAGAAAATTCTGTCTCTTTATTCGAGTCCTAGTATTTTGATAAGATCAGTCCACCCTGATATTGAGATACAGTTCGGGAACTAGTCAGAAGATCTGTGGTCTAGTATTGAAGATCATCGTGGAGAAGGCGCGAACAATCGACGATTCTTTGGAGAATCAAATCGGTAACTCTAAATCGTAGAATTCATGTTTTAGGATTTACATTCTTTAAGCATGAATTATTTGTGTTCTAGCATGCAATTCTGCATTAACACGTTAACAGATTAATCCCATAATCTGTCAAATAGATCCTACGTCTGATTTATTTGTTTTGTACAAGTTTTCCGCTGTGTAAGGGGCTCCAAACCCCAACAATTGGTATCAGAGCCAATTTTTGGCTCTGATTATGTGGATTAATTTCATGTTATGTGAATTGCTTGAATGCATATTTTTATTCGCTATGCACGTTGCGTGAATCAATTCTTCTATGAAGCTTTGACTTTGTTTAGCATTTAATTCATGGTATGTGATCATTACATCCATATAATTATTACAATGTTTCAATTTGTGATTTCTTGGAGTGAAATTTTTATACGTATTGTGTGAATGCAATTTGCGACTTGAGAATCACGACATTCAAACCGTGGCGGCGAATAGATGGATGGCTGGGCAATTCCAAGGGGCAGCTGCTGCAACGCAGAGACAGAACCCCGGCGGTGGGACATCGACGCAGCAGCGTCGGAGATGTCCAGCAGCAGCGTCGCCAGTACAGCCGCGGAACAGCCGCTCCGGAGGAGCGCGATAGCTGCGGAGTTCCGGGCTGCAGCGGCTGTGCTCAACGGCGCTCAGCGCGCAGCAGCGCAATGCCTTCGGAGGCGTCAGGCTCGGTGAGCTCGCGAGATGAGTGGGAGCCCAGCGCTGCAGCGTTTTTCAGTGGGAGTCCGACAGAGGGATGATCGGTGCAGGAGCAACAGTAAAACAACGCTGCGGTGCCGAGAAAGCTGTCAGAGGCGATGCGGGAGCAGCGACGACAATGCAGCAGCAGCGTTAGAGTCGACGCAGCAGCATCGATGTCGGGCAGCAGCTGCGTCCCTCCGTGAGCAGCCCCAACAGTGCGTCAAACTAGGGTTTTTCCTATGCGCGACGCTCGCGCGGGTGGATTTTATATATTATATGATATTTTATTATGAATTAAATTATGGATTAATTAGATTTTTTCCTTATTTTATGGATTTGTAGGGATTTTAATTCCTAGATGAATACTAGTTAAATTTGGATAATGAAGATCTAATTTTTTATCTTTAACCTATGGATTAATGTGGATTTATACTTAGACAAATCCTAGTTGGATTTAGATAATGATAATATTATTTTATTCTTATCCTATGAGATTATATGAATTTATTCATAGATAAACTCTTTATGGATTTGGATAGTAATAATATAATATTTTATTCTTATCTTATGAATTTATATGAATTTATTCATATATGAGTTATAGATGGATTTGAAGAATGATAATATAACATTATCTAATTCTTTGGATTTATATGGATTTACTCCTAGAATAAATCCTAGATGGATTAGGATTAATATTAATATTAATTATTTTTATCCTATGGATTTGAATAGATTTAATTCTATTAAGACAAATCCTTGACTAGATTAAATAATTATTGTTAATTATCCAGTGTGTTTAAATGTCATGCATTAAATGGATTTATTTGTTTATTTGGTGTTTATCTTTTTAAGTGGATTATCTGTCTTATCTGCTTATGTGATAATTATGCAAAAACCATATATAATATCTAAGCGATAATTACAACAAGTGCGTTGTATGTGGTCTCCATCGATTGGTTTGAAAATTTTATGAAGCTAGTTTCTAATATCATCGCCACCAATTATGTGGGGACAATAATCCTACGAAATAGCAAGTTCATATGGGCAGACTTCTCAAATATAAATTGTGTGAACTAGAAAGTAGTTTCTAATACTATCGATACCCATTATGTGGGGACAATAATCCTAAGAAATTACAAGTTTCAGAAGTTCATGCAGAATTTATGAGATAGTTTGATTTTGTTATCAGCACATGAGCATTGTTATGGGAATGTGTTGTAGAAATAAAATTTTGTAATGCTAAATCTGATGGTCGTGCTTAGGCAACATTAGGCGGCCATGCCATTATGTGGTCTCTGGACTATTCGTCGGTCTTGTGACCAGTAAAAATGTTAAAGTTGTGAATGAGTATTGACCTCTTATGGAGGGTACCTGTTTTCGATTTTACAGTTGCAAGATGCATAATTGTTTTATGGTTATTTGCGATTATGTATTGAGCATAAGTATGTGATAATAAGTTAATTTGCCAAATCTTTTGTCTGCGATCCTTAAAGAAAAACTCGAATGCCAAAATTATGTAGACTGGAAACGTGAATAGATAAGATTCTCATCGCTAAAAGTTGGAGTTTATACTCAATGATTCATGTCCTCCATATCTTCGACATAATTCCATGTAGAAAGTTCGAGAATGCTTTTTTACATGTACTTGACAAGTTCTTTGAGGAATAAGGTAAAGCTATTTTCTTTTAAGTAGCATGACAAGTCTTGGTTAGTGACGATGAAAGATGGATATCAATAGAATCTGTCAAGATAATTCGATTGGAATATCCTAGAGGGACAGAATGTTTTGAGGAATCTTTTGATCATTCAAATAGTTTCTGACTCAAGTCATCGCCTGAAGTAATAAGAAATGACTAAAAGAAGGTTTAACCGAAAAGTAGAAAACCTTCAGAATATTAGTCGTTATATTACTGTTAGAGGAAAGTAACATGATAAATGACGAATTCATCTAGGCTGCAGTTTTCCTAAGTCCTAGTTCATTGAACAAAAGACTAGATATGGAAATGAGAGAGCCTAAATTGTCATCAAAGTTTGTTTATAGCGAGAAGAGATGCTTTGAGAGTTGGATTGACCTTTTAAAGAAGGACAATGACTTACATGGAAATGCAACTTCTAAGTAAGAGATCTTGATCCAGTTAGGCATTTGTTGCAGTGGGAGCTATTTATGCTCAATTATTATTTTATGGTTGATGTTTTAGGCATCATAGTGTTGGAACAATATAAATGCAACAAGATTTAGTATGAAACAACACATCAACTTCTTAAACAATGAATGATAAAGTATTTACGGTTCTTAGTCTTAAGGCCAAGAAAATAATTAGTTATTGTTCAAACTGATCTACACTATCAAGATTTTAACAATATGTTTGTTAAGTAGCTTGAAAGTCGAGAATGTCTGTTTCATGCACTATAAGTTAGAATCATTTGATTCAGATCGCTTACAGAAGTGCAACATAGAAAGACTAGTAAGTCTTAATGGTTTACACCAATAAGGAGACGAGCAATGGGTTATGATCAGTAATGGGAGTCTAATCTACATTGACGAATCCAAGCATTCTTCTAAAGAATGGGATAGTAATGTAAGAAGGAATCGAAGTCTTTCTAAGACAAGTTTGATTATGTGATGAGTTGTATTCATGAAAATCTTATCATTGATGAGACACGCGTTAGATACAACGAGTTCCACATTAAAGAAACTACCAACATCAGTACCTTCTACAAAACACGAGTTGTGGACTAGAGCGACTCTAGTCTAGCACATCTCAAGGTGTAATGTTGTTCCAACACATGTTGGAAATGTATCCAAGTAATTGGAGTTGAGTACTAATCAAGCATGTTTTAAGGTTGTCCCAAATGATGTAAGATTATAAGTTCTGTAATCTTCAAAGATAGAATTCTTATATGAAGATCAAGAGCGGAACTAAAAGCCTAACTGCGTGATAACTCTCAGGACAAAGAGAGATATCGAATTTTCCGCATTGCCTAGGAGTCATACCATTAGAAACTTTTGCACTAATAAAATCAACTTCAACACCTAAGATTCTAAGAACCATGTCGTAGTGGGAGCGATCCTAGGAACATAACAAGTTCATGGGTCTAAGAGTGTCGCAAGACTCAGTCTTAGATTAACTTGAACATAATCCTTCTACTACAATGTAGCATTGGTCCATTTGGATATTCATCCTTGGAAAGGTGATAGATTTCAAACTACAATCTTAGATAGACAACATGTTTTACAAGACTTGCAATACTACCTACAGGCTGTGTCAGTCAGTGGGAGCTAGTACATTTGTAAGTGTAAACGTGAATCTCAAATGGCTAGACAATGACAATGGGCTATGCCCAAAGAGAAATATCATCTTCTCGCTGTTTTTGTGTCAAGATTAATAGAAGTCTTGAGGAAATCATCTACATGGAACATCCTAATGGGTATGTAATAGAGGGCAAGAAACACATGATTAAAAGCTTATGAAGACCTTTGTGATCTTAGGCATGCATCTAAATTAGAGTATATGTGTTTGATACAGATTGTTAAATGTTTTGAATTTGACTTGTGCCCTTAACAGTGCTCTAAGCACAAGCAAGTTGAAAGTGCATTAAATATAGTATTATTGGTACTCTACGATGATGAAATCTACAAAAGTTGCAAACAACTGAGATTGACATCTGGCGTAGGAAACTAGATTGGTACTCTACGATAAAGGATTTAAGAGAAACTAATTACATTCTAAGCATCTAAAGTCTTTAAGATTGCTAGAAAGAATGTTGAGATTCTCTTAAGAATCCTATATCTATACATTACGTGGAACATTTTAGCATTATAATTTCCATGCAAAGGCTTTTACCTTTCAAGATGGAATTGTCTTGTCTCTAGTAAGTGTCGTTTGACACTTAGTGAGATCAAGAATGGTGAGACTAGTTTCGGAAATAGATGTCTCATATATGCTATGATGTGTACTAAGCTTGATATTAGTTGTGCTTATGCATAGCATGTGTATATCATATTAACCATGGCAAAGGACTTTGATTGAGGTAATGAATATACCATAGTACTTGAGAAAGACTAATCGTTATATTTTAGTTTACTAGTCACTCATGTTATGTCCTTGGGGTTACACTGACTAAGTCTTATGACTAATCAGTGATCGAGTAAGTCATCCTCATTATATGTGTTTACCTTAGGAGTATATTCCTAATAGCTTTGATCATAAGTTTGAGTATGGCTATTGAGTATTTTTTTAATTACTCTAGCAAAGGCTAACTCAAGAGACATACGAGATCATAAGCTGAGCAATCACATAGAGAGATAAAATTAATTAAAGATCAAGTACGCAGCAAAGACATAGTGGTGGAAAAGATATGATTAGAGAACAACCAAGCAGATTTCATAGAAAATGCCTTTGTGGCAACATGTTTCAAACATGATGTGAAATGAATGGTAGTTCGATATATCTAACTCCAAGACCTGCTTTGTGTATAAGTGTGAGAGTTTTGGCAGTGGGTATACTCGAAAGCATGTTTTGAGTATAAGTGGGAGATTTTTAGGTTTAGTATACTGAAAAGCATGTTTCGAGCAAGTTCGCGCGAATAAAATCTTGCTTGTATACGGAAAACTCTACAATCCACTTTTAACCCGATTCAGAATTATTCGAGCTCTTTGCACGACTAGAATTAGTATATTATTACATTGTGTTTGCTTGTGCGTTTATAAGATGTTTTATAAACATTTAAATGCATAAGAAGTAAACCAAGTCTAAGTCTTTTGCTTAGTAGACTGCTGTGGGCGTCATCCACTTTAAGGTAACTACTGTCGGTTCTATGCAACGCTTTGCTAAAGAAAAAGAAGAATTTCACAACCTAGATAGGCTTAGGCTACCTATCGCGAAATGTTGCAATGTTAGTCCGATTATTCCTAATCCTTATTGAAATAAAATGACGTTGGTGTGGTATAGCACTGAATAGATCTAACAGCAAGACGTGTCTTTATGCTATCTACTGAAAGACTAGGTCTTGATAAAATACTATTTCTTAATCTATATACGTTAGCATTGAGCATACGATATTGATTATGCACTACTTTGATTTATCAAAAGATGCGGGTTTTTCGCAACCCAATAATCCTGATATATTGGGTAGTGGTGATTAATAGCTAGCGGTGCTAGGATTGCTATTATGTGGAATCGTGCGCGAGGTGAGTCTCGATTGATAATGTCCTAAAGAGGAGCTTGAACAAGGTTTTATTATTCGGAAACTGGTCAGTTGGAATTTAATTATTCGATGAATAATATAAAAGTGTTTCTTGCTAAGTCCACTGTTGGAATTGATAAGATGTTAATTAATTAAGTCCATAGCATACTTTAATTAATTAATGGACATTTATATCTTAAGCGTGGGAAATAAATAATACACAAAATGGAAACCCGGATTACTTGTAATTTCAGATTTGGATGGGGAGGTCAATATTACTTCTGTAGTGGCTGCTCGTAATATTCCAATATAAATTTGTATTAAATTGTAAGTTCAATTTAATTAGTAAAAAGCTAATTGAGGGAGCCCATATCCAAAACCTTCCATAGATCCCTGACTGGGCCCAATATGAACTTAATATAAATAGGAGAATAAATGAGATAGAAAACACAATTTTTAAAGATGAAATTTTCGTCCCTTCTCTTTTTGAAGGAGGACGAAATTTTCTAATTTTCTCCTCCGTGAGTTTTTCAGCTCCTCCTCCGTGACAAAATTCTCTCTCTTTATTCGAGTCCTAGTATTTTGATAAGATCAGCCCACCCTGATATCGAGATACATTTCGGGAACCAGTCAAAAGATTTGTGGTCTAGTATTGAAGATCATCGTGGAGAAGAAGCGAGCAATCGGCGATTCTTTGGGGAATCAAATCGGTAACTCTAAACCGTAGGATTCATGTTTTAGGATTTATATTCTTTAAGCATGAATTATTTGCGTTCTAGCATGCAATTCTGTGTTAACATGTGAATAGATTAATCCCATAATCTGTCAAATAGATCCTACGTCTTATTTATTTGTTTTGTACAAGTCTTCCGTTGGGCAAGGGGCTCTAAATCCCGCAGCATGTCCCTCATGTGTCTCTCACAAACTGACAATCTAACAAAAAAGCATAACAAATATGGAATTGCATTTTTGTCCTAGACCACAAAAAGAATTACCCCTCTCTCTTACTGTATACAATCGAAATATGATTCACGAGTCATCTTTAATACTCCCTTTGTCCCACAAAAGATGTCCCACTTGTGGGACGGCACATAATTTTAGGAGGTTTAGTTTTGTGTGTTAAATGGAGAGAGAAAATATAATATTTATATTAACGTGAGAGTGAATTTTTTCTAAAAATGGAACCGTGATATCTTTTATGGGACAAATTAAAAATGAAAGTGTGACATCTATTATGGGACGGAGGGAGTACTATTTCATTTGTTTTTCTATTTTTGTGACATTAAATTTCACTGATTATAAAATTAGGTCAAATAATAGGTTGCCTTGAAAAAATTATTATGCATGACTAAATCATTTTTAAAAGATTCTGTGAGAATTTTATTTCATTAGACATGAAAAATAGTATGTAACGTTTGAAAATAAAAAAAAAATTAAAATGTCGCTAGTTTAAGAAAAAATTGAGAATTTATCATAATAAAAATATTTGCTTCGTCTCCAAAAAATTATCACTAATTGATCCGTGTCGAGTTTCAAAAAACGTAATAGAAAGTGGATTAAAAAATTAGTGGAATGTGGGTTCTATTTTTATATATTAATTTTTTAATAAAATGTGAGTGAAAATGAGTTGGTGGAATATGAAGTACTAAAAAAATGGAAAAGTGAAAGGTGACTAATTTTTAAAGAGATAAGGGAGTAACTTTTTTTTTTTTGGAACAATGCTAGTTTTGGAAACTTTTGAGGTTTGTGATGATTTGATTTAAATTACTAAGGTTATAATAAAATTATGATTAAAGCCTTTTATCAGATAAACGTTTAAAATAATTAGAGATAAATTGAAAATTTGAATTATTTTGATTTGGCTTGGAAATAGTTAATTCAAGTTATAGGTCAAAGGGCAGGTAAATTTAAGAGCGGCTCCTATTTCAAACCTAATTTCTCTTCTATTCGATTAGGGGTGAGAAAAGAAAATGGACGAACTTTATCTCATAGGCATAGTCATCTCTTTCGACCGACGACCACTACCGTTGTGCGACTCAATCTCAGACCCTTCTCATTTCTTTTTCTCTTCCAAAAGTTTCGTCTGTTGTGAAAGTAGATGGGGATGGGGTAGAAGATCTAACGTCGTGGGTGTTGGAATCTTATGCCCGGTCAAAGGATTTTGACCAAGGATAATTGCAACGTGATATAGCGTCGATCTACGTTCGAAGTAGATGACCGTGGTATATTCAGTTTCTCAAATTGAAAGTAAAAACATTATTATACAAGTATTTAATAAGAAATATTATTACATGTAATAATTATAGTGGACTAAGATGGGCTATAGAACCCACACGCGAGCGCTGCTGCCGCCGCGAGCCTCGAGCCCGAGCCCGTGGCCTTGTCCTTGGATCTTGGCAGTTGGGTTTGGGGCTGGTTGTGGGGCTCGGTGCTTGGGTTCGACTCGAGGCTGGTCTAGTTCTTTTTAGACCACCATAGTTTCCACGACAGCGAGCCAAGCGGGATGACACATCACGATACGATCATGGGAGCCGTGCATCAAACATTTCAGCCGCAGCGGGATTCCAAGGGTACTCGACCTATTGAAATGACATCTAAACGATCTTCAAAGCCACCAATGTGTTCATCTTCGAAAGAGGGTCGAGTGAGTATATTGCACGCCTCGATTGGAGTCCGGTGGAGAGAGTTATGGCCGATTTACAAAAGCCGCGCAGAAGAGATAGCGAGTCCAAAGAAAACACCCGACCCGGTGTTTTCATGCTGAGCACAATTGGAGTCCAGGAGGCTCAATTGGAGGTTCACCCAGACGGGTGAATTAACTTCACGAAAACACCCAACCGGGTGATTTTACTGTTTTAGACGATTTTCACTTATTTTGGGCCCTTTTCTTCAACCCTATCTACAAATACCATTTGTGAGGCATTTATTTGCAGACTTTGATGAATGATATTTTGAAGACTCCTTTGAGAGCATCTCCCTTGTGAGATTTTTATCCAAATTCCTACATGTAGGTTGCTTGGTTTATGTTCATTAGACTAGATCAAATATAGGTATGCATTTATGGTGGTGTAGTCATGAATGTGGAGCCAATGGAGTATTTGCTTTGGGTGAAAGTAGCCTAGGGTTGCCCACATCTTCTTGTGGGAGGTCATAGGTCCCCAAAGAGGATTTCTCCTTCATTACACTTTCTTCTCATCCCTTTTCTCTCCATCCAAATCCATTTTTGGTCTAGTTTTTGAGGCTAGGCTCTTTATCTTTATCTTTATCTTTAAAAACTAAAAATTGAGATCAAACACTATTTTAGGTATTTCTTGGGCACATGGAAGGATTCCCTCACAAGAAACCTTATCACCTCGTCAGTGTGACACGGTAAAGCCAACGTAGCTGACACGTGATGAAGTCCACGTCGTGAATGAACCTAGACGCGCAGCGTGTCCCGATGCATCCATTCAGGATCAGCCTCTCCGGCTCCGTAACGCCTTGTAACGCTCGACAGTTACTGACTCAAGATGATGATAGCCATCATGGCTGGTTGACCCCAGCAGTGGACTAAGCCTATAAATAGGCTAGTCATTCCATGCATCTCTACACATTGGGGACGAAACCTAATAGCGGTGCTGCTTCACTAGAGACGTAGCCGTTTTATCTTTGGGGACGAAAGGCCAATCCGAGAGCACTACCGGGGCGTATCTCGTCTTGCGGAAAGAGGACTTGATAAGTCGTATTCTAGGCCTTGGTTACTGGTCAGTATGATGAGCTTAACGTACATATTCTGCAAGGAGAGTGTGCAGAAAATGGTGCAAATCAGCAGGAAAGGAATCGAAGGTATCAAGTGAAAAAGAACGCCAGAAAGGTGCAATAGTGACCAGGATGCATGCCCAAAGGCTCGAGATGGAGAGGAGAGGATTTCTAGTAGACGTCCAACTATTTAACAGGGGCAAAAGCGACAATTTGCAAGGAAGAACAACCCTAATTTTTAGGGCAAGCCACCCTATATATAGAAGGTCACATGAAGAAAGAAGGGACTCAAACTCATTTTAAAAAGCACAATTAGAAACCACTCTCGGAAGTCCTAGTTCCGAAGTGGAGGCTAGCTCCACACCTTTCGTTCCTCGCCACCAGTCATGATCACTTGAAGACTCCAGAATTCCACCGGAAATCGTTCACCGTCATCTCTTCCAGCCGTTTTAATCGCCAGAAACTGTTTCATCGCCCAAGTGACAAAAACAATCTTTACTTGTTTTCTTAGTTTAGCTTTGTATTTCATTTTTATCTCGTTGGATCTACTTTTGGAACTTAATCTCTTGTTGTTTTCGAAGTATTATGCTGAGATCCAAACGCTATAATATGGAGGTTGTTTATTTCTAATGTTTTTGTTGCAATCGTGTTTCATTCTGCCTAGATTAGTTAGATCTGGTTGTTTGCATAAATTTCTAATTATTGAAGTTTGATTTCGTTTGAGTAGCATAGATCTGAGTTTGTTAGCTAGGATTTCAAGTGTTAAATCGTTCGATCTGTAGTTTAATGCATGATATTTGTGATTACGTGATTGTCGCCACCTTGCATGTTAATCAGTATGTTTAAATATGAGATTATCGGTAGTTAGTTTTTTTAAGTTTTGACTTTTAATTGTGGATCTTAATTTGAGGAAAGTGTTTGTTTGAACTGTTATCCATGGAATCTGTGTTTATCTGAATTTTGGTGCATAGTTGATGGAGAAGACAACATCCACATCCCATTTGTAGACCACTTTTACTTTACAGCTACTTTACCGTTTGTCCTTCTACTTTGTCAGACTTTTGGCGGATCTAGCAGTTCATCAGCCAGTTCTGTCAGAGATTCGTTTCTGTCGTTGTCACTCCATTTTTAGTAAACTTTCACTTTTCACATGCACTAGAGTCGTATCAACCCACCTTTCACACGCCAAATTGCATCTGTTATGCGAACTTCTTACTAGTCAGTAGAGTACAAGTCCACCTTTAGTTTTTGTCTAGGTAAAACCTCAACCCAAGCGTGGTAGCTAACCAACCCTTCTAGATTATCACCACAATAACAACTTGTATCCATCTGTCTCCGTGGGATTCGACCCTTGCTCCCACTATACTAGCCAATAAACGTGGGTTGAGGAAATTATTGATACCAGGTTTTAGGTCGTCGTGCCAGCGACACAACTAGGTTGGGAATCACCTCCTGATCAGTTGAGTACACGAGCCTATACAAACTTTTTGGGTCTATCAGGATTCCTCGACTCGGCTAACAACTTTTACGGTTTACTTTTCATTTACGTTGTAATTTCGTTTTAGTTTCTCCATTTAGTATTCCTTCTTTTGGGTTGTATTACGCCCTAATTTACCCTCTCTCATCTCTCTTATTTTATTCTTTATTTTACTTTACCCTCTCTCATCTCTCTTATTTTATTCTCTCTTCTACTTTATTTAATTCGCTAAACACAACTTTCTTAAATCTCATGCCAAAAAGAAACGCCTCAAGTAACGTGGGACGGATGGAGTATCTTGTAATCCAGAAACCAACAATCGCAAGACGAGATATAACTTTTTTTTGAAGGAATTTGGATTTAACTGAAACTAAAACTTTCGAAACATAATACCTTTGCTTGGAGATGTTGACTGAATCCAACAATGTCGCTGCTACCACCGCCGCTGCAATTCCATCCACCATGTTTACCACTGCACCGGTCAACACATTTTCGATTCCGATGATGATTCACAGCCCCGGGTTCACTACCTCTTCATCAACAACCTCATTGGGGTTCACGAACCCCTTTGGGCTCACTGGTGGATCAACCTCGAGTTGGTTCCATTTTTAGTGGTTCCATCGGATCCTTAATAGGATCGAGTGTTGGGACCTTCGGGTTCAACATGGGTATTGGTTGCTTTGGGACCAGTACAAACATGACGGGCTCTATGTCCAACATGAATGGTGGTGGCTCTATGCCCAACCAAAGTGTTGGCTCCTTCGTGGGCAACGGAATTGGTTCCTTTCATGGACCAAGTGCAGGACCGTTGGCACCAAGAATGATGCCACCCTCCGTAAAGCCACCTAAGTTTGGAGGATCTTACTTCAAGAGGTGGTACCAAAAGATGTTGTTCTACTTGACAACATTGGGCGTCGCCAATTTCCTCACTGACTATGAAGCTTGGCGGAAAGGAGATTATCTTTGTAAAAATTTCATTCAAATGCTTTATATGATAGTTTGTACAATGTATACTCCGTTGTAACCACATCAAAATAAATGTGGGAAAGTGTAGAAAAGAAGTACAGTATCGACAATGCAGGTACTGAGAACTTTGTAGTAGCCGATGGACTTTTCAAACTTAGTGTGACAACACGCCTTGTCCCAAAGCCGTTGGCTAATAATATTAAACCATCTACTTCCTCTTATTTGACTAAGTGTCCAAATTTGTGGCATTGTAGATTGAGACATGTAAATCAAAACGTCATTAAAAGATTAGTAATTTAGATTTACTAAAGGCAAATGAACTGAATACCCAAGACAAATGTGAAATTTGTCTTGAAGCAAAAATTGCTAAGTTATCATTTCACTCAGTTTAACGGAAGCCAAAACCCCTTGAATTAATTCACACAGATGTATGTGATTTAAAGTTTGTGTAAACTAGAGGTGGTAAAAAGTATTTTATCACTTTTATAGATGATTACATAAGATATTCCTATGTTTATCTTTTAAGAAGTAAAAATAAAGCAATTTATGCGTTCAAAAATTTTAAGAACAAAGTTGAGAATCAACTTGGTTGTAAAATCAAAGCGATTCGAAGTGACAGGGGAGGTGAATATGTAGCCCCGTTTGAGGAGTTATGCAACGCAAGTGGTATAATTCATCAAACAACTGCTTCATATTCACCACAATCTAATGGCGTTGCAGAACGCAAGAATTGAATTCTAAAAGAGATGATGAATGCGCTGCTACTAAGTTCAGGATTACCCCATAACATGTGGGGGGAAGCTATCTTCACGGAAAACTATATCCTAAACAAAATCCCACTCGAAGGAAAAAACATCACTCTTTATGAGTTATCGAAATGAAGGAAACCATCTTATAAATACCTCAAAGTGTGGGGATGTTTGGCAAAGGTAATAGTTTCCCCACCCAATGAAGTTACAACTGGCCCTATAATAGTTGATTGTATCTTCATTGGATATGCACTTAACAGTAGTACATATAGATTTGTTGTTCACAAGTCTAAAATGTCGACTATAACAGTAGGAACAATAATCGAGTCAAGGAATGCCGTATTTCTAGAAAATTAATTTCTTTGCAAAGACAAAGAAGATGTCACAACCAATTCTGAGACGAGAATTGAAGATGAAGCCACTAGTTCTAAATCAGTGGATGAAGAACCTCAATCGCGAAAGCGAGCAAGGCCGGATCAAAATGATGCAGTACTAAGATGTGATAGTAGGGTCACAACGCCAAAAACATTTGGTCCTGACTGCATTGCTTTTATGTTGGATGAAGAACCAACATCAATAAAAGTAGTCTTTGCTGGCCCAGACGGGTTACATTGGATAGAAGCTGTTCAAAGCGAAATTGACTCAATTTTTGCTAAACCACACTTTTGTGTTGGTTGATGTCACGACCGCCCATACTAGGGATACTACAAACGCGGCGATCGTGATACAACATGCAAGGATAGAGTTTTATTTGAAAACTTAATTAACTTAAAAGAATGAAAAATATTTTGGTTTAAAGAAGTTTAAAGTTATAACTTTTCTATTAAATAAAAACGACTCAAAATAAATACCTATAAAAGAAAGCAGCGGAGAAAAATTAATTATTAAAAACCCAATCAACTTCTAAGAAAAACATTTAGTTTACTTCGCGGGAAACATCATTTTCTAGTAACATTGTAAATACTCGTTTAAAACCTAATACAACCAAACATACTCAAACACAGTACGGAAAAGATTAAAGTATTGGAACATAGTTCAAGACATAGCAGCGGAAATAAGGTTCAAAGAGAGAGTCAAGGATAACGCCTATGTATGGAGACACATCGCATCCTAAGTTCTTAGGCCGACTCAACATCCTCCGCAACATCCCGCTCAACCTGCGCATAAGAAAAAAAAATATGCAGGGCTGAGTACTTGTTGTACCCAATGGGTTCATGCCGAAAATATTTTATATTAGTTATGTCATCCATACCATTGATCTCGAGTTTTATGTAGTAAGAAATATCACGAGGACACAAAAACATTTCAAGTCTGGCCAAACAATTTATCTCCCCACTTTTCACATCATTCCATCAATCACAATCATCATATCACAGTGCGACGAAAGTGTGGCCACACTATTCGCCCACGAGACCGGCCGACTAGCAAGGACGGCTCACGATCCCACCAGTGTACACAGCCTGATAGGGTTTACGGCCCTACTCAGACCCGAATTCGTTTCACAACACAACCATATAGCCTAACGGAGCAAGCTCAGACGAACTAGGCATCAGGCAACAATCTCACAAACAAAATAACATAGCATGACATAACAAGTTAAACCACCCTTATAACACCACATCGTATTTTCGTAAAATAAAAAGGTTTGAAAAGAAAGCCCACCTCGATTGCTTAACAACACAATTCCAACTTATGCAACTCTCGCTCCTCGAGCTCACGTATACTCAATCACCCTTGCCAACGACAACACATTCAGCTTTCCATAAACTTATGTTATCATGCATGTCCTATTGTTCCTTTTTCGTTTCCCTTAAATTACCCATCCCATCATTCATCAACATAAGGAAAAACATGCCATAATATTTCTCAACGTGTCACACATAATCACGTCATAGGATACTTTCCCAAATCATACATGCATCATATAGTTCATCAAACTTAGCAACAAGTGATATTTTCACATAACAACAAAACTGGCAGAACTGCGCGGTTGGTTTGTAAAAATCACCAAATATTAATTCGACCTCATATGAAGCTAAAATTTGGTCACAACACAGTAGACACATTTAGGTTTATTCAGTTAAAGTTTCACACTCAAATCATGGCATTTGGTCAGTCAAATCATTTGTACAACTCTATGGTCGGAACATAAAAATTCTAGCAGTATTGCGCAGTTTATTTGAAAAATTCACCATAAATTCATCCGATGTCCAATGAGGCTGAAATTTTTACAAGACTCAGAAGACACTTCAAATGTTCATTTATTTCAAGAATCACATCAAATGGAGGTCATTTGGTCGGTCAAAAAGAATACGAAACATTCTGGGCGAGAACACAAGTTTCTGACAGAATTGCGCAGTGAACTTCAAACATTTATTAAAATTCCATTTTTCGACAAAAAGGACTGAAATTCACATGAGACACAGAAAACACCTTGAAATTTACTCAGTAAAAGTTTAACATCAAAATTCGATCGTTTGATAGGTCAATTACACATCAGAAACTGCTGTTTGAACGTCACAGATTTCAGCCTCACAAATTCGAAATTAGGGTTTCTTCCTCAATCATCCAAATACAATTTAGCATGTTTATAACACAAAATCATGCTTCAAAAAGGTTCTCATAATCATGTTTGGACATAAACCCACATCATTCACCGAAGATTCAAATCAAACTTCACATAAACTCAATCAAAATCGCATAATTATCAAAGTTCTCATGCAAACACACTTTCCCACCGATTAATTTTGCGATCTATCCTTCCTACACTCACTATATGCATGTAGGGTTCAAGAACAAGGATTATATGAAAAGATTGAGGGAAAGTGAATCAAATATACCTTTCTTGATGAAAACGAATCGGTAGAAACAAGAATTGATGCGATTCGTCGGAGACTCTTGAAAATAAACTTCAACGGATGCAAGAACAAGGATTGAAGGAGAGTTTTTGGAGAGAATGTGGAGAGGGGGAGGAGGCGTGTGGGAGAGGGAGAAAGGAGGAGGGAGCGTGTCAAAGAGAGGAATGGGCGCTAGGGTTAATTTGATTTTATAGTCTAGGTTTAATCCTTCACTTAAATAAAATAATTAAAATTGTGGAGGAATAATAAAATCCCACAATTAACATGGAAATGGGCGTGTGAAATTGGAGTAATGAAAGGAAAATACTTAAATCTCAATTAAATAAGAATAGGTTTTAAATTTGGAAATTTCCTTGTTGAAAAAGGCTCCCACAAAAAAGGTAACAATTAAATTAATTCCACAAGGAAATTGGAAGCATATGGGGCGAAAATTTAAAGGCTTTAAAGAAGGAATGAGTCAAATCCTAATTAAAATAGGATATGGAGGAATTTGAAAAAAGATTAGATTTAATTGGATTTTAAATTTAAGAAGGAAATTAATCAAAGTACCAATTAAATCTACAAAAATAATTCATTCTCTTATTTAATAGGGATTTTCGAAAACTTCCAAAGAACAAGCTAGGTTCGACATTTACGTAGAATAAATTAGGGATAATTTGATTTGGATTTAATTTGGATAGATATCCCAAAATAATTAATTAAATCCAAGAAAAAGAATATAGTTTCCAATAATTGGAGGGGCCGAAAAAAGCCACTTTATTTGGCTAGAACAAAATGCATGCTCTTATTTAAACTAATTTCCCATATTGAAAAATATAAATAACACTTCATTCCAAATCACTCATGACAATTTATTCAACATAGCCAACTCAATCACGTAGCAACCATTAAATTTCATAAATGAAATTCCCAATCGACATATTTAAATAAAAGTTAAAAATTTTTTTTGGGATGTTACATCCTTCCCCTCTTAACAGAAATTTCGTCCCGAAATTTGATCGTCTCACATAAACAACTCGGGGTACTTTTCTTTCATTCTATCTTCTAACTCCCACGTGGCTTCCTCGGGACCATGGTGTTTCCACAATACCTTCACGGATGCTATCGACTTGTTTCACAACTCTTGCACCTTCCGATCTAGGATTGATTCGGGCCTCTCCTCGTAGCTCATGTCGGGGGTCAGGATCGCTTCCTCTTGATGAATCACATGCTTGGGGTTGAACACGTACTTGCATAACTGCGACACATGGAATACGTTGTGCACATTTCCCAAAACTGGGAGGTAACGCCAAACGGTACGCTACAGGACCTACTTCATTGATAATCTCGTACGGCCCTACAAAACGCGGTTTCAGCTTGCCCTTCACTCCAAACCTCACAACTCCTCTTGTCGGGGATACTTTCAAGAATACTTTGTCATCAACATCGAATTTGATTTCCGTTCGTCGCACGTCAGCATACGACTTCTGCCTATCTTGAGCTTCCTTAATCCTTGCGCGGATTTGATACACAATTTCGGTCATCTCCTTTATAGCGTCGGGTCCTAACATCTTCCTCTCGCCAACTTCATCCCAATAAAGTGGGGATTGACACTTTCTGCCATACAAGGCTTCATACGGAGTCATATCGATCGTCGCTTGGTAGCTATTGTTGTAGGCGAATTCAACCAACGGTAGAACAGTTTCCCAACTTTCCGCTCGATCTAGGACAACGGCTCGCAACATATCCTCAAGCGTTTGAATCGTCCTTTCTGACTGCCCGTCCGATTGAGGGTGATAAGCAGTGCTGAAATTCAGTTGTGTGCCCAATTCCCGTTGCATACTCATCCAAAACTTTGATGTGAACTTCGTATCATGGTCGGATACAATGGTCTTTGGCACCCCATGCAAATGCATAATCTCATTCACGTAGAGCTTGGCTAACTTGTCCGCGCCATAAGTAATTCGAATTGGTAAAAAGTGCGCGCTTTTAGTTAGTCGATCGATGATCACCCAAATCGCAGTGTTGCCCTTCTGTGACTTTGGCAAACCCGTCACGAAATCCATAGCTAGATGCTCCCACTCTCATTCGGGGATTTCGAGTGGTTGCAGCTTCCCATATGGCCGTTGGTGTAAGGCCTTCACTTGTTGGCACGTTAGACATCGTTCCACATATGACGCTACGTCTCCTTTCATTTCATTCCACCAAAAACATTGCTTCAAATCTCGATACATCTTCGTGCTTCCAGGGTGAGCAGTGTAAGGCGTGTCGTGCGCTTCACTCATAATATCATCTTTTACCGCCTCATCACTCGGCACACACAATCGTCCATCGTATGTCAAAGCATTATCCGCCTCCTCACGGTAATGATCAAGCTTCTCGGCTCTCACCTTCACACGTAATTCTTCCAACTTCTCATCACGTCGTTGGGCTTCTATGAGCTTGGTCCTCAATTCTGACTCAATCACTAGTGTCGCTAATCCTCCTCCTACTGCCTCGGGCGCTTTTACTATTTCCAATCTCATTCTGTCAAATTCGCGAATCAACGCTTCCTCTTGCGTTAGGAAATAAGCCAATTGCGGTTGGTTCTTCCTGCTCAAAGCATCGGCTACTACGTTCGCCTTGCCAGGGTGATAGTGAATACCACAGTCATAATCTTTCACGATCTCTAACCAACGTCACTGTCGCATGTTTAGATCCTTCTGCTCGAAAAAGTACTTGAGACTCTTGCGATCTGTATATATCTCGCATCTCACTCCATAGAGATGGTGTCTCCAAATTTTCAGTGCATGCACCACTGCTGCTAACTCCAAATCATGAGTCAGAAAATTCAATTCATTCGGTCTCAACTGTCGGGAAGCATATGCTATTACTTTCCCATCTTGCATTAACACACATCCTAGTCCTACTTTCGGCGCATCTGTATAGACGGCGAAATCCTTGTCGGGTTTTGGTACCGCTAGGACTGGTGCTGTAGTCAATTTCTCTTTCAACAGTTGGAAATTCGCCTCGCACTCTGGCGTCCAAACCACTTTGATTCCTTTCTTTAACAGTTGCGTCATCGCTCTCGCAATCTTAGAGAATCCTTCAATGAATCGTCTATAGTATCCCGCCAATCCCAAGAAGCTGCGGATTTCACTCGGCGTTTTCGGCTATTTCCAATTCTGCACGGCCTCGACCTTTGCTGAGTCTACTTGAATCCCATTTTCCGTCACAATATGACCAAGAAAGTTTACTCGAGTCAACCAAAACTCACACTTACTAAACTTGGCATAAAGCTTCTCCTTTCGTAACGTTTCCAACACTGTTTGTAGATGCCATCCATGTTCCTCCTCGTTCTTCGAGTATACTAGAAAATGGTCGACGAAGACTAACATGAACTTGTCGAGGTACTCATGGAAAACTTGATTCATCAAGTCCATGAAAACTGCCGGAGCGTTAATAAGTCTAAATGGCATCACGACGAATTCATAGTGGCCATAACGAGTGCGAAAAGCAGTCTTAGTCACATCCTCTCGTTGGACCTTTAGTTGATGATATCCCGACCTCAAGTCCATTTTTGAGAATACACCCGCTCCTCGGAGTTGGTCAAACAAGTCATCAATTCTTGGTAGCGGTTACTTATTCTTCAAAATCAACTTGTTGAACTCACGATAGTCAATGCACATCCTCATCGTGCCATCCTTTTTCTTAACGAACAACACTGGCGCTCCCCACGGTGACACACTAGGCCGAATAAAACCCAAGTCTAACAGTTCTTGCAACTGAATCTTCAACTCTGCCAACTCTTTAGGGGCCATTCGTTATGGTGCCTTCGACACTGGCGCAGATCCGGGTTCTAAGTCGATGGTAAACTTCACTTGTCTGTCAGGCGGTGGTCCAGGTAAGGTTTCAGGGAACACATCGGGAAAGTCTCGTACTACTGCCATGTCTTCCACTTTCAACTCCTTCTTCTCCTCTCCGTTCAAATACACAAGATATGCCGGACTCCCTTTTCTTATCATCGTGATTGCTTGCATAGCAGAGATTATGGAGGTTCGTCGGTTCATGGAGATTCCATACAAGATGGCCGGCTCATCACCAGGGGTTTGAAAATAAATCTGTGTCTCTCTACAGTGAATCATTGCGTGGTTCTCGGTAAGCAAATCCATTCCCAAAATTATGTCAACGTTCTCCAAAGGCATGACGTGTAAAATTCGAGCTACTACTCCTAACTCTCCTAACACAAACTTTAGTCAAATAGTCTTAACTTGGATATGAATCGATTTTGAATTATAACAATTGGTTATGATCATCCCCTCGGAGCTTGAAAGAACATAAGATAGGTCATGAATATGGGATGGAATCAAATTAATGTCAACTCTCATACAAGGCTACCAAAAGATAATTCAGTTGTTCGACCAAATTTGAAAGGTCCACACATCAATGGATAATTACTTAAAGGTTTGAGGAAAAGAAATGATCAGTTGCATGAGGATTGAGAAATGTAGACAGTTGTCACAAAGCGGTACTGATCATGGTTCAAGGAAAATCATAATATGGACTGACATAATCACATCAATGGGTTCATAAGTTTGTGAAAGGCAATCAAAGTCAAAGGGGCTATTGAAAACAAAAATCAAGTGGATTAAGTTTGTTAAGGCAAGGAATAAAATGTAGGCCTTAACTTCATTTTGTAGAAAGAAAGGTTCTATTATGGAAAGGATACATGAACTGAACCAAAAAGAATTTCACTCTGTAAGAAAGAACTTGACATAGACATGGTGACAAAATAAAAGGCTGAACAAAAGTTCGAAGAAGAATATCCCATAGAAAATATATCCGTGAAACGTGATTATATTGAAGGACGTAACTGCAAGCAACCTTAGGAATGAAGCTCAATAGCAAAGGCTCACAGAGTCAAAGTATGGTCCGTATAAATAATAGGTCAAAGAAGACTACAATCAATCCAAGTGTCCAAAGTTATGAAGGCAACACCGCTTTCCAAGAACTGAAGTGAGTTATGACTCAATGGAGGAAAAGAAACAATATGCATCACTTGCAAGGGGTAAATGAAACAAGTTGTTAAATAGACAATGGCTCACGGCTATTTGAAAGGTCCTGAAAGATAACTTCTTATAATCCAAGTAAGAACTGTTGATTAGAATAGTTTGTTCCAGCTATTAAAGTCGCACCTCCTTGTTCATCTTTCGCAAGCCGAAAATGGTAACGTCGCTCTAAGAACTGTGGATTCCACGCTGAGATTCTTCGTGTCATTGCCACTAATAACGATAGTTGAAATCCATGTCTTCATAAAATTCTTTGCTTGTCATAATGACTATCCTCGTAGGACATGGTTATCATCCTCGTGCTCCTTAGCAGGGTATGGAGATCATCTCCATCGTGCTTCCACTTACGCAAAATTAAACTATACTAATTTAAATCGCGAGTATGATCGCTCGTCATTGCATGAAAATATCTCTTAGCATCGGTTCTTCTTGTCTCGCACCTTGACTTAAGCGTTTGCCTCAACTCTCATATTCTCGTACGTTCCATTGCTCGGAAAAGCAATAGTTAAGTTTTCAACTTAGAACTACGATTCACGCGGTCAACTAGGCTTATATTTTAGGTTCTCTAAGTTCACCATACGATTCATCATCTCCTAGATCATCATCTAACGTAATTCATACCTCAAGATAAGCACACCACATTTTCACATCCCATAACAAAACACTTTCGAACTTCACAATTATATTCAAAACTTTTGAAACAAAATTTCCTTACACTTTCGCACTTTCCAAAAAAAATTTCCACGTCTCACTTTTAAAAATAAAAGTTTTGACTCAAACTAAAACGTACTTTCACATCAACTTTCATCATCCGTATAAAACACTCCATAGAATAACGCATCATACTTCCCACCTCATAACATACATAACATCACACTTTCATAGCTCAATTTTCTAAACGAAAAAGTTATTATTATTTTTTTTTCTGTCGAAACTCAAATTTTTTTTTTTTACAATTCATAAACACAACATTTTCCATTGATCAATTAATTTTCCCAAAAGAAAGAACTTACATGTTTTCATTTAAAGTTCAAAGATATATATATATTTTTCAAAAATTCCAACAACTTTCCACAACATAAACATTTTTCCTCAATCAAACTCCACTACAACAACTAGTCATTAATATTGTAAAACATCAACCGCAAAACCCTTTTCCATTTTTTTTACATGTCAAAACACCATGCGAATCTTTTAAAGCTCACAACATATTTGCATTCCAAACAAAACACTCATGCACTTCACATATGTGTTTGAAACAATATTTTTAGATTACTCATTTTTTTTTCCTCGAAAATTTCAACATTCTCACAACAACTCATCAATTTCCATCTTTCATGTAAAACACTCCATCTTCCTATATTCACATGCTTACGTCATATCATTTCCACACATATAACACATACTTAGGTCATCATATCAATCTCGCTCATGTCACACATAATCATACCATGACAATATCATATTCACACATACAATACGTGTTTTAATTATCATGCCAATCATACTTGTATTCCACGAAACCATGCTATTACAACATCATATTTACGCACTTAATATATGCTTAAGCTATCATAGCAATCATGCTCACATAGTGATCCCATTACAACTCATCCCCATGCATATCGTTCAATCACATGTATAAACTTGTCAATCGTCAAATCATATCATCATCCATTTCATGCATCTATCTCACATGCCTTCAACAAATAAAACATACCTCACTTTCATTGGTTGAGCGTGATGCTATGGGTGTTGAGCCTTCATGACACTTCTAGTCAATAAGGATTCACTAATCTAGACTTAAGACAAAAGAAGACTCTCGGACCAGAGCGAACACTAGGCTCTGATATCACTCTGTCACAACCGCCCATACTAGGGTTACTACAAACGCGGCGATCGTGATACAACATGCAAGGATAGAGTTTTATTTGAAAACTTAATTAACTTAAAAGAATGAAAAACATTTTGGTTTAAAGAAGTTTAAAGTTATAACTTTTCTATTAAATAAATACGACTCAAAATAAATACCTTTAAAAGAAAGCAGCGGAGAAAAATTAATTATTAAAAACCCAATCAACTTCTAAGAAAAACATTTAGTTTACTTCGCGGGAAACATCATTTTCAAGTAACATTGTAAATACTCGTTTAAAACCTAACACAACCAAACATACTCAAACACAGTATGGAAAAGATTAAAGTATTGGAACATAGTTCAAGACATAGCAGCGGAAATAAGGTTCAAAGAGAGAGTCAAGGATAACGCCTATGTATGGAGACACATCGCATCCTAAGTTCTTAGGCCGACTCAACATCCTCCGCAACATCCCGCTCAACCTGCACATAAGAAAAAAAATATGCAGGGCTGAGTACTTGTTGTACCCAATGGGCTCATGCCGAAAACATTTTATATTAGTTATGTCATCCATACCAGTGATCTCGAGTTTTATGTAGTAAGAAATATCACGAGAACACAAAAACATTTCAAGTCTAGCCAGACAATTTATCTCCCCACTTTTCACATCATTCCATCAATCACAATCATCATATCACAGTGCGACGAAAGTGTGGCCACACTATTCACCCACGAGACCGGCCGACTAGCAAGGACGGCTCATGATCCCACCAGTGTACACAGCCTGATAGTGTTTACGGCCCTACTCAGACCCGAATTCATTTCACAACACAACCATATAGCCTAACGGGGCAAGCTCAGACGAACTAGGAATCAGGCAACAACCTCACAAACAAAATAACATGGCATGACATAACAAGTTAAACTACCCTTATAACACCACATCGTATTTTCGAAAAATAAAAAGGTTTGAAAAGAAAGCCCACCTCGATTGCTTAACAACACAATTCCAACTTATGCAACTCTCGTTCCTCGAGCTCACGTATACTCAATCACCCTTGCCAACGACAACACAATCAGCTTTCCATAAACTTATGTTATCATGCATGTCCTATTGTTCCTTTTTCGTTTCCCTTAAATTACCCATCCCATCATTCATCGACATAAGGAAAAACATGCCATAATATTTCGCAACGTGTCACACATAATCACATCATAGGATACTTTCCCAAATCATACATGCATCATATAGTTCATCAAACTTAGCAACAAATGATATTTTCACATAACAACAAAACTAACAGGACTGCGCGGTTGGTTTGTAAAAATTCACCTAAAATTTGGTCACCACACAGTAGACACATTCAGATTCATTCAGTTAAAGTTTCACACTCAAATCATGACATTTGGTCAGTCAAAACATTTGTACAACTCTCTGGTCGGAACATAAAAATTCTGGCAGCATTGCGCCGTTTATTTGAAAAATTCACCATAAATTCATCCAATGACCAATGAGGCTGAAGTTTTTACACGACTCAGAAGACACATCAAGTGTTCATTTAGTTCAAGAATCATATCAAACGGAGGTCAATTGGTCAGTCAAACAGAATACGAAACTTTCTGGGCGAGAACACAAGTTTCTGGCAGAATTACGCAGTCAACTTCAAACATTTATTAAAAATCCATTTTCGACAAAAAGGGCTGAAATTCACACGAGACACAGAAAACACCTTGAAATTTACTCAGTAAAATTTTCTCATCAAAATTCTATCGTTTGATAGGTCAGTTACACATCAGAAACTGTTGTTCGAACGTCACAGATTTCAGGCTCACAAATTCGAAATTAGGGTTTCTTCCTCAATCATCCAAATACAATTTAGCATGTTTATAACACAAAATCATGCTTCAAAAAGGTTCTCATAATCATGTTTGCACATAAACTCACATCATTCACCGAAGATTCAAATCAAACTTCACATAAACTCAATCAAAATCGCATAATTATCAAAGTTCTCATGCAAACACACTTTCCCTCCGATTAATTTTGCGATCTATCATTCCTACACTCACTATATGCATGTAGGGTTCAAGAACAAGGATTATATGAAAAGATTGAGGGAAAGTGAATCAAATATACCTTTCTTGATGAAAACGAATCAGTAGAAACAAGAATTGATGCGTTTCGTCGGAGACTCTTGAAAATAAACTTCAACGGATGCAAGAACAAGGATTGAAGGAGAGTTTTTGGAGAGAATGTGGAGAGGGGAAGGAGGCGTGTGGGAGAGGGAGAAAGGAGGAGGGAGCGTGTGAAAGAGAGGAATGAGGGCTAGGGTTAATTTGATTTTATAGTCTAGGTTTAATCCTTCACTTAAATTAAATAATTAAAATTGTCGAGGAATAATAAAATCCCACAATTAACATGGAAATGGGCATGTGAAATTGGAGTAATGAAAGGAAAATACTTAAAGCTCAATTAAATAAGACTGGGTTTTAAATTTGGAAATTTCCTTGTTGGAAAAAGGCTCCCACAAAAAAGGTAACAATTAAATTAATCCACAAGGAAATTGGAAGCATATGGGGCGAAAATTTAAAGGCTTTAAAGAAGGAATGAGTCAAATCCTAATTAAAATATGATATGGAGGAATTTGAAAAAAGATTCGATTTAATTGGATTTTAAATTTAAGAAGGAAATTAATCAAAGTACCAATTAAATCTACAAAAATAATTCATCCTCTCATTTAATAGGGATTTTCGAAAACTTCCAAAGAACAAGCTAGGTTCGACATTTACGTAGAATAAATTAGGGATAATTTGATTTGGATTTAATTTGGATAGATATCCCAAAACAATTAATTAAATCCAAGAAAAAGAATATAGTTTCCAATAATTGGAGGGGCCGAAAATAGCCACTTTATTTGGCTAGAACAAAATGCATGCTCTTATTTAAATTAATTTCCCATATTGAAAAATATAAATAACACTTCATTCCAAATCACTCATGACAATTTATTCAACATAGTCAACTCAATCACGTAGCAACCATTAAATTTCATAAATGAAATTCCCAATCGACATATTTAAATAAAAGTCGAAAAAAAATTTTGGGATGTTACAGTTGATCTACTTGAAGGTACTAAACCTTTAGGGTGCAAATGGGTACTTAAAAGGAAATTTAAGACTGATGGAACTGTGGATAAATATAAAGCCCGACTGGTGGTAAATGGTTTTAGACAAAAGGAAGGACATGACTTCTTCGATACCTATTCACTTGTAACGAGGATTACATCTATCCGAGTGCTTCTCGCGATGGCTTCACTGCACAATCTTGAGATTCATCAAATGGATGTAAAGACTGCGTTTCTAAATTGTGAATTAGAAGATGAAATCTATATGGAACAAGCCGAAGGGTTTGTAGTACATGGACAAGAGAAAAAGGTAAGCAAATTGGTAAAGTCCCTATATGGATTGAAACAAGCGCCGTTGCAATGACACTTGAAATTTCATAATTTGGTGTTATCAAATGGGTTTAAGATCAATGAATGCGACAAATGTGTCTATATTAAAAATACTGATAACAGATATGTTATAGTGTGTCTTTACGTTGATGACATGTTAATCATGGGTAGTAACACTCAAGTGATTAACGAGACGAAAGCCATGTTAAAGAGAAACTTTGACATGAAATACATGGGTCTAGCCAATGCAATTCTTGGAATGAAAATTCTAAGAACATCTGATGGAATCATCTTAACACAATCTCATTATGTTGAGAAAATATTGAAGAAATTCAATGCTTATGATGGCGCGCCGGTTAAGACTCCAATTGTACTCGACGTTCACTTGAGAAAAACAAAGTCGAACACGTTGCACAAGAAGAATATGCATGGGTCATTGGGTGCATTATGTATTTGACTAATTGCACTCGACTTGACATTGCTTGTGCCGTGAACAAGTTGAGTCGTTACACAAGTAATCCAAGCAAAGAGCATTGGAGAGCTCTAGTAAGGGTTTTGAGATACTTAAAACATACTCAAAATCATGGGATACACCTTTCGAGATACCTGACAATAAAGACTCACTTTCAACAAGTGGATACGTCTTTACTATTGGGGTGATGTTGTCTCGTAGAAATCCACGAAATAGACATGTATAGCCCGTTCAACCATGGAATCGGAATTCATAGCTTTAGATAAAACCAGTGAAGAACCCGAGTGGCTTAAGAACTTACTTGAAGATATTCCATATTGGTCTGAGTCAGTGCCTCTAGTATTGATTCACTATGATAGCCAAGCTGCTATCGGAAGGGCAAACAATGGCTTCTACAACGGTAAGTCTCGACATATTCATCTACGACATAATACTGTGAGACATTTGATCACAACACGGGTGATTACAATTGACTATGTGAAGTCAATAGATAATCTAGCGGATCCACTAACCAAATGGTTAAACCGTGATCAAATGAACAAGTTGATAGAGGGAATGGGTTTGAAATCCACAAACTAAAGAATTGTCATAGGTAACCCAACCATAATGACTAGAGATCTCAAGAACTTGGTTCAATGGGAAAACTAAGCTATGAGAGTTCGTGTGAAACACTCATTGAAAGAGCAGGTTTGTGCAGGTGTCGTTTCAACCAAAGGGTGTATCCTACTGATCAGTATGGATGTCCCTGGTAATCCTGAACCTGATATCAATAATCCTCAACCCACTTCTACTGGCTAGTATAGTGGACGTAAGGGTCGAATCCCACTGAGATGAATGCGCTTTGAGAATTTTGGTGATATTCTGGAAGGGTTTGGTTAGCTACCACGCTTTGGGTTGAGATTTATCTAGGCTGGAATTTAAGGTGGTACTCTACTGACTAGGAAGCGGGAAAGGTGTTGGACAGACGGCTGTGTACGTGGAAAGTGGGGAACATGGTTTTCAGGAAGTATATGGAAAGTACTAGTTTACTATAAAAGGTTAAACAGAATATCAGAGGAAAAATAGGTAGTTAGGTGACTATGCCTACAGGTCTGAAAAGTAATAGCTGAAAAGTAAGGAAAAGTAAAGGACAAAAGCAAAAAGTAACTAAAAAGCAAAAGTGGTCCCAAACTTGGATGGAGATGTTGTCTTCTTCAACATAAATCAAATCAAATCAGCAAAACCAGATTCATCACCATAAAAATACAGATTAACAACTTCAAGAACACAGATCTACAATTAAAACTTCGAATCAAAAGATCGAACACTGAAACTGCAATTATGCTTACTGGTCAACATGCAGGGTGGCAGAAATCACGTAAACTGGGTTTTCGCACTTAACTAATTCAGATCTAAAATCTAACAGCTATCTAGACTTGCAAACTCAGAAAAATTAACTACAGAAGTTAAAACATGCGATTCCACACTGGAAATTACCGTAACAGCTAGATCTAAGCTATCTAGGCAGAAAGAAGCGAAATTAAACATGAACTGATGCTGGAAAACAACTCCATACTCAATAAAACGTTTGGATCACAACTAATACTTCAAAGTAAGCAAATAATTAAAGTGCAACAAATCCAATCGTAAGAAAACAGAATGCGATTAACAAAGAAAGCAATAAAGATTGTTTGCCACTCCGGGCGATGAAACTATTGACACTTCGAGACACGCTGACTGGAACGAGAGAATGGGACCATGGCTGTGGCGAGGAACGAGAATTACGAAGGATAATGCTGAAGGAGTGATCTACCGAAGAGAGATTGCTAACTAAGCGTAGGAGTTAACTTAACTAACTAATTGATGATGATTCTCTCTCCAAGTGGCTTCCTTTTATAGGGAGGCGTCCCTTGATTTTTAGGTTAGACTTCAAACATGAAATGACTCTTTTGCCCCTTGCTTGCGGCTGATCTTCCCAGCTATCCTTCTTCTCCATCTCGAGCCTTTTTGGCTTGCATACTGGTCAGGATAACAACATCCCGACGCCCTTTTCACCTGAATTATCCGAAGCTTTGCCTACTGGCTAGAACACTCAACCTGCACACTTAAGCAACTATTTTGCAGATATAATTCAATTATGCACATCATACTGACCAGTAACCAAGGCCTAGAATACGACTTATCAAACTGCTCACACTTACCACATGCTTGTCCTCAAGCGTGATGAACAAACCAAAAGAAGTAAGTCGAATTCTAGCCTGGTTACTCCCCTGACCGACTCTATCCTACCCTAGACTCTAACTATGACGCAAAGAAAACACATAACAAAGACAAACACATAAAAGAAAACTAAAACACTTAGACACATTAACACAGTAATTGGGCTATATTTTCAACCATCCCTCCCCTCGGGATCAGGTTCAATCCGGCCTTAGACAGCCTTGAACTTCCGCCGCCCCCCTTTTCTCTCCCAGTCAGTATATCCGCTCGTCAAGATTGCCCAAACTTTCGGCCAAACACTAGGTTCACTCAGTCACTCATACCTCTCCGGGAATGTTAGGACTATTCTCTCTAAACACTAGACCACAGATGCTTCGGACTTAGATCTCACGTGCAGCTACTGAAGGGCTTTAAGGTTTGTAACGGGGCTATTGGTTGTAGTGTTTGGGGTGGATGTTCCTAAGGCTCTAAGGTTCAAAAATTTCCACTTTATTTGGTGCGTGGGAACTGTGTGTACTCGGGCTCTTGGCTGTCACCTCGACTTGGCTGGACTTTTTCTGAATTTGCTTCCCAACTGGTCAGTAGCGTCTTGTGGCTTCGCCACCCTTATTCCTTCTCATTATTTTTGTGGTCAAGTGTTTTCGACCATTTTATTTACATTTTTCTTCTCCTCTTCTTGTTTTTTTTGGGACCTGGAATGACTTCCTGGTCGATTTTTTCCTTGCTTCTCAATTCTTTCGCTCCAGTTGGTTTCTTTATTGTATGTCCTTCTGGCCAGTTGCCTTCTTGCCTTATGCCTTGCACACACAATTCCAGGGGCTATGGATTATATCTGGGTATGTGTATGGCTAGAAAATGGGATTCTAAAGGTTGGAAAATAAATAAATAAATAAATATATATATATATATATATATATATATATATATATATATATATATATATATATATATATATATATATATATATATATATATATATTTTATGGGGGGGGGTTCCTACTACCTTCAGTGTTGCTACACGCAGTCACTTCACCCTAGGCACCTTGTGGCAGCCACTCTTTTCTTTTCTGAATTAGTAGAAAGTGGTTCCACTTAAGGCTTATAACTCACATTTTAAGAGGGCTTTCGTGTTTGGCTCTGAGGATGGGCTTTTCTTTCATACTCGCATCATCTATCCTGGCTTGGAGGTACTAAGTGGGGTGGTTTCTGTTTTCCATCATGTCGTATCTCCCTCAATTCCCCTCACCGTCAGCTCAGGACAGCTGAGTTTTAAGCCCCATCAACACACAAAAGAAATAAAACTAGACCTAACAAGACACTAACACAAGCACAAACACAAACCACACATATACACATACATCATACTGGCCATTGCGTCCCCCCTCCCACTTCACAAGTGTCTGCCCTCAGATAAGGCTGTGAAGTGGAAAAGGTAATGGCCAGTACGGTGAACACACAAACAAAACAGCACAACGACATACTAAAACTGAAAACTTCTCACACTTAGACTATAGAATAGGCTAAGTGGGAGAATGTAAAACGTAAACAGAAACCAACAATACGAAACATGTATATACAACAAACTCCTCACACTTAGACTATATAATAGGCTAAGTGTGGGTTGACATGCATACGAAAAAGAAAACAGAAAACACAAACACATGCGCCAAAAATAGCAAACCCTTTACTTCTCACACTTAGACTATTGCGTAGGCTAAGTGTTATGATAGGGGTTTGCTCACGTACTACACAGATTATACTACCTAAAAAAAACCAGCAAAACACAATTAGAATACGAAAAACTAAAAACTGAAAATAAAAAGAAACTTTCAGGTCAGGTGGGGTGGTGGTCACTTGTTCCTCCTGCTCCTTCGTGGGGCAGGTTGTGGTGCAGGTGGTTCTTCCGGTTGTTCCTCCTTATTCTCGGACTGCTTGTTCCCAGATTCTGCCGACTCTTCGGCATCTTCTTCCTCTTGTTCCGCTTCTTCTTTCTGCTCTGCTTCTTTCGTCACGGGTATTACTTCCTCTGATACTCGTGGTTTATTAGTTCGGCCTCCGTGGCCACTCGGTCCAGATTCACGGACCAACTTCCCGGTTCCCAACTCGATCAAGATTCCTTCCATCACAGTTGCCAAATGGCTTAACTCCGCTCTTGCTTTTCGATTCTCTTCCGCCAACTCTTCCACTGCTTTTTCAAACCTCTCCTGCCTCTGCTCCTGCGCTGGTGTTCCCTGGGCTGCTGTCGCTCTCCCAGTAGGCATAGCTTCTTCTCCCATTGCATAGAAACGTGGTGCGCCCAGCCTCATGTAAACGGTGTTTGTTCGGACGAACAAAGGTGTATCTAAGAGACCAGGAGGATCCACCATGATCTGGTCGGATAAGTCTGCAGCCTCCGTGATGATGATGTTGTTTCTGACGAACACTCCCAAGATATGGCAGAGAGTGAGGTTTCACGCTGGGTGGGTGGCAATTAGAAGGCATTGGTACGCTGTCCAGAATCCTAGATGTAATTTCCTTCCGCGCTTTGCGCACCACAGAAGGTATAACTCTGTCATTGATGTTCTTACCGCGGAGTTCGACTGCCCCAACAAATTGAAGTCCAAGTGAAGCTGGACTAGGCGTAAGATTGGGTTATTGAAATGGATTGAGCGAGAGAGAGTGGATGCAAATTCTCCTGCATCAGGGTGAGTAAGTTCCTCCCAGGCTTCCTGGGGCTCAAATTCCACATGTCTGCGGGGAATTCCCCGCTCCCTAATTCTCCACTCAGGCCCTATGGCCTCCTCTAAACTGCACATTCCCAGACGCACGGTCCACTCAATCAAGCCTAAAACTGATACATTCTTCATCTAGATCAGTGGTAATCTTAAACCTAAAGGTCTTGAAAAACTCCTTCGCTAATCTAACCGGGACACTCGGATCCCCATTCTCCAACAACCATTCGAATCCTAACGCATGAAAATAAGAGAGAAACTGCTCGCGGGCACCCAACTCATCTAAAGAAGGAATATGAAGTACCTTTCCGCTCTTCACTTGCTTACTCCCTTCATCCTTGCTATCGAAAACTTTTTGTAGCTCCTTCGAGTCGAAAAGCTTCATCTCCTCCACCATATCATCAGTAAGGTCCACTGTCCAGCGCCGGTACCTCAGTCTCTCTACCGGGGGATGTACTAGCTCCCGATGATTGTGCGGAAGCTGTTGCTCACTGTACTCCTCATCCTCCAGGGAAATATCGCTGTCCGATTCTGACTCTTCATTGACAGCGTATTCGCTATCACTTTGTTCCCTCCGGTGTTCCTAGGCTCGCTGAACTGACTCAGTAATAACTATGCCAGTGTTCACTGTACGTGGCTTCTTGTTGCTGGGCTTCTTCTTCATAGGGGCCTTCCCCTTCCGTTTTCTCTCTTCACGGTATCTAGCTCCTTCTCCATCATCTCGTCTTTGTTTTCTTCGGGTTGCTTCTCAGCTTGTGTTGAAAATTGATCCTGGGCAGTAGGACTGGTCTCCTTGTGGCATACTGACCTGGATGCGAGGTCCAGACCCTCAGCCATCCCGTCAGCCTCTTCACCTTGGCCACTCAGTGTTGGAGAGACCGCTTTGTTTTCCCTTGCAGTATCCTCTATGTCAGTAGCAGGTATAGACTCCTCCCCAGGTTTTGTGGGAGTGGTCCTCTCCTCTTCACTCAAGATCTCCACGGGATCTGCCTCCGTGTTCGGCTTCGCCTTACTAGCTGCCCACTTCCCTAAGCATCTTTGCGACACCCTCTTCGGCTTCGGATGTTCTGCCCTAGGGTCGCCCTTCAACACCAACTTCCTCTTGACTGCCTTCGGTTTAGTCACCGGAGGTGCTACTGGTTTTGGTACCTCCGCTCTTGCTTCTGTTTATTCTGCTTCCACATGCACATCACTCTTCCCCGCCTCTGTCTGGGGGTTCACTGACTCTGGCTCTTTCTCTCCTTCCCTTGCTTGGCTTTCCACCACCTCGTCTACTGGCCGTTTGGCTTGGCCCTCCGAGCGGTTTCCTTCTTCAGCTTCTTCACTCTCTCCTACTGCCCGTGATGCTAGGTCTAGCCCCTCAGCCACCACAGCAGTGTCATCTTCCATCCGATTGACATCATCTAAAATAGCCTGAAATTCCTCATCGGTCATTAGGCCCTGCTTCTTGGCCGTCTCATTCAGATCTATGTCCTCCCTCGCCACTTCTCGGGGAACGACTTTCGCCGTCAGTGTTTTCTCTTATTCAACTTCTCCCTGTAGGCTCCCATGTTCCTGACCTTTCCTCGCTTCACGTTCTTCTGAGTCAGAATCGTAATAAGCAGAAATGGGGTCAATCTCCATTGAATCGTTGTGTTGTGGAGTTTCTGAGGGTTCCGAGGACTTAGGTGGTGCGGTAGTCGATGGAGCTTCTCTTTCTGGTGGAATTTCGGAGGAAGTCGCATTGGAGGTGGGGAGTGTTGCTGTAGAGGGCACAATCGGCTCCGAAGGATTTTCTCCGATCACTCTCTCTTGTCCCCCGATTTGACCAAAATCGGCCAGGGCCGCCGACCAATCCCTATTAGGGTCCTGCTGTCGAAGAAATGCCGCCATTGCTTCCAAGGAGACCATTGTTGGCGCTTGAGGAGTCGGCTCCGATGGTTGCGGTTGCGGTTGTGGGCTCGGCGGCCGTTCTTCTCGCGGCGGTGGTGATTCTGGTTTTTCTTCCCTGCGGGTTGAAGTGGGTTTGATTTTTATTGACCATGCTTTCTTTCCCATGGCTTAGATCTGTGAAATTCCGGGTATAATATGGGGGTTGGTGTTTGTGGAGTGACGGTGGAAATTTTGCAGAGAGAAAAATTGCAGAGTGAAATTGTGAAGTGAAAATATGGGGGAGACGGCTGGTTATGGGTTGGAATAGGGCAGTTGTGGGTTTGCGACCGGTTATAGGCGGTTCCAAATCGCGTCGTTTCGAGGGAGAGGCGGTTGAGAATACCGACTCCTGATTGGTCGGCGTGTCCACTCTCTCTGCTCACGCGCCCCTTCCAGCCGCTGCCACCCTGCAAAAGCTGCAAAAAGTCCACAAATTCAAATTTGTCCCTTAATGATTTCCCCATATATTTTCCTAGATTATAAATAAAGTAAAAAGGACACTTAAATAAAATAGGAGTTTCACCAAAATGGTATTCTGATGGTCAGTACGTACTCCCAATTAATATTTGAGGTTCGAAAAAATATTTTTGGTTTTTCTTAAAACTAACTAGCATGCAAAGGTTCAAATTATTTAACTACCACATATGTACCATATTTACATCTTCCTTAGGAAAATTGGGATTCTACTTTGCCAGCATATGTACATTACGCTAAAGGAGCTAGCCCAGTGGAATTCCAATCCCCATCCTACCGGTCAGTATGAAACCTGAGTATGTGGTTGCAGTGGGATCTCATCCACTACAGCCACATCACTATTGTCCCTAAATACTTTTAGCCTATGCCCATTCACAATAGAAGGTTCAGAGTTAGAAGGACTCCCTGAAATTTCTACTCACTCCGTTGACATAAGGCCCTGTCCATTTCGACTTGAGTTTCCAAGGCATGAGCTTCAGTCTTGACTGGAAAAGTAGTACTTTCTGCCCAACATGGAGATCCTTGGTCCCCAGATTCCTGTCGTGCCACAATTTGGTTCGCTCTTTGTACCACATGGCTGAGTCGAATGATTCCAATCTGAGTTCCTCCAACTCCTGCAGCTGCAGCTTCCTTTCCTCTTCACAGGCTGTAGCATCCATATTCACTTTCTGTACTGCCCAGTATGCCCGGTGTTCAATTCCAACCGGTAAATGGCACATCTTCCCAAAAATGATCCGGTACGGGGACATTCCTATGGGGGTCTTGTAGGCTGTACGATAGGCCCATAGAGCATCCTCTAACCTCACACTCCAATCCTTCTTAGAAGGATTTACAGTCTTCTCCAGAATCTTCTTTATCTCTCAGTTAGAAATCTCCGCTTGACCATTAGCTTGCGGATGATAGGGGCTTGAAAGTCTATGGTGCACACCGTACTTTTTCATTACAGCTTCAATTGTACGGTTACAAAAGTGTATACCTTGATCAGATATGATCGCCCTCGGAACTCCGAACTGGCTGAAGATCTGACTCTTTAAGAACTTGGCCACCTCCTTTGCTTCACACGTGCTCGTGGCCTTTGCTTCTACCCATTTGGAAACGTAATCCACCGCGACTAGGATATACAGATTGCCATAGGATGAAGGAAAAAGGCCCCATGAAATCCATTCCCCATATGTCGAACAACTCACAAACGATGATGGGTACCTGCGGCATTTCATCCCGGCCAGATATTCCTCCGGTCAGTTGACAACGTTCACAGCTTCTGCAGAATTCGTATGCATCTTTGTTGAGGGTTGGCCAATAAAAACCGCTATCCAGAATCTTCCTTGTCTTCTTCTTGGACGCAAAATGTCCTCCACACGCTAACGAATGGCAATGGATCAAAACATCCCGCTACTCCCAGTCAGGAATGCATCTCCTTATCACTTGATCGGATCCCACTCTCCACAGATAGGGGTCGTCCCAAAAGTAGTATTTTGCTTCACTCTTAATCTTTATTCTTTGGGCGTTGGTAATACTCGACACTTCTGGAAGCTCTCCAGTCAATAGGTAGCTAGCTAGGTCTGCATACCATGGTTCTTGCCCTACCTTTCCTTTCCCTCTTGCTGTATCGTACTGGCCAGTAAGCTTCATCACTTCTTCCCAGTCAATTTTCCTGACCTCAAAAATCACCTCACATAAATGCTCCTCTGGAAACTTGTCGTGCACCTCTTCGCTGTTTCCATCTTGCACTATTCTACTCAAATGGTCCGCCACCTTGTTCTCGACTCCTTTCTTATCTTCCACTTCCCAATCAAATTCTTGTAACAAGAGTACCCATCGGATCAACCGGGGTTTGGATTCTTTCTTGGCAATCAGATACCTAATCGCTCCATGGTCAGTATATACAATGACCTTGGATTCCAACAAGTATGGCCGGAACTTCTCGAAAGAATACACCACTGCCAGCATCTCCTTTTCAGTGGTATCGTAATTCCGCTGGGCTTGATTCAGAGTCTTAGATGCATAAAAAATTATGTACCTCTTCCCATCGATCTTCTGACCCAGTACGGCTCCCACTGCATAGTCGCTGGCGTCACACATTACTTCGAAAGGGTAGTCCCAGTCAGGAGCCCGTATGATAGGTGCGGATATCAGCTTTTCCTTGAGAAGGTTGAAAGCAGCCTTGCATTGCTCATCAAAAACGAACTCCACTTCATTCTGAAGAATTCGGGTAAGGGGTTGGGCGATCTTGGAGAAATCCTTGATAAATCTTCGATAAAATCCGGCGTGCCCCAGAAAGCCCCTTATCCCCTTACGATCAGTAGGAAACGACAATTTGGATATAACGCCCACCTTGGCTTGATCCACCTGGATTCCTCTCTCTGAGACCACGTGTACTAGAACAATCCCCTCGGTGACCATAAAATGACACTTCTCAAAGTTCAAAACCAAACTCTTTGCTTGACACCTTTCGAGAACTATGTCTAAGTGATGAAGGAATGAGTCGAAAGAATCTCCGTAGACCGTAAAGTCATCCATAAATATCTCTATACAGTCCTCAATTTGATCGGAGAATATGCTCATCATACATCTTTGAAACGTACCTGGAGCATTGCATAGGCCGAAAGGCATGCGTCTGTATGCATAGGTTCCGAATGGGAAAGTGAATGTAGTCTTGTCCTGGTCCTCAGGATCCACGTAAATTTGGAAATATCCATTGTATCCATCCAAAAAGCAAAAGTACTTCTTACCAGCTAGTCTCTCCAACATTTGGTCGATGAAAGACAAAGGGAAATGGTCCTTCCTCGTTGCATTGTTCAGCTTTTGGTAATCGATGCACATTCGCCAACCCGTGACTAGCCTCGTTGGGATCAGCTCATTCCTCTCATTTTGAACGACTTGGATTCTCGACTTCTTTGGAACCATGTGGATCGGGCTGACCCACTTACTGTCCGGCACTGAATAGATAATCCCTAGCGACAACAATTTCAAGATTTCCTTCAATATTTCTTCTCGCATGTTAGGCTTTACCTTCCTTTGAGCATCTCGATGTGCTTTTGCTCCTTCCTCCAGCCTAATATGGTGCATGTAGACGTCGGGGCTTATCCCCACAAAATCTGTAAGACTCCATCCAATCGCTTTCTTGTTCTTGCTCAGCACAGTCAGTAGCCTCGCCTCTTGTTCCTTTGTAAGGCTGCTGATGATGATCACTGGATATGAGTTCTCCTCTCCGAGGAAAGCATACCTCAGATTTGATGGCAGTTTCTTCAGCTCGACTTGGGGTGGAAGTGTGTCTTCGGGTAGAGGGTTTCTTTCAGCTTCTCCTTCTTTTTCTAATTCTCCCCCTGGGAATTCCTCTATACTAGCTGGTAGCTGAGCCCCTGCTGCTCCAATGAACTCTGATTTCTGGCAAAATTCCTTGATCGCTCCTTCTATTTCTTCATCAGTCAACCCTTGGCTACTGATCAGATCGCACCATGCGGCAACTTCTACGTCAGCCTGCTCTTGCACATCTAAAGCTTGAAGTTTCTCCTGCAATAGTTCGGTCTCAAGAAAATCTTGGACTAAGGGGTCAATCGCATCAACATAGCATAAGTTTTCCGAATCAATAGGCTTCTTCATGGCCTCATTGATATCAAAAGTAAATTTCTCCCCATGGAAATCAATGCAAATTGTCCCCTCAGCCATGTCTACTATTGTCTTGGCCGTTCTCAAAAATGGTCTCCCTAACAATATGCCACTAGATTCCCTAGCCTCGGACTCACTCATTTTAATCATGCACTCTAACCAACACATTCTCTAAAACACCCTCAGGACTTATTCATGACCTATCAGCCAGTTGGATCAACACCCTAGTACTCGATAATCTAACTCCCTTCAATCGGTTATAGATTGACAATGACATAACATTTATAGATGCCCCCAGGTCACACATTGCATGCCCGACTTTTACATCTCCTACAATTATGGGTTGAGTGAACATACCTGGGTCGACTCTCTTGGGTGGTAGTTTTTCCTGCACAATCGCCGACGCTATCCCTTCCACCATGATCTTCCCATCCTCCTGGGCTTTCCCGGCTATGAACTCCTTAATGAATTTCCCAATAGGGGGTAGCTTCACGGCTTGGAGGAATGGTATGGTGACATCCAATTTCCCCAAAATCGACAAGTAATCCACCGGGTTCTCCTTCTTTCTTTTTGTAACAAAGCGGAAAGGGAATGGTTTCTCCCCCTTAGTTCCTTTCGTCGGTCCCTCAACAGCCTTCCCGGAGTCTTTCTCGGGCGCATTCTGGGCTGGAGTTTCCTTCGTCAGTTCCTTCCCCTTAGATTCACTGTTCCTCGACGTTTCTTCATCCAATAAAAACGGATCCTGCATCCGAGGCATGGGTTTCTTTAGCTCTTCCAACGAAATGGTATCGCCCATTTTTTTCATCCCACTCGGTTCTCCATTGGCTTTTTTTGGTTGGGGTCCTTCATAGGTGGTGCCGGACCTTAGTGTCACCTTACTAACATACTCTTTTTCGGGTATATGGACTGTAGAAGGGAGTTTCTCGGAATTTCCTCTCAAATCACCCACTGAACTGGCCAGTTGGGCCAACTGCCTGTTCATCATATCCATGTTCGCTTTATGTTCCTTCTGGGCATTTTGCATCCCCTGCACTACTTCAGTGTGGGATTGCAACTCGCCCTTGATACCTTGCTGCGACGCGAGTATTTCTCCCATCATTTCCTCCATGGATCGTCTGGTCCTGTTGGAATATTGTGACTGATTTGGGCCTTGGTGCTGGTTATACTCGGAACTTTGGTTGGGCTGGAAATTTTGGAAGTTTTGCTGGTTCTGGTTAGGTATGTATTGGTTATACTGGCCAGGAGGGTTATACTGGTCTTGGTGATATTGGTTCTGGTTCTGGTTTTGGAAATGATTTTGGTTCTGATGGTGTTGGGGTGCTTGATTCGGCTGATTTTGGTAATTTTGGAAGTTTCTCTGGTGGGGTGGTATGTAGACAGGGTTTGGGTTTTGGTGTTGTGGGTTTTGGTTTTGGGATTGTTGGTTCCTTCCTGACCAGTTGAACTGGTGGTCCGGGTTTGCTGGCCCACGGTTGGGGTTTTGGTTCGAGTGGGGGTTATATTGGTTCTGACCTTGACCTTGGTTTTGATTTTGGTTCTCATCCCCCCATCGAAAATTTGGGTGATCCCTCCATGGTGCGTCTCGTTGTCTCCCCTGGATCCAATTCCCATTTGAGTTAAAATACCCGGCAGCATTAGCCTGCTCCATACTGACCGAGTCGTTTGGCTGATCATAGCTCGGTTCTTGGTTTCCCTGTTCTGCACCCTTGTAGTTCCCAACTGAGGAAGTCGGCGGTGTATTCTTCTCGATTGCGCTCAGGAGTGACTTCTCCAGCTCATCCATCTTCAAATCCATCTTCTGTTCAAGCTTCTGCTCCTGGTCAGTAGACGAGGCACTTGCAACCCTTTCTCGGTTGTATCCATCCCTTGAATGGTCATACTCCTTCTTCGCACTCAGTAGCTTCCTTAGGACCCTCTTTGCTTCCCTGACCCGTAGCTGCGTGAAGCTTCCTCCCGACGACGAATTGGCCAGGTCCTTGGTTGTTATGTTCATCCCCTCATAGAAGGTATGATGTATCTTAATGTCTGCCATGCGATGATTGGGATATGCATCTAAAAGGCCCATATACCTCGCCCAATAATCGCTCAAAGGTTCATCGCACCCTTGCTTCACACTAGTTATCTCCCTTTTCAGCGCGCTTGTCTTGGATGATGGGAAAAACTCGCCTAGGAATACTGACTTGAAATCAGCCCAACTCTCAATGGAGTCGGGGGGCAGGCGCATGAACCAGGTGTTTGCCTCCCCTTTCAGTACGAACGGCAAGGCCTTCAGTCTATAATCATCCTCAGTCGCTCCTGCTGGCCTTCTCTGTGCCTTATAAATTTTACAAAACTCATGAAGGAACTCATACGGCCCTTCGTAACTCTTCCCGCAGTATGTAGGCAGAATTGCGATCACATGAGGCTTCACATCACAGGCAGTTTGCCCTGGGGTCACAACTATGGCTTGAGGTGGTTCTCCCTCGGTATGTGCGTTCAGCGTCCCGATCTCAGGATCTTCTTCTCCTTGAGCGGCCATCCTTCTCGGGTTTCCCTCTATCCTTGGTATCTCTTCCAGTATTGGTCCTTCTATGGTGTATTGCTCCTCGTCACTACTCGAACCTAAGTCAGACAAAGTTGTTGACAGGCCAGAACGAGTGGTCACGAGTATAGTCCCACGCTGGAGTATCTTTGGTCCCCGATGGTCAGGAGCCGAGCTGCTGCTCATAAACTGAAATGAAAGGAAAAGAGAAAAATTATGCACAGTATATTCGCCAAAGTATCACTCACAATAACAGTTAATAACGCCATTCATCCCCGGCAACGACGCCATTTGAAAGAGCAGGTTTGTGCAGGTGTCGTTCAAGCAAAGGGTGTATCCTACTGATCAGTATGGAAGTCCCTGCTAATCCTGAACCTGGTATCAATAATCCTCAACCCACTTCTACTGGCTAGTATAGTGGACGTAAGGGTCGAATCCCACAGAGATGAATGCGTTTTGAGAATTGTGGTGATATTCTGGAAGGGTTTGGTTAGCTACCACGCTTTGGGTTGAGATTTATATAGGCTGGAATTTAAGGTGGTACTCTACTGACTAGGAAGAGGGAAAGGTGTTGGACAGGCGGCTGTGTACGTGGAAAGTGGGGAACATGGTTTTCAGGAAGTATATGGAAAGTACTAGTTTACTATAAAAGGTTAAACAGAATATCAGAGGAAAAAAGAGGTAGTTAGGTGACTAGGCCTACAGGTCTGAAAAGTAACAGCTGAAAAGTAAGGAAAAGTAAAGGACAAAAGTAAGATGGAGATGTTGTCTTCTTCAACATAAATCAAATCAGATCAGCAAAACCAGATTCATCACCATAAAAACACAGATTAACAACTTCAAGAACACAGATCTACAATTAAAACTTCGAATCAAAAGATCGAACACTGAAACTGCAATTACGCTTACTGGTCAACATGCAGGGTGGCAGAAATCACGTAAACTGGGTTTTCGCACTTAACTAATTCAAATCTAAAATCTAACTGCTATCTAGACTTGCAAACTCAGAGAAATTAACTACAGAAGTTAAAACATGCGATTCCACACTGGAAATTACCGTAACAGCTAGATCTAAGCTATCTAGGCAGAAAGAAGTGAAATTAAACATGAACCGATGCTGGAAAACAACTTCATACTCAATAAAACATTTGGATCACAACTGATACTTCAAATTAAGCAAATAATTAAAGTGCAACAAATCCAATCTTAAGAAAACAGAATGCGATTAACTAAGAAAACTGTAAAGATTGTTTGCCACTCCGGGCGATGAAACTGTTGACACTGCGAGACACGCTGACTGGAACGAGAGAATGGAACTTCGACGAACTGATGATCTTCAAATGACCATGGTTGTGGCGAGGAACGAGAATTACGAATGATAATGCTGAATGAGTGATCTACCGAAGAGAGATTGCTAACTAAGCGTAGGAGTTAACTAACTAATTGATGATGATTCTCTCTCCAAGTGGCTTCCTTTTATAGGGAGGCCTCCCTTGATTTTTAGGGTAGCCTTCAAACATGAAATGACTCTTTTGCCTCCTTGCTTGAGGCTGATCTTCCCAGCTATCCTTCTTCTCCATCTCAAGCCTTTTTGGCATGCATACTGGTCAGGATAACAACATCCCGACGCCCTTTTCACCTGAAGTATCCGAAGCTTTGCCTACTGGCTAGAACACTCAACCTGCACACTTAAGCAACTGTTTTGCAGATATAATTCAATTATGCACATCATACTGACCAGTAACCAATGCCTAGAATACGACTTATCACTCATCTATATTTATTCCCTAGAGAGCAATAGAGTGTTGAAAAACTTGTCTAGTGATGAGGATAAATCTATGACTTTTAATGATTCCTAAGAAAATATCGACGAGATTGAGTTTTCAAGGAGACCAAGAAGGGCAAGATACAAGACTAGGAATCACCTATGTAAGTGTGAAGTGTGGCCACTTCAAATAAAACACTTATGAATCCAAAGTGGTGTCCAAGGCCGCAAAGGACACAAAACGTGAGAACGGATGAGGTTGGGGTGTTTAAGTGTTAACACCATTGTGTCGGTTCACGCCGTCGAGGAATAGTTCAAAGCATCGCGCTACTGGCCGCCTATGTATCCGATGGTGTTAACTATGGATGGTTCAAAGCCAACAACTACCTATCCTTATACTTATATACCTCTCGAGGGTTGAGCTTGTGTCTGCATATATATGCATTTGGCTATTTCCACTAATGTGAGAGATTGTTGGAATCTTATGTTGGGTCAAAGGATTTTGACCAAGGATAATTTCAACGAGACATTAAATTTTGTAAAATTAAATGATATAGCGTCGATCTACGTTCGGAGTAAATAACCATGGTATATTCATTTTCTCAAATCCGATTCCCGGTGAGTGACAAATAATGGATTAAAGTTGTGCAAAATTGCAAACTATTTAAATGAGTTACGAGAGAAGTCATGAGATTAATTAAGTGAGTTAATTATCTCACATTGAAAGTAACAACCTTATTAAACAAGTATTTAATAAGAAGGATTATTACATGTAATAATTTAAGTGGAATAAGATGGGCTATAGAACCCACACGCGCGCACCCCTGCGAGCCTCGCGCCCGTGCTCGTGCCCGTGTCCTTGTCCTTGGACTTGGATCTTGATTGTTGGTCTTTGGACTATTCTTTGGGCCTGGTCGTGCGGCTCAGTGCTTGGGTTCGGCCCGAGGCTAGTCTAGTTCTTTTTAGACCACCATCGTTTCCACGTCAGCGAGCTAAGCGGGATGACACGTCGTCAGTATGACACGGTAAAGCCAATGTGGCTGACACGTGATGAAGTCCACATTGTGAACGAACCTAGACGCGCAGCGTGTCCCGAAACGTCCATCCAGGATCAGCCTCTCCATCTCCATAGCGGTTTGTAACACTCGGCGGTTACTAACTCACAATGATGACAGCCATCATGGTTGGTTGACCTGTAGTGGACTAAGCCTATAAATAGGCTAGCCATTCCATCCATCTCTACACCAAATCATTCACAAGCATAACAACATAAGCTCTATCCCTCTCTTTGCATTGTTTTTTCGTCGAAAGCTTTGCCCTCTCCTCCATCTAGTTCGCCGGAGCTCTGCTGATAGCGTTGTTGCTTCACCAGAGACGTAGCCGTTTTTATCTTTGGGGACGAAAAGTCAATCCAAGAACACTATCGGGGCGTATCTCGTCTTGCAGAAAGAGGACTCCTCGACTCGGCTAACAACTTTTACGGTTTATTGTTTCATTTTGGTTGTAATTTCGTTTCAGTTTCTCCATTCTATATTCATTCTTTGGGTTGTAGTACGCCCTGTTTTATATCTTGTAATCCAGAAACCAACAGCGGGTTCGGCGGCCGAAGGAAGGTGTTTCCCAGGGGTTCTCAGGGGGAGGGCCGACGGTGTGGCGGCAAACCCCACCTGCCCCCGCTACTGATCCTAATATAGATTCAATTATGATCTGTTGCTCTTTGAATCTAAATTCTTTGTTTAGGGACAATGGCGTGTTGAATGGTGTTTTTTTCGTGCCTATGTCTCCTCCTTTTAAAAAGGGTTAAAATCATCAAATATGTAGAATGTGTGCGTACGACAATATGTGTATTGTGTGCAATCTAAGTTTGAGCATGTGTGTATTGTATATTGTGTGTAGTTTGTATGCAGTGTGTGTATTGTGCACTTTGCATGCAATGTGTTTGTATATGTGCGTATCTTGTATGTGTGCACACGCGCGCGTGCAGTGTGTGTTTTGTGTCTACAATGTGTGCATGTGTATGTATGTATTATGGGTGCGTCGTTTGAAAGGGCACACACTATGTGTGTGTCGTGTGTGCTATAAGTAGGGATGTCAATCGGGCCAGCCCACCGGGTTTCGGGCCAACCCTATTCGGGTTGCGGGTCAATCGGGTACGGGCTAATCGGGTTGTTATTTTTTCGGGTTATAAAAGTTCAGCCCTAACCCTAAAAGCTCGGGTTTCGGGCTAGCCCATCGGGTTAATCGGGTTGCTACCGATAAAATTAACATGCGATCAATCCAATAAATAATGGTGAAAATTAGTTATATTTATAAAATGTAAAATATTTAATTATGATAAATTTGAGATATATGCGTAAACTCAAATATTAACATGATCAAATACTAATATTTGAGATTTATGCAACATAAAACATAAACATCAAGAAATTTTAAAGCATGTTTAGGAATTTAAATATATTTTTTTAGTGAATTTGAAGTTTCTAATTCATTTATCTATTATTATATTAATAAAAACTTAATATATAATTTATATATTTAATATATAAAATGGAAAGTTATTTTTTCAATAATCTGTATTATAAAATAATAAATGAAGTGTCGAATTAGAGTCAAACAAATAGAACAATATAAATTTTATCGGGTTTCCGGGCCAGCCCATCGGGTTTTCGGGTCTGGCCCTAACGAGTTGCGGGTTAATCGGGTGCGGGCTAATCGGGCTGTAATTTTATCGGGCTGGAAATTTTCAGCCCTAACCCTATAAATTTTGCGGGCTATTCGGGTCAGCCCACGGGTTACGGGCTAAATTGACATCCCTAGCTATAAGTATGCATTGATTAAATGTTTATTATTTTATAACTTTTTAGAATTTCATTTGTCTACTTTAGATATGAAATTTAAATTATAAAAGCTGAATGGATTTGGAGTTATAAATTAATTATAAATTCAAGTACTTTTATGATACGGATTTGAAATTGGAGATTCCAATTCTATACTATCAAATCCATGTACCAAGCAGAACATAAGAATTAAACTCAAGTGTATTACCAGATCCCATACACTTGTGTTTTTATTCAAATGCCAATAATGATAATAACCATATTCATGTATTTAAAAATTTATTAAAATACTACTCCCTCCGTCTCATAGAAATATACTATATTTCCTTCTTCATCCATCTCATACAAATAGTGCATATCTATTTATGGTAACTTCTTTCCCCTTCTCTTTTACTTTATTATTTATAAGCCCCACCATCCACTACACAATTTTAACTATTTTTTCTTATTTTCTATTATTTTACCAATTATATATTAAAACCCGTGCCAACAAATAACGTATTTCTATGGTACGGATGGAGTATTAAACATCGTAGCAGCGAAGAATTATAATCTTAACCGTTATAGTTAAAATTGCTAATAACATTCAGAACAATAATAACAATATAATTTGAATTTTGGATGATTTGAATATCTTATAAATAGTTATAAGTACATTTTATGTTTCTGTTAAAAGGGTATATTTTTCTGGGCTACCTTAATTAAGTGAGTCAATTTTTATTTTGGTAAAATTAATGCTTTTATCTCTCCTAATTTATTAGTCCTATTCCTTCTACTTTAGTTCCTCTTCATTATTTATTTTATTATTTTCTTCGTCCATAAAAATAGTCCTATTTGTGAACGGCATAAGTTTTAACGAAAAAATTGATAAAGTAAGAGATAAATAGAAAAAGTAGGTAAAGTAAAAGATGTGGAGAAAAAATGGATAAAGTATGAGAAAGAGGTGAAAAAGTAGATAAAATATGAGAGATAAACTTTCTATTTTTAGAAATGGGACTATTTGTTGTGGACATCTCAAAATGACAAAATAAGATTATTTTTCGTGGACGGAGAGAGTATTTTTTATTTTATTTTTTTTCTGTTAACTCAATAAACACGAGGTACTTCCATAAATTATATATGCTTACAGCAAAGTCTCACTTATCTTGAGGCAAAGCGAGTATTCTATAAAAAATATTACTTCCCCATCCCAACTCATCCCAACTAAGATGATACACTTTACTTTTAAGTTTGTCCCAACCTAGATGACACATTTCTATTTTTGGTAAATTTTTCTTACCAATTAATAAACTCAACAATTTTTTTCTCACTCTAATTAAATACCCAACTCTTTTTTTTCTCCATTTAACACTTACATCTACAATTTCTCTCTCTAATTAACTATTTTAACTAACAACTCTTAAAATCTTGTGCCGACTAAGAAACATGTCATCTTAGCCCAGACGGGGGGGGGGGGGGGGGTATTAAACTGTATATAGATAACTATAAAATAACTACTCCCTCCTTCCACCATAGGGAGTCTCATTTTAGTTCGGCACTGATTTAAGAAATATAAAAGAAAATGTGTGAAAAAAGATATTGAAATGTGTGACCGATTTTAATATATTAGTTTTTTTTAGTAAAATGTGAGGATAATGAGTTAGTGGAAAGTGAGGTCAATCTACCATTTATGATAAAAGTGATCTGGGATTGTTAATGACGAACGGACTAAAATGATCAAAAGAGGAGACTCCTAATGGCGGACGGTGTCCCTATGGGAACATCCGATAAAATTGGAACGATACAAAGAAGATTAGCATGGCCCCTGCGCAGTGGCGGATGGAGTAGGGACAAAGGGGGTACAAGTGGACCCAAAAAAAAAATTTAGTAGTATTATATATTTAAATACAAATTCTGAGTTTATATTAATAATATATGTATAATATCCCCCTATTTGGCTACTCCAAAAACTACACGACCAAAAACTAATGTCCCCTTAATCCATATTTGGCTATTCCTCCAATAAATACTGGAAAAGAAATAAAATACATTTAATAAATCAAAAAGTGGTAAAACTCAATTTTAATTCAAAGCATTTTTTACAGAACACAATAAAAATAACAAACCTATCGCCATCTCCAATTGAAAACCACCGACTGCTTCTGCTTCTTGCCTTCTTCCGCCGCCGACTACCGCTCTCCAACTCCGGTTTCTTGCCTTCTTCTGTGACTTGTCGCCTCAATTTTCATCATACACTTTGTTCTTTGTTGAAAAGGTGAGTGATTAGGAATTTAGGTGTAAAAGTTTAGTTCATTAAATAATTTAGGGATTTTGGCAGCTTGTGCAAAATAGAATAATGTTTTACACTTTATGACTCTCTCTTAGGACGTGTTCACTACTTTAGAGATAGACAGTTTGGGCTTCATTTATGGTTATATTTGGGTGTTCATTAGTCTTGATATAAATGAGGATGGCCCTGCATTTTATTAAGGCCCGCACTGTTCACTCCGTAAATAAGGCAATAGCATTTATTGATAAAATGGTGCTAATTGAAATGTCATCGAAAATCGCACCAGGAATTGGATGGCAAAAGTCGAATGTGGCCCTAAGGTGCTCGGTTTTCACCCCTAATTTGAAATCACTTCTTCAATTTGTGAGGAAGACCGAAGCCCCAACGCTCTACAACGGCGGCGATAACTGGGTAGTTCACAGCCATCGACGGAGGCGGAATTAAGGTCGGTGTTCTCGCAAATCGTCGAAGCTAGATCCCCGATTCGTGCTTCAGAGTCAAATTCGAGTTTATTGGTGAGTCGCTGCCATTTTACTCAAGGCAAATTGATCATCTAAATTCTCGACAACGCTGCTTCAGGTTAATTTTTTCTACAATAAACAGGCCCCTAACTTAGACGAAGATATGGGCTCCAAGTGTTGTATTGATTATGTGGTTCGTCGCAGGGAACGACGGCCAGGCATGAAATTACCCATCCAAGACGAATTTAGGATCTGCAAGCTCTACTCCAGCCTCCACAAGTAAGTCGTCGGTTCTCCATCTACTCCATGTCCTGTGTTGTGTTCTAAAAAATTTTGGATTTGTGAAGCTGTATGTGATGTGATACAGAGTGTATATGTCTGTAAATTCTTAACATTTGGGTGGCATATGTTGTGATTAAATTTGTGTTGTGATATCGTTTATAATGCCTAAGAATTGGTATTGTTTTGTAATTTGCTCTAGAGCTACTTTATCATTGAGCACGTATCTGTATTGTTTTGTAATTTGCTGTAGAGCTACTTTATCATTGAGCACGTATATGTTAAGTCATTTTGCCAGTGCAATTGTAGAGGTATCCACACCATTTCTGCAATTAAGGAATGTCTAGCCGCACAAGTGAACACAGTCATCTGGTCATGGTATTGGAGGACATTATGCAACTTTATCGTATTGAAACAACCTATTTCTTGCACAAATACCTTAATGCCCGCACCCGGCTGGCTAAAAGAAAGGTCCTAGACCACGAAAAGCGGTATAGTATATTGAAAAAAATCCCTACGCAAGTGGAGCACCTAGATAGACTTGTGCATGCTAGTGATACGGATTGCATCGCCAAATTGCGAGTGGACCGCAACACCTTTGGACGGTTATGTCGTATACTACATGCGCGGGGTGGCCTGCGCATCGGGAGATGTTTAGGAATCGAGGAACAGGTTGCCATGTTTTTGGGGGTACTTGCTCATCATGATAAAAACCGTGTGGTTAAATTCCATTTCCTCCGATCTGGGGCCACTGTTTCGCACATTGTGCACAACGTGCTTTGTGAAATTCTCAACCTTCACTCGGTCCTGATTTCCAAACCCACTCCCGTCGCCGAAAACAACACGGATCATAGATGGAAATGGTTTAAGGTATAATACTTTGTAATGCACTTATCAGCTGTTAACCTACAAGTTATTTTTATACAATTGTTCACCTAAATTGGCTCACTTAATTTTGGTTTTTTATTGAAGGGTTGCCTTGGTGCTCTTGATGGAACACACATCAACGTACTCGTCAGCAATGAAGATAAGCCCCGATACAGAACCAGAAAGGGGCAAATTGCGACTAATACCCTTGCCGTGTGTGATCGGAACATGCAATTCGTGTATCTACTAGCCGGGTGGGAAGGGTCTGCTGGTGACTCCCGTATTCGTAGAGATGCAGTTACCCGGTATAATGGTTTCAAGGTGCCCCAAGGTATGTAGTTCTATACCGGGGTAGTCCACTTATTCAAATATGTGTTCTTAAATAGAAAATCATCAAGCTGATGTTATTTGAATGATCTACGTGTAGGTTGTTACTACTTGTGTGATAATGCTTATGCTAACAGTAATGGCTTCCTCACACCATACCGTGGCGTGCGTTATCATCTGAAAGAGTATGGCCCAGGAACAGAGTCGCCGCAGGATCCAAAAGAAATGTTCAATTTGCGTCATACTAAGGCAAGAAACATAATCGAACGAGCTTTTGCAGTCTTAAAAATGCGTTGGGGTATCCTTCGAAGTGCATCGTTCTATCCAATTGAGACTCAGATCCGCTTGATTATGTGTTGTTTTCTACTACACAATTTTATTCGGCGGGAGATGGAGGTTGATCTGGTCGAAATGAAACTTGATGATGCTGATTTGGCAGAGTTGGGCAACACAGAAGAAAACATAGGCGCTGATTATGTGAATTGTGTCGAGCCAACTGCCGAATGGACTCAAACCAGGGAGCAACTAGCAATGAACATGTGGATGAATAGATAGGATTTATTGTTAGCTACTGATGTTTTTCGAAACTTTTTGCAAACTATGTGATGTTGTACTCATTTGGTTTTATCCACCTCTTAGTTTTTTATAATGCCTTTTATATTATTGGTCCTTATTGTTCGTCTGATTTCAGCAAAATGAATGATAATGACAGAGGGCCCGACTGTGTGTGCGGTGAAGGGAAGATGGTTTTGTTACGTGCGGGGAAGTTGGCCACCAATGCTGGGAGATATTACTACAAATGCCCGGTAGACGGTAAACACCCAGGTTGGTTCTTGTGGTACGATGAATATCCTGTTCAAGCAAACAGCAAAGTCAGCGTCAGCCCACCAGAAAAGCCAAGAGGGAAATGGGATAGTAGGTTGTCCAAACCGGCTGAAAGACTAGACACAAAGAAGAGATGCAGCCGGTGCGTCGATGGCGGGCCAATGGTGCAACTTCAAATGAATGTATTGATTGGGTTCATGGGTTTGCTTCTCATAGTGATTGGTGTTTTGATCGGGAAGCTTATGTAATAGTTTCTCATATTTTAGCAACTTTTGTGTTAATGTATGACTATGATCTGAATTAGGACATTTGGATGGCTAAGTCCATTGATATTTTGGCAAAATGTTTGAAACTTAATTGTATGTAATGTATGACTTGTCAAATCATTTTTAATCGAAGTTTAGGATGAAAAAAGCTAGGTAGAACTCACTCAAACATTCCATCGAACACTTGGTCTGCAGAAGCCGTGGAGCCTCCAGAAGCATCACCCGGTCGGGTGATTTGACAACAACCAAAAACCCGGTCGGGTGAAATGCGTATACCGTAAGGGGTTCAGAAGCATCACCTGGTCGGGTGATTTCACAACAACCAACCACCCAGTCGGGTGTTTTTCTTCTAGCCCGTAAGGCATTTCGCCCGGGCGGGCGTTTTTGTATTATTATTTCGCCCGGTAGGGCGTATGATGAGACGAATTGGCAGAGCAGATGAGACGAGAGAGGGAAGACGAATTTGGAGGTATTGTCATTTATTTATTCCTCCAATTATGAAAAATCTTTTATAGGATATACATAGCTATACTCCCCTAAGTACGGGTAGAAAAATGTCATTCATATTTACTCCTCCAATTGCAATTAAGCCAACATGAATTATGGTTGGGGTAGATATGTGTCAATCGTAATTACTTCACAAGCCTTTCTTCAAGAAGTAATTAAGGTTGGGTGTGATGAGCCTATATCTCTATTTAATTATGAAACTTGACTGGCATTTGCACCACCCAACTTTCGACTGTTCTTCGAAGATCACAAGCCATGGATATTCCTCCACAATCGGTCGTCCTGTACCAAGGCAAATGGACTGCGGATTGTGACACAATCCTCGTCGATACTTTGGTGAGCAAGCAGAGTGAAATGCAATGCAACAACCCGCTATTCCCCCGATGGAGAGTATTGCGTAGTGTGGCCTCGGAAATCCGGAGCATCGCCGGAGTCAAATTTTCTGCGGGTGAAGTAGATGGAAGTGTTGATGTGCTCCATACGCGCTACAAAACATTCAAGAAGGTCGTCAACTTCCCGGGCGTGAGATGGGATCAGCTAACCAAGTCTGTGATTGCCTCTGACGAAGTGTGGGTTCAAATCTTGGAGGTATGAAGTCATGCCCTCTTGGTTCAATAGTCTTCTCCTTCCATGTGAAATAACAATATTTTTCTTGTTGTGCATCGTCTACCCGTCTATGTTGTGTAGAAATATGAATTGGCCAAAGCATACTACTATCACGAAGAGCCCATCTTTCCTGCCCTTGCGTGTCTATTTGGGATGGACGACGTGAAATTGGAGCATTCAACGGAAGTGATTGTCCTATCCGACGACACGGAGAAGCTTCCAAGTGAGTCATCTTTGTTTGTTGCAGGAACATTTGACGAAGAAGTTAACTCCCCGGTAACATTTCTTCGTGGACCTGTTCGACTCAAGTTGTTTGACGAAGAACATCCAATTATGGACATGGAGTCCAGCACCAAATGTTCTTCTGGTGGGCCTTCACAAGTGAGGTCCAAGGAGGGGAGGACTTATCGAAAACCCCCACCGCATATGCTTGCTCCTGTCGGTCAGCTGTATATCTCCCCGAAGGGAAGCTGTTGTGGTTCCTACTCACCCATTGGGGGGGGTTGCCATATCTTCACAAATGAGCGACGGCAGCAGGGTGACAAGAGTCCTCATGTGACACACACTGTGTGAATTTTGCATGTGATACAATGTAGTTTGGGACTTTGTTGTCTGATCTCCTTATATGACTTTTGCGGATGTATTATTATCACCATATTTGCAGACCATTAGGGCCTGCATTGATGCCTACCTAAATATATGATATATTATGAGAAGGGGTTGCTTCTTTGTTTTATCTATATTCTGAGACATTCAGAAGAAGGTCTAATTCGTGTATCAAAGTATACCAAAGACTGCTAATTACAACCAACATCACGAAAGCATTCATTAACAGAATTTGTCACCAATAAACCGAAATAAGATTTCAGCATTGCATCTCATCATACACGTCCCACGTACATAACTATTCTTCCAAAAAAAAAAGATCGGTCTGACAATTTAGATACTAGCTTACACATACCAAAAGAGGGCAAAAGTAATAGCCATACCACCTATAAAACGATCATTCAGATCCCCCTGCGATTCTCATCGATAGGCATCAACACGTACCCAAGTCTAGCAGCTTCCGGCATACCAGTAAATATATGGAGCCGCTGAGGCTTGTCACCCAAGATGTTGCATAACTAATATCGTTGCGCTAGAGTAAGGCCATCCACAGTACATAGCTTCTTAAACACATCCTCTCTAGCCTTGTCCAGGTCAAACTCATATCCGATCCTTGATGAGATGACCTCCAGCCTTGCATTGGTCTCCGAGTGTAGATTTGCAAGAAACTCCATCATTGCAGTGTCGCCGGAGTCATTTTTTCCTTTGAGGCTGCTAGCTTTGTTCGCTGATGTCCCCTGCTCACTCTGTCCTGAAACGTGGTCATTAACATCAGGAATATCATTTACGGGAACGCTTGCACCGGGGGAAAAATCATCGAAGGAAGGATAGTAGTAGTTGTCGTTGGATTGACTGCCCCCAAACTGTTGGGAACGCGCTCCAGCAGCCGCTCCGTCTAGTTGCTCTGCCCCACCGCCTCCGGCACGATCATTGCCAAAAATACTCTTCCATGTATCCCACAACGGCCAAGACTTTGGGCGCATAAACTTTGCTTCTTTATCAGCCTGAAATTTCGGGTCTTTATATCATTCGCAAACAACACCAAAAAACTAACAACATATGAGTGTGTGAATGAGGGTTAAGTGCTTTGAGGTTGATCAGGTATTACCTGAACGATTTGTTCTCATTGCTCATCATCACACTCAATCTTGTGCTTCCCGTCACTATTGAATCCAATACCTGTCCGACTAAAAATGTTTCGCAAAGAACCATAACTTTTCTTCCACGCAGATATTTTCGAATTCACGTGAGGGTCCCGCGGATATCAGAGTCTGGAAATTCTGCACGAATACTATCCTCGATCTTAGTGAAGTATCCCGCACGAAAACCATTATCTGATTTCCACCCCCTAGCAACGAGTTCAAGGAGTGTCGCTGCCAGGATCTCTTCCTCACGCGGCGTCCACATTCTACGCGTCCGGTCTCCCTTCCGAAACTTCTGCCTTGGTGAAGAATTCATTCCTACAGAGCCTATAAACACCAATTCCACAACGGCCAAAAGTTGATTAACTGAAATACAATGGTAGCAACACCAAAAAAAATTGCAATTGCGTCAAACCTATTGAACACACCTTCCATGAGGATACCACCATCAGTTGCCGCATACCTTGGCCGTTTAGTAGGTGGCACGAACCCTTTCATTCGCAGCGCTCCGGATTGCATTTTTGTTTCAGTAATGCTCTGTGTTTGTTATGAAACTGGAAGCTTTATTTACGTAGAGTAAAAATGTTCAATTTTCGATTGCCGCTAAATTGTGCGTCTGTGCGCGGCAAATAGTTTTCATGGAATGGTGTTAGGGGCAAACCTGTCATTGGCAGTCGGAAAAAGGCAGGTTAAAAAATGGCAAAATGCAATTCCTCAAATCTGAACGCCCATTTAGTATGTGAATTGTGTGGGCCCAGGAAACACATTTATGCCCTTGTTTCATTTAATGAGAACCCACAATAAATGTAGTGAACACGTCCTTATTGTCTTGGAATTGGGGTGAATTGAAAACAGTCGTGCTTCCAATTATTTGTGGATGAGAAATTCTCAATTATGTATTATTTTAGGGATTATAGAGTACTAAATGCACAAGTATTTAATTTTATATAGCTTAATTGTTGTTTTGGATTCTAAATTATTGTGTTTCAATTTAAAAAAATTTGATCTTCTGACTTTGGTAGCCATTTCAAAAAAGAACGATGATTGTAGTTGGCTTTTTGAAACTGTTAGTATTTTGTTGAATGTAATTGGAGTTTCTTGTAAGAGAAATGAATTGCTTCGCGAAGTTCAAGCACAAAAAGTTGCTCAAGCCTTGGAAATTGGTGAACTTGAATCGGGATCGGGGTTGAATCAAGAACTTAGTTTGAAAAAGCCTGGAGACACTCGTTGGAGTTCTCACTACAAGACTCTTTTGAATATCATGGACTTATTTTCTACAATTTTTTAAGTTCTTACGATGATTGGAAAGAAAGATTCCGTTTTCGATGATAAGGGAAAAGCTCAAGGCATTTTGTACTTACTAGAGTCATTTGATTTCGTGTTTATGGCACAACTAATGACTACTATATTTGGGTACACTAACAATTTGTGTCTTGCTTTGCAAAGAAGAGATCAAGACATCATTAATGCTATGAGGCTTGTCACTTTAACCAAAGATCAACTACAGAAAATGAGGGAGGATGGATGGGAGATTCACTTGAACAAGGTAATCTCAATTTGCAATAAACATGGTATTGTTGTTCCAGATATGAAAGCTCACTATAACCCTCATGGAAGATCAAAACGTTTTGTTCAACAAGTTTCATATCTTCATCATTTTCGTGTTGATGTGTTTATCAAAGTGATTGACTTATTACTTCAAGAACTTGATAATCGATTCGATGAAGTTAATATGGAGTTGCTCAGATGTATGGCTTGCTTCAATGCTAAAGATGGCTTCTCTTCTTTTGACAAGGAAAAGGTACTCAAACTTGCCACTTTTTATCCTTCCGATTTTTCAAATATTGATTTGATGGACCTTGAGTGCCAACTTGATATATTCATTGGAGATATGAGAAGTGATGAAGACTTTCAGAATTTGCGAGATATTAGTTCTCTTTTGGTGAAGCTTGTTGAAACAAAAAGAGATGTGGTTTATTCGCGTGTGGTTTTGCTTATCAAGTTGATTTTGATTCTTCCGGTTACCACTGCAAGTTGAGAAATAGAATGGGTGATCAACCTTTGAATGATTGTTTGGTCACTTTCATTGAGAAAGATGTGTTTCTACAAGTATCCGATGATGATATAGTGAATCGTTTTGAAGAAATAAAGACTCGTCGAAAAATAAATTAGATATAATGTAGTTTATTTTTGTATTTTGAAATGTATGACTCTAAAATTTATATATTTCAAAATATATTTCTTTTAGTATTAGTTTTTATTTTTGGTATGTTATATAATGATTTATCATATGACTTGCACCCCCGAATATAAATTCCTGGATCCGCCACTGCCCCTGTGCAAGGATGACATAAATCCTAATGGCGGAAGGAGGGAGTAAATATTTGGTTGTGCATGTATGCTACTCCTTCCATTTAATTCGAAATTAGGCACAATTACGTAGAAAAACATTAGTTAGATTATAAAGTGACATTTTATCGCATAAATAAAAAGGGATTTAACACGACGATGAAGCGTAGCATTATTAATAAGATATTTTGCCTCCATCCAATAGATTGAGAGATTAGATTATGGAGAACGATTTTTAATTATCTTTAAAAATGAATAAAAATAGATATAACACATAAATATTCACAAATAAAAATTAAATGCGATATTTCAAATGTAAAAGCCAAAATTTGAACGTGGGACGTTACAAATGGAACAGGGGAATTATTATTTATATTTTAGAGTGAATTGAATATATCTATACATATATAAAAGGGGAGTTTTGGAGATATTTACAAGATTGCCATTTTATATTAAAAATTATAATTTAATTAAAACTAATTTTTGTTTGCGAATTTGTTTAGGGTTAACGGCAGTTTCATGGAAATTAATTAGACTTCCAATAAATGTAATGAATATTGCTAAATATAATTATTATTTAATTAAAACTGATTTTTGTTACTAAAACTTCCATTAAATGTAGTGAATATTGCAAAATAATTCAAGCAAACATTGAAGACAAACCGGGCTTGCAATTTTCTTCTTTAATGTTTGTCAACACGTTTACACGTACATTTCATGCATAATTGTATATTAATTAACAAAAAAAAATAACTTCCATAGTTATTTTGTATTAAATGCACACATCTCATCCAGACGCTTACAATATTTAAAGGTACAGTTTACATGTCATGCATAAACTTATACTACCTCATTTTATTAGGCAAACATGACACTACATATTCCCTAATTATAAGGCAAATAACCGTTATTCACACTTATGTTTATCCGAAGTGGGGAATAGGAAAGGTTTCATCCCAAGGCAATTAATGATTTCAGCATACGATCAAATTAATTTTAAAAAGTAGAAACGGTTAATATGAAAAAAATGCAAACAATCGTTAATCACAATTAATTTTAGTCTAAGTGGATAATATGAAAGGTTTTTAGAATATGTAGCGCCATAATTTATTGGCCTATATATAAATATAACGTTTGGAAGCTTGATTACTATCCACACATTTTTACTTACCTTACAATTATAATCGAATGTTCGAATCGGTTGTCTCCACGGCTTGGCCACAACCGAAATTAAACCCCTTCCGGCGATGTCTTTGACTCCTCATTTCAACAAAACACTACTTCGGCTCCAATAAGTAATACCATTGGGTGAATAGATGCTTGGATGAATGCAAGAAAGATTTTTTTTTTTGTTTACAACATAGCCCTATTGTAAAACACTTTCTTGATATGAGCATATAAACAAATTTACAGCCAAGATTCAGGTAAAAAAACATCTACTATCAGTAAGGATTATCAAGTAGGCCGACCCAGTGTAAGATATCGAATACAGATCTAAAACCCCCAAAATAGAATAAGTGATCAACAAAATAAAATTGAACTGGGACGGAGGGAGAATTTTATTGATATTTTGGCTCATTTGTTGGACATGATGAGTATATTTTAAAGTTAAGGGTTTAGAATTTAGGTTTCAAGGTTTGGGTTTTTAGTGTATATGGTCACTATATTGTAATGAAATGAAGCTCGACTAGGAAGTGTCTCACCAGTGCAATCTTAAATTATAACTTTTGATAAACAGTATCTTAAATCTCATTAGGAGAAGTGGTAATTATACATTCTTTAGGTTTCTTTTGTTTTGAGTGATGTAAATTTGCTTTATTTTTAGTCTCGTGGTTATTATATGCAACAATTAGGTGGGCCGAAAAATAACATATGCTGCCTGCCTGTGGTGGTTTTGCAGCATTCTTGGTTGTCATAAAAAAGGTTTTAGAATTGATAAGGATTTTAGTTTTCAAGGATGAGGTTGAAAGTTCTTTTATCTATAATTTAATGTTTGAATATTATGTTCCAATATTGATTTGTAAATATTTGTACCTTCATATAACTTAAACTTTTATTACACATTTTGTTCATTGTTATTATATGCTATGATCTTTTGTTTATAATTTTCGTTTAATAATATTGTTTATAATTTTGTTTCAATCATATAGAAACCATCAATCAATGTTTTGAAAATATCTTAGTCCGTGCATAGCACGGGTGTAATACTAGTAATCATTAATATTTCAGTTATGAATATAAATAGTCTCTGGAGAAATTTTATAGCTTTTTCTTTTACGCGATAATCACATTCATGGTATCTGAGTCAATTTTTTGGCCCAAAATACCTCTCGAGGCATGGAGGACATTTTTGAATTCTTCACTAAATACTAAATAAGATATTTTTCTCAACTTCCCATCCAAATATTAAATATGATATTTTTCTCATATTTAGATATTTGAAATGATATTTCAAATTATATTATAAATTTATCCAAAATAAATAAATAAAATTTATGTCAAATCATCTCTATAGGTCTTTCTTAATTAAATAAGATGTCCTTATTTCTCTTCCTTCCTCTTCCATTCTCTCCCATTCTTAATTTTTCCTCTTAAAGCAAGAGAAAAAAGCTAATAGTAATGTCTAAGATAATTCACTTTACAAATTAAAATTGACTAAATGAGAATATTCAGTTTTAATCAAAATGATACTTTATATTTTGTTTATATACATAAGGAGTCAAAAAATATTTGTAATTATTTTTGCATATAAATGAGATGAAAATTATTTCATTTATTTAATTTGGATAATTTTACAACATAGATTTGAAATATCATTTCAAGTATCCAAACATGAGAAAAAAAATATCATATTTAGTATTGGAAATTCAAGGAAAATATCATTTAGTACTTGGGAGGAAAGTCCAAAATTGATGTCCATGCTTTGGAGGTATTTTGGGCCGAGAAATGTCAAAAATACCAAAAAAATTATATATAAATTTTTTTTAGAGAGTATCCATACTCATGACTGATACATAAGGAACTGTTTACGTAGTTCACACCATATTTTATGAGTATATATTTCTTTTTATCATTTATGAAGGTGAAACTAACTAGTAAAATTAATTAATTTAATTACTTTGATTGATGTCTTAATTAATGTTTAATATCCAGTCATCTCCTCAATTACCAATGCCATATATCGTTCGTGCTGAAAATGTGAAAACAACATCAATTAATTGGTTAATATCCGCTAATACAAAATTATACTTAATCTATTTTTGAAAAAAATGATGAAAATTTGGACGAGAGAAATGAGATTCCCCCTGAAAAACAAAAATTTTCTCCTTGAAATAATATAACCTCTTTTGTCCACACATGATTTAAAATGTGTGTTCTCCAGCCAGGTTTACCAAGAATTTTTGTTTGTTTATACCAAACCGAGTAAAATAAAGCAATAAATTGGGTGAATTAAAGAAGAATGACCTATTTCATCGAAATCACACAGAAAATGCATTGAAGAAACGTTAGCGCTTATTTGGATGATATAATCATTTGACTTCTATACTACTTTCCAATGTGAGTATGAACGTATTAAATGCAATTTTCCATTCAAATTTAATTATTAGTAAATGAGTAAATGCAAATTTCCATTCAAATTTATTAGTAAATGAGTAAATGCAAAAACTTTTATGGTGGAAACTAGATATTGTGATTTAATTTCCTTCTCGTTTAATAATATTAAACAACAAAATTAATTACTCCCTCCGTCCCAGATAATTTGTCTCACTTTGACCGGGGACGGGTTTAAGAAATATAATGAAAAGTGAGTTGAAAAAGTTAGTGGAATGTGAGTCCTACTTTTATATATCTGTTTTATAACAAAAGGTGAGTAGAAATGAGTTAGTGGAATATAGGTCTATTACCAAAAATAGTAAAAAGTGAAATGAGACGGACTGAAATAGAAAAATGAGACAAATTATCTGGGACGGAGGGAGTACAATCCTACAATCGACAGAAATTAATAGTTATTGCCTTAGAATTGAAACGAAATTACACTGTAGAAATTAATATTACTCCTGTTGGGATATAATCAAATCTTAGCCAAGAATTGTAAAATAAAATTAATAGCATCCACAACCGTGCTCTTGCCAACGAGCACAGTTGTTGGCCCGGCCCCACTTTTTTTGCCTGCTCTTAGGCAAGAGCACAACACCCACAGCCGTGCTCTTGCGCAAGGATGAGCACAAGGGCCCCACCATTCTATTATTCAATTTGAATAAAAACATTTCCATAAAATTAAAATGCATTAAAAATATCCGCAATAATATTACAAATTACAAATAAAATAAAAATTACATAATTAAAATCCTAAAATTTAAAAAGTACGTAATTAAAATCCTAAAAATAAAAAATTACATAATTAAATTCATAAGTGACCGAATTTCGTCCAAATGGATGATGAATGTGTGTATTTATAGATGGTTTTGGGATTAAATTTTTTAAAAAAAAAATTCAAAAAAATGGTAATAAAACGAGTATATTTTTGGGAATCCAAAATTTTTTTTATTTTTATTTTTGGTATTATTTTCGATTTTTTTTTTAAAAAAAAGATAAAAAGAAAATGCCAACGGCCAATAGAAACACGCTACGTCGCCCTGCTCGCTGGCATGGACGTGCTTGCCAGCGGCAAGAGCGCAGCGGCGGACAAGCGTGTCCTTGCCAGCGGCAAGGACCGACGGAGAGCTTGTGCTCACCGTTGCAGATGCTCTAACGTCAAGGCTGAGATGGAAAAGAAAAGAGTGAACAAAAACTTGGAAATTTAAAATGGATGAAGCACATAAAGAATAGAGAAAGACAACCTAGCCAAATGATCATATTTCAAAATACTAGAACATAATATTTATGTTTGTTTATTAACTTTATAACATAAAATACCATTGTTTTCATGACTAAAACAATGACTGTTTGGCTAGCTCTTGAGCACTAATAAATGTGCCATGGAAACCATATGGCACTCGCGATGGAATCTTGACTGAAGCAACTTGAGTCATTGTTGAAGCTTTCAAAATCACTAACTCAGACTTTTCTCTCTCCTCATCTCTCAAGAAACTCATCAAAAACCCTTCTTCCTCGTCCTCGTCCTCATCCTCGTTTGGCACAAAACACACTTCGCCCCCAAACTTTCGACTCCCATACAAGTACTTGGCCACGTCCCCCGTGTCCAAGTCGACCTTAGCAATGCCGCTACATTTAGGCCATGGCTCCGCAATAGCTAAGTATACGTAACGAGTTCTTTTACCCAAATGGTGCTTATCAACTTGCCCGCCCTCCAAATTTATACCAGAAACGATAACCCTTCTAGTCGACCTACCCGTATCCAAATTCAATCGTACCTCGGATAATTCAGCCTTCAATGGATTATTGCTATCGGAAAAATATAGAGATTCCATTGGTGTCAAACACGAATTTATAACAACGATGACCCTGTGCCCGTGATCATCGACTTCCTCCCAAGCATTCCAGATATGAAAACAGAAACAATCAGGTACATCAATCCATTGTATCATAGATTCGTGGTTGGCAATCTTTGACATGACACCGAATCTGGAGACTTTATCAGGGTCGTGGACCACTGGCAATCCACCCTGGATCATCTCAGATAGTTTGAAAACCATCTGATGATCAGGGATGACCACATGACTTTGCGTCATCGCAAAGTCATGAATCATGGTCGGCTGTTGGAGGGAAATCCCCACCTCACGTGTCATTTTGCCATTTTTGTCGAATTTTAAGAATTTAAGGTGGGGCTGCGAAATTACGTTGTAGCTCAGTGAGTATAGATCCCCTGTGGCGGGGTCCACCTTAGGATGGGCAATCATGGAATTTCTCAATTGCCCATCGAAATCATACCGTCCGGTCGTCTCCAGATCGCCGTCCGGCCTAATTCGAACGGCGTAGGGGAGGTCGTCCTCCGACATAGCTAGGAGCCGGCCGTTGAAGTATGTCAACGCCACGTTTGCCACGCCCATGCCACCACCTGAATCGGCTAGACCAATCGCGGTCCGGGCGTAGAAAAGGCCCAGCCTGGCCAGGCCAAGCCGGCCCTGCAGCTCACCAATTGGTTTGGGGAAAAATGGTTTCCCCAAACTGGCTTCTGCAAGGAGCCGGTTCGTTTTAGTGAACCGACATGCATAGCTGGCGGATTCTCCACCCTTCAGTGTGACGGCGTGGATCATGCCGTCGCCGTCGAAGAAGTGGTGGCCGCCAGTCGGTGGGAATAGCGTGTTGCCGCCATTTCGGAGGTAGACGCCTCGGATGCTTCTAGGGATGGTGCCGGTGACTTCCAAGCCGGTCTGGACCGGGACCTCTTGGACCGGGGCGTAGTTTCCTTGGAGTTGAACCGCCGGGTCAATCATCGGGTTCAAATTCTTATTCTTTTCTAATTTAATCAAGATTGAGTTCTCTACCATGTCGAGGGCCGCCGCCGCTAGTTTCTGAATGGGGCCTAGCGATGGCGGCGGAACGTATTCCGGTGAGAATTTGGTTGGGGAGAACGGCGGCGCTGGCGATGGAAGTGACTTCTTCAACGGATTGAGTAGAACGTTGCATGAAATAGGAGTTTTGGTGGTGGATTTGTGGGTGGAAGGAATAGAGGTGAAGAAAAGGTGGTGGGAGAGTGAGAGGTGCATTTTGGAATCTTAGTTGGGTGTGAGAAACAATGAGGACACAAAGGGTTGTAAGAAGAATGACAATATAATAAATACTTCAATGGGTTTTAAGAAGAATGACAATATAATATATACTAAATCTGTTCATTATTTAAAAAGCCATTTTTATGAATTTTAAAATATTATTTAACTTTTCCAATGGGTTTTAAGAAGAATGAGAATATAATATGTACTCAATCTATTCAATGTTTAAAAAGCCATTTTTATGAATTTTAAAATATTATTTAACTTTTGAATAAATGTGGATGAAAAAAGTTAATGGAACGTAAGTTCCATTTATAGTACTCCATTTGTCCGTCTTTAGGTAGTTGAGACATTTATTTTGAGTACGTAATTTAAGAAATTGATGTGTTAAAGGTTAATGTGGAGAGTAAAGTAAAACAAAGAATAAAATACTCATTCCGTCCCAAGAAAGATGACCTTCCTTTCCTTGGGCGACAAGAGATTTTATGCAATTTTATTTTGTGTGTTAGGTGGAGAGAGTAAATTAAAAGAGAAGGAATAAAGTAGAGATAAAAAAAATTTTATTTTTAGTAATGGGTCATGTTGGGTGAGACAAACTAAAACGGAAAATGGGTCATATTCGGTGGGACGGAGAGAGTAAGAGAAATGAAGACAGTTAAAGTATGAGACAGGATAATATTTTTGTCAAAACAGGATATGAGTCAATTACCTTGGGGCAACATAAAAGGAAATACAACTCAACTACCTTGGAACGTAGAGAGTAATAGTTTATAACGGATTGTGAGTAAAAAAATTAATGGAACGTGGAGTCTGTATTAGTAGAAAAAAGTAAATGGTTCTTTAATTCGTGGATATTCCAAAATTCCAAATTGATTCTTTAAATTGTGGACGAAGGGAATAATATTTATTTTATAATAAACGTAAATTGTAAAATTAGCTGTACTAAAAATTCATATTTTGAAGTGGTAAGTGTGTTTGTTTATATATTCATATGACAGCTTTTTCATTTATCCATCAATTTTATGGGTAGTACGAGTAAAATAAATACAGAGTGGAATTAAACAACCATTTACTATTTTATTAGGAAAGGCCAATCAGGACTCGGGTCACACGTAAGTTGTGAATTTATAACAGGCAAATATTCTTAATCTGTCCGATTAAATAAGCAAACATTAATAAATTAATGTAATCTCTCCGTTTCATGGTGGTAGAGTCATTTTGGTACGTTCTATAGTAGTGGAGTAATTTCCCTTTTTAGTAAAAGTCGACACATTTCTTCTCAATTATTTTACACTCTCTTCATATCTCTACCTTTTTCATTTTCTACTTTATTCTTCATTTACTTAACTCACTTAATACAATTTTTCTTAAATCTCGTGCCGATAAGAAACGTCTCCACTACTATGGAACTGAGGGAGTACAACGTTAATAACTTTTTTTAGATCTTTAATAGGTATGAATAATATTTATCTTTTAACACGTTTAATATGAATAAATATAGTAAAAATGAAAAATAGTATACTGAAGGCACTACTATTATGGAGCACGAAATTGCTTCCAAATACACAAACTTATTGATAAATAAAAATAAAAATGTAACAAATCTTCCACATCTATGTAAGGGAATTGGAATTACTAAATCGTCAACTAATTTTAAGATGAAACTCTATTAACTTATATCATGGTATCAGAGTGACCAACAAATTATTGGATAAATCATTTTTAATAAAATAGATGAAAATATACTGATGATCGAAGAACTGTTTAGAATACACAACCATTTTGAGAAACAATAAAACACAATCCATGCGAGGATATTTGCAATACTTGACACCTTTCAACTAAAACAATCTCTTACACGACTCCGGGGCACACGCAAAAATTTTAGATGTAGGGGTTGTACTATACTCTCTCCATCCTATAGAAATAGACCATTTGAGAATGCACGAGTTTTAATGTGTAATTTATTAATAAGAAAGAAAAAGAAAAGACAGTTGAAATAGTATTTAGTGGATAAAATTATTTTCATAAATAGATATGGAGTATTTCTTTGAGACAGATGAAAAAGAGTCTATTTCTATAGAACGGAGTATATTCTTATGGCGTAATAAATATATGTACTCCCTCCGTTTCTTCATAGTTGAGACGAAACTTTTCGGCACGGAGTTTTAGAAATGAATATTGGGTGTATTAAATAAATAGATAAAAAAGTAAGAGAAAGAAAAAGGTAGAGAGAATAAAGTATAAAGTGAATAAAGTAGAGAAAATAAAGTAAGAGAGAGTAAAGTAAGAGAGAGAAAAAAGTTATCATATATTGAAATGAATCAACTATGAAGGAACTTCCCAAAATAGAAAAATGACTAAACTATGAAGAAACGGAGGGAGTACTATATAAGAAAAACATGTAATATTCTTCCTTAGTAGCTAAAAACATTGTCTATTATTGTCATTTTATCATCCATCAACACTAATCAACTTCAACTTTGTCATCTTCAAAACCTAAACCCCAAACCCTTTAACATAATTGATTTGAAAAAAGAAAACTGAAATAATATTATACTCTATTATTCAAAAGAAAATTACAATGGATCATAAATATTTATTACTACTGTTTGATTTTAAATTAGTTAATATTCATTTATTAAAAAACTAAGTCATCAAATTGAAATTTGGTGTGCACTCCCTAAATAAAAATTGAACTTTTAATTTAAATAACAGGCAATAAGTGAAAACATTTAAAGCAGGTGCTATATCAATTTCTTTTAAAATTGAGTCTTCTTCCTCAACCATACACAACCGCCATTGTTCTTTTATTCTACCGCTGCAAATATTTTCAGCCCCTCTTCTTATTCAACTTGTGATGATTTACTCTTCAATAACTTTAATTTGGTGAGGGCTAATATCCGTTTTCAAAATATATGGAAATTTTAGAAGTAGGAAAAATATTAAAACAAAAATTTGGGGAAGGGCTTAAGCCATCCCTTTTCCTTTACTATGTCCGCCCATGCACGGCTCCACGAACTAGCATATTCAAGCTAGATGCACACCTTTACGTTGGCAATTAACATAAATGCAACCAAGCGTATCAATTTTGAATTTCATATATAAAATTCATCCAAGAAGGGGAGAAAGCTTGTAAGGGGACTAAATTCATACTTGAGTACGAAAATAATTCAAAAACAGGATTTTCGCAACCAATTCTGCCCCACACATCAAATGTGTGCCTAGCACAAACTTGCGCATTGCGGCGCCACAAAGGTAATGCGGAGCCACAAAGGAACGAGACGGCGGCGTGACGCGTTGCGGCGCCCCGTCTCCTCCCCAGCCAGTTCCGTGTTCCGTCACGGCGTGACGAATGGCGAGACGTCTCGCCACGCGCCGAGGCGACATGGCGCGCCCCGGCGCCATGCATGACGCACACTCGCCGGCCCGCAAGTGGGTCACGCTGACGCAATAAATCATTTTTTTAAAAAATTTCGAATTTAAAAAAAAATTAAAAAGTGGAAAACGGTAATATTACCGTTTATAGCCGCCGTTTTCCAATTTTTTATTTATTTTTTTTACTCTATAAATACTCCTAATTCATCCTCATTTCACACACAACCACACATCTATTCTTCCCAAATCATCTCCATTTCCTCTCCAATTTTCATCTAACATCCCATCACAAAATGTCCGACGACGGAAACTCCGGCTGTGGCGATTCCGGCGGGTGGGATCTCAACGCGTTCGGCGACTGGGAGAGCATGTACAACACATTGGGTGGTTCCGGTTCGTCGACGCCGGGCACCCAGGGTTCGTCGACGCCGGGGGGGTACCAACCACCCAATTTTGACGTGGATGCATACGCCCGTCCCTCCGCCCCGCGGTATTCTCAGGGATTATCCCAGATTCGGGAGTATTATTCCATTGAACCCACTCCGAAAGAAGGCCGAGGCGAGGGAGGAGGCCGAGGCGGTGGAAGCTCCAGGGCAGAGGCGGACGAGAAGGAGGAGGAGGATCTAGGCCGGCATCCGTATGGCCCCAAAGAAACACTGGCGGTGTACAACGCCTGGATCAGCGTCTTGTACGATCCCATCGTTGAGAATCAACAACCCCAGAAGTGCTTCTGGGAAAAGGTCACCGAGGACTACCACCAGATTAAGCCGAAGGGGTCCCGCCTCCGTACATATAAGATGCTCTGCGCTCACTTTGACCGAGTCGACAGAGAGGTCAAACGATTCTGCGCCATTCACAAGAATGAAGCGGCTCATTACCAAAGCGGAGCCACGGGAGCCGACATTCTGAGGCCGGCCTTGCGGGTCTACTTCGACGACACCGACAAATAATTCAAATATGTCGATGTTTGGGAGGTCGTCAAGGACGAGGAAAGGTGGGCCGGCGGTGTGCGGTCCAACACGTGCTCGACCTCGAAGCGCACGAAGCACACGACCAGTGGCCAATACTCGTCTGGTGAGGGCGGTTCGGGCAGCGGGCCACAAGAGTTTTCCTCGCAGGAGGTGGAGACCCCTGCAGACGATGCCGGGGGTCCTCCCGTGGGCGCCGTCGGCCGCAAGAGAGAAATGCGGCGAAGGCGGCTAGAGGGAGGAGGGGCCGAGCCGAATCAAGCCAGGCGGGCTCGGGCTCGGGGGACCCCCCAACTCCCTTATGGCCATGTACATGACCGCCACAATGGCGGACACTTCCCACATGACGCCCGCCCAATACAAAGCCTGGCTTAACGGAATTACGTTTATGGCAGCACAACTTGGCATTCCACCTCCTCACTGCTTCAGTGCACCTCCACCGCCTTCGGGAGATGATTCGCCGACGGAGTAGTTTTTTATTTTCTATAAAATTGTATTTTAAATTTTGTCATTTTTATTTTTTTAGGATTTTAATTATGTCTTTTTTTATTTTTTTGAATTTTAAGTTATATTTTTATTTTATGTTGTAATTTTTTTTATTTTTAATGAAATGTGTTTTTTTAATTGAATTGGTTGGAAATAAAAATAAAAATGAAATTGAATGAATAGTAATTTAAAGGACGGTTAAGGGTTGCAGGTTTCATCCCTTAGTTAAGGTATGGAGTAAAAAAGAACAGTGAGGCCCGCGAATAGTAATTTAAGGGACGATTTAGTAACAGCGTTGTGGATGACCTTAAAGACAACAAGGCTGATAAACCATGGTTAGGGATCCGAGTTAAGAGGAGAGGATAGAAAGGGGGAATGATTAATGAATCGGTCTTTCACTTAAAAGGTATTACATGAGGATAGAAAGGGGGAATGATTAATGAATCGGTCTTTCACTTGAAAGGTATTACATGTAAATTCTTACAACTAATACTGATGCAACTCAAGGATTGCAAATTACGATGTCTGTTGGACCAGTCATAAGAAGCCGAGCCAAGAAATTCAAGGAAAAATTGAATGGATTAGTTCAAGAATTGTTGACTCAAGAATTATCCAAGAGGCTCATTGAAGATGAAGGATTAAACAGTCCAATATGCATTAATTTAATTACATGCAAGGGGACCAATGATTGAAGACTAGTAGACTGTTCTGTGAAGAAACGAGACCAAGAGAATTAATAGTCTCATCATTTTCTTAAATTGCAAGACTTGGTGACTGCACTGGTGCGAAGAAAACTTGGTAGAGTTTGTTAAAGTATAGTGGGGAACAGTGACGGACGCAGGATTTTAACGTTGGGGGGTTCAACTCTAAGATATTTTTTAAATGTCGGTGTTGCCAAAAGTTTCGACATTATAAAGATGCGAAGGAGATGAGTAATGAGATAAAAATAATTAAATGATATGGAAACTAGAGAAATTTATGCTTTTAAATAAGTTAGTCATGAAGGAGGAGTACAAAACATAAACTTTTTGTGCCTAATAGATGTAAGAAAATTAAAAACAATACAAAAAATAGCAACAAGACAAATAGAAATATAAAAAGCCATAAAGGGCTCAGAGGGAATCAAACTCAGGCAAGGACACTGGCAAGTCTAGTGATCAGCCACTTGAGCTGATGAGCAAATTTTAATAAACTGACTATATGTAGTATAACCCTAAACCCATTAGTAGGTCCGCCACCGGTGGGGTAGATGAAATTTTTGGTACTTCTCTAACTGTAACGCCCCACTTTCTGAACCCTAATTTTCGAACCATGAAATTTTGCATTTAATGCTTTTAATGCCGTGAAGTATGCAAATTAAATGATGAGTGAATTAATTGCTTGATTTCTATGTGACCTAATTTTGTTTTGGAGTTGAGATGTGGTGGAATAGTCTATCGTGTTGAATTGTGACGTGGCTGTTTGAATAATTGATGCGGGGTAAAATATATTGTGGTGAATTAATTTTTCTAAGGGTGAGTGAGATTAAATAGGATCATCAATAATTACCTTGTCCATTTTATTTGAAAATTTCGACCACTCCTATTTATTGGAGAGGGATTCTATTTTCCTTGGATTTAATTATTTGTTTGAGATAATTATCCAAATTAAATCCAAATCCAATTATTCTTTATTTTCTTCATGAAGAAAGTCGACCCCCATGCTTACCCATGGAGATTTCGAAAATCTCCTAATTGTGGAGATGAGGAATTATTCATTATACTAATTGATCCCCTATTTATTCCCTCCCATGAATAAATTCAAATATCCTAGCAAATCTTGCCTTATCTTGTTCAATTAAAGATTTGAAATTTATTCCTTGTGGAAGAAGCATAATTCACGCCACTTCCCTATTTTTTTTATTGAGAGAATTATTATTTTATTATGCTCCGTAATATTTTATTCTACTCCATGAAATACCAAATAAAATCATTGGCTAATTAAATAGCCAAGATTTCAAAATCTCTCCACCAAATTCACGCCAATTCCCACTCCCTCATATCTTCTCCAAATCTTTATTTAATTGTAGGATATTTTATTCCTAACTCTATAAATAAGAGATTAAACCAAACCCTAACCCTAGCCCCCACAATTTCACACGCCTACTCCCTCTCTCACACGCCCATTCTCTCTTCCCCACTCCTCTCACACTTGTTCTTCTACTCTACTCAAGATCCTTTCGATTCGCCTAGAGTTTGTTGAAGAATCAAGAGTTATATTCGTTTCTACCGATTGTTTCGTTCAACAAAGGTACAATCAAACCTCTATTCTTCATTCCTCTCAATCTAAACATTATTTTGACTCCCTCATGCATATAGTGAGTGTAGGGATTTCAAATCTAAGGATTTAATCGGTGGGAATTTGTATTTGTATGTGTGTATGCGTTTTGAATGAAATTGTATGAAGATTTAATGAATCATTGGTGAATGATGTATGATTATATGAAAACATGAGTGTGAGGACTCTTTTAAGCATGCTTGTGTGTTAAAACCATGAAAAGGTTGTGTTTGAATGAATGGGGATGAAACCCTAATTGGATTTTTAAGAATTGAAAACTGTAGATTCGGATAGTAGATTCCGACACGATTTTGACTGATCAAATGAACTCCTTTTTAATCGATTCTTTTTCTGAGTAAACTTCATGATGTCTTCTGTGTTGTGTGTAAATTTCAACTCATTTGGACAAAAGATGATTGTTTGGTGAATTTTTGAAATTGACTGCGCAATTCTGCTGGAAAATGTTTTCTCGACCAGTAGGTTACGTTTTCGATTTGACCGACCAAAAAAAGGTTATTTTGACATGAATTTTTAACTGGAAGTTATTTGATGAGTCTGCTGCATTGTGGTAAAATTTTAGCCCCAACGGAAGTCGGGTGAGTTTTTAATAATTTTTATAAAATGGTTGCGCAGTGCTGCCAGATTTCTATCTTTACAAAAACAACTATGTTGTTATAAGTGATATACATGATATATATATGATGACGTGATGTGTTATTCAAAGATGGGGAAAAAGGGAAACTTTAGGGACATGCATAATATTAAGTCGATGTTTGTGACTGATTGATAATATATATTATCTAAAGGTGATAACTCGTGCGCGAAGCGTGATAACAAAGGGAAAGCAGTACTTGAAATCTAAACGGTCGAGGTGGGCTCTCTTTTAAATAAGGACGATGTCCTAAATGCTTTATTGATGAAAATTTCTATGATTATCATGCCGTGATTTGTTTTAACGTGCCTATCTGATGTGGCTTTTGCCACTGTTATATAAATCGAATTCGGGTCCTCGTAGGGCCGCAAACCCTACGTGGATTAGTGTACACCTATGGTAGACTGTGTGCTAGCGTACGGGCTGGCCGGTCTAGTGGCTTGGTTTGTGGCCACATTCCAAGTCATGTATTGGCAGATATGGTTGACGTTTATGGGAAAATGACTGCGCAGTCGCTATTTTGAACAATGGAAAATATTTTGGGTGTCTCGGGCCTTTCTAAAGCTCAAACCCCGATGATTACTTATGTATGGCATGATAACATATACTCTTATTTAAAATGTTTTCGGCATGAGCCACTGAGTATTTTTATAGTACTCAGCCCTGCATGTGTTTTCCCTATGTGCAGGTTGAGCGGCGACGAGCGGTTGGTGGTGTTGAGCAGAATTAATAATATACTATGTTTGTTTTGAAACTCCGAGTGTCGTTGTGTCTTCCCACATGACATCACTCTTCTCTTGGATGCTTCCGCTGTGATATTTTCTTTACTATTTTTTTTATTTAACTATGAAACTGTTTGTTGGGATGTTTGAAAACTTATTATCTTTTGAATAAATGCTAAACCTTTAGTCTTTTTATTTATTAAACTTAAATTCTTGGTCAGACTTTTATTGAAACCCTAGTCTTCTATGTCTGTTCATTAAGTCCTTTTAATCACGATCGTCAGCTTTTATTAACCCTAAAGGGCGGTCGTGACACTAAATTTGATGAATTAGGTTATTAGAAATATTAGATCAAAGATTGTGTTGGGCAGTGGAGTGCAATGGTGCACACTTTTTGGTGTAGGATGCAAATTTGGAAAAAGAGACGTAGGTTCATTTTTAAGAGGGAGAGAGTTAGCGTGGAAGGGGTAATATCTCTTATCTCGAGCACAGTTATAATGATGGAGGTGCCGCGCATAAAGAAGGAAGCTGACTATAGTGTAGTGAAGTTACCTTTTTCAATGAAGTGGAATCCTCCCATGCCAGGCGTTTTGAAATTAAATACGGATGCCTCTTTGGATTGTAGTTCGGGCTCCACCTTTGGAGGTGGACTCATTCGCAACGATGTAGGAAGTTGGAGGCAAGGTTCTGCTGTCAATATTGGGGTGTGCTGCTATTTAGTTGTGAGATTTGGTGCCAGTTTCACAGCCTCCAGCCGGCAAGAGCCTTAGTATTTAAAATTTAGAGGTGAGAGTGATAGTTTAAGGTTTAGGGATAGTTTCATTGGGGTGTCTATGATAAGAGGGACATCTGCAGTCTCTGTTAATTGTCGTTTTATTATTCAACGAGTACAAGGTTTGTTATCTGATTTGGATTCGGTGGTGGGTCAACATATGCATAGGGAATGTGATTTTGCGGTGGATTTTCTATCACATTTTGCCTACAAATTTCAAAGGCAAGTTTATGCCTTAGAGGAGCCCCTGTGGCTTAATCCTTGACTGCTTCATGATACACTAGTGATACAGACCAAACGAGAGACAAAAGACTAGCCTATTAGAAGGGAGAACCCATTTAGTCTATATAACCCACACCAGTTGTTCTCACAACCGATGTGTGAATTGAGTCTATAACATTCGACCCTCCTTTAAGGGCCAACGTCCTTGTTGGTCACGGGTGGTTCTTTGCTAGGCCACCACTCCGAGTTCTCGTTGGTCACGACCACGTTGGTCACAACTGATTCTTTGCTCGACTACCACTCTGAGTCGGTCCCAAACGTACTCGTTGGTCACGACGAGTTCGTTGCCCGGCCACCGCTTTGAGCCGTTTGGACTCTCAATGAAAGCACCAATTGATACAGACCTGACATGAGAAGTCAGCCTAAAAGACTAGCCTGTTAGGAGAGAGCCCATTTAGTCTATATACCCCCACACTAGTTGTTCTCACAACCGATGCGGGAAATCAGGAGTTTTCAAGACGCCCAGTGGTCCGCTGCAACTTATACAGCGACCGCTGGGGCCCAACGACCGTTGAGTCAGTAGCGGTCCGCTCCGGAGAAAGTCGTGCTGAAACGAATAACACGCCCAGTGACCGCTGGAGAGTGCGCAGCGACCGCTCTAAGAATTTCAGAAGCTACGGGATTATTCACAGCGACCGCTGCAACATAGTGTAGTGACCGCTATCCAAGAGGCAGAGGCTACGGATCAACATGCAGCGACCGCTGGCCAAGGTGCAGCGGCCCGCTGGGAAAATGCGGAGCACAGAATTGACCTACTTTCTCCCCAAGATTTACCAAACTTAGCCACCTTTTACCTTATTTGCTGGAGCTCGATTTTTCCTCTATATATACACCCTCAAACCTCTTCATTAGGATCCTCTTTTTGCCTTATAATTCTAGAGCATAAATTTGAGAGAGTTCTTTATTGTGCAAGAGGTTGAAGAAGGAATCAAGAGAAGATCAAGGCTACAAGGATTCAACATTTGGGTTTTATTGCTTTAGTTCTTATGTTCACATTGTTTTCCCTTCATTCTATGTTTTTAGATTATTCAATTATGTGTAACTAAATTCATAGGATTCTAGGGAAGTGTTAGTAACGACTTTGGTTATACAATTATGTTTTATATTTAATATCCGTTTTGTTTTTACTTCATTTCTTCCCTAAGTTGTTCCACAATACTTCATGTTTGAGTGACACATTCGACGATGATTTAATATAACTTGCTACATAATCGTGAGAGGAGGTTGGCGAGTTAGATCTACTTAGTGGACACTACAATTAGCTTCTCTTAAAACGGCACTGTTAATTGAGAGTGAAGACTTTTCAAAGGTCTTAGGAGCTTTTAGGAGTTGCTGATCTAGGATTGACAACCCTAGTGTTAGTAATCTACGCTTGCGCCGCATGGGCAAAACTTATGTGACTCGTTCTATCGAAGTATAAACTATGCTAAGGTATTGTAGTTGGAATTTTTATAGCCATAACTGTGAACGCACATCCCTGGAATTCTCTTATCTCTCATATTTTTACCTCCTTAATTATTTGCGATTAGTTGTTTTATTACTTTCAAATTGTTTTTAGTTTTCAAAATTTCCAAAACATTCGGTTTCCAAATAGTGAACGAAGCTTAGTAGAAGGTAGCCAATCTGTGATTGTTTTCCCCAAGATCGATATCCGGTACTGACCTTTAGCTATACTATTCATACTCTGTATACTTGCAGGTATTTATAGTGCTAATAAAAAGTGCATCACTAAAGCCCATCGTGCACTCCAACGTGATATAATTGAAAAATTGTGGTCACATAGGCACTGATGTTTTTATTGTAATTTTATTGATATTTTTTTCTCGTTGTATTCTTTTTTTAATATTGTAATACATCGAATAATTAATTTATTATGTATTTTACTTAATTAAATTATTTAGACATTGATATTAAAAATAAAATAAAATACTGCTGATGTGGAAATGAGATGGGCTCTCGGATGAGCTTTCATTGCTGGGAGATAAGCTTTGAAATGAGCACACTGACGTGGTATGAGAAAATGGAGATAGGCTCTGAGATGGACTCCGGAGATAAGACACCATTTTGGATGCCCTACTCCTAATCACATGTATCGTTATTAAGGCTCACATAACTACTTTTGTTTGGTAATTAATATTTCAATTTCTCAGACGAGTAGAATCATTTGCCTAGTTATTAAGGACAACATTTGTTTTGCAATTTATTTATTTGTGTATATGTTTTTAATTTCTCATTCACGATAATAGATTTTAGTATAGATAAATTAATTTTTTATCCAATGCTCATAGTTAATTCATTTATATAAATATTTTTGGTTTTTTACCCTAGTAATTTGAGTAACTTTTATTTTATTTCCCATTAGTGTAAATCTTGTTATTTTAAGATCATAAATTATGCTCCATAAATATAATCTTTTTCACATTAATTTATTTGTGAAGTTATACTGTCATCGTATGTATCGTTAATTTATATTGTTCATTCTCAAATTATATATATCTCGTTATTCACGTATTATTCATGTCGTGATTGTTTAAGGTGTCGTTGACATTAAAAATATTCAATAATTATTAACAGTAGTTGGACCCCCAAATATTAAAATCTTATGTCCGCCGCTAATTAAATATATAATCAACCATTTCTATTCAATGTCATCCAATTATATTAAGAGACTTTTTACATCAATAATCATTAAACAGTACTACTATAGCTTATCCAAACGTGAATTTCATTTGGTGCTACAACCATATTAGCATCACCAGTTAGCTATGATACGCATAATATCATACTGATATTACATTATTTAACGATGGATTGTCTAGTTCTATATGGAGTCTGAACTTCCGTATTCTACGACAAAATTATCTTCTATTACATGAGATTAGGGATGTCAATCGGATCGGCCCAACGTGATTCGGGCTAACCCTACTTAGGCTGCGGGTTAATCGGGTGCGGGCTAATCAGGTTGTATTTTTTCTGATTATAAAAGTTCGACCCAAACCCTAAAATCTCGGGTTTCGGGCTAGCACAGCGGGTTAATCGGGTTGCTACCGATAAAATTAACATGCGATCAAACTAATAAATAATGATGAAAATTAGTTATATTTATAAAATGTAAAATATTTAATTATGATAAATTTGAGATATATGCCTAAACTCAAACATAAACATGATATGTACTAATATTTCATATTTGTGCAAAACGAAACATAAACATATTTCGAGAAATTTTAATGCATGTTTTAGAAATTTAAATATTTTTTAGTGAATTTGTTTATAATTTATTTATCTATTATTTTAGTAATAAAAATTTAATAGTATTTAATTTGTATATTTAATATAAAATTGAAAGTTATTTTTTAGTTATCTATATTATAAAATTAATCAATGAAGTGTCGAATTAGGAGTCAAACAAATAGAACAATAGAAATTTTATCAGGTTTTCGAGCTAACCCATCAGGTTTTCAGGTCTAGCCCTAACGGATTGCGGGTTAATCGGGGGCGGGCTAATCGGGTTTTACATTTACCGGGCTAGAAATTTTCTACCTTAACCCTATAAATTTGGCGGGCTATTCGTGTCAGCCCACGGGTAGCGGGCTGCACTGATATCTCTACTCCACAGCATAGTAGTAGACAAGCTTGTATCCTTGGAATATAGTACTTCCTCTGTCTATGAAAAAATAGTCTCATTTTGTTATTTTGGAATGCCCATAAAAACTAGTTCCATTTCAAAAATGGTGACTTTCTCACATACTGTTGAGTACAAACCTATCTCACGTCGGGAGTTTGAGGCAAGTTGGAAGGTGCATATAATTCATGGAAGTTGGAAGGTGTATATAATTCTTGTCTAACCCCAATCAGTTTGAGGCCGTTTGGGAGTGACCTAAAAATAAATATGTGCAGGCTTGACCCAAAGCGGACAATATCAAACTGTTGTTGCAGTCGACAATCCGAACAATTGGTATCAGAGACAGATTGAGTGGGCCCAAGATGACTCAACTTCAAGTTGGGCCCGTAATGTCTCGATGTGTCGACTGTGTCCGTCTGTTCCCGATGTGATCTGATATGGTTTAAGGGGGAGGTTTTAAGTACCAACACATCCTATATCGAGAGTCTGAGGGAAGTTGAAAGGTGTATATAATTCTTGTCTAACCCAATTCTTGTCTAACCCAATTCGGTTGGAGACCTTTTGGGAGTGATCTAAAAACAAATTCGTGCGGGCTTGACCCAAAGCGGACAATATCAAACTGCTGTTGCTAAATAGACCTAAGGCCATCTTTAACTATTTACTTCAAATTTAAACCTATTTTGAGTATGGATCTCTTCAAAAAGTAGTTTCGCTTCAATCATTTACTCAAACTCAAATTCAAAAAAATATTCCATATTCACCTACTTTTTATTTTTTCAATTATATCTACAACACTTTATTAAGAACTTATATAAATTAAATAATTAAATAAAATTTTGTTATTAATATACACTAACATGAAATTAAATTACACTAAACACGCTATAATAAAATTGAAACAAATTAAAAAATAGTATCACAATTTCAAAAAAACATATCACTATAGGCATATAAAATAATTAAAATTAAAGACTCGAAATTTGTGTATTGTTCTCACAAATGATCAATTAGCATTTCAAAGTTCCAGATGAACATTTTTATTTCTTATTCCGTGATATCAAACCCTCATAGGCGTGCTTATTTTCAAGCTACAAGAAGACACATTTTACATACAATACCTGAACAACATGAGCAAAGACGATGCAACTAGAACATATTCTCCATACTTCGACAGTATTGGAATATCTAGTTACTTTTACCAGATTATAATATTATGTTTTTCATTTTATTATTGTAATCTATTGTTTTTAGTTAACATCAACTAAATAATAATGAGTTGATTTATTGCAATATTCCATGAATATTTGCAGTAACATCATGTTTGGTATTGCTCTATAGAAAAATTCAAAAAGAACTTAGGTTTAGTGTACGGTTAGAAATATTTTTTCTACACCAAAAAATGATGGTATTGCTCTATAGAAAAATTCAAAAAGAACTTAGGTTTAGTGTACGGTTAGAAATATTTTTTCTACACCAAAAATAAGTTTTGACGTATAATTAGAAATAGCCTAACAAAACATGAAAATTAGCATGTCTAGCTAAACATAGCCACCAAACATATGTTATGTGCTATCAATACACAAGCGTAACGTCCATCGTTAAACGCAAAAATACCTTCATCATTTAAAAGGAAAAACGCATTAAAAGAAATTTTCCACATAAAACCATAATTTAATGATTACACTTTTACATAAATTTCACTAGGGTGCGTTATATTGCTAACTTTTAAGTTGCCAACACGATGACATTAAAATGACAACTTATAATGTCAACACAATATATTGAAATGTCAACAAAATTATGTGTTCACATTTTAATGCATCGTGTTGACATTTTTAATACATTGTGTTGATGAGTTAGCAGAGTTAGCAACTTAAATAGTTAGCAATTTATCACACCTATATATAAACATTAACAAATAAGCAAAGCAAAGTAAAACCATGGGTTTCAACAACAGCAGAAGTGCGAGTGCTTCCTCCGCCCTATTTATCTTCTTCCTCGTATTAGTAGCAGCAGCCACCGCTGCACCTCCGCATAACGGCGGCCGTTTCGACCACCGAAAAAATGAAATAAGTGAATGCACGCTTCTCTGCGTCAACGAGTATCTGTGCTCTTGCAACGTGAGTGATTTTGGGAAGAGAAACCAATGCTGCCAGGAATAATGCAAGGCAAAATGCGGGGATGGAGCAATTGGTAGCTGTGGTGATCTCCCTAAGAAACCTAATTGTTAGTTTATGTTATGAAGAAAATCATAATTCCATGAGTATTTGGTTATCTTAGTTATGTTTTGTTTCTTTATAAGAGCAACACATTTTTTATTTACTCAACTCTTATACATTGGAGCAAAACTTATATTGTATTCAGTATGTAGTTTAAACCACTGAATACTAAATAGAATTTAAGTTTTAGTAATGTTATTTTTGTAGAATATGGCTATTATTCTTGTTATCTGATTATTATGGTCTATGGAATAGGGATTACATGTCTTTTATAGATTATATTTACAAAATATATACTCCCTCCGTCTGCCATTAAATGTCTCATATTTGACCAACATGAGTTTTAAGAAATTGTTTAACTTTATGAATTAAAGTAGGTATAAAAGTTGGTGAAATGTGGGGTCCACTTACCAAATATAGTAAAAGTAAAATGAGACATTTATTGGCAGACGGACGAAAAAAGAAAAATTAGACATTTAATGACGGATGGAGGGAGTAGTAATCTAGTGTTAGGAAATTAAATCGGCAATTATAATCCATAATAATACTCAATTATCCATCCTTGATTGTAGGTCGATCCTTCATTAAGGTGAGAGTTTTATTAGGTAGCTAACTATTATCTAATTATTAACTTCAACCTATCCTATACTATTAGATTCTATATCTAGTGGTCCACGATGTGCCATGTGGAATTTCAGAATTAATTAATCTCTTCGTCCCATATAAATATATGTCACGAAAATTAATTCATAATTGGTAAAGTAAGAGAGTAGAAGAATGGTAGTTATTAGTTGAAATTATGTGTCATCGTGATATAAGTTGTAAACAAATTAATGTATATGGCTAATGAGTTGGAGACAACTTTCCATAAATGAAAATATACATATTTTTATGGGACGGACGAAAATGGAATGTGATCATATTTTTATGAAACGGGGGAGTAAAAAATATGAAAAGGTTATTATGGTCCTTTAACAAATTATAACTAACTCTAAGAAAATATCTCAAAACTTAAAGTTCATATAAGTATTTCGATTTAATTTTTTTTTTACCAAAACATATATCGAATTAAAAGTAACTTTATAAGAATTTTAACAAGATCCCAATTACATATGTTTTGATGATAAAATTTGATACTAACATTTATTAGAAATTTCAATATTTCTATAATCAGGTTAATGTCAACTGATATTAGCAACGATGTCTACAAGCCTATTATCGTAGTCAATGATTTGTGACCTATTTTTCTAGTGTCAAAACAAGCATCACGAGCATACTCTCGTATCTATAAAAATATCAACTATGCATTGACAAATACAATATCCGCTATATATGAATGTCAATTTCTTCAGTATTAATGTCAACAGATACTAGCAACAATGTCAACTTCTTTAGTAATAATGTCAATAGATACGAGAACAGTGTCAATTTGCATCTACAAAAATATCAACTATATGCTAACAAATATAATGTCAACTTCTTCAGTAATAATGTCAATAGACACTAGCAACCATGTCAACTTGTATCTATAAAAGAAATACTCCATCCGTCCCGGACTACTTGCACTTATTTCCTTTCTGGGCGTCCCAAGTTATTTGCACTCTCTCCATTTATAGTAAAAATTATCACCTACAGCCGCAATTGTTGACTTTGCTATACACTCATTCCTTAATCTCCGTGCCGAAAAGGAAATGTGCGAATAGTCCGGGACGGAGGGAGTATATGTGAATTGAAATTAATATCAAATTTGCCACTACAAAACACATAATATTAAAAGATGCAACTACAATGTCAACTTGTATCTATAAAAATATCAACTTTGCACTAACAAAACAAAGTCAACTTTGTTGTATATAAATATCAACTATCAATAATAATGTCAATAGACACGAAAACAATTTAATATGTGCTATAGTACCTTTAAAATTTAGGAAACAATTTAAAAAGTGTTCTAATAACTTTAAAAGTAGTTACACTTTTCATAATATCTGTAGGGCTAAAACGTGAACTTTAAAATGTAGTTACACTTCAATTATTATATTCGTTCAAGTTTTAAGACCTTTTATTTATTTCATCAATTCCTCACCCAACTTTATGTGGCGGCCATTGTTGGAAGAAGTTTTCTTTGTAATTTTACTTTTCAGCCACTCCTCCCCATTAAATATCTTTTTCGTTATACCCCAAAGGTTTTAACTTGGAAAGGGTTGAAGATAGTTTCTACAAATTTTGAAAAATTATAGTATAAGTTTATTTAAAAATAGTTTGGGAAGGGCTTAAGCCCCCTCACCTCCTCCACATGTGTCCACGATTAACAGACACTAACAACAATGTCAACTTCACCAACCCGCAAATCATTTCCTCAATACCTTCATCATAATGGCCTAACAATTCATCCTCTTGAAGCTAATGAAATGAGTTTTGCCAGCAACAGATTATATATTCTTGTAAAGTATACTGACTCTAATTCATTGAAAGCCAATAAGATGTTATATGATTTCAATAGTCTTCAACCATTTTCACTTAGTAGCATCCCATACTATTACTATGATTAGGAAATAAATCATGAGCTAACAAGTAACAAATGCCATTGGTTTGTTACAGTCATCAGTTTCATACCACAATACTCGGTTCACCCCTAAAAACCACTAACATGTTCAACCAAAATATATTTTTAAAATTTGTTGTTGCTAGGTCTAAAAACCAATACCTTTACCACTCCATCACATCATCATTTTGAATTATTATGAACATTAATTATTCTTATAAATTTAATATGAAAATTTTTATCCACCAAAACTAGAGTAATTAATTTTAATTTTATATTCTTTTAAGAAATTGTTAATTATAATATATATTTTCTATATTTTAATTATACTTTAACAATCACTAATATTTTACAATATAGGAGTTTATAGTTATGCATAGAGTTTAAAAGTTTTTTATATTAGTAATTATAATTTATTGTTATTAATATATAGTTTTACTTAAATAACTAATAATTCATGTTTTATTTCATATTATAATATTATTTCATCCAATATGATTTTTTTAGTTAAAATGTATTTTATCTATTTACATATTTAATTTTATTTACCAAAAATTTTATGAAATTTTATCATTAATTAAATTTTACTTTTATTTACAACTAATTATATATAAAGTTAATGTTTTTTGATATATTATTAATTATATGTAAAGTTAATATTTTGTATATTTAATTATATATTTGCAACAGTATAACTGTTCAACCAGTGATTAAACCGGTTGGACTGGTTGAACCATGAACTAGTATCTTCGTCGGTTCGCTCACCGGTCCGATTTTTAAAATATTGATTATAACTCTCATGGATTGATGTCGATCCCTTGATAGTGGTTATATGATTCATTCTTTCAACACTTCTCCTCAAGTCATGTAATGAACTTTCTGACACTTACGTGTGAAATATTTTCCAAAAATCTTATTCAAGTCACAACCTTGTTTAAGATATTCTCTAACTGCTTTTTGGAGTTTGTAAAACGATACTCTACGAATCCATCTTCGCCTTTTCTTTTACGAAGTGTCTATGTACTTCTGCATCAGGTCATGTTAAACTAAATTTTCTCTTACATTAGTGACTGCTTTATTATCGAAAAATTGTTGGAATGTTTCCAATTTTTAAAATTAATCTCAGTCATCAACTCTTTAGCAACAATACTTCAATCAATCAACTAGCAATTCCTCAAAATTTTGCTTCCATAATAGAAATAGCTAACACCTTTTGTTTTTTTCTTCTTCAAGTTGCAAAATTTGCCTTGAAAATGTGAAGTACAAAACAATCCTTAACATATGTAATATCAGGTTCAATGTGAGAGAGGTATATGAGTTTCCACGTTGTGTGTTGGTACCTTCCAACGACAACATAGTATAAGCAATTTTAGGGAAGAACTTGCCAAATTAATTCCTCAAACTCATGAACTGCAATTATGTTGTGTGAGATTATGCAACAATCATACACAACCCAATCAGTCGCACAATACAACGCCCCTATTCCTAGTGAGTTAGTGGCGCGATTAAAAATATACTCTCTATGTCCCGCTAAAAGTGAGTCGTTTATTTTGGGCCCGAGATTTAAGAAAATAATATTTAGAGATTTACAAAAATGATATTTAATTATTAAAAATTCAAACATATTTATCCATAATATTTTTATTAAATGTTTTTGCGTGAACTGATGCCAAGAGATATATTGGCTCTATATAAGAATTTATAGAAATTCAAAACTAAGAAAGTTGTAACTAAAATATTAAATATTTGTTTAATATTATAGTACAAATAGGTTGATGGGAGAAAAAGATTTCAATCTGGAAATAAAATACACGAAAACTTAAATTGAGTATCTTTTTAGAAAAAAAAAGTAGAGGACTAAAGAGAGAATAAGTAAGAAAGAGTAATTATATTATATTTAGCCAAAAAAGAAAATGATCACTTTAGGTGTGTGATACGCTTAAGGCAATTATCTGTTCCATTTTCAGTGTCAAAGTTGCATTACATGTCCATTATTTGGATATTTTATCTATTTTGGTATTTTGACGTGCTTTGTGAGAAATGTACATAATAGAGCCTAAGAAGATAGCAAAGGTCGAAATTGGAAGTCAGGAGCTTTTGAGCCAGCCAGCGGTCTGCTGGAACTTAGCCAACCACCGCTAGTCGCCATTGACCATTATCCATGTAGCAGTCAAAATTGAACTTAAAAGGAGAACACGCCAGCGACCGCTAGAGTGTGCGCAATGACCGCTTATTTGAATCTAGAAGCTACAAAATGTTGGCCAGCTGATAAGCCTCATTTCATGCATTGCTTATGGGGTGAATTTATGTGCTTTCGAGAGGCTAATGTGTAATTTTGAGTTCAGGTGCATAGAAATCTGCCAGATCCAGGTCCAGGAAATCGTACAGAGTGACCAGGCAAATGCAGGATCAAAGAGAATTGAAGTGAATTACCCCAAGTCGTCAAACTGACCTAGGAGAATCAAGAAGAAGGCGGCAAGAGCGATAATTGAGACAAAATAGCAGATTTTAAAGTTCCCTTTTTCAAGGGCACAACCGTCATTTCAATGGAGGGTGCCCTAGGTATTAGAGCCTCAAGCCTCCCTATATAAAGGGATGGAGATTGAAGAATGAGGCAACTCTCTTTCTCAGCTCAAGTCTCCTGAGCTCATTTTCACTTCATATTCTTAGTTTTAAGTTCTGCGCACTTGGAGGGGAGTTTCAACCTGGCAGCTGGTTGTGTTCTTAGTCTGTGATACTCGCGTTCCATCGTCCTACGTGGACGAATAAACAATCTTTAATTTCTGTTTTAGTTTTTACTTTCATTCTTTGAGACGTTGTTGAAATTTGGAATATCTTAGTAGCTTATTTCCGTAGTTGTTGTTGCTGAATCCGAAGTTTGCTTTTGGATCTTAATTTGAAGTTGTTTTGAAATCTGAATCATGGATGATTTCGTTTGTGCTTGTTGGATTTTGTTTTGTGGAGCTCGTTTACTCTTCGTTGGATGCTTTTCGCAATTGGTAGTTTTAGGAGGTTTAGATCTAGTTGTTGGCGTTCTTTTTCATAGATCCAAGTTTGATTTTGTCTAATTTTGGTAGATCCACGTTAGATCGGAGTTTAAGTTGCTAGATCTAAGCTGTGTTGTTTCGAATTTGCATGATTATGGCTTATTACTATTCATTTCTCAATTCCGCTTGGTCAAATAGAGTAGATCTGGTAGTTCTAGCTTGAATTTAGTTTTTATGGTTTGTTTTCGAGCTTGTTCTGTTTCAATGGTGTTTGATGTTCTGTTTCACTCTGTTTTTCGTCGGTCTCATGAAGAAGATGAAGTAGTTAGTCGTTAGGATACAAATTTGCAGCTTTATTTTGTGCTTTTCACTTTTCCACAGCTTGTCAGTCACTTAGGTTAGTTAGATAAATTGGTCCCCACTTGCTTTTGCATGTTTGTTTGGCTATATTGGGAAAGTTTCGGCATGTTCCTTCGGTTGCAGGTGCTCTAAGGAGTTTAATTCCAGTTTAGAAATTATTTCATGTCTATTGTTATGCATGTTCCATACTTTCTTCAGTCTCCTAAGTCTGTTAGATTGATTAGTCTTTTAATTCTGCCGAGTCCAGTAGATTTAAACTTAGCCCACTAGAATGCGTGGCAGCAGCCAAAACCTTCCAAAACGTCCCGAACACACCCTTAGCACGTTCTTCCTCGTGGGATCGATCATTGCTTCCCTATACTAGTCAATAGTATTGTGAGTTAAGGTTTTGATATCAGCTCTTACAGCGCGTCCGATGACAAACGATTAGGTCTAGATTCTGCTTGACCAGTTGGTTGGTAAACCTGCTCGACCTGTTTGCATTCCTACTTGTTTACATTTTAAGAACGCGTTGTGAAACAAGTTTCACCAGCGAACTCTGAACATTGTGGCAGTGGCACGCTGGGAAAACGCTGCATAAAGAAATTGCCCTATTTTCTCTCCAATACTTACCATACTTTGTTGAAGATTTACCATATCATTGTACACGACTTGGATGCTATAAACATCCCCTACGGCTTCACCAAAGGAACCTTTTGCTGCATATTACTCCCCCCGTCCGGCATTAGGAGTCTCGGTTGACCATTTTCATCCGTCCAGCATTAGGAGTCCCGGTTAGACATTTCCATAACAAGTGAAATAAAAAATTATAAAATAAAACACTAAAAAAGCACAAGGAAAAACACATCCAAAGAATAAAGCAAATAATAATGCAAATGGGTCCCACATTCCATTATCGCGTACTCCAATTATTACACACTCAAACATTTCTTAAAACCCGCACCCAACTCAACCGGGACTCCTAACGCCGGACGGAGGGAATACATCATAGCATAATATTTGAGAGTTACTTCCACTGTTCATCATCGTTCAAGGAGTTTGAAGCGTGGAATCAAGAGAAGATCAAGGCTACGAGATTCAACCTTTAGGTTTTATTATCTTAGTACTTATGTTTGCTATGTTTTTCCTACAAACTATGGGTTTAGTGTACTTTATCAAGAGTAGCTAAATTCAAAGAATTCTATGGATGTGTTAGTAACGACTTTGGTTAATACAGTTCCTATTTATTTACTATCTGTTTTGTTCATTACTTGCTTCAATTCTAAGCGTGGGATAATGTTTCATGTTTGAGTGACACATTCTATGGTGATTTATTAACTTGCAAAGTAATCGAGAGAAGACTTGCATGTTAGAAGAACTTAGTTGATGTTACAATTATTTCCCCCTAACATGGTACTTTTAATTAAAAGCGAGAACAATAGGAGTCTTAGGTCCTTTTGGGAGTTGCAAATCTAGGATTGAAGACCCTAGTGTATGTGATATACTTTGTGCCGCATGAGCAATATTTATGTGACTCGATTGAGTAAAGTATGAATTGTGCTAGGGTGTTGTAGTTGGAAATTGTATAAACCATAACTGTGAAAGCACATCCCTGGAATTCCCTTATCTCATTTGTTTTATCTCTGTGTTTTATCGCAATTGTTTACTTGCTTTGTTTAATTTTACAGTTTTTATTCTTCAAAACCAAAATTAAATGTGTTTCCAAATAGTGAATGAAGCCTAGTAGAAGATAGTCAATCTGTTATCGTTTTCTCAATGTTTGATATCTGATACTAACCATTAGTTATACTAGATATACTTTGTATACTTTTATTTAAAAACTCCTATATGAAGGAGGAAATTGGAAATTACAAATAAACTGCCATAGAAAGGAGGAAATTACAACTGACGTCAAGAGGGCTCGAACTCAGCACCTCATACAATAATGTCTAAGCTCTTTGACACTAGGACAAAGGCTCTGGACGATATACTTTGTATACTTGTAGGTTTATTTAGTGTTAATAAAAAGTGCATCGTGACATCCAAAAAGAAATATTAGTCGGTTATAATAAGATGGAGGGAGTATTGAATAATAATTTATTTATACATAAACTTGAAAGAGCAAGTTTGTGCAGGGTCATGTTTTCAACTAGTCAGGGGAAACCTTAACCTGGCCGTGTCGTTGGCACGAAACCAAAAATCTGTTATCAAAACCTCAACCCGCTTCTACTGGTTAGTTTAGTGGTGTAAGGGTCGAATCCCACAGAGATGGATATATGCGTGATATGATTGCGATGACATTCTGGAAGGGTTAGTTTGCTACCAGGCTTTGGGTTAGTTTAAACTAGAAGAAAGACCTATACTATCCTGACCAGAAAGCTACTATTATATCAGGACATGGCTGTGTACGTAAACCTGAGTACTGGACTGTTGTGGTGCATGTGAAAAGTGAGAAATTACTATAAATGGACAGACAAAGGTAACAGAGAATATGAGGCGACACTAGCCAACCAACTACCAGATATGCAGAAAAAGCTGAAAAAGTAAAAGGACAAAAGATAAAAGTTGTTACAAGCATAGAGTGGTCCCAAAATCAGATGTAAAACTTTCTTCCTCACTAAGTAAGATGAACTGCAGAGAAGATGAAGACTCCATTGACAAAGCTTGAATTAAAATTTACTAATATTCAGATATGGAATTAAATCGAAAAGCGAACGGCTAAACATGCAATCCTGAGTTTACAAGGACTGCCTAGTATGCAAGGTGACAGAAACTGAACAGCGACGACTCCCACACATTCTCCTTGAGTTAAAACCGGTCAGAACTTACGAAATTGTGCAAAATAAACAGATCTCACCTACGAAGTAAACTTGACTTGCGATTAACAGAAATCAATGTGAAATTAATATATCTAACTAACTAGGCAGAAATAATAAGATCATGACAAAGATCTAAAAGTAAACGAACACCAACTTCATTTCAAAACGAGATCTAAGCATACGATGTTCAAAGAAGAAACTAAGTACTCCCTCCTCCCATAATAGATGTCACACTTTCCTTTTTAGTTTGTCCCACAAAAGATGTCACATTTCCCTTTTTGGAAAAAGCTCTCTCTCGCATTAATATATATACTATTTTCTCTCTTCACCTAACACACAAAATAACATCTCCTAAAATCCCGTGCCAATTCCCAAGTGTGCCATCTATTATGGGACGGAGGGAGTACGATTCATGTCAAAAGGAAACAAAACACCACAAGTTAAGACTACGGAAACTTAAACATAAAACGATAAAGATTGTTTGGGCTCCTAGGAGCGATGAAACAGTGATCCTTCTAACAACTACGACGGACTGGAACGGCGGCGACTCCCCTTCGGCTGATGGCCGAAGTCTTCATGGAAATAGTTGGACTAAGAGCGAGGAATGAGAATTAATGGAGCTAGTCACCATGTACGGAACTTTTGGAACCTCCGAAGTATCTGTTTCTCTTCATGTGACCTTCTATTTATAGGGTGGCTTGCCCAAATTTCTAGGGCTGCCTCTTCATGTTAATTATAGTCTTTACCCCTCATATAGTTGGTCGTTTCCTAGCAATTCTTCCTTCTCCATCTCGAGCTCCATGGCATGCATCATAGTCAGTATTGCACCCTTGATATGCTCGGATTTTGTACTATTTTAAGGTCTTTATTTGGTCCGTTTTTAATGTCAAAATCACATTTTATGTCCATATTTTGTATATTTTATCTATTTTGGTATTTTGTTTTGTGAAAAATGTACAAAATAGAGATGAAAAAGGGCATGAAAACGTGAAATTCTGGAAGCTGGAACTGAGCGCAACCCAGCGGCCCGCTGGACACAATGCAGCGATCGCTGGAAACGAGTCCAGAGAGTTCTGGAGTTTTCCAGCGGTCACTGGACCCGGTCGCGCAGCAGTCCCAGTCTTTGAAAGATATTCGCTTTGGTACCAAGATCATCTCAATCGGAGTATGTTAGAGAAAGTTATGGCCATTCTACGAAGACTGCGTAATGTTGTCAAGTACTGGCGGGAATTTAAAGAAGGAAAGAATCTATTACATTGTTAAGCCAAATCTTTTCCTTAACCTATGGGGCACGAAAATTCCATCTTTCCTAATACTTGGAGGACACCTTTTACCATGTTTAAAACTTTTTCAAGCCTATAAATACCCGCTCAAGCTTCATCAAAAATAGATCTTCTTTTTGCCATATAATTCTAGAGCATAAATTTGAGAGTTCTTCATTGTTCAAGAGGTTGAAGAAGGAATCAAGAGAAGATCAAGGCTACAAGGATTCACCCTTTGGGTTTTATTACTTTAGTTCTTATGTTCACTTTGTTTTCCCTTCATTCTATGTTTTTAGCTTATTCAATTATGTGTAACTAAATTCATAGGATTCTAGGGATGTGCTAGTAACGACTTTGGTTATACAATTCCATTTTTCTATTTAATATTCGTTTTGTTTTTATTTTGTTTCTTCCCTAAGTTGTTTTATAATACTTCACGTTTGAGTGACACATTCGGTGATGATTTAATATAACTTCTTACATAATCGTGAGAGGAGGTTAGCGAGTTAGATCCACTAAGTAGGCACTACAATTAGCTTCCCTTAAAACGGCGCGGTTAAGTGAGGACTTTTCAAGGATTTTAGGAGCTTTTAGGAGTTACGGATCTAGGATTGACAACCCTAGTGTTAGCTATGCTAGTGTTAGGACTTATTATGATCCAACCTCTGCGCCTCGGTTTCTGCAGGCGCTGGTTAGGATGGACCAGCTGGGATATCCTAACTTCCGTTTCCGACGTAGAGATGTCGGTTGACCCAGCTTCTTTGGTGGTTAGTTTTGATAATTTTTCGTTTCTCGATAGCACAGATGATCCTGACTTGTGGGACCTCTATTTGGCTTCTTCATGTTCTTGCTTAGATCCTAGTCACTTTTGGGCTAAGATCATGTTGTTAGAACATTTTATTTTGATATTTTTACGGGTTGGAGGTCTGCCTAAACCTCCCGCCCACAAAGGGCGTTTTTGTAAAAAAAAAAAAAAAATCTATGCTTGTGCCGCATGGGCAAAACTTATGTGACTCGTTCTACCGAAGTTTAAACTGTGCTAGGGTATTGTAGTTGGGATTTCTATAACCATAACTGTGAACGCACATCCCTGGAATTCTCTTATCTCTCATAGTTTACCTCTTCAATTATTTGCAATTAGTTGTTTTCTTGCTTTCAAATTGTTTTTAATTTTCAAAATTCTCAAAACTTTTGGTTTTCCAAATAGTGAATGAAGTTTAGTAGAAGGTAGACAGTCTGTGATTGTTTACCCCGTGATCGATATTCAGTACTGACCTTTAGCTATACTATTCCTACTCTGTATACTTCTTTTTTTTAATAAACACCTTCACGGTTGAGGGTTAAATAGGACCCTCATTCCATATATATCAACCGAAGAATTTACAAAGGACTCTCCCAAAAGTGGATCATCTTTGGCAAAAAACAAAGAAACACCAAACAACAACCATCCAAGAAAACAAAAAACTATCAAACCCTGAAGCTAGGCATCCCTATACTATCCAAACTACAAAAAGCTTCTGCCCTTGCAGGCACAGAATCCTTGTTGAAAATCCGCATATCCGATATTCCTCTCCAAAGTTTACCAAAAAATCAGCCGCCATATTTTCTTCTCTTGGAATGTAAGACACTCTCCATCTAATGCTCCGCAATTCTGCTCTAATCCTTACCAAAGTATGTCGCACATTGTCTGCACCAAGCTGCGAGGAATTGATCGAACCCACAATCAACTCCGCATCTGTTTCCAGCCAAATGTGATTTCTGTGTTGTTTGGCAATAGAGATTCCCATCAATATCGCTGCCATTTCTGCCTCCAGCCCCGAAGCCACCCCTATATTCGCTACAAAGGCCACCACAATATCCCCAAACTGGTTACCCACCACTCCCCCCCCACAGTCCGAGATGAAGGTTGAAAGGCACCATCCGTATTCACTTTTATTCAGCCAGGGTCAGGCGGTCTCCACTGAACCTTCCCCTACCTGAAGAAGTTGACAAACTCTTCCCCTGGGCAGCTATCTTCCCACTGATCTGGCCATATAACTTTTGACAGCACCAGGTTTCTTAAATAGTTTTCCACCTTCCTAATCACATTTTCCACCAAAAATTTCTTCTCTCTATGAACACAATCGTTTCTTTTCGTCCAAATCAAATAAACCAGAATACGAGACAAGGCACAATGAGACAAACATGGTTTTTCTGTCGGGGATGCGAGTATTTATGCCACCATCGAAGTCGGCCATCAATATTGACACCGTCTCCACACCCTTTTTGCTGCATCACCATTAACGAACAGGTGCAATCCTGACTCCTCATTCGGCTTATTACAACATCTGCACTTCGAGGCCAAGGAGACTCCCCTCCATTGGAGTTTCACATCAATTGGAACTCTGTTGGCCAGAAGCCTCCACAGAAAGACAGAAATTGTTGGCAAAATGCACTTGTTCCAAATAGACTTATGCACCTCCTTTTTCTCCACTCTACAACTAACCAAATTCCATGCCGAAGCAACCGAGAAGTTCCCACTAGGCGTGAGAGCCCATCTCCCTCTGTCCTTCTCCCTTCTGTCAAAAGGAATCTGCAGGATCTGCTCTATCACCTCAGGCGGCATGCCCCACTCCTCGTTCAAACGCAAAAGCTCCTCCTCATCCCACTGCTCTCCACACCAGAAATCACTCACCTTTTGTGGCTGCAAAGCTACTCCCTCCCCCACGTAGTTTACTAAAGGAACCTCCGAGAGCCATGTATCATACCAGAAACAGATCCTCCCCTCACCTAGAACCCATCTAACAAAACCACGAGTTTTCTGACCTGCCTTACACATTCTTCTCCACATCGGGATAAACCTTTTAGACTTAGTCAGCACCGGTGGGAAGAAGATAGAGAAATATTTACACCTCATATAGCTTGCCCAAAGGGATTCCTGGGAATTTCCACCACATCTTGTTACTGAAGGCCTCAACTACATCTGCCAAACGTCTGAGTCCGAGGCCTCCCTCCTCTGTTGGCAAGCAAACTCTCTCCTATTTGATCCAGTGAGTTTTGTTTGCCGTGTAGCACGAGCCCCAAAGAAACCTCGCAAGGACCTGTTCAATCTTCTTCATGGCCCCCCTTGTAGGCTCCAAAGCCTGAAAAATATGGATCAGGATTGCTCCAAGGACATTTTTTTATCAAGGTCAGCTGGCCCCCAAAGGATAACTGCCTATGGCTCCAGCTGTGAATTCTCTCTGAGATTCTGTCTCGGATGAACATAAACAAGTTAGTACGTTTGCGGCCTCGATAGACCGGGACTCCTAAATAGGTAAAAGGTAACCTCCCCTGCTGATACCCACTAGCCTCTGTAATCTCTGCAACCCAAGAATCAAATTTCTCATCTACAAAGAAGCAGCTTTTTCCCACATTTACCCTCTGCTCCGAGACCGCCATATAGTGATTAAGACACTCTGAGATCTTCAAAATGGCCGACCTCTGGGCCTGCGAAAAAATTATAATATCATCTGCATATGCCAAGTGGGAAACACCAAAGGAATACATTGTTGTTCGATACATCATATCCTCTTTTCCCAGAAAAAGCCGGTCCAAGAGTCTCGATAAGTAGTCTGCCGCCAAAATAAACAGCGTGGGGGAAATGGGATCACCTTGTCTCAAACCACAAGTAGATTTTAAAAACCCGGCTAGACAGCCATTAATTAGAATATAAAACCAGCACGAAGAAATGCACCGCTCGATGAAAGACACCCACTTATCTGAAAAACTCATCTTCTTCATGATCTTTATTAGAAACAGCCATCGAACTTTGTCATAAGCTTTCTCCATATCTAACTTCAACACCATATTAGGGGTTGTGGTCCCTTCCAAACTTCATGAAAAAGTTCTTTAGCCAGAAGTACATTATCACTAATCAATCTCCCTTTAATGAAGCCGCATTGATTCGGAACTGTAACCATTGGCACCAATGGAGCCATTCTTGAGGAGAGAAGCTTGGAGATAATCTTATTCATCACATTACACAAGCTTATTGGTCTGAATTCCGACCACTTAGAGGGATTCTTCTTTTTAGGAATAAGCACAATCATGTTCATTGCAATTCCTCTTGGTATGCTAGCCCCAGCGAAGAAATCAGCCACTGCCTCAACATCTTTCCTCACTATCTCACAACAAGCCTGAAAGAAAAGGGCAGAGTAACCATCTGGACCCGATGCACTATCAGCCTTTATTTCAAATACAACCTTCCTGATCTCTTCCTCAGACGGAGTCCTCTCAAGGGCCCTCCTCAGTAAGGATTCCATTATCATCCTCTATCATGTGGATTCTTGCCTTTGTTCTTCTTTGTTTAACCCATCCTTGAAAGAATTTAGAATTTCTTTCGCCTTCTGCCAGCCATTTCACCTCCGCTTTTTGTTGCCAGAAACCTTCCTCCATTTTTAGTCGAAGCAGGTATTCAGCTGCTGTTCTGTGCATTTCCATTATTGATAGGGGAGAAGGGTCCTGCTCATAATTCAGAATAGCATCTTGAGCTTCCATCTCAGTCTTCTTAAGATTGTCAAAAATATTTCCAAACACCATTCTGTTCCAGATTTTCAAGCATTTCTTCAACCTGCTAAGTTTTATCTGAACATTAACCAACCCAAATGTCCCTGTACTCTCTTTCCAGCTTCAATTCAGGAATGGTGGCCTTGCTCTTTCCAGAATATGTGTGGTGCCTTACACATATATTCTGAAACCGGAATGGGGGCAACTTGCCCACCCCTCACTAAGAAGTGGACAATGATCCGATAGGATTCTCAGCAGATTAGATACTCTAGTTGCTTCGAACAAATTTGCCCACCCCTCACTAAGAAGGACTCTATCAAGCTTCTCAAAGATCTCTCCTCTCGACCAAGTGAACCTCGGTCCATCTGCCCCTACATCCAATAACTGGCAGTCGCATATTGTTTCCGCAAATTCCAGCATTTCCCTCGTTCTGTTATTACTACTACCTTGTCCTTCATCTTCCGACACAAAAATGTTAAAGTCTCCTCCCACAAGCCACGGGAGCATGTCCATTCTCGCAGCTAAATTACTGAGTTTGTTCCACATCAGAATTCTTCCCACTCTAGAGCATTTTCCGTAAGCCACTGAGATAAAGAACGGAGTTGGTAACATTGTTGAGACACAACGAGCATGAAGAATTTGCTCCGAATCATCCCATTCATCCACCTCAATCCCCTGATCAGCGAACATCCAGATCTGTCCATTACTGTTAACACCTTTATATTGCAACCCAAACTTTCTGCTAAAAAATCAGGTATCGGACAAGTTAGTGGCTCAATTATAGCCAACACAACAACTTTATGCTTAATGATATTCTAGGTGTTGATGTTCGCTACACCCCTAGCGAATCATGATATTAAATGACATATCAACCTTCAAGGGATGGAGCCAAGGTAAGGACCTTTACCTTTTTTGGTTTGTTGGAATCATCCTGCCCCTTTACACGCTCAGGGACCGAACCTCTCTTATCTAGGATGCTCCTCCGAGAAGTCCCAGGGTCCCCATCTGGATCATCATCCATGTCCCAATCCATTTCGTCTTCATAAACCTCAGAATCAAAGTCACCATTAGGAAGCACCCGGTATTATTGAGGGGGGCAAGAGGAGGCATAATTACCTAACTCAACAAGTGACTCATCCCATGACCTTAAAAGAGAGAACCTATTTCCCAACCGTCTCGGAGACGAACCCCTGCTTCCTTCTCCCCTGGTCGCCACGCCCGGCCCTTTCTGTTCTCTTTCTAATGAGACTGTCCTTCTACCTCTCTCTCCAGGACCCTTTCTTCCCTGCCTTCTCCTTTGGGAGATGAACTCCCCCTCATCCTCCTTACCACACACTCCACTAAGGACACCTCTGGCTGGCCCTCATCACAAACCTGACCCTCAAGGTCACCCCCCTTATCACCTTGGAAACCAGAAGACAAGACCGAGGCCACATCTTGAGCCAACTCACGCTCCTTACCCGAACATCCTTCCTCATTTCCCCCTTTCATCCCAAAATTTCCTTCCCCCTTCTCCCTTTCTGTAACGCCCGTACTTTTTAAGTACTAATTAATATATGTCGTGAATTAGTTAAAAGGAATTTCTGTCGTCATGCTATGCTTCTCGTTATTTTCTTTATAATGGAGTATAGATTTACGTGCTTGGTATGAAATGAGACGTCCCTTTTATTTAAATGATGGAGGTTATTGGGAGGCGTGTTTGAAAGTCTCGTTGAAGTAATAATGTTGATGTTACTATACTTGGCATGATTGAATGAGATGGATTTTATAGTACTTGGAATAACACCAAGTTACTACGAGACAAATAATAATTTGTCTAAACGAAAGGAAACGAAAAAAATATAAGAAACAAACAAAAATAAATATATAAGAACTTGGGCCGACCCAAGTAAAGATAAATTAAAGTCCCAATGTCCTTAACAATTTTAAAAGAGTGTTGGGCCATCAAACTCTCTTATTTTCCCCAACTTGAGCCCAACTCCACAAATAATATGTTGGGCCCAATTTATTCCTAAAATTTTGTACAAGCCCAAAATCCTTCCCTCTCTCCCCCACGCCAACTCTAAGCCTCTCAATCTTCCATGATTTTCCATCTTCCACCTCTCACTCTTCCATCTTCCAATCTTCAATTCTACAATCAAAGGTCACAAGTTAAATATCAGTTTCTTCACTTCCACATACATTTTTTTCATCTGCAAATTTCAAGCAAATCCAGAGAGAGAGAGAGAGACGAGAGAGTGAGAAGCTGAAGAAAAAAACTGATGTTTTTTTTTCAATTGCACACAAGACAAGCCAAGCCAAGGAGCTCATCCCTTTCGATCCCACCAAGTTCATAGCAACGAAGGTATAATCCCTTCCCTTTGATCATTGTTATACAAAGCATATCATCACACAGTAATCCCACAAGTAATCCGATCAAACAACTTAATCTAACACCTTAAATCCAAACGCCAAAAAGAATATAACTTTGAGAGGTTGTGTGGTGTGGTGTGGTGAGGAGTAAGATTCAGACAATTGTACTAACGTGTGTGATTAATCAGAATGCCTCCCAGACGTGCAGCGGTTCATAACGAAAATGAGGCCAGTAATGAAACCCAGTGTAGCGTGGGACCCGAGGGACCACCACCACCACCACAACCAGAACGAAACGTTGAAAAGGAATTTCGAAAAGAATGCCCTCTGGTGTTTGATGGAATGGGAGATCCGGCCAAGGCTGAAACATGGATACGTGCCATAGAGTGCATATTTAAATTCCTAAGGTGCACCGATCAGGAGCGCCTATCTTGCGTGATCTACCAGCTCACTGGGTTCGCAGAATATTGATGGGAGACCAAGCAGCGAACGATGTCGCGTGAACAACTGGACGCCCTAACTTGGGAAAACTTCAAGGAGGAATTATATGATAAATACATTCTAAGGAGTTACCGTAAAGCTAAAGAGGCCGAATTTTACTATCTGAAGCAAGGGCGGATGACAGTGACTGAATATGACCGTGCCCTATGCGATATGTCTCGTTATGCACCAGAACAAGTGAATACCGATGAGAAAATGGCGGAGAAATTTTGTGCTGGTCCAAGGCACGAAATAAGAATGGCTTTGGCATGCCGTGGAAGGCTCTCGTATTCCGAATCACTGTCTCGTGCTTTGGATGTGGAGGAAGCAATGCCTACTACTCCAACACCACCTACACCACAACAGAATTTCCGTGAAAAGAGAAAGTGGGATTGGAACCGAGAATCCTTTTACAACAAAAGGTTCCAAGGTACCCCAAACTCTGCACGGGGTAAGGGAAAACAAGCTACTCCCTACCAAGGTGGGGAGTACCGTCAGAGAGCGCCTCCCTGCATCAAGTGCCAAAAGAATCACTTAGGTGAATGCAGAATTGGGACTAATGTATGCTACAAATGTGGCGGAGTCGGACACTTTGCCAAAGAGTGCCCGAGCAACAACAATGCTGGTTATGAGGAGGCTACATGAGAACTCGAGGATAAAAGGAAAGAGAAGTGCCCGGAGTGTTTGTTAGAGATGAGCAAATTTCGGGACGAAATTTCTGTTAAGGTGGATAGAATGTAGCGCCCGTACCTTTTAAGTACTAATTAATATATGTTGTGAATTAGTTAAAAGGAATTTCTGTCGTCATGCTATGCTTCTGGTTATTTTCTTTATAATGGAGTATAGTATTTACATGCTTGGTATGAAATGAGACGTCCCTTTTATTTAAATGATGGAGGTTATTGGGAGGAGTGCTTGAAAGTCTCGTTGAAGTAATGATGTTGATGTTACTATACTTGGCATGATTGAATGAGATGGATTTTATAATACTTGGAATAACACCAAGTTACTACGAGACAAATAATAATTTGTCTAAACGAAAGGAAACGAAAAACAATATAAGAAACGAACAAAAATAAATATATAAGAACTTGGGCCGACCCAAGTAAAAATAAATTAAAGTCCCAATGTCCTTAACAATTTTAAAAGAGTGTTCATCAAACTCTCTTATTTTCCCCAACTTGAGCCCAACTCCACAAATAATATGTTGGGCCAAATTTATTCCTAAATTTTGTACAAGTCCAAAATCCTTCCCTCTCTCCCCCAAGCCAACTCTAAGCCTCTCAATCTTCCATGATTTTCCATCTTCCACCTCCCACCCTTCCATCTTCCAATCTTTAATTCTACAATCAAAGGTCACAAGTTAAATAGCAGTTTCTTCACTTCCACGTACATTTTTTTCATCTGCAAATTTCAAGCAAATCCAGAGAGTGAGAGAGAGAGACGAGAGAGTGAGAAGCTGAAGAAAAAAAACTGCTGTTTTTTTTCAATTGCACACAAGACAAGCCAAGCCAAGCCAAGGAGCTCATCCCTTTCAATCCCACCAAGTTCATAGCAACGAAGGTATAATCCCTTCCCTTTGATCATTGTTATACAAAGCATATCATCACACAGTAATCCCACAAGTAATCCGATCAAACAACTTAATCTAACACCTTAAATCAAACGCCAAAAAGAATATAACTTTCAATGAGAACTTATCTTGCGGGTTGAATCGGGGTGGTTCGAAGTTGTTCCGGGCCTGTTCGGAGTGTTTTCGGGGGGGAGGCAGCGGGCAGCGAGCAGCGTCCTCTCTTCTCGCTGCAGCGGCGGCTGGCGAACAGCAGCGACGGCGACTCTAGACAGCGACAGACGACGGCTGTGGCTGGACTCTGCGACGGCGGCTTCGGCGGGGTAGGACGACTGCAGCAGCAGTAGCGGCGGCGTATGACAGACGACGGCTGCGCTGACAGCACCGTGGCAGCGGCAATTTGTCTTCCCGGTGAGCAGCGGCCGGCGACGGGGAGTGAATTGGCGGAGACGGTGACCAATTGTAGAAAAAACATTGTTGAAGAGAAAGAGGGAGATTGAGAGAATGAGAGAAACAGATAGAATGGGGAAGAGAATAGGGATGTGGGCCTTTTTGTTTTTTTGAATTGGGCCTCACTGATTTAAATTGGGATAAATTTTAAAGATGGGCTCCATTTAATTGTTTGGGCTTTAATATATTAATTGGAGGTATAAGGTGGGGAAATAATTAAGCTTTGGGGCTTTTAAATAAATCTTTGGGCCAATAATTAATTGTGGAGAATTTCTTAAGTAATTCTTGATTAATGTCAAGGATGAATAATATATCTCAAGTCCGAAATAAATATAATTTTCGAATGGAGATAATCGCGATAATTTACTTATGCGCTTGAATAATTTTGAGGCTTCGTAATACGATACCATGGAGAAAATACGAGGAGCCAACGGAGGAAGTATTGGTGAAAGAGGCCGACCGGCGTCGCCCGCGACGCCTTGGGCTGCCGCCGAATAATAAAAAATGCATGAAAACCGAGAAACGAGATAAAAGACTTTAATTAGAGTGCATGCATTCTAAATGTTTTCTTTCTTAAGATTGATGTGTACTTTATTTACAATGATGTGTATATGGTGAGATAAGGGTGGTTTAAATGTTATGTCATGCCGTATTTTATGTTTTGAATTGCCTATCTGATTGTCTACTAGAATAATGTTCTACTAGACTTTGATGGTTAACGAATTCGGTCTAACTAGGGTCTAAGCCCTACTTAGGCTAGTGCACTGATGGGGATCGTGAGCCGTCCCTTGGGTCGGCCGGTTCAGTGATCGAGTTTGTGGCCACATTCTCGTTTCACATGATGGTTCAGATATGGTACACGATGGAGGATGATGATGATGGGCCGCGCAGCCATGTTTTACGATAGAAATGATTTTAGTGTTTCTCGGCATTTTTTTTAATGTAAAACCCGAGTTTCACTCAACGTTGGCTTGACATAACTTTATCGATAAAATGTATTTTGGGCATGAGTTCACTGAGTGCATCAAGTACTCAGCCCCTGCATGTGTTTTCCCTATGTGCAGGTTGAGCGTTGACGAGGACGGAGGATGTTGAGCATTTGGACAAACACAGTATTCAATAAGTGTTCCGGTTGCTATTGTGTCTTCATACATAGTAGTAGCAATCTCTCAAATGCTTCCGCTATGTCAAGTTTTAAAACTCTTATGTTTCCATAATCTGTTGGACTATTTTTTTATACAAACTTTGTTGCTTCGTGATTTCAGACTATGGTTTGGAAATAAAGTTTCATCTTTTGGTCTACATGTCGTACCCCTTGATTGTTTCTCTTTCTTCCCCCGCTTCTTAAACCCCCCATTAGTCACGACCCACCATACTGTCTATCCTTAGGAAGTGCGGTTGTGACACTTTCGTTCTCCGCAAAATAGGGGACATCTCTTCTCATTTGTTTCGGTCTCTGGCCGTTCACATAACAGACATCACTAGGATGGCCTACGTGCTTGCAATCATGACAGTACAGCGGGATGCGGTCCCATTTAACAGATTGCCTAACTTTTCTCCCTTGGAGTTCTAAGATGATTTCTTCCATCGATGCCTTGGAGATATCTATCTCGATGCATAATCTAGCGAACGAAAGCCTGGATTGAGCAATAGTAGCATGATCCACTTGTATTGGTTCCTGCAAAAGACTTCCGAAAGAAAATAAAGCCGACTTTTCAAAGAGATGGATCGGCAGCCTAATCAGATTACACCACACAGCCGCAATGGGGGACTCGAAGAGAGGATCAAATTCCGGTGTCCACTTAAAAACCCTCATGGGATGTCGATCAATAAACCACACCGGCATTCCATTTGGACCACTCAATAACTTTGCATAATCCGCCAGTAAATTAAATTGAATGAGAACATGTTTTGCATTTATATACCTCCAAGAAAACTCACCTGCAAACCTCATACCCTGTAAAGCCCTATGGATATGAAGAGAGGAGGGGATTGAATGTGAAAACTTTCCAACAATAGCATGTCCAAGTTTTTCCGCTAGGAAAGATGTATCCGATCCCGAAAAATAGATTGAAGGGAGCCCTGAGCTTTCACCAACGATCCCGATCTTTCTGTTTTTCTCTAGCTCGAAGCTGACCTGATCCCTGCGTTCTGATCTGAGATTATTTACCCAGGTGAGCCTGTTATTTTTACCCCCATTCCATTTACCATTGTCTGTCTTGGACCCTTGTCCTGCCTTCTGCTCATCCTTGTTTGTTCCTTTCTGACCTTCTTGATGGCTAAACGAAGAGTTAGCAACCACAGTAGAGACATCCTCTCCCGATTTCTAGTTCCTCAGATTATCACGAGCATACCCCGAAGACTCTCTGCCTCTTGCTTTTCCCTTGTATAGGTTGAGGATTTCCTTGCTCAACGGAGGGAATTCCTCATCAATCATCATATTCCCCTGCTGTGAATCTCTAGCAAGCTTAAAATCTTTCCTTCCTTCACCAACAGACACAATAGTACGGTCACGACCGCCCTTCTAGGGTATAATAAATGTGGCGATCGTGACTTAACAGGACTTAAATGCAATCAAAGAAAAGGGCTAGGGTTTTATAAAAATGGGTTTGACCAAGGAAATAAATGAACAATAAATCAAGAGAAAAAGGTCAGGGTGACGCTTTGACAGATGGACCAAAGGAGAAAACAATTATAATAATTGGTATTCAAGATAACAAAGGGTTCAACGTACTCCAAAACGTATCATGTCTTTAGATTCTAAACGGAACTCAAAATAGTGTCAAGATCAAACAATAAGTAAAACAGGTTTCAGCGGAAGCATCTAAGAGAAGAGTGAAGTTATGTGTGAAGACACAACGACACTCACAGATCAAAGATAAACAATTCATTCTTTAATTAACTTGCTCAACACCACCATACTCTCGCCCCCGCTCAACCTGCACATAGGAAAACACATGCAGGGCTGAGTACTATAAAGATACTCAGTAGACTTATGCCGAAAACATTTTCATAAAAATTATTATTTATCATGCCATACATACGTAACCATCGGAGTTTAGCTTTAGAAAGGCTCGAGGCACTCAAAATCATTTCCCATTGTAAAAGTCGACTGATCAGTCATTTTCCCATAGACGTTAGCCATATCTGCCAATACATGACTTGGAATGTGGCCACAAACCAAGTCACTAGACCGGCCAGCCCGTACGCTAGCACACAGTCTACCATAGGTGTACACTAATCCAAGTAGGGTTTGCGGCCCTACGAGGACCCGAATTCGATTTAAATAATAGTGACAAAAGCCACATCAGATAGGCACGTTAAAATCAAAATACCGCATGATAAATATATTTGCATTCCCATCGATAAGATATTTAGGACATGGTCCTTATTTAAAAGAAAGCCCACCTCGACGGCTTAGATATCAAGTACTTTCTTCTCCTTGCTATCACACTGAGAGCGCGAGTTATCACCTTTAAAATTTATGTGTATCATAAATCAGTCTCAATTATCGACTCAAAATCATGCATGTCCCCAACGTTTCCCTTTTCCCATCAATTTGTTTTATCAACATAAGGAAACAAACCATAGCACACATCAACGTACAACACATCACTACAAGATAGAATGGGTTCCTTAACACATATGCACATGTATATCATTCAAAGCTTAACAACATAGATTATATTTGCATGAGTTAAATCTGGCAGAAAAGCGCAGTCGTTTTGTAAAAATCATTAAAAATCCATCTGACCACCGTTGGGGCTGAAATTTTACCACAATCCATTATACACATCAAAGGTAATCCAGTTAAAATTTCACATCAAAATCATATGTTTAGGTTGGTCAAATCAAAAACGAAACTCTCTGGTCAAGAATATAAATTCTGACAGAACTGCGCAGTCGACTTCAAAAATTCATTAAAAATATTATTTCGACCAAAAAGGCTGATATTCACACACAACACAGAAGACACCTTGAAGTTTACTCAGTTAAAATTTCGCACCAAAATAAGATCGTTTGGTCAGTCAAACACACGTCGGAATCTACTGTCCGAACACCACCGTTGTCATGCTTCCAAATTTCGAATTAGGGTTTATCAAATATTCATCCCAACGTATATATTCATACTTCCAACACGAAATCATGCTTCAAAAAGATCTCACCATCATGTTCTCATATATTCACATAGCATTCACCACAAATCATCCACAAGTTCATTCGTAAACAACCTAAATGCATATACATATCCTTTTTTTCATGTAACCATCAATCCCACCCGATTAAATATTAGATCTACGATCTCTACACTTATTATATGCATGATGGAATCAAAATCAAGGTTTCAATGGAGAGGGTGAGGAAAAGAAATTCAATTATACCTTTCTTGATCAAAAGCAATCGGTAGAAACAAAGTATAATCTTGATTCTTCAACAATTCTTAAGGCTTCAACTTAAATCTTCTCAAAAGATGAAGAATTTATGGTGAAAAATAGAAGAAAAATTGGGAGAGAGTGGGGAGAAGTGAGGCGTGAATTTCAAGGGAGTGGGAGGCGTGTATTTTGTGATTTAGGTTTAGGGTTTCTCTCTTATTTATAGAGTGCAAGATATAATCTTTAATTAAATAAATTAAAGATTTGAAAAGATATGGAGGAGTGGAAGTTGGCGTGAATTAGGAGAGAAAATAGGAGGAATTCGAAATCTAGGCTATTTATTTAGCCTATGATTTAATTTGGTATTTCACAGAGTAGAATAAAATAATACGGAGCAGAATAAAAATAATAATCCTCCCAATAATATATGGAGTAGGCGATTTTTATTCCTTCTCCCACAAGGAAATAAATTCAAATCCTAATAAAAATAGGATATGGCAAGATCTCCTTGGTGTAACGCATAGGTGTCGTTTTTCTCATGGAGAGAATAAGGAATAATTGGACTTTGGATTTAATTTGGATAAATATCCCAAGCAATTAATTAAATCCAGGGTAAAATAAGATTTCTTCTCCAATAATAATAGGGGTCGAAAATGCCAATTGAATACTGATGCTCCTATTTAATCTCACTCATCCCTTAAGAAATAATGTGCCACAATATATTTCACCCCGCATAGATTATTCACACAGCCACGTCACAATTTCAACCATTTTCACTTCCACCACATATTCTCAACACTTTGACCTTTCAATGGCCACGTCATATGTTCCACATCTTCGACTATTCAACAGCCACGTCATATGCTCAGCGGATTTGACTAATCAAATCAAATCTAAATTCCAAAACGCAATTAGGTCACACAGAAAACATGCAATTAATTCACTCATCATTTAATCCACATACTTCACGGCATTAAAACATTTAATGCAAAATTTTAGGGTACGAAAATTAGGGTTCAAAAAGTGGGGCGTTACATCCTACCACTCTTAAAAGAAATTTCGTCCCGAAATTTGGTACCTTCATGAGAAGAGTTCAGGGTACAATTCTATCATCTTGTCCTCAAGCTCCCCACGTGGCCTTTTCGTGCCCGTGGTTTCTCCACAACACTTTTATACTAGCATTCGATTTATTTCTCAAATTCTGAACCTTTCTGTCCAGGACCATTTAGGGTCTGTCCTCGTAGCTCAAGTCAGAATTCAACGTAACTTCTTCGTAATGAATCACATGCTTTAGGTCAAACACGTATTTCCGCAACTGAGATACGTGAAAGACGCTATGCACATTTTCGAGACTTGGCGGTAGCGCCAGTCGGTACGCAACGGGTCCTACTCCTTCTAGAATTTCATGAGGCCCGATAAATCGCGGTTTCAACTTTCCCTTAACACCAAAACGCGTTATCCCTCTCGACGGGGATACTTTGAGGAAAGCTTTATCGCCGGCTTGAAATTGCAAGTCGGTTAGTCAGACATCTGCGTACGACTTTTGTCTGTCCTGGGCTTCTTTAATTTTTTTTCATGAATTTGTCGAACAAATTTTAATCATTTCTTTAACTGCATCGGGTCCCAGTACTCTTCGTTCACCAACTTCATCCCAAAAGAGCGGCGATCCACACTTTCTTCCATACAAGGCTTCGTACGGCACCAAGTTTATCGTTGCTTGGAGACTGTTGTTGTAAGCGAATTCGATCAGCGGTAGCACTGATTCATACTTCCTCTGCGGTCGATCACCACGGTTCTTAACATGTCCTCGAGAGTTTGGATCGCCCTCTCGGATTGTCCATCGGTCTGCGGGTGAAGCGTCGTGCTAAAATTCAATCGAATTCCAAGCTCGCGTTGCAGACTCATCCAAAATCTTGAAGTGAATTTCGGGTCACGGTCAGACGTGATTGTCACTGGGACTCCATGCAGTCGTACTATTTCCTTTATGTAGATCTGAGCTAGCTTGCTCGATCCATGCGTTACGGGAATCTGTATGAAATGCGCACACTTGGTGAGTCGATCTATAATTACCCATATGTCACTATTCCCTTTTTGCGTCTTTGGCAATGTCGTCACAAAATCCATGGCGATGTGCTCCCATTTCCACTCGGGAATTTCTAGTGGTTGCAACTTTCCATACGGTCGTTGATGTAGAGCCTTCACTTGCTTGCAGGCTAAGCAGCGCTCCATAAATGCCGCTATGTCTCTCTTCATGCCATTCCACCAAAAGGACTTTTTCAAGTCTTGATACATCTTCGTGCTTCCCTGGTGAGCGGTGTATGGAGTCTCATGAGCTTCACTCATGATCTCGTTCTTGGGTTCCACGTCGTTTGTTACGCACAGTCTCCCTTCAAAAGTGAGTGCGTTGTCGGACTCCTCACTAAAACTTCCAAATTTGCCAGTTCTCACTTCAATTCGAATTTCTTCAAGTTTCGTATCCATCCGTTGTGCTGCAACGATTCTCGTTCTTAGATTAGGTTCAACCACTAAGGTGGCAATTCGGTCTTCCACTGTTTCAGGTGCCCTTACCACTTCCAATTGCATTTTACTAAACTCTCGTATTAGACTTTCCTCTTCCGTTAGAAAAGCAGCTAGTTGCGAATGGTTCCTTCGGCTCAAAGCATCTATCACTACATTTGCTTTGCCAGGGTGGTAGTTGATGCCACAATCGTAGTCCTTTACTAATTCGAGCCATCTTCGTTGTCGCATGTTCAAATCTTTCTGCTCGAAGAAATATTTCAGGCTCTTGTTGTTCGTAAAGATTTCACATCGAACTCCGTAGAGATGGTGCCTCCAAATCTTTAGGGCATGTACTACTGCTGCTAGCTCCAAGTCATGGGTTGGGTAGTTCAACTCGTGCGGTCTCAATTGTCGTGACGCTTAGGCGATCACTTTGTTGTTGTGCATCAACACGTATCCTAGTCCCACCTTCGAATCGTCGGTGTAGACTACGTAGTTCACTCCAGGCCCCGGCACAGCTAACACTGGCGCGGTGGTCAATTTCTCCTTCAAGAGTTGAAAACTTACCTCAACTTTGGCGAGATCCACTTGGGTTCCTTCTGCCGATACAATGTGTCCAAGAAAGTTTACTTCTTTCAGCCAAAATTCACACTTGCTAAATTTGGCATATAACTTCTCGGTCCTCAACGTCTCCAATGCAATTCGTGGATGCTCCTCGTGCTCCTTCCCGTTCTTCGACTAGACCGGGACGTCATCTATGAAGACCAAAACGAATTTATCCAAGTACGGATGGAATACCCGGTTCATTAATTCCATGAATACTGCAGGTGCATTCGTTAGACTGAACGGCATCACAATGAACTCATAGTGACCATATCTTGTACGAAATGCGGTCTTTGGTATATCCTCCATTCGAACTCTCAGTTGGTGATATCCGGACCTTAAGTCCATCTTTGAAAACACGCCGGCTCCTCAGAGTTGGTCAAACAGGTCATCTATCCTCGACAGTGGATACTCGTTCTTGAGACTCAATTTGTTCAACTCTCTATAGTCGATACATGTTCTCATCGACCCGTCCTTTTTCTTGACGAAAAGCACCGGTGTGCCCCACGGTGAGACACTAGGCCTAACGAATCCTAGGTCCATGAGCTCTTGAAGTTGTATCTTGAGTTTCTCCAACTCTTTAGGCGCCATTCGATACGGTGCCTTAGACACAGGTGTGGCTCCTGGTTCGAGGTCGATTGTAAACTCCACTTGCCGATCTGGCGGCTGTCCAGGTAACGCTTCGGGAAAAACATCTGGAAATTCTCGCACAACAGTGACGTCTTCCACTTTCCTTTCCTCCATCTCCTCTCCGTGGAGATAAACGAGATATGCAGGACGCCCTTTCTTCATCATTGCGGTAGCTTGAAGTGCAGAGATTATAGCGGTTCTCCGGTTCATTGAGATTCCATGGTACACGATGGGTTCCTTTCCCCGGAGCTTGTAGAGATATGAAGGGGTTGGCAGCGGAAGCATGCGCTCTAACGGATCGCATATACGGATCTATTTTGCAGATTATTTAGACAAATTCTATTCGCTTAATTATCACATGTATCATGCTCATAACTTGAATTTCAAACATGCTTTAGAACAAAAAATCCCTAAAACATGCTTGCTACGGAGTTAGCCAATTTACCTCGTCCATTCTCCAAAGAATCGTCGATTGCTCACGCCTTCTCCACGATGATCTTCAATACTAGACTACGGATCTTCTGACTGGTGTCCCGAACTCTATTCCGACATCAGGGTGGGTTGATCTTATCGAAACACTAGGACTTGAATAAAGAAGATAGAAATTTCTCACGGAGGAGGAGCAGAAAATCTCACGGAGGAGAAAATCTTTTTGAAATTTTCGTCCCCTCTAAAATTAGAGTGGGCAAAATTTTCATGACCATTAATTGTGTATCTTTCTGTCTCCTTTATTCTCCTATTTATAATAGTTCATATTGGGCTCAGTCAGGGATCTAAGGAAGGTTTTGGATATGGGCTCCCCCAATTAGCTTTTTACTAATTAAATTGAACCCACAATTTAATACAAGCTTATATTGGAATATTACGAGCAGCCACTACAGAAGTAATATTGAACTCCCCATCCAAATCCGAAATTACAAGTAATCCGGGTTTTCATTTTATTTATTATTTATTTCCCGTGCTTAAGATATAAATGTCCATTAATTAATTAAAGTCTGCTATGGACTTAATTAATTAACATCTTATTAATTCCAAGAGTGGACTTAGCAAGAAACACTTATTTATTATTCATAGAGTAATAAAACTCCAACTGGCCAGTTTCCGAATAATAAAACCTTGTTCAAGCTCCTCTTGAGGACATTATCAAACGAGACTCTCCTCGCGCACGATTCAACATAATAGCAATCCTAGCACCGCTAGATAATGATCACCACTACCCATTATACCTGGTTCGTTGGGTGACGAAAAACCCGCACCTTTGGTAAGTCAAAGTAGTAGATACTCAATGCCGTATGCTCATTGCTAAGGTATGTAGATTAAGAAATAGATATTTATCAAGACCTCGCCTTTCAGTAGATAGCATAAAGACTCTCCCACTTATACACAAAGCAGGTCTTGGAGCTAGATATATCGAACTACCATTCATTTCACATCATGTTTGAAACATGTTGCCACAAATGCAATTTATGTGAAAAATCTGTTTGGTTGTTCTCTGATAATATCTTTTCCACCACTATGTCTTTGATGCGTGCTTGATCTTTAATTAATTTCATCTCTATTTGATTGCATAGCTTATGATCTCGTGTTCCCTTGAGTTAGCCTTTGCTAGAGTAAAAATACTCATAGGCATACTCAAACTTACGATCAAAGCTTCTAGGAGTATACTCCTAATGTAAACACATATAATGAGGATGACTTACTCGATCACTGATTAGTCATAAGACTTAGTCAGTGTAACCCCAAGGTCTTCATAATCTTCCAATCATGTGTTTCTTGCCCTCTATTACATACCTATTAAGATGTTCCATGTAGATGATTTTTTCAAGACTTCTATTAATAGAAAGTTGTCTTGACAATCATGATACATACATTCTAATTATGTAAGTGCTAATAGACAGAAGGATCAAACAAATCTTGGCACAACAACAGCGAGAAGAATGTTCTCGTTGGGTAGAACCCATTGTCATTGTCTAGCCATTTGAGATCCATATTTACACTTGCAAATATACTAGCACCCACTGACTGACACGGTCTGTAGGTAGTATTGCAAGTCTTGTATAACATGTTGTCTATCTTCGAATGTAGTTTGGAATCTATCACCTTTCCAAGGATGAATATCCAAATGAACCAATTCTACATTGTAGTTAAAGGGATTATGTTCAAGTTAATCTAAGACTGCGTCTTACGACACTCTCAGACCCATGAACTTGTTATGTTCCTTAGGAACGCTCCCACTGCGACATGGTTCTTACAATCTTAGGTTCTGAAGTTGATATTATTAGTGCAAAATTTATAATGGTATGAATCCTTGGTAATGTGGAAAATTCGATACCTATCTTTGTCCTGAGAGTCATCACGCTGTTAGGCTTTTAGTTCCTCTCTAGATCTTCATATAAGAATTCTATCTTTGAAGATTACAGAACTAATAATCTTACATCATTTGGGACAACTTTAAAACATACCTCAGTACTCAACTCCAATTACTTGGATACCTTTCCAACATGTGTTGGAACAACATTACACCTTGAGATGTGCCAGACTAAAGTCACTCTAGTCCACAACTCGTGTTTTGTAGAAGGTACTGATTTTGGTAATTTCTTTAAGGTGTATTTCGTTGTATCTACCGTTTATCCCATCAATGATAAGATTTTCATGAGTAAAACTCATCACTTAATCACACTTGTCTTAGAAAGACTTCAGTACCTTCTTACATGACTATCCCATTCTTTAGAAGAATGTTTGGATTCGTCAATGGAGATTAAACTCCCACTACTGATTATAACCCATTGCTCGTCTTCTTATGGTGTAAACAATTAAGACTTGCTAGTCTTTCTATGTCGCACTTGTATAAGTATTCTGAATCACAGAATTCTAACTCATAGTGCATCAAACAGACATTCTCGACTTTCAATCTATTTAACAAACAAATTGTTAAAATCCTAATAGTCTAGATCAGTTTGAACAATAACTAAGTATTTTCTTAGCTTTAAGACTAAGAGCCATAAATTCTTTATCATTCATTGTTTAAGAAGTTGATGTGTTGTTTCATACTCAATCTTGTTGCACTTATATTGTTTCAATACTATGATGCCTTAAACATTAACCATAAAACAATAATTGAGCATTAATAGCTCCCACTGCAACAAATGCCTAACTGGATCAAGATCTCTTACTTAGAAGTTGCACTGTCATGTAAGTCATGTTCCTTCTTTAAAAGAGGTCAATCCAACTTAAAAACATCTTCACTCGCTTCAGACAAACTTTGATGACAATTCAGGCTCTCTCATTTCCATATCTAGTCTTTTGTTCAAATAAACTAGGACTTAGGAAAAATGCAGCCTTCATGAATTCGTCATCTATCTTATTACTTTAGACGATGACTTGAGTCAGAAAACTATTTGAGTGATCAAAAGATTCCTCAAAACATTCTTTCCCTCTATAATATTCCAATCGAATCATCTTGACAGATTCTATTGATATCCATCTTTCATCGTCACTAACCAAGACTTGGCATGCTACTTATAAGAAAATAGTTTGACCTTATTCCTCAAAGAACTTGTCAAGTACATATAAAAAGCATTCTCGAACAATCTTCGTGGAATTATGTCGAGAAAATGGAGGACATGAATCATTGAGTATAAACTCCAAGTTTTAGCGATGAGAATATTATCCATTTTCATTTCTAGTCTACATAATTTTGGCATTCGAGTTCATTTCTTTAAGGAACGCGGACAAAATATGAACGGCATGATGAAGATTTGGCATATAAACTTATTATCACATACTTATGCTCAATACATAATCGCAAATAACCACAAAACAATTATGTATCTTGCAACTGTAAAATTAAAATTTTGTATCCCCCAGATGAGGTCAATACGCATTAAAATCTTACAATTTTACTGGTCACAATCATCGACGAATAGTCCAGAGACCACAGAGTGGCATGGCCGCCTAATGTTGCCTAAGCAAGACCACCGAATTTAGCATTACAGAGTCTCATTTCTACAACACACTCCCATAACAATGCTCATGTGCTGCTAACAAGATCAAACTATCTCATAAATTCTGTGTGAACTTCTGAAACTCGTAGTTTCTTAGGATTATTGTCCCCACAGAGCAGGTGGCGATAATATTGGAAACCGCATTCTAGTTCATACTATTTATATTTGAGAAGTCCGCCTTATGAACTCGTTATTTTTAGGATTATTGTCCCCACAGAGCAGGTAGCGATAATATTAGAAAAAAAACTTCATAAATTGCAGACCAATTGATGAAGACCATATACAACGCACTTGTTGTAATTATCGCTTAGATATTTTTTATTGTTTTTGCATAATTATCACATAAGCAGATAAAGCAGATAATCCACTTACAAAGATAAACACCAAATAAATAGATAAATCCATTTAATGCATGACATTTAAACACACTAGATAATTAATGACAATTATTTAATCGAGTCAAGGGAGAATCAATTAAATAATTATGTTTTATCTTGGATAATTATTATCCAAATTCATTTAGGATTTATCAAGATAGTGTTAACTATCTAAATCCATTTAGGATCATTCTAGATTTTGTTTCGATAAAATCAAATCCTTCAATTCAAGATAACGTTGATCTAGGATTATCATTATTTAAATCGTTCTAGGATATTACTAGATAGAAACGATTCCATCATAATCCATACGATAAATAAAATCCAATCAACCAATATTTATACAAATCTTAATTCTATTTAGAATAGACATCTAGAACATATCAAATATTACTTAGGATTTCTTTGATAAATCAATTTATCTAAATCCAATTAAATTCGGATTTTCTTATATATTATCTTTATCCTAATCTATCTAGGATATAAATCCAAAAGATAAGGATAATCATGGATTAATACTTATTTTAATCCATCTAGGATTTGTCTTAAATCTATTCAAATCCATAGGATAAAATAAATTAATATTAATATTAATCCTAATCCATCTAGGATTTATTCTTGGAGTAAATCCATAGAATAGATAATATTATATTATAATTATTCAAATCCATCTAAGATTTATCTAGGAACAAATCCATATAAATCTATAAGATAAGAATAAAATATTATATTATCACTATCCAAATCTATCTAGAATTTATCTATGAATAAATTCATTTAAATTCATAGGATAAGAATAAAATAATATTATTATTATCTAAATCCAACTAGGATTTTCTAGGAATAAATCCATATAAATCCAATGAATAAGGAAAGAATCTAATTAATCCATGATTTGATATTAAATCAAATCTTATATAATACATAAAATCCGTAAAAGATATATTCAAATCTTATTTCCAAAATAATATCCAAGAATCTAGGGAAATCTTCTCAAAAGATTTTATTTCCATTAAATAATAATATTTAATGATATCTTTTAATAAAATAATTAAATAATCATTAAAATAATCCTTCATCGTTATCTCATAGTACGAGGTTCGCACGAACGATGAACGACAAAAATCCGACGATTTCTTCATCGAAATACGACGCACACGGTGTCTCGGCCACCGGCGCGCAGGTGGCACGCCAGTGTCTCGGCCAGCGGCTCGTCGGGAGTCGCTAGCGTCTCGGCCAGGAGCGTGCGCGTTGGCGCGGCTCCTCTCGGCCAGCGGCGAGCGCTCGTCTCGGCGTCGTGTTCCGACGAGTGTCGATGCTTCCGGCCAGACGCGCTGTCGGGTGGCGCGAGCTCTCGTCTTGACGCCCGTCTCGGCCATCCGAGCCGTCGGGTGGCGCGAGCTCTCATCCAGCGGCGCGCACGGAGGCGCGCCTGCTCTCGGCCAGCTCCGACCGCCCGTCTCGGTCCTTCCGCCTAGCGTTGGAGCTCTCGGCGCCTGGTGTCTCGGTGGTTCTCGGACGAACCACCGCACCTCGCCAGCTTCATGCGTCGATCTCGACGCGGGTGCGTCTGGGGCTTTCGTTCTCGGCCGGCGGCGCGCACGAGCCCTCGCTTGTCTGCGCGTCGCCCTGTGATCGTGGCTCCGACTCCCACTGTCTCGACATCCCTACCAAGATTGCGCATGGTGTGATCCGTCTCGTACGATCGAGTAATTCAAGTTCTTTGATTTGATAGTTCTTGAGTTCATCATGCATAATAAATTAAACAAAACACCAAGAACATGCTTTGAAATCAAATAATACTTGCATACATGAATTTTGCGAAATATAAATCCAAATAATCAGAGCCAAAGCCTGGCTCTGATACCAATTTAAGGGATTGGCAGCAGAAGCATGCGTTCTAACGGATCGCATATACGGATCTATTTTGCAGATTATTTAGACAAATTCTATTCGTGTAATTATCACATGTATCATGCTCATAACATGAATTTCAAACATGCTTTAGCACAAAAAATCCCTAAAACATGCTTGCTACAGAGTTAGCCAATTTACCTCGTTGATTCTCCAAAGAATCAACGATTGCTCACGCTTTCTCCACGATGATCTTCAATACTAGACCACGGATCTTCTGACTGGTGTCTCGAACTCTATTCCGACATCAGGGTGGGCTGATCTTATCGAAACACTAAGACTTGAATAAAGAAGACAGAAATTTCTCACGGAGGAGGAGCTGGAAATCTCAAGGAGGAGAAAATCTTTTTTGAAATTTTCGTCCCCTCTAAAATTAGAGTGGGCGAAATTTTCATGACCATTAATTGTGTATCTTTTTGTCTCCTTTATTCTCCTATTTATAATAGTTCATGTTGGGCCCAGTCAGGGATCTATGGAAGGTTTTGGATATGGGCTCCCCCAATTAGCTTTTTACTAATTAAATTGAACCCACAATTTAATACATGCTTATATTGGAATATTACGAGCAGCCACTACAGAAGTAATATTGAACTCCCCATCCAAATCCGAAATTATAAGTAATTCGGGTTTCCATTTTGTTTATTATTTATTTCTCGGGCTTAAGATATAAATGTCTATTAATTAATTAAAGTCTGCTATGGACTTAATTAATTAACATCTTATTAATTCCAAGAGTGGACTTAGCAAGAAACACTTATTTATTATTCATAGAGTAATAAAACTCCAACTGGCTAGTTTCCGAATAATAAAACCTTGTTCAAGCTCCTCTTGAGGACATTATCAAACGAGACTCTCCTCGCGCACGATTCAACATAATAGCCATCCTAGCACCGCTAGATAATGATCACCACTACCCAATATACCTGGTTCGTTGGGTGACGAAAAACCCGCACCTTTGGTAAGACAAAGTAGTAGATACTCAATGTCGTATGCTCAATGCTAACGTATGTAGATTAAGAAATAGATATTTATCAAGACCTCGTCTTTCAGTAGATAGCATAAAGACTCGTCTTGCTGTTAGATCCTTTCAGTGCTATACCACACCAACGTCATCTTATTTCAATAAGGCTTAGAAATAATCGGACTGACATTGCAACCTTTCACGATAGGTAGCCAAAGCCTATCTAGGTTGTGAAATTCTTCTTCTCTTTTGCAAAGCATTGCCTAGAACCGACTGTAATACCTTAATGTGAGCGCAGCCCACGACCAGTCTACTAAGCAAAAGACGTAGGCTTTGTTTACTTCTTATGCATTTAAATATTTATAAAACATCTTATAAACGCACAAGCAAACACAATGTAATAATATATTGAATCTATTCATGCAAACTGCTCGAATGATACTAAATCAGGTCAAAAGTGGATTGTAGAGTTTTTCCGTACACAAGCAAGATTCTATTCGTGCGAAGTCGCTCAAAACATGCTTTTCAGCATACTAACCCTAACAAGATATTTGTCTCTCCTTACAACGAATCGTCGCAAAATTGGCGGTCAACCAATCCATCCCTAAAATTACGTCGATATCTCCCATCGCCATAACTTGCGGATCGTGAGCGACTAACTTAAGGTTTCCCATAACGATTTCTATGTTCAAGCATGTTCGAGAGATTTCTTTTGTCCCAGCAACTAGTGAAGACACTACCATCTTATGTTCAGATTTGCTAATAGGCAAGCTCAATGTATTCACACACAAATTAGATATGAAAGAATGCGATGCGCCCGTATCAAACAACACAACGACAGGAGTGTCGAAAATTTTGCTCATACCTGTCAGGTTTCCTTTTTCTCGGTCGCCTTGCTCCATCTTTGGTTGTTTTTTTCCAACGCGTACGTTCTAGCTGGAGACGAAAGTCTTGAGTGGGTTGTTGTTGTCGTGACAGCTGGTCGCGATTTCCCCTCGATTCACTCTGCGGTGCCCTTGATTGCTGACAGGATCCTTGATCATTCTGCCTCGATCCCGATCCTCCCTTCTTGCTCGGACACTCCCTAGAGAAGTGACCATTCCCTCCGCATTTGTAACACTTGGTAACGTTTTGATGCCGACATTCTCCAAAGTGATAATTAGAGCACACGTTGCACTGTGGTGCCCTGGATCGGTAGTCTCCTCATTGACTAGAAGTATGTTGTCCTCCTCCGTGTTGAGATCGATGCTGACTCGACTGGTATCGTTTCTCGTCGTATGGAGTCCGAGAATCATCCCGCTTCCTTTTCTCCCGGGAGTGGTGTGTCATTTTTTAGCATGTCTGACTATAGAAACTTATTCCTTGTGTATATCCGAGTCGACTACTGCATTTCTCTACCGTCAGGTATCAAGGATTCGAAATTTGACCCAACAGTCTTACTTGGATATGAACAAATTTCTAATTGTTGCAACATTGCTAAGGATGTCTTTAGTCGGGAAGGCTCCAAAATTAATCAAGGAAACAAGAACAACAATGCAATGATTGAGTTTCATTGGACTCAACCCGTCCATTCTGAGAATTAAATGGTTTAGAGGTATCAAATAAAACCCATAGAGCTTTGAGAATTTACTTCTGATGAGAGCTCGGAAGAACATGAGATAGGTCATGGAAACAGGATGAAACTACTAAAATTCTCAAATTCCATAGCCGACTGCTAGATCACAATTTGCAAAATTCCGGACAACAATGAAGGATATCGTTCAAACATGTCAAGGCCTAAAATAATCAGTCTCGGCAGGATTTAGAAACATGGACAAGTGTCATAAAGTAGTACTAATGATGGTTCAACAACATCATGTTATTGGAAAAGATGAAATCACATCAATGGGTTCGCGGGTTTGTTAAAGACAACTCAAAGTGAATGGAACTTTTCAGAAATTTAACACCATCAACCCGTTAAGGAAGAAGAGAACAGGATAGCCTTAACTTGGTGTTGCAGAAAGAAAAATCATTGAGTATGAAACAATATATGTAGTGAAACCGAGCTAAAAAGAATTTCACTTCTACAAGAAAGAACTTGTCACATACATGGTTACAAAATAAAGAGGTGAACCATTAGTTCCAAGAATAATATTCCATTCTTTGAAGAAAACATGTCTGGAGGTGTGATCATACTGAAGGTCATAACTGCAAACAACCTTAGGATTGAAGTTCAATGACAGAAGTTCATAAGGTCAAAATATTTTCCTTATGAATGATGAATCAAATGAGACTACTCAATCAAGCTATCCAACGTTACAAAAGCAAACACAAACTTTCGAGACAAGTGAGTCATGACTCGATATAGGGAAAAAAAATAATGGACATTACTTGCAAATTGGGAGTCAACCAAGGTGTTTAAATAGACAAGGGCTCACGTTTATTTAAAACGTCCCGAAAGGAACTTAGAATCCAAGTAAGTACTGTTGAAAGTAAAACGTTCATTCTAGCTACGAGGGTCGCACTCCCTCGCACATTTTCGCGAGCGTGAACATGGTAACATCGTTCTATGAAATCATGGATTCCAAGTTGAGATTCATCGTATCGTCGAAATTAATAACTATTTTTGAAGGTCGCATCTTCAAAGTCTTCTTGTCGTGCCACGTAGTTTTCGAAATGCATTGCCATTGCACATGTGGTCTTAAAGTGTCGTAAACGTCGTCGTACTTGTGTCGCATCGCCACTTTGGCCTGGTATGCAAGACTGCATAGTTTTGTTAGATCTTAGGTATGATCTCGCCATTGTGAGGATACACCAAAGTTTGAAATATATACTTTCGTTGGTTTTATCACTCAGGAAAGTGATATTGCAGTTGTCAACTTACAACTAAGTTCTAGCACGTTCAGTCTGGCCTACCTCGTAGGCACTCTATATTTTCAAGTATAGCTTGAAGTCTCGTACTTCAACGTATATTTGATCATTACCTAACTCAAGCTTCATATGGCTCCTACATTCGCAACGAAGTTCAAAATTTCCACATTTCACTTTAATAGTGGTTCTCCACAATACCTCATACTTCATCGGTCATAAATTTTCACCACGTAAACGTCATCCATATATTGCACAATCAACACATTTATTCGTATAAATCATTTGGTGTTCTATAGCATAACAAACATCATACATTAATATATGTGAATAGCAACACTCAGTCAATCAATCATCCATGGAATCGCATTTCATAAATCATGCAGTTCATGCTCATATGTATCACAATCACAACTCGCAACTACACGTGTATCATGCTTTGCATTTCACAGTTTCATAGTCATGAAATTTTAACCGCCTAGGCATAAAATTTTGTTGTTCCTGGAAGCAACATGTATTTTCTTCAGGTAAATTTTGCAGTTTCGTGGACGTAATAGCAAATCTCAACATCAACCAATACAAGTTCACAATCATACTTCAATATCCAGCACATTCAACGCCATCATGCCTCACTGTTAAACAAAAGCAATTGTATAATCTCATAGTGTCTCCCGGTTTATACCTTCACAACATTTTCCAAAAGTCATAGTATTTACTTATTTCTCACAGGTGTTGTTTCATAGTATAATCAAGTAATCACACTAATACATCACGTTTCACAATTCATGTAATTTTCAATCATTTAGAATTTCATCTATCCAAACTCATAGAAGTCCAATCACATATTCGCCGACTTTCCTTATCGAGGTGTGCACAACAGTATTCATCATTTTTGGCATAGTCGTATTAAGCAATTTCATATCCATGTATTTTCATCATCCCGCACTTCCAAACAACATTTTCAAAGACGTCATATTATCTTCGATTCCCATCGAAAAAATTTCTTTTTCCACCAGAGGAATATCCCCATCACACTTTCCAACATTTCACAGGTACAGATCAAACTTATCGAAACACTTGTTACCTCATTCTTCGTGGTTGGGCGGAGACGAGTCGTGGTGTTGAGCCTTCGACGGTTATCAATTAGTAAATTTACACATGAATAAACTTTGACTCAACAAGGCTCTTAGGTCCAGAGCGGAAAGAACTGAGGCTCTGATACCAAACTGTCACGACCGCCCTTCTCGGGTATAATAAATGCGGCGATCGCGACTTAACAGGACTTAAATGCAATCGAAAAAAAGGGCTAGGGTTTTATAAAAAGGGGTTTGACCAAGGAAATAAATGAACAATAAATCAAGAGAAAAGGGTCAGGGTGACGCTTTGACAGATGGACCAAAGGAGAAAACAATTATAATCATTGGTATTCAAGATAACAAAGGGTTCAACGTACTCCAAAACGTATCATGTCTTTAGATTCTAAACGGAACTCAAAATAGTGTCAAGATCAAACAATAAGTAAAACAGGTTTCAGTGGAAGCATCCAAGAGAAGAGTGAAGTTATGTGTGAAGACACAACGATACTCACAGATCAAAGATAAACAATTCATTCTTCAATTAACTTGCTCAACACCACCATACTCTCGCCGCCGCTCAACCTGCACATAAGGAAAACACATGCAGGCTTGAGTACTATAAAGATACTCAGTGGACTTATGCCGAAAACATTTTCATAAAAATTATTATATATCATGCCATACATACGTAACCATCGGAGTTTAGCTTTAGAAAGGCCCGAGGCACTCAAAATGTTTCCCATTGTAAAAGTCAACAGATCAGTCATTTTCCCATAGACGTTAGCCATATCTTCCAATACATGACTTGGAATGTGGCCACAAACCAAGTCACTAGACCGGCCAGCCCGTACGCTAGCACACAGTCTACCATAGGTGTACACTAATCCAAGTAGGGTTTGCGGCCCTACGAGGACCCGAATTCGATTTAAATAATAGTGGCGAAAGCCACATCAGATACGCACGTTAAAATCAAAATACAGCATGATAAATATATTTGCATTCACATCGATAAGATATTTAGGACATGGTCCTTATTTAAAAGAAAGCCCACCTCGACGGCTTAGATCTCAAGTACTTTCTTCTCCTTGCTATCACGCTGAGAGCGCGAGTTATCACCTTTAAAATTTATGTGTATCATAAATCAGTCTCAATTATCGACTCAAAATCATGCATGTCCCCAACGTTTCCCTTTTCCCATCAATTCATTTTATCAACATAAGGAAACACACCATAGCACACATCAACATACAACACATCACTACATCATAGAATGGGTTCCTTAACACATATGCATCATGTATATCATTCAAAGCTTAACAACATAGATTATCTTTGCATGAGTTAAATCTGGCAGAAAAGCGCAGTCATTTTGTAAAAATCAGTAAAATTCCATCCGACCTCTGTTGGTGCTGAAGTTTTACCACAACTCATTATACACATCAAAGGTCATCCAGTTAAAGTTTTACATCAAAATCACATGTTTAGGTTCGTCAAATAAAAAATGAAACTCACTGGTCGAGAATACAAATTCTGACAGAACTGCGCAGTCGACTTCAGAAATTCATTAAATATTAATCTTTCGACCAAAAAGGCTGATATTCACACAAAACACAGAAGACATCTTGAAGTTTACTCAGTTAAAATTGCGCACCAAAATAAGATCGTTTGGTTAGTCAAATACATGTCGGAATCTACTGTCCGAACACCACAATTGTCATGGTTCCAAATTTCGAATTAGGGTTTATCAAATATTCATCCCAACATATATTCATACTTCCAACACGTAATCATGCTTAAAAAAGATCTCACCATCATGTTCTCATATATTCACATAACATTCACCACAAATCATCCACAAGTTCATTCATAAACAACCTAAATGCATATACATATCCTTTTTTCATGTAACCATCAATCCCACCCGATTAAATATTAGATCTACGATCTCTACACTTATTATATGCATGATGGAATCAAAATCAAGGTTTCAATGGAGAGGATGAGGAAAAGAAATTCAATTATACCTTTCTTGATCAAAAGCAATCGGTAGAAACAAAGTATAATTTTGATTCTTCGACAATTCTTGAGGCTTCAACAATTCTTGAGGCTTCAACTTAAATCTTCTCAAAAGATGAAGAATTTATGGATAAAAATAGAAGAAAAATTGGGAGAGAGTGGGGAGAAGTGAGGCGTGAATTTCAAGGGAGTGGGAGGCGTGTATTTTGTGATTTAGGTTTAGGGTTTCTCTCTTATTTATAGAGTGCAAGATATAATCTTTAATTAAATAAATTAAAGATTTGAAAAGATATGGAGGAGTGTAAGTTGGCGTGAATTAGGAGAGAAAATAGGAGGAATTCGAAATCTTGGCTATTTAATTAGCCTTTGATTTAATTTGATATTTCACGGAGTAGAATAAAATATTACGGAGCAGAATAAAAATAATAATCCTCCCAATAATATATGGAGTAGGCGATTTTTATTCCTTCTCCCACAAGGAAATAAATTCAAATCCTAATAAAAATAGGATATGGCAAGATCTCCTTGGTGTAAGGCATAGGTTGTGTTTTTCTCATGGAGAGAATAAGGAATAATCGGACTTTGGATTTAATTTAGATAAATATCCCAAGCAATTAATTAAATCCAAGGAAAAATAGGATTTCTTCTCCAATAGTAACAGGGGTCGAAAATGCCAATTGAATACTGATGCTCCTATTTAATCTCACTCATCTCTTAAGAAATAATGCGCCACAATATATTTCACTCCGCATAGATTATTCACACAGCCACGTCACAATTTCAACCATTTTCACTTCCACCACATATTCTCAACACTTTGACCTTTCAATGGCCACGTCATATGTTCCACATCTTTGACTATTTAACAGCCACGTCATATGCTCAACGGATTTGACTAATCAAATCAAATCTAAATTCCAAAATGCAATTAGGTCACACAGAAAACATGCAATTAATTCACTCATCATTTAATCCACATACTTCACGGCATTAAAACATTTAATGCAAAATTTTAGGGTTCGAAAATTAGGGTTCAAAAAGTGGGGCGTTACAAGTACCCACCCCCTCACTTCCCCTGCCTCGATTACAAGGCCTTGTGCAGCAACAAAACTTATCGCCTGAAGAGGTTGCGCCTCAACAAGATCCAACGCAAAGTCATCATCCATCACAGAAAGGTGCAAATCCTTCTGCAAGGCTTGTTTATACCCCGCTCCTGCAGCAGAAATTGTCTGCACCTTTTCCTGCGCCACCACCACTTTACCAACCGCCATTCCCTGAGAAGACTGGCCTTCCTCCCCCTGATCATCACTAGGATTTGTGGATCCAATTTGAATATCAACAATCGCAGAATCCACCAGCTCCACGCAACCCTCCTCCCCTCTTCCAGAATCGGCCTTCCTAAACCCCGCCTTCCCCCTCCATCCAACCTCGCCGCCCCTCACCTTCAGACCCCTCCCAGCAACCCCTTTCAGACCCACGCCCAGCCCCTCTGCCTCCGGATTCAGCAGTTTTCGCCCTCTCAGACCCCCTCTTCGCATTTCCACCATTAGAAATAATGGCGATTTTGGCTTCCCCTTCGACGATAAGCGCACTCTCGATCTCAAAGTTCGGAGAGGCTCTTTCATACTCAAACCCTTCCCCGACTCAGGAACCCCCCAAACCCCACCGATCGGAGCTCCCTCCACCATCCCCACTGGAGGATCCCCCGCCTGCGAATCCTCCATACCCTACGAGGGCGGCAAGCGCCTGACGAACTCAAATAGAGAAATCAATAAAACAGTGACCGGAACCGATGTAACAGAAGTGAAAAATCTCAGAGACCGAAATTACTGTGTGAAAATCATACACACTAGGTGTGAAAATTGCACACACATCGCAGCAAGTTTCCTACTCTGTATACTTGCAGGTATTTATAGTGCTAATAGAAAGTGCATCATGTTTTTGGCACCGTTGCCGGGGATTACATTCACATTTGTGATTGATATCTTCAAAATGATTATTTTGCTACTTTGGATTTTACTGCTTTCATTTTTTTTTCTTTTAGTAGTTTCTTCAGATACTTGCACGTTTTGAGAAACAAATTGTGGTGGAAACAAGATAGGGGAACCTACCAACCATGATCTTATCGTCGCTCTCCAAAAAGGAAGTGGAAGAGATGCGAGCAGAGAGAGCTCAGGCAAAGGCTGAAAAAGAAAAACGTGCAAGGGAGGTAGTTCCAGTTATGAATATGTTTAGTCATGGTGACATTGTGGACATTCCTGTAGGTCCGCAGATAGAGGCTGGAAGGCCTCGAGAGGGGCGCGAATTCGGACCAAGTTATATTGAAGATAACCAAACAGATTGGATCAGCTAGCAAATGTCGTTGCCACTTGATCGATGCAAACTTGCTCTCACTCGTTTCCTACCAACGTAATTTGTTAACTCCCAATTTTGCACTACTTTAACAGTAAAGCGGCAAGTTCGGGGTCGATCCCATAGAGAAGTTGGTGTATCAAGTGTGTGAATAGTGAACAGGGGCTGGCTGCTGCCACGCTTTAACTTGGGACTTTTTAACTACTGATTTTACTCTAGGCATGATTAAACTTGCTAACTTGATCAAGGTAACTTTAACTACTGGGTCAAGTGCATCGTAACGAAATAGAAACTAAAGTAGTAAACGCGAGGATGAAAACAAAAACAACTTTGATTAAACTAGAACAGTACAGCGTGAAATTTAAACTAAGCTAGCACTTCAGAAAATAAGAAAGCAAATAAACCGAGAAGATCCTCGGCGGGAAACTTAAGAATACGCCGACAGATAACAAGTATTCTGCATCGCTTCTTCAATCACCCTCTCTAACTAAGCAACACTTTATCTAAGCTAAACTAAGCTATCTAGAAAACTGGACTAAGCTAGAGAACTGAACTAAGCTAAACTAAGACGGAATGTAAAGGATCCCCCCGTCCTTGTGGTGGCACATCCTTCATTTATAGACGCAGCATGACCTCCAGCTGGATAACGATCTTGGTAGGGAATATTCGCTCACGCTGAGAATGAGCGACTCATTGATTGCTACGTGCTTTCCTTCTAGAATGACGACGCTTTTTCTGTAACAGATTTATGACTTAGCTCATCCTTGCATCTCATATGTAGGCACGTGTCCCCTTCTAGAACGTCGTCCTTGATATCAGAACGGTTCTCCACATCCAGCTCATTTCCTCACATGTTCTTCTTCTAGAAGCCAGCGGTCCCCTCTTAACTGCTTGATCTCTCCCTTTGATCAACTCCCCCGATATACGCCTTTTTCGCCTTTTGTACTCACTTGATCAGTTTGGCCTTGTTGCTTTGGTCAAGAGACATTCCTGCACATTTAACACTTGTTTTGCGTGATAAACTGATCAAGTAGCATACATTTTACCCTTAAACCGATGCATGAAATGAGCCTTATCAAACTGCTCACACTTAAAACATACTTGTCCCCAAGTATAAAGAAAAAAAGAAAGAAAAAGATAAGGCAAATTTCAGACACGGTTTGATCATTTCAAGAAAGTAAAAAAAAGAAAATGAAAAGAAGACATACATATATCTACATGTATGCATTAGACCGAATAAATTTCCAACAATCATACCCGAGGTCGAGTTCAATCCATTTGTCAGTAGCTTATGTTTCTTCTCTTTCGCGTTTGCTTGATCAAGGTGTCAGTTTATCAAGATTGCTCAATTTAAACCACTGTTGGATTCACCCAGTCACTCATTTCTCACCAGAGATGTTAGGACTGTTCTCTCGGTATTGCCACAATTTTAATACCTCGAATCGGACTGCACAAGATAGTTCCTTAAGGTCTTTGTTTCGGGTGTAATGGGGCTAAAGGGTAGTAGTGTATTAAGGTAGGGTCCTAGGGGTTCTAAGTTTAAAAATTAAAATTTTTAACTGTAAAAAGAAAATCACATGAGTCAAAAGACCAAAGATTTGACTAAACTCGCTGTATCAGATTTGACCTCTTTCCTCATGTGATATAAAACGTAAGTTTTGGTTTTAAGGCTTCAAGAACAGGTAGAAGTGTATATGGGCTCAAAGTGGCTAACTAAGGGGGTGCTCTTCTTGACGAGGCTGGTTCGTGGAGCTAAAGAAGAAAAAGGCTCAAAGGGTTAAGTTCTAATGCCTTTAGTCCTTACTACTTGTGCAATTTTCATCTAAATATTAAAATGTAGCCTCTCGTAAAAGTTTTCTTTGTAAAAATAGTAGAAAGTGTTCTACTATTGTCTTATAACTCACATATAGAGAGGCTTCACAGTTGGTTAAAAATTGAGCGTTTCCATCATACTTGCGTCGTTCAAACTGATCAAGTTTTTGCAATCAAGTTTTTATATGTAAGCACACTGAATCCTTTTTCTTACTTTTCCACAAAGTAATCAAGTCTTCCACTTATCAAATTTCATGTATACAGCCTATTTTTGTTTGTTTTTACTAGGTAAAATTTTGTATTTTTGAAAACATTTTACATGCATGACTTATCTATAACTAACCCTCCCCCTCCCCACTGCATATGAACTCGTCCTCGAGGGACTGGATGCAGTGGAAAAAGGGTTAGGTACAGGCAACGGCACAACAACAAACAAGGAAAACTTCTCACACTTAGACCAGACACTGGGCTAAGTGTGAGACAGTGCCAACAATTAAACATGCCAATCGAAACAGAAAAGCAACAAAAACCAAAACAGATATAGGCAGGCAAAAACAAGTAAAGCAACAACAGGCATGCATACTTCTCACACTTAGACCCAACAAAGGTCTAAGTGTGAAAAATCAAAAGAAATATCAGTTCTACAGACCAAAAGGATAATTAAATTGTTTGAAATGAAATGAGCTGAGATTTGGGGGGTTGTACTTAGGGCTTCCTTTGGGTTGACTTGGAGATGCAGAAGTATGCCTGGAGGATGACGGGCATCGGGTCGGAGGAGAGCTTGGAGAGGGAGGTGGTGGTCGCCTGGCAAGGGTCTGCTCTTGGGTAGTTCCCAACAACTTGGCCAACAAGACCAGTTGAGAATTCGAATTCCCCACCAGCTGCGTCAGTGTTTGCTCCACTCGGAACTTCCATGCATTGTCAGCACTCGCAGCCTCCTCTCGCTCCATCCTCAGAGTGGGCGCCTGGTGTGTGTCCTCTTCTTCTTCATTGGCAAGGGCTCCTGAGGTCTCCTCCAGCCTTACCCTCCTTCTGGGTTGGCTTCTTGGTTGCTCCCGCTGGCCAGCTGCATAGAATTGGAGGCCCCCTCCTTGCGTCTTCTCCAGTACCTGAGTTCTAACAAAGAAATCAAGGTCAAACAGTTCAGGACTGGGGCAAAGGGTGGGGCGTCTGGCACACTCCATAATCCAGTTCCTCTGCAAATATGCTCCAAGGAGGTGGCAGACGTTAAGGTGGCGGCCAACGCGGGTAGCGATTTGATTGATGGAATATGCCAACCAGAATCCAAGATGGAACTTCCTCTACTCTCTCATACTCCACATAAACTAGAGTTCGGACATGGTAATGATTGGCAGCGTATTGCATTGTCCGAGAAGATTACAGGCTAGGTAGATCTGGGCCAGGCGGAGGGCAGGATCAGCAATGCGATGCCCTTTGGATTCAGAAGCTGTAAAGGTAGGGGCGGGCACGCTCATTGCATATGGCCTTCTAGATGGCCTGCTGATCGAACTCGGGTTTCTTTTGAAGGAGACCGATGTCACGCCCAACCCAGACCCCGTCAGCCACCTGTCGTTTCGTGTAAAGGCCTATCCGGATGGAGAATTCATTCAGGCTCATCAGCTGGTCCTGGTTAAAGACCCTAAATGAGACATATCTGTCATTCAGGTTTGAGCTTCCGGTGAATCGGAAGGATGTGAAAAACTCCTTGGCCAGGTCCTCCGGCACAGGGGTCTCATCGACCTCCAGCAGCCAATCAAATCCGATGCCGGCAATGTAGGCGACAAACCTCTCTTTCATCTCAACCTTCTCCAGGGATGGCAGGTGCAGCATCTTCCCCACCTTCAGCTTTTTCTGGGAGGTCACTCTTTGGTGAACCTCCTCCTGCAGTTTGGGATCGTCGAATTTCAACATTTGTTGGAGAAGAGCTGGGGTTAACACCACATGCTGAGGAGAGTAGGTGGTGGAAGGAGATGTTGTTGGCCTTCCTTATCGCCTCCTGGATGCTCGGGTCCAGTGCAACTCCGGTTCCTCCAAATCACTGTCCTCATTTTGTGGTAGTGGGGAAGGGGGTGCAGAATCATTGGTAATGACATCCCCCATGAAGGCGGGGTGTTTTTTCTTTGGAGGAGGAAGGACACTTCCCTTCCCCTTCCTCTTTCTCTCTCTCTTCTTACGGTTGTCTTCTTCAGCCGTTCTCTCCTCATCGGCTTCTAGGTTCTCTGGCTCCTCCAACTCCTCTTCATCAACCAGCCGTCGTACGGTGCGTGGCCTCTGTACCACCACTTCCTCCTCTCCTCGGGTTTTCAGGGTTTTAGCTTCTCCCAGGAGCCGGTCTGTTGTCATACGGTGCGTCTGGCGGCGTGGCGGGTCCTCCTCCTTCTTAGCCTCCCCGTTGTCGAACAATGGTGGAATTCCTCCACTTCTTCATCATTGATTTCGCCGCCCTCAGTCAAATGCGGCTCATGGACCGAAGTAGAGACGTCACCGCGTCCTGGCGATGGAACAGCAAACGGCTGCCCATAATCCCCCCCCAACCTTCTTTGTCAGAGGTATCCTCGTTGGTTTGCATTGGCTGGATGGGGGGTGAGGGTGAATGTGATATAGGAGAGCTAGGAAGGGTGAATGTCAGTGAAGGTTGGACGGTAGATGTGTATTTGGGAAGAGATGGTGGCGAAGGTTGGATGGTAGATGGTGAAGGTGACATAGGAGAGCTAGGAAGGATCTTTGTTTTAGAGGACGAAGCAGGATCTTTAGACCCGGAAATCCCAAGTCTAGCTTTGAGTTTGGCGTATGCTACTGCATCGTCCAACTCACGGGGTATAATCCAGAGGATTTTATCGAGGCACCGTAGGGTTTCTTCGTCGGCCACGGGACGAGGAGTGGCGGTGCTAGTTTGTGGTGGGGCGGTGGTTGGAGTAGAAGGGTTAGAATTTTCTTGACGAGCTTGGGATGAAGTTTCCCGGTCGTCACCGTTGGCGCCGACTCTGGAGGATGATGAAGGAGTGGGAATTTTCTCGATCAACATCTTTGCTGATAATGGTGATGAGTGTTGGTGGGGAGGACGATCTAGGCGAGAGTTTGGAAATTGGAGCGGTATGGGGAGAGTAAAAGGAATGCACTATAGTCGCTTCTGGTTGAAAGTGAAATACGACTCTAAGACCTGCCTATTATACTGATGTCACGACTGTTGGGATCTCTGATGGTTGAGATCCCTGCGACTGTTCACGTACTCTGTGATACTTCACGTACAGGCGCGCCTTTTCAGAATGCCAGCTGGCTTAGCTTCTCTGATACGCTTCCTCCTTCTCTCTAGGACGTCCCTTCATTGTGACAGTTGGCGTCACCTGACACCTCTCCAATGACTGCATGCGTCCTATCATCACCTGCTTTGATCACTTAAGTCACTGTATCCATTGGTTAACTCACATTGCACTGATCAAGTGGATAATTAAATCCAAATGAAAACTCACATAATTCCACTTGATCAGTTTCTTTCCTCTACCTCCGACTTTTGATTTCTAAGAAATAAAAACTAACACAAGAAAAACTATTTACACTAACTATAAGGACTTGACCGGTCTCCCCTGGGACGTCACTTGATCAGTTTAATAGGTTTAGAATTTCTTGCTCGATCAAGCAGACTACCCATGGGTACTAGATCATTCCTTTTACCAGCTCACTGGCTAAGATTGGGCAGGATAAGTGGAATTTCTTCCACTATGCCTGCTTTGGTCTTGTCTCTGTAAGGCTCAACCTGATGACTCTTTTCCACGAAGGAGAACGAATTGAGGGGGTCTCCTTGGCGTGTGCTTGCCTCCTGTGTGTGTATTGCCATGATGGTATGAGTGTCTGCCCGTTTTGAACTTCGTCTCCTGGATATCAGTTTGAGTTGACAGTGCCGAAGTAGCTCTTTCTGCCCCACTATGAGCTCATCCTTTCTCAAAGAGGGGTCGAGTCTGCGTTGTCGATCAAGGTGGGGTGACATTCCTCCTTCTAACATGGCGGGATGCATGCACAGGTTCGGGTTGATCTCTGTTGTTTTCCACTTGACCACCTCTCAGCCCAGCCTCAGTTCTTCTATTAGTTGTCATCCTTGTCCTTGCAGATTTGGCTCAACTGGTTTATGACGAGTCTGGTTGGGCAGGTTCTTGATGGTAACTTGCGATGTGGGTAAAGACAGTAGTTGCCTTGTAGGCGAGGCATTTCCCTCCAGCCTTTTTCTCAATGGGGCGGCTTGGTCAGGTGGTTTCTCGACCCTTCCTGGTTGAGTAATTTCCTCTGACTCGGCTGGTCGTGACGGCTTGCAGAAATCCGTAATTGCCCTTTCAATGGCTTGATCATCCATTTCCCCAGTCATTGTTGCTTCGAACCAGTCAGCTGCTTCCCTCTTAAGCTTTTCATCATTAGTGGGATCAGATGTCGGTTTAATGAGGAGTTCTTTTTCTAGACACTTTTGCTCCTAAGGTCTGAGAGTATCTACCGACTGTATGCTCTCACTATCCTGTGGCTTTCTCACAGCCTTATCAATGGCAAATGTAAGTTGTTCTCCATTAAAACCCAGATGCATTTGGGTTCTCCATTAAAACCCAGATGCATCGTCCCATGGCGAACGTCAACGACTGTGTTGCTGTAGATAGGAATGGCCTTCCCAAAAGGATGCCAACAGACTCCTCCGCTCCTGGTTCTATCATCTTCATGACGAAGAAGTCGGCGGGGTACATGAATTTGTTCACCTTGACGATTTCATCTTCCAGAACTCCCTCAGGGTGGATGCAAGACCCATTTGCCAGCTGTATCACCATATCGGTTTCGACAAGCTTTGCTTCTCCCAGCTTTTCATACATAGAATACGGCATAACATTAATGGAAGCCCCTATGTCGCACATTGCTTGCTCTGTTAGAACGCCTCTGATGGAAATTGGGAGCGTCAATACCCCTGGGTCAGTCTTCTTTGGTGGGAGATCACTAGGTTGGATCACACTGGTCACATTTTCTACTTCGACCATCCTCCCCTTCTCAGCAACCCGTTCACGGGTGCCAGACTCTTCTTATTTTGTGACTTGATCAAGGGCGCTGGATTCAAAGCTTCCGTTATGACTGGGTCTGGGTGCTGGAAAACTCGCAGATGAGCTTTGATAAACCCCTTCTGATTTCAGAGCGACTACATTGACATTCTCTCGCCCAATAGGTGGCTGCACTATAGCCGAAATCTTCCCTTCATTTCCCCTCAGTTTGCCTAGTGACATGGCGACCTGAGATAACTGCTTTGTAAGCATATCGAGTGCAGCCGTCTGTTCCTTCTGGGCTTCTTGTATTTCTCGCATTGCATCATGGGGCTGATGCTGGATCATCACATCCCCTGGACCTTCATTTTGCTGCTTGTTATATCTTTGATAAAAACGACCTCCTCCATGGCCTTGCTGATAGTAGCCGGAAGGTCCATACTGCTCTGGTTGGTTCTGGGGAAAGTGATTCTGTTGGTTTCCTTGGGTTTGTTGGTTTCCTCTTTGGTGCTGCGGGACATAACTCGCCATTTGATTATTCGGCTGTCTTCCCTGGTTGCTAAACTGAGGGACTTGGTGTTGGTACCCCCCATTCTCCTTCCTGTTGTCGGCTTGACAAGTTAGACTGTCCTCCACTTGACCAATTCCCTTGAGGTCCACTTGACAACCCTGCCTGACCTCCCTGCATTCTTTTTCCTCCAGTATTTGGCCTATCCTGGATTCGAGCAGGCCAGTTAGGCTGCCCGTCAGAGGGTTGCATCTGTTGTGTCAAGGGTGGTTGGCTTTGATTCTGATTGGTCCACCTAAAGTTTAGGTGGTCCCTCCATGGAGCATCTCTCTGCTTCCCCTGGATCCAGTTGCCATTTGCGTTCCAGTGGCCAATGGCATTCACTTGGGCCTGAGGTTCTACCTCATGGGGGAATTCGTAGTAATAATAATGATGTTCTTCTGGTGGGGAGGGTTGCGGTACATATTGTGTCTCCCTTGGTGCAGGTGGTGGTGGCGGCCTGGCCTTCTCCACTGCTTCCAACAGCTTTTTCTCTATTTGCTCGAATCGAGACTCCAATTTTTCATTGTTGCGCGCCTCTGCTGCGTGCAAAACTCCTCTCCTATACTGCCCTCGAGATGTCTCGTACGACCGCTTGGCCTCGATCAGCCTCTCCAGTATATTCTTGGCTTGGCTAAATACGGTTTTCGAGAAATCCCCTTGAGCTGCGAGGTTGAGGTCGTTCTTGCTGTCTACTGTGAGTCCGCCATAAAAGATCGAGTAGATCTCTCGCTCCCCCGGCTTGTGGTTAGGGCATGCTTGAAGCAGCCCTTGGAATCTGTCCCAGTACTAGCCGAGGGGCTCTTCGTACTCCTGTCTGGCTTCTGTAATCTCCATTTTCAGGGCACTCGTCTTCGATGCTGGAATGAAACGATCGAGAAATATCATGCGGTACTCGGCCCATGTTTTGATGGACCCTTCTGGCAGTCTCGACAACCATACTCCAGCTTCGCCCTTCAAAACGAAAGGGATGGTCTTCAGCCTATAATCCTCAGATGTAGATCCAGCCGGTACAGGCTGGATATCACAGTATCGGTAAAATTTCTCTAAAAAGGCGTACTGACATTCCTTTGAAAGGCCGTAAAAGTGGGATAAAACGGCCAGCACTCCTGACTTGATCGCAATGGTCCGCATCCCAGGAGTAGCAGCAATGGCATGTGTGGGCTCCTTCTCATCATGAGCGTGCAGAGAACCGATTCCAGAATCGTTGTCGACGAGGTACATCTCTGCTTCTGTTCGTTATGGTGGTGGTGGTTGTGTGTTCTGTTCAGCGGCTGCTGCTGCTTCTAATGCTGCTTTGTAACGAGTGGTGACAACGCCGACTTCCTGGACTCTCGAATGAGCGTTAGCGCCTCTGTATATAAGAGGGTGATTCCAGTGGCCGCTACGGTGGTACCTTCTCATCAACAGCAGGAAAAACAAATGAGAAAAGAGAAAAATAAAATTATATACACCTACGCACTACGCACAAACATAAAATAACACCATGCTTCCCCGGCAACGACGCCATTTGGAAGGCCTCGAGAGGGACGCGAATTCGGACCAAGTTATATTGAAGATAACCGAACCGATTGGATCAGTTAGCAAATGTCGTTGCCACTTGATCGATGCAAACTCGCTCTCACTCGTTTCCTACCAACGTAATTTGTAAACTCCCAATTTTGCACTATTTTAACAGTAAAGCGGCAAGTTCGGGGTCGATCCCACAGAGAAGTTGGTGTATCAAGTGTGTGAATAGTGAACAGGGGTTGGCTAGTGCCACGCTTTAACTTGGGAGTTTTTAACTACTGATTTTACTCTAGGCAGGATTAAACTTGCTAACTTGATCAAGGTAACTTTAACTACTGGGTCAAGTGCATCATAACGAAACTGAAACTAAAGCAGTAAATGCGAGGATGAAAACGAAAACAACTTTGATTAAACTAGAACAGTACAGCGTGAAATTTAAACTAAGCTAGCACTTCGGAAAATAAGAAAGCAAATAAACCGAGAAGATCCTCGACGGGAAACTTAAGAATACGCCGACAGATAACAAGTATTCTGCAGCGCTTCTTCAATCGCCCTCTCTAACTAAGCAACACTTTATCTAAGCTAAGCTAAGCTATCTAGAAAACTGGACTAAGCTAGAGAACTGAACTAAGCTAAACTAACACGGAAAGTAAATGATCCCCCCGTCCTTGTTGTGGCACATCCTCCATTTATAGACGCAACACGACCTCCAGCTGGATAACGATCTTGACAGAGAATATTCACTCACGCTGAGAATGAGCGACTCATTGATTGCCACGTGCTTTCGTTCTAGAATGACGACGCTTTTTCTGTAACAGATTTATGACTCAGCTCGTCCTTGCGTCTCATATGTAGGCACGTGTCCCCTTCTAGAACGTCGTCCTTGATATCAGAACGGTGTGCCACATCCAGCTCATTTCCCCACGTGTTCTTCTTCTAGAAGCCAGCGGTCCCCTCCTAACTGCTTGATCTCCCCCTTTGATCAACTCCCCCGATATCCGGCCATTTTCGCCTTTTGTACTCACTTGATCAGTTTGGCCTTGTTGCCTTAGTCAAGCGGCATTCCTGCACATTTAACACTTGTTTTGCGCGATAAACCGATCATGTAGCGTACATTTTACCCTTAAACCGATGCATGAAATGAGCCTTATCAGAGGCCAATAACGTCAACTTGGGGATACCCTTAATCAATAGGGTTGAACAAAATGCCTTCACGGGAAGAGACACAGGATGTATATCAACATGTCACTAAGTTCGTGGAAATAGCTAATACAACCAAGATCAACGGTGTTTATGATGATATTGTACGGGTAAGACTTTTTCCATTTTCCTTAACTGATGCTGTTATAGAATGGTATGATTGTCTACCTTCAGATAAAACCACCAATTGGAAGTTTTTAGTGGTACTCTTCCTCGACAAGTACTACCTGTCTGGCACCATCCTAAAGCTGAAGTGTGAGATCTTTCAATTCATGCAAGGATACGATGAACCTATATATGAAGCTCTCGCACGTTTCAAAGCTCTTCTTCACAAATGCACAAACCATGGTTTTGGAATAGACCATCAGGTAGGAATCCTTTATAATGGGTTTAACGAAAAAAAATTTAGTTTGTTGGATTCAGGGACGAATGGGGGATTCTTTAAGAAAGGAGGAGTTGCCGCTATGGAGGTGATAGAGAAATTAGCCACCAACAGTCGGGGTATGTCCAAGGAAAAGCATAAAACCGAAAGGGTAGATGCAGTGAAGAGACCATGTGGGAATGAAAAATCTCAGGAATTGGCATGCATCAGAGCAAGACTTGAAAAATTAGAAGCTCCAAGCAAATAAGGGAATGGCATCAGAGATTTCAAATATGTCCAAAATGGGGGTGATCCCAACAGGCTTTATAATAATAATTATCGCCCTAGTTAGGGGGTGGTAGTTTTAATAATGGAAATCACCCACAGCCAAATGTATCACATGCTAATAATCACAATTTTTTCCAATCTCCTACAAGGTTCAATGTAAGCAACGAGAAAGGAGTGGAGCCACTTACCAAGGAAGACAAATTTAAGGCTAGCATCCAAAAGATCTTGGAGGTAATGGATCATGTTCAGAAGAAGACAAAGGAGGAGAAAGCTAAGGTTGCTGCCAAGGCACCCAACATCAAACAAAATTGAGATGCAAATAAGTCACTATCCGAAGCAAGTACCTCGGGCATGAAATCCGATGGCTGTGCGCAGCCCAGTGGGCTGCTAGAGCAAAGTCAGCGGACCGCTGAGAAAGAGTCAACGCCTGATCAGCTTGTGCGACACAATGGAATCATCCTGCCCTTCCAACCCAAAAAGAAGTTCACACTTGAAGAGCAATTTCGACAGTTCTTAAATATGTTCTGTAAATGTCATACTAACCTCGCTCTTGTTGATGCATTGCAGGAAATACCTAGGTACACCAAGCTCTTGAGAGAGGCGGTGATGAAGAAGCAAAAGCTCAGAAATCTGATCTAAAGCTACCTCTTCACTGTAGTGAAATCATCCAAAAGCAAAGGACTGTCAAGTAGAGGGATACTGGCCAATTCATCATTCGTTGTTCCATTGGGAATGGTAAGGTAGACAAGTCTCTTTGTGATCTTGGAGCCAGCGTTAACATAATGCCATTGGAATACTACGAGAAGCTCAACATTGGGCCACTCAAATCCACAGATGTTTGCTTAAGGATGGCGGACAATACTGCAACAAAGGCGATAGGGGTGATCGAGGACGTATTGGTAAAGGTTGATGATTTATATTCCCTGCCGATTTCTTTGTTCTAGACATGAAAGTTGATAAACAAGTTCCTCTAATCTTAGGCAGAAACTTTCTAGCCACATGCAAAGCTCTTATTGATGTAGGTGGAGGAGAAATCACAATAAGTGACCATGAAGGAAAGTCGACTTACTACATCGAGAGCGGGATGCTTAAGTATGAAGAGGCGCAACAAGCTAAGATAGAGCATGAATGCAGGGTGGTCATGATGACCGACATGTCGAAGCCTTATAGGCCCCTATAAGGGGAAGATTTTCCTAACCCTTCTATTTTCATTGTTAATACTTTACCTCAAGCTCCTAAAAAAGAGCAAGCCTAAGTTAACTAAGGCTCCCTTGCAGAAAAAACCCAATAAAAAGAAGAAGACTCCACCTCTAGTCGACCCTGAAGTTCATGTCATCAAAACCGCCAATGGGAAATACAAATGGTGGAAGAAAGTTCTCAACAAGTTAGTCCCATTCGCGGTGGCAAAGACTAAGAGTGTTGGTACAAAGGCATCCCAAAGGAATCCCCACAATGAGGTATAACTCATGAACTTCAAAGAACATCAAGCTAAAGACTGAAAACAAGCGCTTGTTGGGAGGCAACCCAACCATTTATTTTAAGCTTTTAAGTTATTTTTTAGTTTAATTTTGTTTTTGTGTAAATTGAAAATTTTCGCAGGTTCTGGACTCCGACCAATGACCGCTGGCCATACACTGGAACAGTTCTGACTTCATCCCAGCGACCGCTGAAGACGTCCAGCAGCCCACAACCACATTCCAGCCGCAATGTTTTGAATTTTTGTCCCGTCAAGCCACTACGCAAAAAAATTCAAGGTATGTTTTCTTTTTAGTAGTTTACTCACGCCCCTTTCGACTCTTTTTACACTTTTTTATAAATAAGTTTGGGGGATGAAGTGGTGGACCGTGAGTTTAGGATTTTTGTTTTAGTTTCTAGTTTAAGTTTTTGTTTTAAAAAAACGAAGGTGAATCCATGTCATGAGCATAGCATGAAGAACTTAGAAACACGCATGTTTAGGGACACATTAGACCGAGTTGCCAATGATATGAAGTTCTTTTCATCTTTGATTAAGTATGGCTTGACATTTTGATATGATGGTTTGGTGAAAAGGTGCATAATTAGTGAATTGCTTGTTTGTCTTGAATCATGCTTATACCTTGTGAGATTTGAGCCTAATTTCTTTCTTGTGTGATTTATCTGCATTCATGTATATATTTCTTGAACTTGCTCCTAGTCTGCCTAAGTTTACATAGTGTTTAAGTTGATTTAGGAGGATGTTAGGCCATCTTTTCTTAGCTATTTTTATATCCAAATTTTCGACTCTTAAATTTTTCAAATTTTTCCCTTTGGAGCCAATTTTTGAGCCTTTAAGCCTTTTCTTTGAAAGCCAAATAAATGGGGACAATTTATTGGGGTAGTATAGTTTTTATTTGATCTTTTGTAAAGGAATTGGAGAAATAAGGGGAAATTATGAAAAGTGAAAAGTAGTGTGCTTAATGTTATAAAAGTGCAAGTTGTGAAATAAAAAAAATTCAAAAGTGTGCTTGATTTGTAAAGGATGCCTATGTATAAAACAAAAATAAAAAGAAAGGTTGTGTGGACAAAAGTGTGCTTGATCTTACTTTTGTTTCTTTATTGTTTTGTTCGAGGACAAACAAAAATGTAAGTTTGGGGGAGTTGATACGCTCGAATTTTGCACTATTTTAAGGCCTTTATTTGGTCCGTTTTTAATGTCAAAATCACATTTCATGTCCATATTTTGTATATTTTATCCATTTTGGTATTTTGACGTGTTTTGTGAGAAATGTGCAAAATAGAGCTGAAAAAGGGCATGAAAACGTCAAATTCTGGAAGCTGGAACTGAAGTGCAACCCAGCGGCCCACTGGACACAATGCATTGATCGCTGGAAACGAGTCCACAGAGTTCTGGAGCTGTCCAGCGGTCGCTGGGACCTCTGGACCTATGCCAGTGGCCGATCAGGGTGTGCTACATACCATTTTCTTCGTCATTGAAAGAGCTTCGCTCCGGTACCAAGATCATCTCAATCGGAGTTCTGTGGAGAAAGTTATGGCCATTCTACGAAGACTGCGTAATGCTGTCAAGTGCTGGCGGGAATTTAAGGAAATAAAGAAACTATTACCTTGTTAAGTCAAATCTTTTCCTTAACCTATGGGGCACGAAAATTCCATCTTTCCTATTACTTGGAGGACACCTTTTACCATGTTTAAACCTTTTTCAAGCCTATAAATACCCCCTCAAGCTTCATCAAAAATAGATCTTCTTTTTGCCATATAATTCTAGAGCATAAATTTGGGAGTTCTTCATTGTGCAAGAGGTTGAAGAAGGAATCAAGAGAAGATCAAGGCTACAAGGATTCAACATTTGGGTTTTATTACTTTAGTTCTTATGTTCACTTTGTTTTCCATTCATTCTATGTTTTTAGCTTATTCAATTATGTGTAATTAAATTCATAGGATTCTAGGGATATGTTAGTAACGACTTTGGTAATACAATTCCGTTTTTCTATTTAATATCCGCATTGATTTTATTTCGTTTCTTCCCTAAGTTGTTCTATAATACTTCACGTTTGAGTGACACATTCGGTGATGATTTAATATAACTTGCTACATAATCGTGAGAGGAGGTTGGCGAGTTAGATCCACTTAGTAGACACTACAATTAGCTTTCCTTAAAACGACACTGTTAATTGAGAGTGAGGACTTTTCAAGGGTCTTAGGAGCTTTTAGGAGTTACAAATCTAGGATTGACAACCCTAGTGTTAGTAATCTACGCTTGTGCCGCATGGGCAAAACTTATGTGACTCGTTCTATCGAAGTATAAACTGTGCTAGGGTATTGTAGTTGGAATTTGTATAACCATAACTATGAACGCACATCCCTAGAATTCTCGTATCTCTCATATTTTACCTCTTCAATTATTTGCAATTAATTATTTTCTTGCTTTCAAATTGTTTTTAATTTTCAAAATTCTCAAAACTTTTGGTTTTTCAAATAGTGAACGAAGGTTAGTAGAAGGTAGACAGTCTGTGATTGTTTTCCCGTGATCGATATCCGGTGTTGACCTTTAGCTATACTATTCCTACTATGTATACTTGCAGGTATTTATAGTGCTAATAAAAAGTGCATCAACCCTTCCAGCGTCCTTTTTTACCTGAGTCACTTCGACACCTATCTTCCTAACTTGTACGTTAACTTGCACACTTTAGCAACTTTCTAGCACATAATATACAATTAAGCCCATCATACTAACTAATAACCAAGGCATAGAATACGACTTATCAAAACTTCAAATATAATGGGGATAAAACAGATTTAAATAGACGGCGAAAAAGATTTTATACTTATGATCGAAAACAAAATGAACATCTCTTTCACATATAGTCCATACACCCCCTTAGTGTTAAAACACAACACAAATCACAGTCATTGGATCTTTGAAATGGGTGGTTGTGATATCAATAACCGATCTACATTATTCACCAACTAATATACATTATAGGGGTAAATTTGGTAACACAATAATTAATCGATCGGTTTCTAAACTGCGGGTCCGATATTTCATCGAGATAATATCATTTTATTTTTTGAGAGACGATACACGTCCACTCTCTCACCGTCACATCATTTCTCCTTCACCCTCAATTTTTTCTCTCTCCAAAAACGCTACCTGCTGCACAGATCCACTTCGAACTGAACCGAACCCAATATCGTAACTAGTCAAATAATTAAAACGAATCAAATCGAAAATCCAAACTGAATTTTAAGTTTTCGGTTTGGTTTTTTGATCGGATATTTGGGTTATGGTTATTTAGCTCACCCCTAATCCCATATTTTGAATCAATCTCTTCGTCGTAAGTATATCATTTTGTCCTTATTGCCACATCTATACTGATTCCTCCAAGTCCTTCTCACGTTGTAACAGTTCTGATTCCTACTTCCATGTACACAGCAAAGAAACTATCATATGTCGTTCAAGACTTTGTTGATATCAATACAAGGGTTCGAGCTATGGAGTAGAAAGATATGATGAACCAAGAAGAGTGGTTTTGTAAGTTATGTATACCTGACTTGCATGTTAGGGGGTCAAAACGCGACAAGGAACATCTATTCGGGATTTGAGGGCAAATCCTTTTGAAAAGTGGTGGAAGTATGTCTCACTTTTATGTACTCTCTCCGTCCATGATTAAATGATTCGTTTCGTCATTTTGGGAGTCCTTAATTAAATGATATTTTTAGGAAGTGAACCCCAAATTCCACCATCTCATTACTCTCACAACTATACTTCCTCCGTCCTGCGGTATATGACACATTTCTTTTGGGCACAAGTTTTTAGGTAGTAATATTTAGTACTCCCTCCGTTCCATGTTAATAGAGTCATTTTTCTATTTTGGAAAGTTCAAAGTTTATTGAGTCATTTCTATTTTTAGCAAAAAGTAATTCTTTTTTTACTTTATTCTCTCTGCATCTCTCATACTTTACTCTGTCTTACTTTTTCCACCATCCATTTAGCACACTATTCTTAAACTTCATGTCAAAAAGAAATGCATCTATTAACAAGGAACGGAGGGAGTAGTTAAATAAGAAAGGATAAAGTAAAAAATGAGACGGAGTGTTGTTTTTTTATCAATAAAGGAAATGCATCAAGTTAGTTGGGACGACCCAAAACATAATACGCCTCACTTACCCTGGGACGAGGGAGTATTTAAAAATGGGTATCACTTTCCACTACTTTTCCACTCTCACTTTTTTCTACAAAGTTAAATAATTTCTTAAAACTCGTGCCAAGTCAAAATGTGACATTTAATCATGAACAAAGTAGTATTAGTTTTACAGTATATTGTGAGTGCAAGAATTTAGTGGAGTGTAAAATCTACTAGCGAAATCCGAAAGAAGATGACCTGTTCCTTTCCTTTGGCGTCACGAGATTTTATTGAACTCTATTTTGCGTGTTAAGGAGAGAGAATACAATAGAGATAAATGTGTTTTTATTTTTAGTAATCGGTCATCTTGGTTGAGGCAAACCAAAAAGGAAAGTAAGTCATATTCAGTGGGACGGAAGGAGTAGCAAATTTGGACATTATTATTGGTGGACAGATGAAGCAGTATTTGTTTTCTTAATTAATTAGAATAAGTAGATGAAAAATTATGACTAATATTAATTGACTTTTATATAATTTTCTTCTACCTATTAGCATTTTCTCTTAGTTTTTTTCTTTTTAATTTATTTCTTTTTAAGTTTTTTATTCTCTTATGTGTATGTTTATCTTCGCCCACATAAAAGTTTCATTGTTGGACTAAAATGATACACATATGTTGAATCATATTATTAATTTTTATCTCTTTGTAATTGTTAGAAAATACAATGCGGAAAATAAAAGACTATTGCAAAAAGTAAAAGACGGGGAGAACTTCAAAGACTATATTGTGAATAACTTGAATTCTATTCTCTCCATGGTTACACAAGTATATATATAGACTCTAATTCTAGCTAAAATGGAAAATATATTGTAATTATACTAATATCTTTTTTATTTGATTTTACATAATCTTTAATTGATTTCCTTCTTTATTCTTGCCTTAACTTCATCTTTTACCTTCTTGTTCTCCAATTAATTGATTTACTTATTCCAACACTCCCCCTCAAGTTAAGTATCGAGTTTTTCGACACTTAACTTGCACGATCTTTATACTCGTATTTAAGAGTTCTTCAATTTCCATTGACAGTTTATGTTCGTATCATAGAGCTTCTTCAATTCATCATTGATAAGTTAGGCTCTTATCAAGGAGCTCTTCAATTTTTGTTGACGGTTTTAACTCGTGTCAAGGAGTCAATCTACACAGTTTTAACTCTTGTTCGGGAGCTTGTCTAAACAGTTTTTACTCATATTTAGGAGCTATCTTAGATAGTTTTAGCTCGTATCCAGGAGCCATCTTAGATAGTTTTAACTCATATCTAGGAGTCATTTTAGACAGTTTTGACTCTTGTCAAGAAGCTAATTCAGACAGTTTTGACTATTGTCGAGGAGCTAATCTAGACAGTTTTTGCTCGGGAGCCAAAGATTCACTCTCCTCAATGTTAATGGGTGTGCCTTGAGAATCTCTTCCACGGACCGACCAGTACCAATATATTCAGAGATCACTTCCCACCTTCGAGAAGTTCCTTTAGGAAATTTCAGCATTCCCTTCCTCAAAAGATCAATCTCTTCTTTAGTCCAAGGTTTTTCTCTTTTCTCATAGCTGCTGTAAGTAGCATGTCCCATTCATAGCTACAGAACCATTCGGTTTAGAATTGTTTTCAACTTCCTTCACATCTTTTGGTTTCTGATCAGTGTTGAGACACTCGGCTAGGAGATTTCCACTCTCAACCAATTCCTTCCCTTCCATCCGATCACATAGACTTTTGAGCTAATCTTTATCATAAGGTGAGCAAAGACTTTCCACGTCGTCAGCAGTAAGACCATGCAAATGCTGGGACAAAATAGGTGTTGTAAGTGTTCGAAGACGGGTCCGTTCTTTGCGAAGGAGCTTCTTTTCTTTCTCCTTGATCTTTCTCTGATTTGAAGCAGCTTCAGCAGCCCTCTTCTTCCAATCAATCTCTCATCTTTTCCATGTGAACATATCTATGCTCATTGCTCAAGTTGGCTTTTCTTTCCAACGGGGCTGTGCGTCACGCCTCCTTTAGTGATTGCTCTCTTCTCCGACCAACTGACACAATCATCCGTCGTTGGTTCTCTTCTCGGTTACTATTTCCATAGCTCTCCCCCTGTGACGGATTCTACTTTTGAAGCCGACACAAGCTGTCATTATGCACCCATCTTTTGGCCTCCATCATCGGCGTGTGGGTTCGTCATCTGTAGGTTTCTCGCCCTCTCATAAGATCTTCGTTTCATCTTCCTTTGCTTGCGTGTGTGCCAACTTTACTTGCTGAATCGACTCATGCACACTAGCGCTTTCCGCAGACAGTTTACCAACTCTCTCCATGTTTGCTTTGGCAGCAGTATCAGCTACAGCAGCTTGCTTTGCCGCTCTCTCCTTTTCTTCTAAAGACGCATCATATTCCAGACGACTTTTCCTTACTTCCTATTTAGCAGCATTAAGTTCAGCAACAGCATTCAAATACTGCACTTTGTCAGTTTCAACATCACCGTTTGAATGTCCATTTACTCCTTGCAAAACATTGTTGTTGGCTTCCGTCTTTGAAGTTCAATAGAATTCAAGTCATTCACAATGTAGTCTTTGAAGTTCTTCCCGTTTTTTACTTTTTGCAATAGTCTTTTATTTTCCGCATTGTATTTTCTAACATGGTATCAGAGCTATATATATAGACTCTAATTCTAGCTAAACATGGAAAATATATTCTAATTATAATAATATCCTTTTTATTTGATTTTCCATAATCTTTAATTGATTTCCTTCTTTATTCTTATCATAACTTCATCTCTTACCTTCTTGTTCTCCAATTAATTGATTTCCTTATTCCAACGGTAATTCTTTCTTAAATTTTCAATTCACAGATATTTTTATATGACTTATCAAACGAATTTTCACACTCGTTTTTAGTGTGATTCATTCTATTCCACGACTTATATCAAACGGTTCTTCCATCCCGTTTGTATTGTCATTCATCCATCCCTTATCAAGTCTTCTGCCCCGCATTCTTCGCAGAATTCTTCGTCATTCTTCAACAAGCTACGAAGGATGATATCACATTTCTTGATTGTTACATTCCTTTTCCGCCCCGTTGCTAGTTTTTATATCTTAGAGAGCATACTAACCAAAAACACCCTCCTATGCTTTCTCTCATAACTCTCTCGCTCCTCTCTCCAGGTTACCGTTATTGAATTTGACCTTTTCTTGTCTTTCTCATACACTACACACAATAAATTTAATTTCCAGAGAAAATGGATGTTCAAGGCCACAAGATCACTGCCACTTCTGCGGGTATTTGCTCTTCCACACTCTCTTTTTGACAAAATCCTACTCATGTTTCCACAGCTTTGTCTGCTGTATTTTACAACTTTTTTCCTTTTCTTTCTTGAATTCTGCCGTGATTTAGATTCTTCATATAAATGTAAATTCCTTTCACAGACACATTCATCGATCAATTCTCCATAACTGAGCTGGTTTTAGTGTTACAAAGAGACAAAAAATCCAGTCTTTGTGTGTTTGAAATCGTTCAATCACTTTTTTTTGGGCTAAATTCCACGAATGTACGTCATGGGAGATGATATCCGCCATTTGTACCCAGAAAAAAACTTTTCCAGTGATGGGAAAGACGCGAGAGGAATTCGCGTGTATGCCTCAATACAGACGCGAGACGATGTCGCGTGTTTAGTTGAAACACGCATCAGGAGCTCGCGTGTTTGCCTTGGTTACGTTCTAGTCCAGAATGCAGAAGCCGATTTACTGTGCTTGTTTGTTCGATTTAATTTCAATTGATTTTGAAGGATTTACAGAGCAGCAGAGATGTTCGGGAGAGCGCCGAAAAAAAGCGATAATACCAAATACTATGAGGCATTGGGAGTGCCGAAGAATGCTTCACAGGACCATCTGAAGAAGGCGTATCGCAAATCCGCGATCTGAAGAAGGCGTATCGCAAATCCGCGATCAAGAATCATCCCGATAAAGGCGGAGATCCGGAGAAGGCAAACACGCGAGCTCGTGATTGAGGCATACACGCATGAGCGTGTTTCAACTAAACACGCCATCTGTATTGAGGCATACACGCATGAGCGTGTTGCGTGTTTTAAGTAAACACGCGAATTCCTCTCGTGTGTTTCCCATCACTGGAAAAAGGTTTTTTTCCGGGTACAAATGGCGGATATCATCTCCCATGATGTACATTCGTGGAATTTAGCCTTTTTTTTGCCCTGTTTACTCTGTTTCTTGATTTCACATTAGTGTCTGCTTTTCGCTTAAATTGTTTAGCCATTTAATTTTACATCAGTCAATTGCTGATTGTAGCAATTCTATATCAATTTGAATTTTGAAGTAGTTTTTTCAATTGAATAAAGGGCATGAGGGCATGTTTGCTTTTTCTTGGACTGGTTGTTTGTTGTAGTATGTGTTTGTGATTTTTGTTTTACATTTGAAGGTCCGAATATAGTGAAGAAAAATGCTTTGAGCAGTGGCGGAGAAAGTGGGAAGTCGAACAAATCAGAAGATGATGTGTTTTCAGACAGTGGGATTAGTCGACAGTTAGAGGCGCACTTTGACAGCGTGAGGGAATCAGGCTAGAGTTCGGAGCATAATAAGGGCGTGGAAGGTGATGTTTATGGGAATGAGGAGCTGGAGATCAAGGAAACTGCCGGTAAGCATATGAAAGACCTATTCTCTATGCTGGTAGACATTTAATTGTGGATGAATGTAATGTTACGATTAATTGTCAGCTAATATCAAGAGTGTTGAGAACTTAAAATGGTAAATTTTCTTGATATTTTAGGAAATCAAAATTTTCTTTTATACATGCAACGAAAGGCCTAAGTGCCTATATTTTAGTCATGTTTCAAAATGATATTATCTGACTGATTTAAAGGCACGTCTTCTCTATTGAACATAGTGAGATAAGGAGTATTGATGATTCAATATGCTCATACTTGTAAGTTGTAACTAATAAAGAGGAATTCAACTAAGATAGAGGTTAAACTGTCTATCTTTCTATCCATCTAGTGTTAGGTAGAGCTTCGAGTATTAAAGAGGAAAGCTTTGTGATTTGTTTTTACATGTGAAATCCAACATAAGGAAATCTGATGCATTGTTTGTGTTAGGATATTTTGAGATGGTGAAACACGTAGAATGAATCGAGACTTGATCAAGGTAGCGGTTATCGGTTGACGGAAGTTGACGGCGGTTACAACCGATTGATAGTTATCAAGAATCGGTTATTGGTGATCTTGAAGCATTGAGCATGGATTACTCTTCCTATAAGTAGTGTGTGCAGCGAGCTTAGCAAGAGGAGAGAGAGAAGCTTCATATCGGAAAGAATACAATTGCAATCTGTGATATGTGCTCTCGAAACCGGGTCGTGTTTCGAGCGAGATTGAGGGAGAGAATATGAGTGTTCATAGTTCCCATTTGTATTCGATATGAAAGTGTTCTTCTACATTGTATCCATAGTTGATCATCAATGAATTCTTTCTCATTTTGTCCGTGGACGTAGGCTTACGCCGAACCACGTTATATCCTCGTGTTCTTGAATCGTTTTGATCTTGCTCTGATCTTGATTTCCAACCAATGGCGCCGTCTGTGGGAAAGAGGAGAATCGTTGGAAGAAGTCGGAGATCAATTCGAAAATGAATGCGCAGCCGTTGCTGCAGCTGCTGTTGTGGGGGGTGGTGTGCTATACACGTGCCTCGAGAAAACACTGATTTGAAGAACACACGTAGATGCTCTGTTGCTGGAAGCAGTTAGAGAAGTTGTTGACAGAAGTGTGTTGAATCAGAAGCGGTGGATCGCGTTTCTTGATCGAGGTTATTTCTGGATCGCAGTTGAAGTCGCATTCTGCATCGATCGGTTTCTGGAGCGAGTTGCAGATTCGAAAAAGATGAGCACGATAAGGCTTGACGTTGAGAAGTTCTCAGGGAAGAAACGGAGTTTCCAAGAAGGAAAAAAGGCGCAAGATCTTGGCTACAACAAGAAAGGAGATGAAGAGCGAAGGAACAGATGGAGATGCCGAAAATACCGTCTCAGAATGCGGAGGTGATGTCGTCATTGTCTGTGGCTTCGTCGCCTAAATCTCCCGGGCCGAAGTCTCCCGGTCAGAACTCGTGTGTGGTGTTCGAGCACAACCATGTCAAGGCTCCTGGAGGAGCTGCAGCAGGTGGAGGCGTGGAGGCGAGGCGCGTCCGCCCTTTTGCACTCGGGGAAAGTTGTTAGAGTGAAGAAGGATGGTTTCGATTCCAGAAGGGGAAAGGAGATTCACGCGTAGCTGGTGTTGAGCGGATTTTCCGCGAATTTGTACGCCATGACTAGTTTGATGAACCTCTACGCCAAATGCGGTGCGGTTCAGGATGCGTATAAGCTGTTCGATAGAATGCCTCTGAGGGATTTGGTGTGCTGGGACACTGTGATTGCTTGTTTTGCGCAGAATGGGATGCCGAGAAGGGCATTGGATTTAGTGGCTGGGATGAAGGAGAAAAGGTCTAGAGCCTGATGTTATCACTTGGAATATGTTAATCTCGAGCAATAGTCAGCTGGGGAAGTGTGATGTTGCAAGGGAGTTGATGTTACTGAGATGGTGTTCGACGAAATGCCTGAGAGAAGTGTCATTTCTTGGATTGTGCTTTTGTGGGGTGTGTTGAAATGGGAAGGGCTGGAGAGCTTCTTGATTGAGATCACATCCGACACCTTTGAGGTGGAAGTTTTATTGTCCGGTGGAGGCGTTGGCGATACGCAGACATGGGATCGACAAAGTTCAAGATGATCGAAGGAGTGGCCGGACAAAGGTCATAGAAGAGAAGTAAGTGTTTTGAATCATCTCAAAAGGTGGAGGATTGTTAGGATATTTTGAGATGGTGAAACATGTAGAATGAATCGAGACTTGATCAAGGTAGCGGTTAGCGGTTGACGGAAGTTGACGGCGGTTAGAACCGATTGATAGTTATCAAGAATCGGTTATTGGTGATCTTGAAGCATTGAGCATGGATTACTCTTCCTATAAGTAGTGTGTGCAGCGAGCTTAGCAAGAGGAGAGAGAGAAGCTTCATATCGGAAAGAATACAATTGCAATCTGTGATATGTGCTCTCGAAACCGGGTCGTGTTTCGAGCGAGATTGAGGGAGAGAATATGAGTGTTCATAGTTCCCGTTTGTATTCGATATGAGAGTGTTCTTCTACATTGTATCCATAGTTGATCATCAATGAATTCTTTCTCATTTTGTCCGTTGACGTAGGCTTACGCCGAACCACGTTATATCCTCGTGTTCTTGAATCGTTTTGATCTTGCTCCGATCTTGATTTCCAACAGTTTGCCAAAATGTTAGTAGCTAAATTCTGCACACCGTCATGCTTTAGCATTATACTAATATTGAAGCAATCTAACTTGGAAATTATGTCAACTTGTTAGTCTGCTTCTTGCGAAAGTGGTAGGGGTAGTCTTGTTGATGTATTCATTACATCTTTCATGAATTATCTCAAAGCCTTGAGTTTGAGAATTGGCACTTCCATCAGATATCTGATATGTACTTAATTTTAATAGTTTGACATATTTATGCCAACTGCTTTACTCTTGAAATTTGGTCCTAATGAATGCAGAAACAACTGAACAATCCAATGATGCAAGGAGTGAGGAAATTAGACGGGCTGGACCTGTCTCAGACGGAAATAGCCACCCAGACAACGTACAGATACTTCTGCCGAAATGGTTTCTGTTGGACACTTAAATGATTCACAGCCTGAAAGTGGTCTTCGAGGTGAGCTAGTACGTGGACCTGATGCCAATGTCCAAGTGCAAGAACTTGGCTCAGCTTCTGTTTCTTTAGACCCTGAAGAAGGTACCATTCTGGATCAAATAATAGCGGCAGGTGGAAGTCAAGATGAATTGCGTGATAAGTTTGTTTCTGATGGGACCAATGATGATTTGCTCTCTCCATCTAAATCTCTTCAAACTGATGCTCCTGATGAGGTTCATAGTGTAGTCCATTCTGTTGAAAGAAGAGTCTTCATCAAAATGGCTGAGGTTGCCCTTGTCGATGAGACTCGTGAAATCGAAGATGCTTCTGATGTGGATAAAGAGCTCTCTCATTCTACTGAAAACATTGGGTCCACTAAATCTGTTTATAAATATAGTTTACCAGATGAAAGTCTGTTGAGTACATCTTTGGTTGAGCCTGACGAGAGCACAGAAGCTTTAGATTAGATGTTACAGAGAAATCTGATCTGACTTGTATTGTCTCCTCTAATGACATGACGAAGAAGAGATGCCAAGAACTAGCACAGATGCAAGTGATGGAGAGAAGTCTTACATGGCTGGTGGTTATGAAAATGCAAACCAAAGCCTGGAATATAAGAACTTGAATTCTGTTGACGCAAGTTCGGCCCTCGGATTCACAGAAGGTGCTATTCCATGTGATGATAATAACATTACAATGGAAAAGAAAGATGTGGATCATTGTGAAGAAAATACTAACGTCAAAACTTTAAACAAAAAGGGTAAAGGAGTTTCGACAGAAGTAGAAGTAATCCCTGATTTTACAGTGCCTTTACAAATACCATGGCAGAGAAAAAGTGAAGAAAATGAGTGAAATTCTCAAGGGCACAAATGTTAAATCACGAAGTCCGTTGCCCTAGGGATTGGAGCCACGCCTATAAATACGAGGAAAAATATTTAAGAGGAGCGCCCTTTTTAGTTAGATAATTCCTTAGGTGTTTCGGCTCACTCTTCATCTTCACTCACTTAGCTCACGCATTTGGTTTCATGGGAGATTTGGGGTATTATAGTGTGGTGTTTTCTGTTGTTTGGAAGTGTAACACCGTCCTGTTAAGGGAGAAAAATAATTTACTTTTCGCACGTACTTTCTTTCGCCGAATTCCTTGCCGGAAATTCGACGACTGTTTTGTGACTCGTTTTGCAGTTCTACGGTTAATCTAGCTTCGTTTTCAGTTTTCGTTTTGATTCTGATGCTTACTGTCCTGCTTTACTGGATTGGATGCTTTTCGCAATTGAATTGTTGATTGGAGTTAAGATCGGTGAGATCGGAGTTGATCTACTGAATTGAGGTTGAATCGGAGTTGAAATGGTGTTGAAGGTTGCTGATCTGGTTTGGTTGGTGATGAATCTGATAGATCTAGCTTAGATTTCCTTTAAATGTTTGAATCTGAGTATGTATGTTTGGATCTGCATGGAAACTTCTGTTATTGCTGATTTGCTTGGTCCAGTAGATTAGATCTGGTAGTTTTTAGTTTAATCATAGCGTTCAACGTTCAATTTGAAGCATGCTCTGTTTTATTTCGTCAATGGTGTTGAAGCTCTATTCCATGCTCTGTTTTTAGTTGGTTGTTTGGAGAAGATGAAGTGAGAGGTTGTTAGAAATCAGATCTGCATCTGTTTGTCCTCTTTTTGCTTTTACAACTTTTCTGCCAGCCCCAGCCAGTTTAGGAAAAATGGTCCCCACTTTCCTTTACATCTTTGTCCGCCTATTTTGGGAAAGTTTCAGCATGTTTCTTCAGTTACAGGTGTTCTAGTTAGTTCTACTTCAGTTTACAAGTTGTATTGAGTTTGATTGTCAAGCAAGTGTCCGTACTTTTCCCATCCGCTAGGTGCAATAGATAGAGTCCAGTTTAACTTCGTCAGGTCAAGTACATTAAAGTCTTAACCCACTTAATGAATGTGTGGCAGCAGCAGCCTTCTCCTTTTCCGATTGTGTCGTAGAAACAATCTCGAGTAGGTCCCTAGTCTCTGTGGTTCGACCCCGCTCTTGCCGCTTATACTTTGTAATATTTGTTACATTAGTGGAAAATTATAAATCTTATTGAAAGGGGGAACACGTGCGCACGCCGCACGTGCAAAAATATTTCTCTCTTCATCCACTATCATGTTATATCACCCTGGTAGAAGAAACGCGCTAAGCCTTTAACCCATGCCCAACGCGCTTGGAGCACACCAAAAGCCCACTGCACATCCTCCATCACATCCGCTTGCCGTTGCGCAAAAAAAGTCCTCTTCGGTTAGGTGGGCAACTGATCATCTTCACAAAAACGTGTCACCTCGGGTATATGTCACCCGCCAAGTAATACCCCATATGATATTTGTTGTCATTGGCAGTGAAGTCGATGGCGAAGCCTAATCCCTAACCTGCTCGTTGAAGAGGGCCGAGGAAATGAGGACGTTGAGGTAATCCATAATCAACTAAAATTTTGATTTTCACCATCGATTTATAATACCCTTATTGACGTTTTTTTGTTGATCGTATTGACATTTCGGGGCTGATGATCTAGACCCTTGATTTGAATATCTAATGGTTATTATTTAATTGTAGTTAACAATTAAGTATTGAGTTAGCAACACTCCCCATGTTATAGAAATATGCATATAATAAACCGTGTTTAGTTTCTTGATCCCTTAAATTTGTGGATTATATAAAACTATAATACTATAATTTAGGCATAAATATATATGCATGTATTTTGCTTACATTTATGTGTATATATTTGTTTACATTTTATAAAAATATTTAAGAGTGCATTATTTTGACTCCTCATTTGGGACTATATATTTATGCATATATATATATTTTGAGTATAGTTTTGCAATAAATAATACATTTATGAATCTGGCCCGGCCCGGCCCAGGCAATTTGATAACTGGGCCTGGCCTGACCTGGGCCCATTTATGTAAACCAAAACCCAGGTCCTGCCCAGCCTGTCTCAAATATGAGCCTGGGCCAGGCTGGGCCTAAATATCATCGGGCCTAGCCCGGCCCACTTGATACCACTAGTGGGGTGCGTGCCTTTGTACCTGGTCGTAAACTGGCCTCCCACGCGGTCGAACAATTGTTCCACTGCCAATGCATACAGTTTATGCACTATCGAGCATAAACTGGCAATCGATCAATACCATAAGTTTGTGTGTACCTTTTGGCCACAAGCCAAGCTTTGTATCGATCAATACTACCATCAGCAAGAAATTTTGTGGCAAACACCCAACAACAAGATACAATAACTACCGAATTAGGGGCATGTACCAATATCCAAGTACCACGACTCAAGAGAGCTCGCATCTCCTCATCCATAGCGGCTCGCCATAAAGGGTGTTTGAGTGCCTCTTGGTAAGAAGTTGGAATCATTGTAGACAAAGACAGAGCAAAGGCATGAAAAGGAACACTCAAGCGAGTAAAGGAAACATGACTAGACACAAGGTGTTTGGTGGTACAAGTACGTTTACCTTTGCGGATTGCTATGGGTAACTCATCAGAAGGAGTTGGATCTTTAGAAGCTAGAGGCAAAGATGACTGTGGCAGTGGACATGAGACTGTGTTTGGTACTGTTTCAGGGGCTTCAGGGGCTGTTGCAGGTTGATGACATCATGTATAAACGTGTAAAGGAGGAATAGAAGACAGGAGATACAAAAGTTTGGGCAAGCAAAGGAGTAGGATTTAACTGGCTAGTTGGTTTAGTTTGAGAATGAGTAAAATAAGGTTAAAATTTAAAGAAGGTGATGTCTGCAGATATATAATGACGTTTGGTAAGAGGGTCAAAACATCGGTATCCCTTTTTGGTTCTAGACTAACTAAGAAAAACACACTTAATAGAGCGAGGAGACAACTTATCAAACCCAAGAGTAAGATCATGAACAAAATAAGTACACCCAAAAATGAGAGGAGGAATGTGATAAAGAGGTTTATCAAGACGAAGACACGAAAAAGGAATATCACATGCAATACACTAGATGGAATCCTGTTAATAAGAAAGCGCGCTATAAGAACAACATCAGACCATAGATATATAGGCACATGCATGTGAGACATAAGAGTACGTGCAACATCTAAAACATGACGATGCTTGCGCTCAGCTACCCCATTTTGCTGAGAAGTGTGAGAGCAAGAGGTTTGATTAATTATACCATGAGATTCACACAAAAGATGAGATATATTGTTGTGTGAACTCAAGAGCATTATTAGTACGAAGAATGCGCAAATCAACAGAATGTTGGGTCTTTATTTCATGATAAAAAGATTTGAGAACAGTAAGGACTTCACTTCCGTGTTTAAGAAAATACAACCATGTCATACGGGAATAATCATCAACAAGAATTAGAAAATACTTGAAACCCCTTTGGAGTCAATCCTACTTGGACCCCAGACATCACAATGAACTAGATCAAAAACAGAAGAGCTACGAGTCCCTAGTCGAGAAGGAAAGGAAGTGAGATGGTTCTTTCCCAACTCACATGACTCACAATTAAAATCAACAGACGCAACTGGAACTAAACTACGAAGATTGGGAGAAGACGGATGACCAGGACGACAATGCCACTCATTTGGAGACACTGAAGTAGAGAGAGCACTAGGAGAGATGTGAGTACTAGGTTTGATAACACCGGTGCCAGTTACAGGAGAATAGTTGCCATCAGCAAGACAAATAGATGTAAGAGAGAGGATGGAGAAAAGGATGTCAAAGGTAGAGGCATCCGTAGTAGTAGTAGTAGTAGTAGTAGTAGTAGATGAAGAACTTAGATTAGTAAACTCAGTGTTATTAGCTCAATCTAGTTTGCCAAACTTCTTCCAACACATATCAGACTCATGATTTGAACGACCACAATGATCACATAGTCGATCATGAAACCTCGTCCTCGACCTCGGCCACGTCCACGTCCCCGTCCCCATCCTCATCCATCATGCTGACCTCGACCACGAGCAGACTTAGCTGAATTATCAAAAGTGGTATATTCCGTATGCTCGGTGGAGACACGAAGAACACGAGACAACGCATTAGACAACGTTGGAATGTTATCACTGGCCATCAAGCTATCTCAAAGTGGCTGGAGATCAGCATTAAGACCTGACAAAAATTTTGCTACCATTAATTCCTCCCATTGTTTTGCTCTTGTTGCGGCGTCACAGGAAAGAGGATGATAAACTAAAATCTCATCAGCAAGGCCTTTCAGATTAGAGAAGTAATCATTGACAAACTGAGTATCCTAAGTATGAGAGAAAAGGTTCTCATATAATTCAAATAATCGAGAGACGTTTTTGTCATTGAAAAACATCTCCCGTAGAGCATCCCACATGGCTTTGGCACTATCCAAGCACATGATATTCTGACTAATAGATGGTTCTAGGCTATTGAGAAGCCAAGTCATGACAGAGCAATCATCAGCACACCAAGTGTCGTAGTTGACATCTGTAGTAGCAGTCGGGGCAGTTCGAACATGGATCTCCTTCTTCAGTGATCCCAAAAATAGGAGAAAAGCACGGGATCAAAGAATATAGTTGGAACCATTTAACTTAATTGTGGTTCCGATAGGCAGTCTAAAATCAGACATGATAAAAGAGACTGTAGCAGGAGTAGGATAGGATAATAGTTGTAGCAAGAGGGCAACTGTAGGAGGAATAGAATAATAGTTGTAGTAGTAGAGCAGCAGGCAGTAGAGCAGAGCAGCGGAGTAGGAGCAGAACAGTAGCAGCGGAGGCTGAAAAAAAACCCTAAATTTTGAAACCCTAATTTTCTTTTTTCTTTTTTTTTTGTAGTTGACATCTGTAGTAGCAGTCGGGGCAGTTCGAACATGGATCTCCTTCTTCAGTGATCCCAAAAATAGGAGAAAATCAAGGGATCAAAGAATATAGTTGGAACCATTTAACTTAATGGTGGTTCCGATAGGCAGTCTAAAATCAGACATGATAAAAGAGACTGTAGCAGGAGTAGGATAGGATAATAGTTGTAGCAAGAGGGCAACTGTAGGAGGAATAGAATAATAGTTGTAGTAGTAGAGCAGCAGGCAGTAGAGCAGAGCAGCGGAGCAGGAGCAGAATAGTAGCAACGGAGGCTGAAAAAAACCCTAAATTTTGAAACCCTAATTTTCTTTTTTCTTTTTTTCTTCTTCTTTCAGACTAACCTAGGGACGGATTTGAATCCGCAATGATACCATGTAGAATAGTAAAATACAGGGACAGTGGAAAAAGTAGTAGTGTGTATTTTATTACTCCATCCGTCCCATAATAGATGTCACACTTTCCTTTTTAGTTTGTCCCACAAAAGATGTCACATTCTTTTTTTGGAAAAAGCTCTCTCTCACATTAATATAAATACACTATTTTCTCTCTCCACCTAACACAGAAAACAACATCTCCAAAAATTCCGTGTCATTCCCCAAGTATGTCATCTATTACGGGACAGATGGAGTAGTAAACATATGCCACAGATATATAATACAAGAGACTAAGTCAGGCTATATCACATCACCGATGTGGGACATAATACATACTCCCTCTGTCCCATAATAAGAGTCACACTTTGCCATTATGATTCTTCCCAAGAGTCACACTTCTTTTTTACTATAAATAGTAAGTAGGTCTTAAGTTCCACTAACTCACTTCACCTACATTTTATTATAAAACTAATATAAAAAAATGGGTCTTATATTCCACTAAATTTTCTAACTCACTATTCTTTACATTTCTTAAAATTCGTGTCCATAATAATAGTAACTCCTTTTGTGAGACGAAGGGAGTAATATATATTAACACGTACAAAAAAAATGTCATAATTATTTAGGAAGGGAGCAACATCTTTAGAGCATCGACTGTGGTAGACATCATGCTTAGAAATCCTAGCTTGCAACGATCATGCGATAAAAGTACCAGATATAGGATACGTGAGTATCTAATAGGTTAATGTTTTTCGATTCCAACAAAATTCACCCATTTTACTTTCGAGTATCATTAAAAAGAAAATTAAAATATTGCTAGATTCACAGATCATTGCAACACACTTCAATCCATTTGACTTTTGAGTATATAGATACTCGTATCAAATAGGATACGTCGGGTATCTAATACACTTATATTACAAAATTCTCAAGGTTGGATTTATCAAAAGAAAATTAAAGAGTGTGTTCCAATGAATGACAGTGATGATACAACTGAGATTTCATTGAGTCTCCAGTTTAATTGAACATATTGGGAAGTGGACGAACCGCCATGAATGCATCGACCATCTGCACCAAACATAAACTTTGAGTTAGTGCATCGAAGTCTATGGCGATTGTTACGGCTGTAAAGCAAAAAATTAGACTACACCTCGTCTGTCACAGCTGCTCTGGCCCTGCGGTGTCTTTCAACCAGCTCTGTCAAAACTTCAGTAAGCCGTTTCTTAACTTCTCCAGTAAGCATACGGCCTGAACCATATTCCTATTTAATCGTGAAATTACCATTAGACAAATTAAGGAGGAAGATATTTTCATTTAAATAAATGGTGAAAGGGTTGATTGTACTTAAAAGTCATATAAACAACAATACTTACTGTTCGGATGTGCTCAAGTTCATTATCGTCCTCCAAAAAAAAGCCAAGATATTTAATGGGTATATCTACCTGAAAGTATCCACGGAAGGGATGTTATGATTGCAGAACCAGTGACGGTATATGAAAGAGCAGAAAAAATATCAACTAGAGCGCTCTAATAGTATCAAGTTACATGGTGTTCTAATTGCCTAACAGGCAGAGCACAAACAAAATTTGTTTTCGAATTCATATGGTTGTACACTATTTAATATTTATGGTGTAGGATTGGACCAACCGAGAGCAGTAGCACCATATAATATATATAAAGCCTCGTAAAACCTTTTACTACTGGAATAAGTCATGATAACCCGATCACCACTTCTCAATTAACTCAGAGCAATCAGATTTAGGATGGCAAGTCCAAATTTAGAACCTGTGACTTCTAAATAAACTTTATTGCATCTTTATAGAAGTGTTGCCTAAAGGGCTCTTCAGAACTATTATTCCATTCTCAATGTGTTGTTATCAAAAGCTCAAGTTATAACTGATTACCTCATTTGCCATAAGTTATTTTGGCCTTGAGTTCAAATGTTCAATGTCAGATAACCACAATTTCATGGTATTACACTCAGCATATGAAGATTGAATTCCACATAACGTAATAGCTGGTCAGCTTACAATATTGCCAGACTCACAGTTCAAGCATAAAGCGTGGACAACCCAATTGCATTTTAAATGTCAAACTCCAAAGATTGAAGTGGAAAGACAAGATATTCAATACCTCAAGATTTGCCCCAAATTTTCGGTGATTCTCTACAGAATCTTGCCCACCAGAGAAAGCATATCTGTTTATCTGTTTTGAAAGAACAACAGTTATAAAAAAACTAGGAAAACAATGGAGAGTTCAGTCACATATAAGGAAAAGGATGGATAGAACTTAGGGAGCTTTTGCAGCCAAACCTTGTTTTTTATGTCCTTAGCAGAATCAGTCACATATATAGCAGAATTTGGATCACTAGCAGACATTTTCCCTGTTTCTCCCTGAAAGTATATTACAATTAACAAGTTAAGAAAAGAAGATGCATTCCATACTAATCAGAGTAACATATAACTAAAGATGGATATGAAACCTGAAGAGCAGGGAAAAATGATGATTCAATCAGAGCTGGCTTGTGATAACCTAATCGAGGAGCAACATCTCGTGTCATTCGGAAGTAAGGATCCTGAAACAAAACATGTCAGAGATAGACTTAAGAAATCAATTAGAATGGAGTAATCAATATTTGAATCAACAGAGAACAATAAATGAAGACATGTGATGAATATTCAGACACGAAACAGAGAATTATGGCTAAAGCGTGTGCCCTTCACCCCAAATTTCTTGTATTATTCACAATGCAAGATGCATCATTCCCTGATATTTAGAATCACTTTCAATAGCATATAGCAAGGTAAGACATGCATACTAATATTAGATTGCATAAAAACAACCATGAAACACGTTTAGGATCAAATGGTAACATAACAACTGCAATATCAAAAACCAGGAAATTTGAATGAAAAATGAGAGTAAACCTGATCAATTGCACAAGGAATCAAGCAACGTAGACTATCTTTGCCAGAGAAAAGATGTGGAAAAGAACTTGGGAAAGACGGAGCTGCCTAAAAATGTTAAAATAACTTCAATGTTAGTACCACGCATAATGAGAATCACATTTACAACACCAAATGAACCTCATCTATAGCGTATCAATATGCAGCAAAGATTGACACCTGGACAGGAGGAAAGCTGACTTTTCCTATGTGATCTTCTCCACTGAACCCAAAAATGCCTACCACCTGTAGTTCACAAAGAACATTATTTCTAAGCTTAAAATCTATGATCAATTCAAGATAATAATGCAAAAAATCCAAACCATCCTCAGAATGCTAATCACCTTATTATATGTCACACATTTTGCAATCCTGACCATGTTCTTGTAAAATGACCTGCACAATTTCAACAAATAAACTTACATGGGACAAACATGATGATATCATATTGTAAATAGAAAAAACAATCAGCTCGTATAAGTAAATCAATCCATTACACCCTGACTCTATAAGTAAAGAAACATTATCACACAGCGATTTCTAAATGAACTGGTAACATAAAAAACTACTTATACAGCAACACTATCAACTAAAACTGGAAAGCTACAGCTGTGAGAAAAAAGGCAGAAGCACTCACCCTCCGACATAGTCGAAATCGGAGAAAATAAATGTCCTCGAAACGTCGAATCCACAAGCAATAATATCTTTTGCATTTTCACGTGCAAGCCTCTGACTCTCCTCCACCGTTAAATTCTTCCACATGCATTTCTCATCATCTGTCAATTGTATCACTAGAGGCACCTTGAATGCATCTTGCAGATACCTAAAATCCAAACAATTAGTTATCACCCCTAAAAATAAGAATGCGCACACTAATTAGTCACCAAATCCATATTCCGCATTCAAAATTGCACACTAACTGAAAAGAGGGGGAAAATGCACATTCGGGAAATTGCACATTCCAAATTAAGTAAGATCACATAGTAATTAAGCGAGAATAAAATCAATAACAAGACACTAAAGCCAAATTGTATCACTAGAGGCACCTTGAATGCACCTTGCAGATACCTAAATCCAAACAACACACCATAGATTAGTTAGATCACGCCTAAAAACCAGAATACGCACACTAATTAGTCATCAAATCCACATTCCGCATTCCAAATTGCACACTAACTAAAAAGAGGGGGAAAAGGCACATTCAAAATTGAGTAAGATTAATCGAGAATCAAATGAATAACAAGACACTAAAGCTCACATAAGTGAAATTTGCGATTACTTGGTAAACATGAACGGCACGAGATGGCCGAGATGCAGGGCCTCGGAGGAAGGGCCTCGGCCGGTGTAGAGGTAGAACTTCTCGCCTCTCTCGTAAGCATCGAGGACGTCATTGAAGTCTCGGTGGGCGAAAAAGACGCCGCGGCGGAGGAAGACGTGGGGAGGGCGGCCGGTGAGACGCGCGACGCGATCGATGAGGGATTGGTCGAGGCGCTGGCAGCCGAACTTGTCGATGAGCTTGTCGTAGTCGATTTTGCCGCCCTTCTCGGCCGCGACTTCCCACGGCGTCACGATTTGTTCCTCTTGCTCAATTGCGCCGCTTGTCTCAGCCGCCATGGTGCCTCGGTTTCAATTTCAATTCAGTTTCAGCTCAGGCGAAAAAATCAATCCAAATGGGTTTGGGTTAATGTCATTGACACAAATGGACATCCAAATGGGCCTTTGGTTACTCGAAAACATAAACTCGGCCCACTCTATTTTTTAATTGGGAATCTATGGAATGAAGGAGTATAATTTCCATATAAGCATTTTCAAAAATGAATTTCTATAACATAAGCACCTTGTAGAATTTCGAACACTTAGGATCTGCTTGGTACCTAGAATTGGAATTTGAACTAAAATTGAAATTTTATGAATTGGATTAGAATAAATTGAATTAGAATTTAATTACAAATTCTTTGTTTGTTAAATAAAATAAAGCTTTGTTTGATACATCAAATTGAGGATGTGGAATTGGAGCGCTAACTGTAAATCTAGTTTTTGGTATCATAAAAATACTTGATTTGTAATTGAATTAATAATTAGACTTCTAAATAATTATAAATTCACACATAGCATATCCATAACACACACATAACACACCAACATAGTATGCAAACATTCGGACAATACACACACCGAGAGAGAATGAATACGCACACACACAAATATACATATTGCACACACATGCATCACACAAGCCCACACTATATATGTAACGCCCCGTTTTTCTAAACCTAATTTGTGAACCCTAATTTACTGGTTTTTAATGTTTTTATTTTCGCGAAGCCGTGAATTAATTGTCGGCAAATTAATTGTTGTTGGACTAGAGATTTGTGAAATAAAACATTAAGCGTATATAAATAATTCCTTTCCGTGAGGTATATATTTATTGGACTCAATTCCGTGTTGGATCCGATAAATTAAATAAATAATATAAAGGTCCAGTCCGTGATAAATAAATTATGGACTGCACAATTTAAAATAAAATACAATGGGCTGTGATTTAAACTAAACTAATTAAAATAAAAGATCTTTAATTCAAATATTAATTAAAGATCCTACAGATATCTTCCTCCTCCGTGAAAAGATACTCCTCCTCCGTAATCTGCAAATAAATACCAGATAAATGCAAATTAATTCAAAAATAAGAAAAAAAAGAGGAAAATTCGAATTCATTCCCTCAACACGTTGAAACCGTTCCTCTCTCTCCCACAAATCTCTCCCATATCCCCAACCCCCTCTCCACTACATTAAATCCTATATCAGTTATTCTTTTCTCCACCCATCATACCTGCAAGCAAGAAAGCAAGAACCATTCTTCAACTTCTATTCAAGGTAATCAATTTCATCAATTCGTTTTGTGGACTTCTCAATGTTGTTTGAAATCAACATCTGTAATCTCTGTTGACAGAAACCACATCCGGAGGAACCTCTTTGTTCACCCAACACTATTATCATCCCAATTCAACTTCAAGCAGAAGGTAAAAATTCCTTTTAAATTTGAACTCTATACACATCAAACACACGCTTACTTTCTGCATTCACCCATGGCTGCCATCTTAAACTCTCGCAAATTATACGAACAAACTCCCATCAACAATTGAACACCCTCATTGTGTAATTGAAAATTAAGAACGAAAAGAAACGTTTTTGATCGAGAATTTACCTTTCGGAGTTAATCGGGGCTGCGTGGGATCTGTTCGGAGTAAGTAGGGACTGCCCCGATTGAATGACGGCGACGGTGGTTGGCGGCACGGCCGAACGGCGCTGCGTCTCCTGCTGCGGCTTGACCCCGCGACGGCGGCCTCCGGCGAGGAGCACAGCAGCAGCTACGACGGCGGCGACAGCAGCTCCCCGACGACGGCAGCGACTGTGCAGACGGATCTGGAATTCGCGAACGGCGACAACAGTGGCGTCGCATCTCCCGGCAGCGTCTGACGGCGACGGCGACTGCGCAGCAGCAGCGGCGTCGTGATTTTCCGACAGCAGCAGCCGCCCCGAAATTCCGACGGGGAGTCGGAGGAAGTGTCGAGCTTCAGCAAGTTTTTCGTCGAGGAAGAAGAAGAGAGGTAGAGAGAGAGAGAGATGGTGTTAGACGTGGGATGGGGGGGGTTCTTTCCCCTTTGGGCTTTTTGGTTTTAAAAAAAATTGGAGTTGGGCCTTGGTTTAAAAATAGAGTTGGGCCCTTTTAACTTGGTTAAGGGAAAAAAATAAGGATGGGAGTATTTTAGTTGGGCCAATAATTAAATAAATCTTTGAATTGATAATTAAATTAAATGTGGAGAATTATTTAATTAATTCCGGAATACTTCAACGAATGAATAATTATGTCCTAAGCCCGAAATAAATATAGTACAAGGGAAAATGATTGCGATAATATAATTACACACTTTTATTATTTTGGGGATTTTATTTCGATATCGTGGAGAAAAATACACGGAGGAATTAAGGGTGTAAGCGGCCGCCGAATAACCGAAAACTGAGATAAATAACTTCGCTTAGGATGCATGCATTTTATTTATTTAAATGGAAAGTATGTTGATATATGTATTATATAAATTGTTAAAGGTGAATCATCGCAAGGGAATCATGATCGCAAGGGAAAGAACGTAATTTCCAATTAAGCACTCGAGGTGGGATTTCTTTTAAATAAGGACAACGTCCTAAATATTTTATCGATGGAAATGAAACTGTATTTATCATGCCGTGATTTGTGTTTTAACGTGCCTATTTGATATGGCTATGCGCCATTGTTATATAAATCGAATTCGGGTCCTCGTAGGGCCGCAAACCCTACTTGGGCTAGTGTACACCTATGGTAGAACGTGTGCTAGCGTACGGGCTGGCCGGTTTAGTGGCTTGGTTTGTGGCCACATTCCAAGTCATGTATTGGCAGATAAGGCTAACGTCTATGGGAAAATGACTGATCAGTCGACTTTTACTATGGGAAAATGATTTTAGTGCCTCGGGCCTTTCTAAAGCTAAACCCCGACGGTTACTTAAGTATGGCATGATAGATTGACAACTTTTATTGAAAATGTTTTCGGCATGAGCCAATTGAGTATTTTTATAGTACTCAGCCCTGCATGTGTTTTCCTTATGTGCAGGTTGAGCGGCGACGAGAGTACGGTGGTGTTGAGCAATTCAATTGGTAAATGAACTGTTGTTTTTGAATTATGGGTGTCGTTGTGTCTTCACACATGACGTCACTCTTTCTCTTGGTCGTTTCCGCTGTGACATTTCTTTCACTTATCTTTTGTTGGGCTTGAAACTTAAATTATTTGGATATTGAATACTTGGGGTTTTACCAAATTATGTCAAATTGTTGGTCGTTTTCTTTGGATATTAATTGTTGGTTAAGCTCGTTAATGAAACCCCAGTTCTTTTCGTCTTTTTATTAAATTCTCTTAATCACGATCGCCCATATTTAATAACCCTAAAGGGCGGTCGTGACAGTTTGGTATCAGAGCCTCAGTTTCTTTCCGCTCTGGACCCAAGAGTCTTTTGAGTCAAAATCTATCCTTGAACTAATTGGCTAAAGTGTTAAACGTCGAAGGCTCAACACCACAACTCGTCACGCCCAACCACGAAAGAAGAGGTAAGAATATTTTGGCGACTTTTGAAATGAATTACTGAAAATTTTGAAATTCAATGGAAAAAAAAATGGTTCATTGGGAAAATGGCAATTTTGGGCCTATTGGAAATTTAAAGTAAATACTATGGCTTTTGGAAAATGTTGTGGTCATATGAGATGTGAGACACTATGGGAGTATGTGATTGAATGCGTTGAATGTGATGGATATTGAAGTGTGAATATGAATCGCATGCTTGATGCGGAGACTTGTTATTACATGTTTGAACTGCGAATTTAACTTGAAGGACATACATGTTGATTACTTGAGCGGTAATTTATTTTTATGCCTATGTGGTCGAAATTGCATGATTTCGAAACTATGAATGCAAAGCATGATGAGTGCATAGTTGTAATTTTGTGATTGTGATACAGATATCCATGAACTGTATGATTTATGAAATATGATTCAATGGACGATGGATTGAGTGAGTTACTATTTTAAATATTAATATACGCTGGATGAAATGATATGGAATGTCAAATGGTTTATATGGACAAACATGTTTGACTGCGCAATATATGAATGACGTTTTATGTGATGATAATTCATGATTGATGAAGTACGAGGTATCGTATAGAATCATTATGAAGGTGAAATGTGGAATTTTGAACTTCGTTGCAAATGTAGAATCCATATGAAGCTTGAATTAAGCAATGATTGAATATATGTATAAGTATGAGACTATGAACTATGTCTGGAAAACATAGAGTGCCTAAGAAGTATGCTAGGCCGAACGTGCTCGAACACAGTTGTAAACTGATAACTACAATATCACTTTCCTGAGTGATGGGACAAACGAAAACATGTACTTCGAACTAGACGGATTATTATAATTGCCTATTGTCTTCCCTGGATGATAAGAACAAAACGAAAGGAAGTTTCTAACGAGATCAAGACAAGAAGAAATGTTAGGTGACGTATCCTTACAACAACGAGATTTTGTGCATGCAATCAAATAAAGTGAATGCAATCGTGCATAACATGTTAATGCGACGACGCATTACAAATATGACAACACTTATGACACGTTAAGGCCGGGAGGGTTATTACCATGTTTTAATGAGAATGACCGCTATGGCGTGCCAGAAACAATATTAAGGTGTGATCTTCAAGGACAGTTAATTGTTGTATCGACACCAAGAATCTTGACTTCGAATCTAGAGTTGTCGAGAACGCATCTATTATCTTCGGGAAATGACGGAGTGCTACCTTTGTAGCTAGAATGGATGAATTTAATTGACAGTACTTACTTGGATTCTCATAAACTTTTTCTATGAAGCTCCTTGACAATGGTATTCTTTTCGTGCATTTAAAACCTTTGATTGACCTGCAATTTGCAAGTGATGCATCACTGTTTCCTTTTAATGAAAGTAGAGACTCATTCTTGTTCCTCTTGAGTCATTTTTGGAGCCATTCTTAAGGGCATTTTCAATAGTGCTCCTCATGTTGAAACCCGTTCTGATCCAAGAAAGACTGTTAAATAGATTTCTAAATTCTTGATACAAGACTCTCAAGAAAGACAATGGCTCGATCTCTGCAAACACAATATGAGGAATAAGTTTCAAGAGACACATACAAAATGATACACCGACAACACGAGGAGTCGAATATTTTCGCATCTATGCTTAGTTGTAGCAAACAGCCAAAGAATCGAACGTTATGTCATGCCAGACATTAGGTCTTGAGAAACAAAAAGCTGAGAGAAGTCGTGCACATCAAATGATCACGTTTTGCGGCTCAAAATTTATGTAAGTGGTTGATCAAGGGATATACGGATAACAACTGAGAGTCGGAATATTAAGGTCGTCGCATAAGATCATCGTTGTACGATAGTGTTGGAATGAAAATACGAGCACCCTGATAGATTAAGATATACGAATGAAGGTCGTCGACGAGAGGAAATCGTCCAGCAAGTGGCGAAATTAAATCAACTAAAATAGGAAATAATCGAAAGGAGAAACGAGTGCAAGCACAATCACCACCACCTCCACCATCTCTAGTGGACCGAGAAATGGTGAAGTTGTTCCTAAAACAAAAACCACCTGTCTTCGATGGAATGGGAGAGCCGGAAAAAGACCGAGAGTTAGATACGCGCATTGGAGAGCATCTTCAAATTCTTCAGGTGCACAAAGGAAGAGCGTTTGATTTGTGTAACCTACCAACTCACGGATTCGGCCGACTTTTGGTGGGACAAGCAAAGGACCATGACCACTAAGCAAGTGGATACATTGACATGGGAGGACATTAAGGCGGAGATATACAGCAAGTATATCCTAAAAAGTTACCGAAAGGCAAAGGCGGCTGAGTTATACAATCTCAAACAAGGGCGCATGTCAGTGACAGAATATGGCCGCACACTTGCAACGTGGCTCGGCATGCACCCGAACAAGGGATACCAATAAGAAGATGACTGAGAAGTTCTGTCGGGCTTAAGGCTTGAGATAGGATAGCATTGGCCAACCTTGGAAGACTTACCTACGCAGGATCGTTGACCCGCGTACTAGACGTGGAGGAAGCTATGCCCAAGGAGAGGGCGATGTGAAACACTACATTGGCACTGCCTCCACCACATTATTCTCGAGAGAAGAGAAAGTGGGATAAAAAAATAGGCTCCCTATGAAAATAAGGGATACCAGCCCACCCAAAACCGACCACAGTATGGGGACAGACAAAATTTCTCTAACCAGAGGGGTGACTTCCGACCCAGACCACTACAATGCAATGTGTGCTCCAAGTACCATTTTGGAGAGTGTAGAATGCAGAACACTACCAAGTGCTTTAACTGTGGGGAAATGGCCACTTCTCTAGAGATTGTCCGAGCAAGAATGCGGGGATGGGGTCAAGGCAGAACAATCAAGGATTTCGTCAGTACTCGAGAGCACCACCGGCGGAACCAAGGACGAATCGTGATCAACCTCCACGACAACAACAACCTCACCGCCCAAGACTTCCCTCACGGGCGCTGAGTTCTAAACAATCCAAGACTGAACAAGGGAGTCACGAGAACGGGAATTTGGCAGGTATGGGCAAACTCCTTGATACACCTATTGTTGTGTTATTTGATACGGGCGCATCGCATTCATTCATATCAGAACTATGTGTGGACACATTAAGTTTGCCAGTTACTAAATCTGAACATAAGATGATGGTGACCTCACCAGTAGGAGGGGTAGTAGAGATTTCACGATCTTGCTCGAACGTAGAAATTGTTATGGGAGAACTTAGGCTAGTCGCGCACGACCTACAAGTTATGGCCATGAAGGATGTCGACGTAATCTTGGGAATGGACTGGTTGACTACAAATTTTGCTACGATTCAATGTAAGGAGAGACAAATATCGTTACAAGCCCCTGGAAAGGAACCAATCGCGTGTCACGGAATCACGATGAACAGAAAAACGTCTATCATCTCCGCACTTCAAGCCACAGAGATGTTGAGAAAAGGGCGTCCTGCCTATCTGGTCTATCTACAAGGAGATGAGAAGGAGGAAAGGAAAGTGGAGGGTGTTGTTGTGGTACGAGAATTTCCCGACGTCTTTCCTGAAGCGTTTCCTGGTCCACCGCCAGATCGACAATTGGAGTTCACAATTGACCTAGAGCCAGGGTCGGCACCAGTATCCAAGGCCCCATATCGAATGGCACCAAAGGAGTTGGATGAACTCAAGATACAACTACAAGAGCTCATGGAATTGGGTTTTATTAGACCCAGTGTTTCACCGTGGGGCGCGCCTGTGCTTTTTGTCAAGAAGAAGGATGGATCGATGAGAATGTGTATCGATTACAGAGAATTGAACAAGATGACTCTCAAGAACAAATATCCACTGCCGAGAATAGATGACCTATTTGATCAACTTCGAGGAGCTGGTGTGTTCTCAAAGATGGATTTAAGGTCCGGATACCATCAGTTGAGAGTTCGACGAGAAGATACCGAAGACTGCTTTTCGCACGAGATATGGTCACTATGAGTTTGTGGTGATGCCGTTTGGATTGACGAATGCACCTGCAGTGTTCATGGATTTGACGAACCGGGTATTTCACCCATACTTGGATAAATTCGTTTTGGTATTCATAGATGATGTACTCGTCTACTCGAGGAATGAGAAGGAACACGAGGAGCACCTGCGAATCGGTCCGGAGACGTTGAGAAGTGAGAAGTTGTATGCCAAATTCAGCAAGTGCGAGTTTTGGCTCAAGGAAGTGAACTTCCTTGGTCACATTGTGACAGCAGAGGGAATCCGAGTGGACCCCGCCAAGGTTGAGGCGGTACAGCAATGGAAAGCACCCTCGACACCAAACGAGATTTGGAGTTTCCTTGGCCTGGCAGGATACTACCGAAGGTTTATAGAGGGATTCTCGAAGATAGCGAGACCCATGACCCAACAACTCAAGAAGGGGGTAAAAGTCAATTGGACCCCAGAGTGTGAGGCAAGTTTCCAACTGTTGAAGGAAAAGCTAACTAGTGCACCGATTCTAGCGGTGCCAGAGCCTGGAGTGAACTACGTGGTATACACTGACGCATCGAAGGTGGGACTTGGATGCGTATTGATGCAAAACAACAAGGTGATTGCTTACGCGTCACGACAATTGAGGCCACACGAGTTGAACTATCCAACCCACGACTTGGAGCTAGCAGCGGTAGTGCACGCTTTAAAGATTTGGAGACATTATCTCTACGGAGTCCGATGTGAGATCTTCACGGATCACAAAAGCTTGAAGTACTTCTTCGAGCAGAAAGATTTGAACATGCGGCAACGAAGATGGCTCGAGTTGGTGAAAGACTACGATTGTGGCATCAATTATCACCCCGGCAAAGCGAATGTAGTAGCAGATGCATTGAGCCGGAAGGACCATTCCCAGCTGGCTACTTTTATCACCAAAGAAGAGAGCTTGATTCGCGAATTCAGCAAGATGCGTTTGGAAGTGGTGAGGGCACCTGAAACAGTGAATGCACGAATCACCACTCTAGCTGTTGAACCTGATCTAAGGTCGAGGATTATTGAAGCACAACGGATGGATGCGAAATTGGAGGAAATTTGTATTGAAGTGCGAACTGGCGAGTCTGGGAACTTTAGTGAAGAAGGTGACAATGCCCTTACTTTCGAAGGAAGATTATGCATGCCGGATAACGAGGGGCTCAAAAACGAGGTGATGAGTGAAGCTCATGAGACACCTTACACCGCTCACCCAGGAAGTACGAAAATGTATCAAGATCTGAAGAAGTCCTTTTGGTGGAATGGTATGAGGAGGGACATATCGTCATTCGTCGAGAGATGTTTAGTCTGTCAGCAAGTGAAGATTCTACATCAACGACCGTATGGGAAGTTGCAACCACTAGAGATTCCCGAGTGGAAATGGGAGCACATCGCCATGGATTTCGTGACAGGTTTGCCAAGGACTCTAAGGGGGAACACCGCCATTTGGGTAATTATAGATCGACTTACCAAGAGTGCGTATTTCATACCGATTCTTATAAGCTATGGGTCCAGTAAACTGGCTCAAATTTACATAAGGGAGATAGTTCGATTGCATGGAGTCCCAGTGACTATCACATCCGACCGTGACCCAAAATTCACCTCAAGATTTTGGATAAGTCTACAGAAGGAGCTTGGAACCAAATTGAACTTCAGCACGGCATTTCACCCGTAAACCGATGGACAGTCCGAAAGAACGATCCAAACTCTCGAAGATATGCTGAGAGCCGTGGTACTCGACCGAGGAGAAAGTTGGGAGGAAGCACTACCATTGATCGAGTTCGCCTACAACAATAGCTTCCAGGCAACGATAAACATGGCACCGTATGAGGCATTATACGAAAGAAAGTGTAGATCACCGCTCTACTGGGACGAAGTTAGCGAAAGAAGAATACTTGGACCTGATGCAGTTGAAGAGATGGTGGGAATCGTGCGGCAAATTCGGGAAAGGATAAAAGAAGCTCAAGACAGACAAAAATCATACGCGGATGTCCGACGAACTGATTTACAATTCCAAGCTGGCGACAAAGTTTTCCTGAAAGTATCCCCATCAAAAGGGATAACACGATTCGGCGTCAAGGGCAAACTGAAGCCGCGATTTATTGGGCCTTATGAAATTCTTGAAGGAGTGGGCCCCGTTGCATACCGTTTGGCGCTACCACCAAACCTTGGAAATGTTCACCACGTTTTTCATGTGTCACAGTTACGAAAATATGTGTTCGACCCGAAGCACGTGATCCGTTTTGAGGAAGTCGCGTTGAATCCGGACCTAAGTTACGAAGAGAGACCCCAATCTATTTTGGACCGAAAGATCCAAATTGTGAGAAATAAAAATGTTGCTTGTGTGAAAGTACTATGGGAAAATCATGGGCATGAAGAAGCCACGTGGGAGAATGAGGATAAAATGATGGAATTGTATCCAGAACTCTTTACTTGAGGGTAACAAATTTCGGGATGAAATTTCTGCTAAGGTTGGTAGGATGTAACGCCCCGTTTTTCTAAACCTAATTTGTGAACCCTAATTTACTGGTTTTTAATGCTTTTATTTTCGCGAAGCCGTGAATTAATTGTCGGCAAATTAATTGTTGTTGGACTAGAGATTTGTGAAATAAAACATTAAGCGTATATAAATAATTCCTTTCCGTGAGGTATATATTTATTGGATTCAATTTCGTGTTGGATCCGATAAATTAAATAAATAATATAAAGGTCCAGTCCGTGATAAATAAATTATGGACTGCACAATTTAAAATAAAATACAATGGGCTGTGATTTAAACTAAACTAATTAAAATAAAATATCTTTAATTCAAATATTAATTAAAGATCCTGCAGATAACTTCCTCCTCCGTGAAAAGATACTCCTCCTCCGTAATCTGCAAATAAATACCAGATAAATACAAATTAATTCAAAAAATAAGAAAAAAAAGAGGAAAATTCGAATTCATTCCCTCAACACGTTGAAACCGTTCCTCTCTCTCCCACAAATCTCTCCCATATCCCCAACCCCCTCTCCACTATATTAAATCCTATATCAGTTATTCTTTTCTCCACCTATCATACCTGCAAGCAAGAAAGCAAGAACCATTCTTCAACTTCTATTCAAGGTAATCAATTTCATCAATTCGTTTTGTGGACTTCTCAATGTTGTTTGAAATCAACATCTGTAATCTCTGTTGACAGAAACCACATCCGGAGGAACCTCTTTGTTCACCCAACACTATTATCATCCCAATTCAACTTCAAGCAGAAGGTAAAAATTCCTTTTAAATTTGAACTCTATACACATCAAACACACGCTTACTTTCTGCATTCACCCATGACTGCCATCTTAAACTCTCGCAAATTATACGAACAAACTCCCATCAACAATTGAACACCCTCATTGTGTAATTGAAAATTAAGAACGAAAAGAAACGTTTTTGATCGAGAATTTACCTTTCGGAGTTAATCGGGGCTGCGTGGGATCTGTTCGGAGTAAGTAGGGACTGCCCCGATTGAATGACGGCGACGGTGGTTGGCGGCACGGGCGAACAGCGCTGCGTCTCCTGCTGCGGCTTAACCCCGCGACGGCGGCCTCCGGCGAGGAGCACAGCAGCAACTACGACGGCGGCGACAGCAGCTCCCCGACGACGGCAGTGACTGTGCAGACGGATCTGGAATTCGCGAACGGCGACAACAGTGGCGTCGCATCTCCCGGCAGCGTCTGACGGCGACGGCGACTGCGCAGCAGCGGCGGCGTCGCGATTTTCCGACAGCAGCAGCCGCCCCGAAATTCCGACGGGGAGTCGGAGGAAGTGTCGAGCTTCAGCAAGTTTTTCGTCGAGGAAGAAGAAGAGAGGTAGAGAGAGAGAGAGAGAGAGATGGTGTTAGACGTGGGATGGGGGGGTTCTTTCCCCTTTGGGCTTTTTGGTTTTAAAAAAAATTGGAGTTGGGCCTTGGTTTAAAAATAGAGTTGGGCCCTTTTAACTTGGTTAAGGGAAAAAAAAATAAGGATGGGAGTATTTTAGTTGGGCCAATAATTAAATAAATCTTTGAATTGATAATTAAATTAAATGTGGAGAATTATTTAATTAATTCCGGAATACTTCAACGAATGAATAATTATGTCCTAAGCCCGAAATAAATATAGTACAAGGGAAAATGGTTGCGATAATATAATTACACACTTTTATTATTTTGGGGATTTTATTTCGATATCGTGGAGAAAAATACGAGGAGCTAACGGAGGAATTAAGGGTGTAAGCGGCCGCCGAATAACCGAAAACCGAGATAAATAACTTCGCTTAGGATGCATGCATTTTATTTATTTAAATGGAAAGTATGTTGATATATGTATTATATAAATTGTTAAAGGTGAATCATCGCAAGGGAATCGTGATCGCAAGAGAAAGAACGTAATTTCCAATTAAGCACTCGAGGTGGGCTTTCTTTTAAATAAGGACAACGTCCTAAATATTTTATCGATGGAAATGAAACTGTATTTATCATGCCGTGATTTATGTTTTAAAGTGCCTATCTGATATGGCTATGCGCCATTGTTATATAAATCGAATTCGGGTCCTCGTAGGGCCGCAAACCCTACTTGGGCTAGTGTACACCTATGGTAGATCGTGTGCTAGCGTAGGGGCTGGCCGGTCTAGTGGCTTGGTTTGTGGCCACATTCCAAGTCATGTATTGGCAGATAAGGCTAACGTCTATGGGAAAATGACTGATCAGTCGACTTTTACTATGGGAAAATGATTTTAGTGCCTCGGGCCTTTCTAAAGCTAAACCCCAACGGTTACTTAAGTATGGCATGATAAATTGACAACTTTTATTGAAAATGTTTTCGGCATGAGCCCATTGAGTATTTTTATAGTACTCAGCCCTGCATGTGTTTTCCTTATGTGCAGGTTGAGCGGCAACGAGAGTACGGTGGTGTTGAGCAATTCAATAGGTAAATGAACTGTTGTTTTTGAATTATGGGTGTCGTTGTGTCTTCACACATGACGTCACTCTTTCTCTTGGTCGTTTCCGCTGTGACATTTCTTTCACTTATCTTTTGTTGGGCTTGAAACTTAAATTATTTGGATATTGAATACTTGGGGTTTTACCAAATTATGTCAAATTGTTGGTCGTTTTCTTTGGATATTAATTGTTGGTTAAGCTCGTTAATGAAACCCTAGTTCTTTTCGTCTTTTTATTAAATTCTCTTAATCACGATCGCCCATATTTAATAACTCTAAAGGGCGGTCGTGACAATATACACAAACAAAAACACATTCACACAATTCACATTCTGCACACACTGCACACTCACATACAAACACACACACACAACACACATTGCACATGCACAAACAACACACAAAATACACACACAATACACATGTATCCAGTTTCAATGTATCTCTCCCATACACCTCTTTCTTCAAGTCCAAATTTTGTGATACCCTCTTTCGAGTTCAACGATCTCCACGAAAAATACTTAACCAACTTGTAAGAATTCAACATGGTGGGTGAGACTGGCGATATTGGTTATATCATTCTGGGCACCGTATTTTGGTAATATCAAGAGATATTAACTTTGATGCATAGCATGTTTCGTTTTATCTTCGAGGTAAAGGTCAAAATTTGTTTTGAGGTTGGGTGATGACCACCCCTGATTCGCCGCGCCCAGTTGCCAGTGATGTAGTCGTTTTTTTTGTTTCCCAAAGCAAAGAAATGGATGAGTTTTGTTGGAGATTGTAATTGGAACAATTTGTGCTTTGTAGATATTTGAAGAATTGTTGCTTAGTGCTTGAATCTTGAAAATGAGAGGGTTGATTACACTTCTTATATTAAGAAGAAGATCGGCTCATTGTCGGAAGATTTGATTATCATCTTACTAGCACCATTACTTTTTTTCTCTATGTGCTTAGATCCCACGTAATTTAATTTTCGCCAGACTAAAACATGTTATTCTATTAAAAAGGGACAGATTGAAAATGCAGAAGTAAGCCTTGTGTGGCGTATGTATTGTTGTCTTCCTTTGATTGATTTATATGGGAACCCATTAGATTTAGGGGTATATATATATATATATATATATATATATATATATATATATATGCTTGTTTACTTGTTAGTGTTTTGTGGATTTATATAGTTCTTCATGTAAAATTTTTTATAATTAATTATTCCCCATATATTAGAGTGACTGATGCACTGTTTTTTAGCACTACAACTACTTACAAGTATACAAGGCAGAAATAGTATAGCTAAAGGTTAGTACCAGGATATCGAACTCATGGAATAGAATTGCAACTGGCTATCATGTACAAAGCGTCAAATACTATCTACAGACACAGAGATTTGGGTTTGAAACTAAATAAAAAAAATAAAGCAAATAAGATAGAATTAGGCAAATAGAGGAATTTCAAGGATAATGATTTCACTAACTCTTTAGTTATTCTAATTAGTTCTATGTTCGTCCGACTCAAGTTTAACCACGATTTCTCCCTATCATGCATCAATACTCATGTCACAATTATTGTATGAACATATAAGATAAACCAATCAGAGCTATCATTGTTCAAAGATTAACAATAATCAAGGTAACGGCCAATTAGTCGAACAAAAGTTTAAGAAAAATCAAGTGGAACGAGTTCTAAAAATTAAACATAAAAAGAACTACGTAAAAATTAATTACTATCAAACCTCAAAATTCTATTGTTTAGTAATACATAGACAGATGAACTAAAACAATAATTAAAGTACGAGACATGAAATAAACAAACAAAACCCAAGGTTGAATCTTGAAGTCTTCATGCTCCCCTTGCCTTGCTTCAATCTCCAAGAATGATGGAAGAATTAAAATATGGAGTAGAGAGGGAGGAGCCTTGGACGCTCCCATTTTTGGGGGCTATGGAAGGGTGAATATTATGAATTAGGTTATGGGGTATTTATAGGCTTAAAAGATTTAAACTTGGTATAAAGTCTCCTCCAAGCAATAGTAAATATGGAATTTTCGTGCCCCATAGGTTAAGGAAAAGATTTGGTTTCACAAGGTAATGTCTTTTTTCCTTCCTTGAATTTCCGCCTAAAATTCTGCACTTCATAGCTTTGCGCGACTTTGGTAGAACGGCCATAACTTTCTCCACCGAACTCCGATTGGGATAGTCAAGGTATCAACGCGAAGCTATCTCAAAGACAAAGAGAATGATATGGATCAAGCCCTGATAGGACTTCAGAATCGCTGGAAAATTGAGTGTGAACAGAGGCTGTCGTGCGCGAACATGCCCAGCGAGCGCTGGCATGGGCCCAGCAGGCCCTGGAGAGAGCTAGAACGTTCTGAAGTGATTTTCAGCGACCGTTGGCGTGCACCAGCGGTCCGCTGGATTGCCTTCGGCTCCAGCTTCCGAACTTTGACGTTTTTATGCACTTTTTAGCTCTATTTTGCACATTTATAAAAAAACACGTCAAAATACCAAAATAGATAAAAATATGCAAATAATAGACATGTAATGCAACTTTGACACTCAAAACGGATAAAAAAATGGCCTTAAAATAGTGCAAAATCCGAGCGTATCATACCCCAAAACTTGAATATTTGTTTGTCCTCAAACAAAACAAAAAAGAAACATAAATAGACGCATGGATTGCATAAAGACTAGACGTCATAATTGCCTCAAATTATGGAAAAGATAGATTAAGCATGAATTAACGCAATCAAATCAAGCAAGGCTTATTAGTGCACTTTCATTACTAACTCGTTGAACACCTTGAATTCATACACTCACATGTGGCAAACTTCCAAAGATAGGAAGTGTATTTACCTCTCATTCTAAAAGTATATATGACAATGTGTATATCACACAAATCATGCATCATGCAAAGTGTACCATATGCTTGCTCAAAGTTTAATCTCTCCTCTACTAGATGTGATTAAACATCAAAAGTCCGAAATGTCTTTATTTTTGGTTATAATGTAGGCTCTTTGGTAGGTGTGGAATATTTGGCTAAAAAATGACTCAAAAATAAAAATATCCCAAGTGACTCCACTTTTCTTAAAACCCAAGACACTTCTAACACTTATTTTCTCCTTCAACTCACTTTTCAAACCTTTGATTTTTCTGTTCTTTTCACAACCTTTTTTTCTTTTTCTTTTTCTTTTTCATAAACATCCTTTCTAGATCAAGCACATTTTGCATTTTCACTATTCACAACTTGCACTTCTTTACATTTAAGCACACTACTTTCTATAACTTACTTCCTTATCCCTCCAATTCCTTTACAAAAGATAATAAAAACTATACTAACCCAAGGAATTGTCCCCATTTATTTGGCTTCCAAAGAATAGGCTTAAAGGCTCAAAATTAGCTCCAAAGGGAAAAATTTGAGAGGGTCGAAAATTTGGGTATAAAAGTAGTTAAGAAAAGATGGCCTAACATCCTCCTTCATCAACTTAAACACTATGTAAACTTAGGCATACTAGAAGCAAGTTCTAGAAACATATACATGCATGCAGATCAATCACACAAGAAAAAATTTAGGCTCAAATCTCACAAGGTATAAGCATGATTCAAGGCGAACAAGCAATTCACTAATTATGCACCTTTTTACCAAACCATCATATCAAAACGTCAAGCCATACTTAATCAAAGATGAATAGAACTTAATATCATTGGCAACTCGGTCTAATGTGTCCCTAAACATACGTGTTTCTAAGTTCTTCATGTTATGCTCATGACACAATTCACCTCGGGTTTTAAAAACAAAAACATAAACAAAAACTAAAAAACAAAAACATAAACAAAAACTAAAAAACAAAAACCTAAAACATAAACTCACGGTCCACCACTTCATCCCCCCAAACTTATTTACAACAAAGTATAAAATAAGTTTGTAGAGTCGGTAGGGACGTGAATAAACTACTAAAAAGAAAAGATACCTTTAAATTTTTTGCGTAGTGGCTGGACGGGACGAAAATTCGAAAAATTCAAAAAATCACGGCTAGAAACTGTTATTGGGCAGCGGTCGCTGGGAGTCCTCCAGCGGTCGCTACGACGAGTCAGATCGTTTCTAGTGAATGCCCAGCGGGCGGCTGCGGACTCTGCAGCGGTTGTTGGGGAGAGTCCAGAACTTGCGAAAATTTTCAATTGACACAAAAACAAAATTAAACTAAAAAGTACTAAAAAACTTAAAAATAAATTGTTGGGTTGCCTCCCAACAAGCACTTATTTTTCGTCTTTAGCTTGACATTCTTTGAAGCTCACGAGTTATTCCCCATCATGGGAATTCCTTTGGGATGCCATTGTACCTACAAATTCGCAATGTAAGCATAGAATGAAGAAAATTGTATTAGGATACAACACATAATATTTGGCAATCCCCCCAAACTTGAACCAAATCAAGGTGTAAAAATAATCATATGCAAGACCAATAAATCAACCTTGATTCAAAAATCATCCACCCATCATGATTTCTATCCCCTAATAATTTGCAAGAATTTTCAACAATAGACCAAGATCATACAAAACAATTTGAGCTCAAAAATGTACACAAGTCATGCAAGATAAAATAGCCTCACAATGCTATGAACATGAACTATGCGTATCAACAATCAAGTCAATGGGGTATTTAAATTTCATCTACAACAAGAAGCTAATTCAAGCACACCCAATAATAATTAATTCCAATAAATCCAACTCACAAATTCACCAACAAATTATCAAAAGCATATCATCTCCCATCAAACTCCAATCTAAACTACCCAAATATATACCAACAACAAAGTCATCCAATGAAAGAATTCAAGATTAAAGCTCAGAAATTACAAGAAGAATGTGCCTTGCATTGGTTGACAATTGAGCACAAGAACAATTTGGTAGAATCCAAAGAATTTAATTGAGTGATGTGAATTTGGAGTGTGGGTGTGTGAATAATGTGGAGAGATAGAATTTAAAGAGAGGGGAAAAGTGGATGCTAGGTTTAGAAAGAATGAAAGAAGGAAGAAGGAAACATACCATATATAGAATGTCGCGTCTGACTCGCCACAGCGGTCGCTGACTGTGGTCCAGCGGACCGCTGATGATGGTTTGTCCTCACTGTTCTTCTTTCGCTTCGTTGTTGCGCTCCTTGCTCTCCTCATGTACCTCAAAAAAAATCAAAAGAAAGAAAACTAAAATTAAATAATATTACACTCTAAATTAGTACTATCAACCTTTCTACAATATCAGCTTAAAGCAAAAATATTCCCCGGCAACAGCGCCAAAAAACTAGATGCACTATTTTTTAACACTACAACTACTTGCAAGTATACAAGGCAGAAATAGTATAGCTAAAGGTCAGTACCGGGATATCGAACTCAGGGAATAGAATTGCAACTTGCTATCATTGTAACATCCCAAAATTTTATGACTCTTATTTAATAAGTTGTTTTGAAATTTAAATTATGAAATTGATTGTTTCTATGTGATTAAGTGAATTATGTGAAATAATTCTCGTGGGTGATATGGAATGAAGTATTTGATACTTTTATATTTTTTTACATGTGGGGAAAATCAATTTAAATAAGATCATGCATCTTGTTTTAGCCAAATAAAGTGGCTAATGTCGGCCCCTCCAATTATTGGAAGTTTTATTCTTTCTTGGATTTAATTAATTGTTTTGGGATATTCATCCAAATTAAATCCAAATCAAATTATCCCTAAATTGTGCTACATGAAATTCGAACTCTAACCTATTATTTTTGTGAGTTTCGAATATTCTCTATTTTAATTAGGAGGATGAATTAGTTTCTTTGATTTAATTGGTACCTTATTGATTTCCGTTAGCTATTTTAAATCCAATTAAATCTTGCCACATTCTATTCCCTCACCCCAATTAAATTAAGAGTTGAATTATTTCCTTACGGCTAATTAAGCAAATTTTCACCCCCTCCCTCATTATTTCCTACTTGGAGATTTAATTTATTTTGTTCCCTTGTTTATGGAATATTCATTATTTTATTTCCTAAATTGTGAATCTATTCCTCTCCAAGTAAATACCAAATAAATTCCTTATTGAATTTCTAGCCATAATTTTCGAAACATTGCCTTCCTTTTATTGTGGGATTTTATTTATTGGTGTTGATTTGTAGAAGTATATGACAAAAGGGAGACTTTCTTGTTTGATAGGAATATATGGCTTCTCTTATTTCACACACCATGAAACTACATGTTACATACATATATATAGTTGATAGGTAATCCATATCTCATCATCAAAACTAATACCATGCTTATCTATAATTATATTGTTATGCTTATCTATAAATTCATCCTTATCCCTAAACAAACCCTATCCCCCATTCTCCATCACAAAAAACGTCCACCTCCCTCTCTCCCTCACTCCACACGTTTTTTCCCTTCCCTCTCTACAATCTCTCCAAAAATCCTCCATTCAATTCTTGTTCTTGCATCCGTTGAAGTTTATTTTCAAGAATCTCCGACGAATCGCATCGTTTCTTGTCTCTACCGATCCATTTTTGTCAAAGAAGGTATATTTGCTTCACTTTCCCTCATTCTTTTCGTTTGGACCATGTTCTTGAATCCTACATGCATGTAGTGGGTGTAGGAATCATAGATCGCAAAATTAATCGGTGGGAAAATTGAGTTTGCATGAGAACTTTGATAGTATGCGATTTGATTTGAGGTTATGTGAAATTGTTTTAAATCCTTGGTGAATGATGTAAGTTTATGTGCAAACATGTTTATGAGAGTCTTATCAAGCATGATTGCGTGCTATAAGCATGAGAATTTGTATTTGGATGTTTTAGGAAGAAACCCGAATTTCGAATTTGTGAGTCTAAAATCTGTGACGTTCGAACAGTAGTTTCGGATGTGCAATTGACCAATCAAACGATCGAATTTTGGTATGCAAAATTTTACTAACTTAATTTTAAGGTGTTTTCTGTGTCTCGTGTAAATTTCAGCCCTTTTTGTCGAAAAATGAATTTTTGAAAAATGTTTGAAGTTGACTGCGCAATGCTGCCAGAAACTTGTGTTCTCGCCCAAAAAGTTTCGCATTCTGTTTGACCGACTAAATGACCTCCGTTTGATGTTATTCTTGAACTACGTGAAAATTTGAAGTGTCTTCTGAGTCGTGTAAAAATTTCAGCCTTATTGGGCATCGTATGAATTTATGGTGAGTTTTTCAAATGAACTGCGCAATGCTGCCAGAATCTTTATGTTCCGACCAGAGTGTTGTATTAATATTTTGACTGAGCAAATGACATGATTTGAGTGTGAAATTTTAACTGAATGAACTTGAATGTGTCTTCTGTGTTGTGACTAAATTTTATCTTCATGTGAGGTCGGATGGATTTTTGGTGATTTTACAAACCAACTGCGCAGTTCTGCCATATTCGTTGTTATGTGGAAATATCACTTGTTGCCAAGTTGAGTGAATTATATGATGCATGTGTGATTTGAGAAAGGTATTATGACATGTCTTTCTTGTGTTGGTGAATGTTGGGATGGGTAAGAGAACGATAAAAAAAGAACAATAGGACATGCATGATAATATAAGTTTATGAAAGACTGATTGTGTTGTCGTTGGCAAGGGTGATAGAGTATACATGGGCTCGAGGAACGAGGGTTGCCTTAAATGGATATTGAATGGTTTAAGTAAACGAGGTGGGCTTTCTTTTACTAAACTCTTTTACGCTTTCAAAAGTATGATTATGGAGAAATAAAGGTGGTTTAAAGTGTTATGTCATGCCATGTTTGTTTTGATGATGAGATTGTGCCTGATGCCTAGTTTGTGAGTGCGCTCCATTAGGCTATAGGGCTATGTTAAACGAATTCGGGTCTGAGTAGGGCCGCAAACCCTATCAGGCTAGTGTACACAAGTGGGATCGTGAGCTGTCCTTGCTAGTCGGCCGGTCTCGTGGGCGAATAGTGTGGCCACACTTTCGTCGCACTATGGAAAGAGAATGTGATTGAATGATTGATGAGAAAGCGGGGAGATTGATTGCCTGGCCAGACTTAGAAATAGTTTTGTGTTCTCGTGATATTTCTAAACTACACATAAAACTCGATATCACTGGTATGGATGACATAACTGTTTTTATTAAAATGTTTTCGGCATGAGCCCATTGAGTACAACTAGTACTCAGCCCTGCATGTGTTTTTCCTATGTGCAGGTTGAGCGGGATGTTGCGGTGGGTGTTTAGTCGGCCTAGGGAATTTGGATGAGTTGTGTCTTCATACATAGGCGTCATCATTGACTCTCTTTGAAACCTTATTTCCGCTGCTATATTTTTGAACTAAAATATTATTCTTTGAAGCTAATTGAGTCTTTCTTATAAACTGTTATCGTTAAATGCTATTCTTAATGTTTGTCCCTTGGTCACGATCGTCTCGTTTGTAGTGCCCCTAGTATGGGTGGTCGTGACAGAGTGGTATCAGAGCTTCGTTCTTTCGCTCTGGTCCGAGAGTCTTCTTTCACCTTAAGTCTAGTATAGTAAATCTTAAACTAGAAGTGTCACGAAGGCTCAACATCCAAGGCATCACGCTCAACCAAAGAAAGTGAGGTATGTTTTAATGTTGTTGAAAGCATGTGAGATCGATGCATGAAATTGATGATGATATGATGATGATGTTTTGGGCAAGTGTACGCATGTGAATGAATGTTATGCGTAAAGATGAATTGTGATGATATGACTATGTGGAATATGAGTATGATTGACATGATGATCTAAGCATGTATTGTATGCGTGAATACGATGTTGTGATAGAATGATTCTGTAGAGTATGAGCATGATTGTCAAGATGATCTAAACACGTATTGTATGTGTGAATGTGATATTATTATGGTATGAGTATGTGGGACATGAGCAAGATTGGCATGATGACCTAAGTATGTGTTATGTGTGTGTAAGTGATATATCGAAAACATGTTAGTTCTTCTCTTTTGGGAAAAATTTGGATCTGGAGGTGAATGAGAAATATGACGTAGTTATGTATGGCGATATACGTTTATGCATGTTGAATTAATTGGTATGTGAATCATGTTTTAAGTAATGCTTTATGGACGTCAAAGTGGGGGTTCAAGTAAGTTTTGAATTTTGAGTCAAAACTTTTACTCTAAAATTGAAAGTAACTTTTGAATTTTATTTTTGGAAAAGTGTGAAAGTGTAAAGGAAATTTTTGTTTCAAAAGTTTTGAATGTAAATGTGAGGTGTGATAGTGTGTTGCTTTGGGATGTGAAAGGGTTGTGTGTGCTATACTGAGTCGTTGACCTTTGAGATGATGAAATGTGTTATGAACTTAGAGTGCCTAAGAAGTATGTTAGATTGAGTGATATCGAATTTAGTTGTTGACAACTGCAATATCACTTTTCCGAGTGATAGGACAAATGGAAATATGTGGTGTGAACTCGAACTTTATCGAATGATTACAAATTCAGAATTGTTTTTCCCTGAATGACGAGAACAAGGAGAATGCGAAAAGACGTAGCATATGATAAAGAGTTTAAGAAAAGAAGAAGTGCAAATTGAAGAGATGTTCCAAACGAGAAAATGTTCGAGGCAAGAAGAGATGCGAAATGATGTAATCATACAACGGATGTAGAGATCATACCTGCGATCTAATAGATAAATCCGATCTTCGGTCAAAAGTGGCGATGCGGTGAAAACGACCGTTATAGCATGTTGAGAGCGCGAGTATAACTACAACGTTTTAAGAAAATGACGATTATCACGTGCAAAGAATATATGAAGATATGGCTTTCGACTACTGTTATTAGTTGTAACGACACGAGGAATTCCAACTTGGAATCCGCAGTTTCGTAGAACGATGTTACCATGTTCGGCCTCAGAAAGATGAACGAGAGAGTGTGACCTTCGTAGCTAGCTTGAACGATTTTTAAATCAACAGTACTTACTTGGATTCTAAGTTCTTTTCGATACGTATTGGATAACCGTGAGCCCTTGTCTATTTAAACCCCTTGGTTGACCCATGCTTTGCAAGTGATGCATATTATTTCTTTTCCTCCATTGAGTCATAACTCACTTTCAGTTTTTGGAAAGTGGTGTTGCCTTCATAACTTTGGACACTTGTACTGATTGTAGTCTTCTTTGACTTATTATTTATACGAACAATATTTTGACTTTGTGAGCCTTTGCTATTGAACTTCATTCCTAAGGCTGCCTGCAGTTATGTCCATCAATATAATCACGTTTCGCAGACATGTTCTCTATGGGATATTCTTCTTTGAACTTTCATTCAGCTTTCATTTTGTCACCATGTCTGTGTCATTCTTTCTTACAGAGTGAAATTCTTTTTGGTTCAGTTCCACTATATGTATCCTTTCCATTATGGAACCTTTCTTTCTACAAAATGAAGTTAAGGCCTACATTTTGTACCTTGCCTTAACAAACTTAACCCCACTTGATTTTTAGCCCCTTTGACTTTGGTTGCCTTTCACAAATCTATGAACCCATTGATGTGATTCTATCATTCTATATTATGATTTTTGTTTAACCATGATCAGTACCGCTTTGTGACAACTGCCTACATTTCTCAATCCTCATGCAACTGATCCTTTTTATCCTCAACCATTTAAGTCATTATCCATTGATGTGCTGACCTTTCAAATTTGGTCGAACAACTGAATTATCTTGTTTGGTAGCCTACTATGAGAATTGACATTAATTCGATTCCATCCCATATTCATGACCTATCTTATGTTCTTTCAAGCCCCGTGGGGTTGATCATAACCGATTGTTACAATTCGAAATCGGTTTATATCCAAGTTAACACTGTTTGATTAAACTTTGAGTTCTTGATACATATTCCGAGTTCTTGATGCAACTTTTGCAAGGAGAGGCAAATTTCTTTTCGAGTCCCTGGCGACGAGCCGACCATCTTATATGGGATCTCCATGAACCGACGAACCTCCACAATCTTCGCATTGCAAGCAACCACGATGATAAGGACAGGGCATCTGGCGTATCTTGTGTACTTGAACGGAGAGGAAAAGAAGGATTTAAGAGTGGAAGACGTGGCAGTAGTACGAGATTTTTTCCCGATGTGTTTTCCCTAAGCTTTGCTTGGACCGCCACCCGACAGACAATTAGAGTTCACTATTGAATTGGAACCAGGGTCTGCGCCAGTATCGAAGGCACCATACCGAATGGCCCCTAAAGAGTTGGCAGAGTTGAAGATTCAGTTGCAAGAACTGCTAGATTTGGGTTTTTTTTTCGGCCTAGTGTGTCACCGTGGGGAGCGCCAGTGTTGTTCGTAAAGAAAAAAGGATGGCATGATGAGGATGTTCATCGACTATTGTGAGCTCAACAAGATGACCTTGAAGAATAAGTACCCACTGCCAAGGATTGATGATTTGTTTGACCAACTTCGAGGAACGGGCATATTTTCGAAAATGGACTTGAGGTCGGGATATCATCAATTAAAGGTCCGGCGAGAGGATGTACCTAAGACTGCTTTTCGCACTCGTTATGGCCATTATGAATTCGTCGTGATGTCATTTGGGCTGACCAACGCCCCGGCCGTCTTCATGGACTTGATGAACCGAGTTTTCCACGAGTATCTCGACAAGTTCGTGTTAGTCTTCATCGACGATGTTTTAGTATACTTGAAGAACGAGGAGGAACATGGAGGGCATCTGCAAACTGTGTTGGAAACGTTACGAAGGGAGAAGCTTTATGCCAAGTTTAGTAAGTGTGAATTTTGGTTGACTCGAGTGAACTTTCTTCGTCATATCGTGACGGAAAATGGGATTCAAGTAGACCCCGCAAAGGTTGAGGCTGTGCAAAATTAGAAATCACCGAAAACGCCGAGTGAAATCCGCAGTTTCTTGGGATTGGCGGGATACTACCGATGCTTCATCGAGGGATTCTCTAAAATCGCGAGACCAATGACATAATTGTTGAAGAAATGAATCAAAATGGTTTGGACGCCGGAATGCGAGGCGAGTTTCCAACTGTTGATAGAAAAGTTGACCACAACACCTGTTCTAGCGGTGCCGGCAGCCGACAAGGACTTCACCGTCTATACAGATGCATCAAAAACTAGGACTTGGATGCGTGTTGATGTAAGATGGGAAAGTGATAGCATATGCTTCCCGACAGTTGAGATCGAATGAGCTGAATTTTCCGACCCATGATTTGGAACTAGGAGCAGTAGTGCACGCACTGAAAATTTAGAGACACCATCTCTATGGAGTGAGATGCGAGACATATACGGATCACAAGAGTCTCAAGTATTTCTTCGAGCTGAAGGAGCTAAACATGTGACAGCGACGTTGGTTAGAGATCGTGAAAGATTATGACTATGGTATTCACTATCATCCGGGCAAGGCGAACGTAGTCGCCGATGCTTTGAGTAGGAAGAACCAACCGCAATTGGCTTATTTCCTAACGCAAGAGGAAGCGTTGATTCGCAAATTCGATAGAATGAGATTGGAAATAGTAAAAGCGCCCGAGACAGTAAAAGGAAGAATAGTGACGCTAGTGATTGAGCCATATTTGAGAACCAAGCTCATAGAAGCCCAACAACGTGATGAGAAGTTGGAAGAATTACGTGTGAAGGTGAGAGCCGAGAAGCTTGATCATTATCGTGAAGAGGCGGATAATGCTTTGACGTACGATGGACGATTGTGTGTGCCGAGCGATGAGGCGCTAAAAGATGAGCTTATAAGTGAAGCGCACGACACGCCTTACACTGCTCACCCCGGAAGCACGAAGATGTATCAAGATTTGAAACAACGTTTTTGGTGGAATGGAATGAAAGGGGACGTGGCATCGTATGTGGAACGATGTCTAGAATGTCAACAAATGAAGGCCTTACACCAATGGCCATATGGAAAATTGCAACCACTTGAAATTCCTGAATGGAAGTGGGAGCATCTAGCCATGGACTTCGTGACGGGTTTGCCAACGTCACAAAAGGGCAACACTGCGATTTGAGTGATCATCAATCGACTAACTAAAAGCGCGCACTTTTTACCAATTAAAACTACTTATGGCGCGGACAAGTTAGCAAAGCTCTACGTGAATGAGATTGTGCGTTTGCATGGGGTGCCAAAGACCATTGTGTCCGACCGTGATACGAAGTTCACATCAAAGTTTTGGATGAGTTTGCAATAGGAATTGGGCACACAACTGAAATTCAGCACTGCTTATCACCCGCAATCGGACGGACAGTCAGAGAGAATGATTCAAACGCTTGAGGATATGCTGCGAGCCGTTGTCTTAGATCGAGGAGAAAGTTGAGAAACTGTTCTACCGTTGGTTGATTTTGCCTACAACAATAGCTACCAAGCGACGATCGATATGGCTCCGTATGAAGCTTTATATGGCAGGAAGTGTCAAACCCCACTATATTGGGATGAAGTTGGCGAGAGGAAGATGTTAAGACCCGACGCTATAAAAGAAATGATCGAAATTGTGCATCAAATCCCCGCAAGGATCAAGGAAGCTCAAGATAGGCAGAAGTCGTATGCTGGCGTCCGTAGAACGGAAATCAAATTCGACGTTGGTGACAAAGTGTTCTTGAAAGCATCCCCGACGAAAGGAGTTGTGAGGTTTGGAGTGAAGGGCAAGCTGAAACCGCGCTTTGTAGGACCGTACGAGATTATCGATGAAGTAGGTCCTGTAGCGTATCATTTGGCGTTACCTCCCAGTTTTGGGAATGTGCACAACGCGTTCCATGTGTCGCAGTTGCGCAAGTACGTGTTTTGACCCCAAGCATGTGATTCATCAAGAGGAAGTGATCCTAACCCCCGACATGAGCTACGAGGAAAGGCCCGAGGCAATCCTAGATCGGAAGGTACAAGAATTGCGAAACAAGTCGATAGCATCCGTGAAGGTGTTGTGGAAACACCATGGTCCCGAGGAAGCCACGTAGGAGTTAGAAGATAGAATGAAAGAAAAGTTCCCCGAGTTGTTTATGTGAGACGATCAAATTTCGGGACGAAATTTCTGTTAAGAGGGGAAGGATGTAACATCCCAAAATTTTGTGACTTTTATTTAATAAGTTGTTTTGAAATTTAAATTATGAAATTGATTGTTTCAATGTGATTAAGTGAATTATGTGAAATAATTCTCGTGGGTGATATGGAATGAAGTATTTGATACTTTTATATTTTTTTTACATGTGGGGAAAATCAATTTAAATAAGATCATGCATCTTGTTCTAGCCAAATAAAGTGGCTATTGTCGGCCCCTCCAATTATTGGAAGTTTTATTCTTTCTTGGATTTAATTAATTGTTTTGGGATATTCATCCAAATTAAATCCAAATCAAATTATCCCTAAATTGTGCTACATGAAATTCGAACTCTAACCTATTATTTTTGTGAGTTTTGAATATTCTCTATTTTAATTAGGAGGATGAATTAGTTTCTTTGATTTAATTGGTACCTTGTTGATTTCCTTTAGCTATTTTAAATCCAATTGAATCTTGCCACATTCTATTCCCTCACCCCAATTAAATTAAGAGTTGAATTATTTCCTTACGGCTAATTAAGCAAATTTTCACCCCCTCCCTCATTATTTCCTACTTGGAGATTTAATTTATTTTGTTCCCTTGTTTATGGAATATTCATTGTTTTATTTCCTAAATTATGAATCTATTCCTCTCCAAGTAAATACCAAATAAATTCCTTATTGAATTTCTAGCCAAAATTTTCAAAACCTTGCCTTCCTTTTATTGTGGGATTTTATTTATTGGTGTTGATTTGTAGAAGTATATGAGAGAAGGGAGACTTTCTTGTTTGATAGGAATATATGGCTTCTCTTATTTCACACACCATGTAATATCCTAATCTTTTAGAAGTTTAGAGTTAGTAATTAGATTTTTAGTTAGTGGTTTTATATGTATATGTTGTTAGGATTAGAATTGAAAAATATAGGAATTTTAGAAATTGAGAAAAAGAATGAAATAAAGAAAAAGAAGAAAGAAAAAGAATAAGAAGTTGTTGAGTAAGTTGGGGGAAAATTACGTGTCTTGTGGATAGAAATTAGGGAGAAAAATTAGGAATAAGAATATAGAATTAAAAACAAAAATTGATCCTCATCCTTCTCCTCTTTCTTTTTGCTCTCTCTCTCGACGTCTCTTTCCTCTCTCTGTAATCTTCACAACAGCCTGCTCTCCCTCCGATCAGCCATCGTCTCCGATCACTCCACCACGGAACATGTAACACACTCCACTAATTCAAGCTCTCAATTCCCCATCTTCTTCTCAATTTTGGAGCTTAGGTTGCAAACCCACCTCCACTTATTTTTGGAAAATAATTGAAATTAGAGGTTAGATTCCTCCATAACCTCCTCAATCATGTTTCTAAGTATAGTAGTGATGTTAATTTGGTGTGATTCTTTTGTTGGTCGAAAATTAGGGTTCATAGAATTGGGGATTTTGTTGTTTTGATGCTTTGGTATAATTTGACTTTTGAATTATGCAATTGGAAGTATGATATGATATTTAAGCATGAAAGTGATAGGAAAAATCTGATTTTTAGGGATGATTGTTGACTTTAAGCTCTTGATATGGATTTAAGGAGGTCCCTTGCTAAGTTTGTTACTATATGGTGTTGGGGTTGCCTTGTTGTGTAGTTTGATGTTGGTTATTGATGTTAATCAAGCTGAAATTTTTTAAAAAGGATTTGGTGAAAGAGGTTTAGATGTTGGTTGTTATCAAAAGGTTTAGAATTGAAGTTTTAGCTTCAAGATGTCAAAGTTTTGAGTTTAATTTTAAATTAAAGTTGCTGTCCCATATTTTTGAAAATTAATTAGGTTTGTTTTATGGAGAAAAATGGAATTGTGAGGCTTATATTTTTGGGACAGCCGGGGATAGCTCTCGGTTTCCAAAGCTATTGAATAGTAATATCGAATTTCTTTGCTTCTTTTTGGTATAAATGAAGTTAGAAATGTTTTAACTTGTATATATGTTTTAGTTGATTTAATTTGTGATGAAGGAAATAGTATAGAAAGTGAAATAGATAAAGATAATGATTTGGTTTTACTTGTGTTTTAAGTGTTTGTTTATAATTTGTATATGTCATTGTTGGAAAAATTAGGTGAACCGAGTGCAAGCACAAGCGATAAGGGAAAGGGGCACCTCCATGGTTGAATAAGCAAGTAATAGCGGGTTTTTTTTTACGTGTACAGGTAGTGTACGCGTGTTCTAGAATTTAACTCCTTTAACTTCGATAAATATTACTATTTGTTTGTGTGATTCGTATGCTTATGCCATAGAACTTTAAAAAAATGATTGTGTTGAATAATGTGAAAGTTGATATGAAATAGTTGCGTTGTGCCCCATTGCTTGAGTGAACCACATGGTATAGTTGGCATGCCATAGGACAGCAGTACTGCACACATGTTGATCACTCGTCTTCTGGATAACCGAAGCGATGGTCTATATGATATATCGATTGTTGAAATGTACCCTATATGGGTAATATATGACAGTTGTCTTGCATAGGCCATATGGAAGATTACAGTGTCCGATACGGACTAACATGATAGACGCCCTCATAGGGCTACAGATAGTGTCCGTGTACCCGTGTCCATCACTAAGCATAACTTGGGGGCTGAATATGACTTTCTATTTTTTTGAAATAATATGGTTGTGCTTTGAATTCTTTAAACAGTTATGTTTTCCTCAGGTAAAAGTATGTTGTATTATGTTATATATTGTTTCTGATTGATACGTGATAGATGGCTATTATTGAAAGTATTACATGATTAAATTGAATATGTGTTGTACGACATTCCAGGTAATAAAGTGTTTACTTGTGATAGTGGTATAGATTGAAGTTGTAGAGGTTTTATTCTGGAATGCGATTACACTACGAGCTTTTCGAAGCTCACCCCCCCTTTCTTCTCCCTCTTGCAAAGTATAGAAGCGAGTGAACTCTCTAGTTGGCAGCAGCACGTGTCAAGTCACTACCCTCCCTTTTTGCTGATAAAGTTGGAGTTCTCACGTGGCATGCTTAGGCTAACTTTTGGTTGTTGGTAGTTAGTTGGAAATGTAAGGTTATAACCTTCTTTTTGGTAATGGAGTTGTATATATATGTATCGAAACATGTTATCGATATTTTGTTATCCATAGTAGTAAATAGTTGTGTTATCAGGTTTAGTTACTTTTATGATAGTGTTGTATATTGAGTGTTTGCAAAAAAAGAAAAAAAAATAGGCAGGTTTTGTTTGTTGGCAGGTTTTGTTTGTCAATTGTACCAAAAGGTGACGTCACTTACTTGGTTAAAACTAACCGAGTAAGGGGTGTTACATGTTTGGTATCAGAGCATAGGTTTAGACGGTTCTAGGCGTTAATCGTGTCTTTAATATGTATAGAAGCATGCCACATAGGTTTAAATTACCTGTGACTTGACATAGCTGCCATTTTAATCAGGATAGAGATGTCAGGTGAAGAAGCCTCTAGTCCTTTATAAGTTTCTTCTGATTCTGATTCTGAAGGGGTTCCTTTAGCCGATGTTGCTGCTCCTATGGCGGGGCAAGATGATATATTACGCACTATGGCAACTGCAATGCAACAGATTGCTAGGAATGTGCCACCAAGTCAATCTTCCATCCTTAAACAGATGCATGAATATCACGCTGAAGAATTCAGAGGTAAATTAGATGATAATCCAACCAAGGCTGAGTACTGGTTGGAATAGTTAGAGCGAATATTCGGCTGCATGACTTGTACGCCAGATGAAAAGTTACAGGGTGCAACTGCACTTTTGAAAGAAGAGGCTCACAGATGGTGGGCTAGTGTGGCTCGTGCTACTCTTCTAGAAATGTTGACGTGGGATTTCTTTCTGAATAAATTTCGTGAATGCTATGTTGGGGAGCAATACATAGAAGACCGACGACAAGAATTTCTACAGTTAGTTCAAGGTAGAAGAACTGTTCAACAGTACGAGATTGAGTTCCGACGTCTTTCGCGATATGCACCAGAGATAAATTATTCAGATGTGGATATGTGTCGGAAGTTCAGGAGGGGTTTGAGGAGTATTATCCAGGCTGGGCTAGTTGGATTGGAGACATCAGATTTGACAAAGTTATCACACGCTGCCCGGACTCTTGAACAACTTAAAGTTACTGAGAAAGTTGAAGAGGGCTCTATGAATCAAGAGAAACGACCAGCAGAATCATCTCACTCGCCTTCTTGATTCTCAGGGAAAAGATTCAGAGACTATAGAGGTAACAGGAGTTCAGCGCCTAGTCGATTCCAAGGCCAAAGACCAAGCCAAATGTCAGAGTTTAGGCCAAGGCAACAGGCAACTTCAATGGCTAGTACTGGAGGATCAGACAGAGTACCGATGTGCCAACATTGTGGAAGACCTCACCATGGTGAATGCCGAAAACTGCTAGGGACGTGCTTCTTATGTGGATCTAAGGATCATTACTACAGAGAGTGTCCGAGGGGACAAGTATCTTCTGAGACTATATCGGCGCCAGGGGTGCAACAAGGTCGTGGAATCGGAAGGGGTTTTGGAGCAGCACGAGGACAGAGGGCAACATCTGAGCCCATTCAGAGGCCAGCACCGAGAGCTCCTTCACGTGCTTATGCTATGCGGACTCGCGAGGATTCTGATGCTCCTGATGATATACTTGGTACTTTTACATTATTTGATATGTCTGTTATTGCTTTGATTGATCCTGGTTCTACTCATTCATATATTTGTGATAAACTCATAGAAGAACATAGTTTACCCTTAGAAAAGACTAAATATGATATATTAGTGTCAAATCCCCTGGGTATGAGTGTAGTAGTGAATCGAGTTTTTAGAAATTGTCCTCTAAAAGTTCAAGGATGCCTCTTTCTAGCTAACTTGATGGAGTTACCGTTTCACGAATTTGACATTATTTTGGGAATGGATTGGTTGTATGTTCACCCTGCTTTAGTTGATTGTTGTAAGAAGAGAATAATATTGTATACATTAGATGGCCATGAGGTGATAGTGGTTGGTGAGAGATCATACTACCTTGATAATGTGATTTCTGCTACTACGGCTCGTAAACTGGTGAGAAAGGGTTGTGAGGCATATTTAGCCTATATTCTAGATACACGAGCAGAGGATCCAAAGTTAACTGATATACCTATAGTGTCAGAATATCCTGATGTGTTTCCTGAAGAGTTACCAGGTTTGCCACCAGAACGCGAGGTTGAATTTGCTATTGAGGTTATACTAGGCACCACACCGATATTGATGGCTCCTTATAGAATGGCTCCGACAGAATTGAAAGAGTTGAAAGCTCAGCTTCAAGAATTACTTGATCGAGGGTTTATACGGCCGAGTGTATCACCTTGGGGAGCGCCAGTGTTGTTTGTGAAAAAGAAAGATGGATCATTGAGACTATGTATCGATTATCGACAGTTGAACAAGGTAACGGTTAAAAACAAATATCCTTTGCCTAGAATTGATGATTTATTTGATCAACTGAAGGGAGCAAGCATATTTTCGAAGATTGATCTGCGATCAGGCTATTACCAGTTGAAGGTGAAAGATGATGATGTGTTTAAAACGGCTTTCAGAACTCGTTATGGCCATTATGAATTCAAAGTTATGCCTTTTGGGTTGACGAATGCCCCAGCTGCTTTTATGGTTTTGATGAATCGGGTATTTCAATCCTATCTTGATCAGTTTGTAATAGTGTTTATTGATGACATACTTGTATATTCTAAAACCAGGGGTGAGCATGAACAACATCTGAGGATTGTCTTACAAATTTTGAGAAATAAACAGTTGTATGCAAAACTCAGTAAATGTGAATTTTGGCTGTCGGAAGTTGCGTTTTTGGGTCATGTTATATCAGCAGAGGGAATTCGAGTGGATCCGAAGAAGATTGAAGCAGTGGTACAGTGGAAACCTCCGAAAAATGTTTCAGAAGTTCGTAGTTTTCTGGGCTTAGCGGGTTATTATCGCAGGTTTGTGAAGGGATTTTCTGTTATAGCAAAGCCAATAACTACTCTACTTCAGAAGAATGTGTCATTTAACTGGAGTGATGAATGGCAAGTAATTTTTGAAAAACTAAAGATGATTTTGACAGAAGCACCAGTGCTAATTCAACCTGAATCGGGAAAGGAGTACACTGTATTTAGTGATGCATCACATAATGGTTTAGGTTGTGTTTTGATGCAAGAAGGCAAGGTAGTTGCTTATGCTTCCAGGCAGTTGAAAACACATGAGAGAAATTATCCTACACATGATCTAGAGCTGGCAGCCGTTGTATTTGCCTTGAAGATTTGGAGACACTACTTATACGGTGAAAGATGTTATATCTACACAGATCACAAGAGTCTTAAGTATCTACTTACACAAAAAGAACTTAATTTGAGGCAGAGAAGATGGGTAGAGTTACTTAAAGATTATGATTGTGTGATTGATTATCATCCTGGTAAAGCGAATGTTGTGGCAGACGCACTCAGCAGGAAATCAATTGCAGCTTTGAGATCGATGAATGCACGGCTGGAATTGTCAGATGATGGAAATCTTGTGACAGAACTAAGAGTGAGATCGACACTGATTCAGCGAGTTAAAGATTCTCAAAAGAATGATGATAAAGTGAAGATTAAGTTGGCTCAGATCTCTCAAGGGAAGACACATGGATTCGTTCAAAGTCCCGATGGATACTTATATTTTAAAGGAAGATTATGTGTATCAAAAGACAAAAAGTTGAAGAATGACATACTCCAAGAAGCTCACAACAGATTGTATTCTATGCATCCGGGAGGCAATAAAATGTATCGTGACTTGAGGGAATTCTATTGGTGGCATGGTATGAAGAGAGATATTACAGAATATGTGGCAAGGTGCTTAACATGTCAACAAGTCAAAGCTGAACATCAAGTTCCGTCCGATTTATTACAATCAATCACTATACCAGAGTGGAAGTGGGAACTAATCACGATGGATTTTGTTGTAGGATTGCCTTTATCACCTCGGAAGAAAGATTCAGTTTGGGTAATTGTTGATCGGTTGACCAAATCAGCTCATTTTCTTGCGGTAAGAACTGATTATTCACTAGAAAAGTTGGTTGAGTTGTATATTTGTGAAATTGTGAGATTACATGGAGTGCCAAGCTCGATAATATCTGATAGAGATCCACGATTCACTTCGAGATTTTGGAATAAATTTCAAGAAGCCTTGGGTTCTCAACTACACCTTAGTACAGCTTTTCATCCACAGACAGATGGTCAATCGGAACGAGTAATACAGATTCTAGAAGATATGTTGAGAAGTTGTGTCATCAACTTTGAAGGTAGTTGGGAAAAATACTTGCCATTGGTAGAATTTGCATATAACAACAGTTACCAGTCGAGTATTCAGATGGCTCCGTATGAAGCACTCTATGGCCGTAAATGTCGAACACCGCTATGTTGGACAGAACTGAGTGAGAACAAGATTGTGGGTTCTGAAATTATACAAGAGACGGAAGAAAAGGTCCTATTGATAAGAAATCGATTGAAGGAAGCGGCTGACAGACAGAAATCTTATGCAGATTTGAAGAGGAAACACATTGAGTTTTGTGTTGGTGACAAAGTATTTTTAAAAGTGTCTCCTAGGAAGAAAGTGCTCAGATTTGGCAAGAAAGGAAAGTTGAGTCCGAGATTTATTGGCCCCTATGAGATTTTAGAATGTGTTGGTCCAGTAGCATATCGACTCGCATTACCACCTGATCTAGAAAAGATACATAATGTGTTCCATGTTTCAATGTTGAGAAGATACAGATCAGATCCTTCTCATGTTATCCAGGCTGAATCGATTGAAATACAACTAGACTTGACATACGAGCAAGAGCCGGTTCAGATTTTAGCAAGAGAGGTGAAAGAGCTTAGAAACAAAAGAATAGCGCTTGTTAAAGTATTGTGGCGAAGTCATAAAATAGAAGAAGCTACTTGGGAGCCGGAAGATACGATGAGACATCAATACCCCTACCTTTTTAAGTCAGGTATCAATTTCGGGGATGAAATTTCCTAAGTGGGGGAGAGTTGTAATATCCTAATCTTTTAGAAGTTTAGAGTTAGTAATTAGATTTTTAGTTAGTGGTTTTATATGTATATGTTGTTAGGATTAGAATTGAAAAATATAGGAATTTTAGAAATTAAGAAAAAGAATGAAATAAAGAAAAAGAAGAAAGAAAAAGAATAAGAAGTTGTTGAGTAAGTTGGGGGAAAATTACGTGTCTTGTGGATAGAAATTAGGGAGAAAAATTAGGAATAAGAATATAGAATTAAAAACAAAAATTGATCCTCATCCTTCTCCTCTTTCTTTTTGCTCTCTCTCTCGACGTCTCTTTCCTCTCTCTGTAATCTTCACAACAGCCTGCTCTCCCTCCGATCAGCCATCGTCTCCGATCACTCCACCACGGAACATGTAACACACTCCTCTAATTCAAGCTCTCAATTCTCCATCTTCTTCTCAATTTTGGAGCTTAGGTTGCAAACCCACCTCCACTTATTTTTGAAAAATAAGTGAAATTAGAGGTTAGATTCCTCCATAACCTCCTCAATCATGTTTCTAAGTATAGTAGTGATGTTAATTTGATGTGATTCTTTTGTTGGTCGAAAATTAGGGTTCATAGAATTGGGGATTTTGTTGTTTTGATGCTTTGGTGTAATTTGACTTTTGAATTATGCAATTGGAAGTATGATATGATATTTAAGCATGAAAGTGATAGGAAAAATCTGATTTTTAGGGATGATTGTTGACTTTAAGCTCTTGATATGGATTTAAGGAGGTCCCTTGCTAAGTTTGTTACTATATGGTGTTGGGGTTGCCTTGTTGTGCAGTTTGATGTTGGTTATTGATGTTAATCAAGCTGAAAATTTTTAAAAAGGATTTGGTGAAAGAGGTTTAGATGTTGGTTGTTATCAAAATGTTTAGAATTGAAGTTTTAGCTTCAAGATGTCAAAGTTTTGAGTTTAATTTTAAATTAAAGTTGCCGTCCCATATTTTTGAAAATTAATTAGGTTTGTTTTATGGAGAAAAATGGAATTGTGAGGCTTATATATTTGGGACAGCAGGGGATAGCTCTCGGTTTCCAAAGCTATTGAATAGTAATATCGAATTTCTTTGCTTCTTTTTGGTATAAATGAAGTTAGAAATGTTTTAACTTGTATATATGTTTTAGTTGATTTAATTTGTGATGAAGGAAATAGTATAGAAAGTGAAATAGATAAAGATAATGATTTGGTTTTACTTGTGTTTTAAGTGTTTGTTTATAATTTGTATATGTCATTGTTGGAAAAATTAGGTGAACCGAGTGCAAGCACAAGCGATAAGGGAAAGGGGCACCTCCATGGTTGAATAAGCAAGTAATAGCGGGTTTTTTTTACGTGTACAGGTAGTGTACGCGTGTTTTAGAATTTAACTCCTTTAACTTCGATAAATATTACTATTTGTTTGTGTGATTCGTATGCTTATGCCATAGAACTTTAAAAAAATAATTGTGTTGAATAATGTGAAAGTTGATATGAAATAGTTGCGTTGTGCACCATTGCTTGAGTGAACCACAGGGTATAGTTGCCATGCCGTAGGACAGCAGTACTGCACACATGTTGATCACTCGTCTTCTGGAAAACCGAAGCGATGGTCTATATGATATATCGATTGTTGAAATGTACCCTATATGGGTAATATATGACAGTTGCCTTGCATAGGCCATATGGAAGATTACAGTGTCCGATACGGACTAACATGATAGACGCCCTCATAGGGCTACAGATAGTGTCCGTGTACCCGTGTCCATCACTAAGCATAACTTGGGGGCTGAATATGACTTTCTATTTTTTTGAAATAATATGGTTGTGCTTTGAATTCTTTAAACAGTTATGTTTTCCTCAGGTAAAAGTATGTTGTATTATGTTATATATTGTTTCTGATTGATACGTGATAGATGGCTATTATTGAAAGTATTACATGATTAAATTGAATATGTGTTGTACGACATTCCAGATAATAAAGTGTTTACTTGTGATAGTGATATGGATTGAAGTTGTAGAGGTTTTATTCTGGAATGCGATTACACTACGAGCTTTTCGAAGCTCACCCCCTCTTTCTTCTCCCTCTTGCAGAGTATAGAAGCGAGTGAACTCGCTAGTTGGCAGCAGCACGTGTCAAGTCACTACCCTCCCTTTTTGCTGGTAAAGTTGGAGTTCTCACGTGGCATGCTTAGGCTAACTTTTGGTTGTTTGTAGTTAGTTGGAAATGTAAGGTTATAACCTTCTTTTTGGTAATGGAGTTGTATATACATATATATATATATATAGGATTGTGATCAAGATAGAACTATTCTTAAACGTAGAACCATTCTTAAACGTAGAACAAATGCCAAACGGAGGTCGTTAGATCTTTTAATCCAATGGTGTTGATTTGCACAACAACTTCCCATTACAACCAAAACTATTATTAATGGGTGAATGCAGATAAGTGAAAAAATAAAGCATGCATGGACTCTTCTTCGTTTCATTCATTCTTCCATCAACATGTGAGTTTTTTCACATGTTGAGTCCGGAATGTCGTGAAAACATAGTCTAATATGTATGATTTTTAATCTTGACCGTCATTGTTTTCTCATCCAATGAATAAAATATGTAGAGTTCTAGGTTCTACACTTAAGAATGGTTCTATCTTTAACGCAACCCTATATATATATATATATATATATATATATATATATATATATATATATATATATATATATATATATATATATATATATATATATATATATATATATGTATCGAAACATGTTATCGATATTTTGTTATGCATAGTAGTAAATAGTTGTGTTATCAGGTTTAGTTACTTTTATGATAGTGTTGTATATTGAGTGTTTGCAAAAAAAGAAAAAAAAATAGGCAGGTTTTGTTTGTCAATCGTACCAAAAGGTGACGTCACTTACTTGGTTAAAACTAACCGAGTAAGGGGTGTTACACACCATGAAACTACATGTTACATACATATATATATAGTTGATAATGGATAAGGTAATCCATATCTCATCATCAAAACTAATACCATGCTTATCTATAATTATATTCTTATGCTTATCTATAAATTCATCCTTATCCCTAAACAAACCCTATCCCCCATTCTCCATCACAAAAAAACGTCCACCTCCCTCTCTCCCTCACTCCACACGTTTTTTGCCCCTCCCTCTCTACAATCTCTCTAAAAATCCTCCATTCAATTCTTGTTCTTGCATCCGTTGAAGTTTATTTTCAAGAATATCCGACGAATCGCATCGTTTCTTGTCTCTACCGATCCATTTTTGTCAAAGAAGGTATATTTGCTTCACTTTCCCTCATTCTTTTCGTTTGGACCATGTTCTTGAATCCTACATGCATGTAGTGGGTGTAGGAATCATAGATCGTAAAATTAATCGGTGGGAAAATTGAGTTTGCATGAGGTTATGTGAAATTATTTTGAATCCTTGGTGAATGATGTAAGTTTATGTGCAAACATGTTTATGAGAGTCTTATCAAGCATGATTGCGTGTTATAAGCATGAGAATTTGTATTTGGATGTTTGAGGAAGAAACCCGAATTTCGAATTTGTGAGTCTGAAATCTGTGACGTTTGAACAGTAGTTTCGGATGTGTAATTGACCTATCAAACGATCGAATTTTGGTATGAAAATTTTACTGAGTTAATTTCAAGGTGTTTTCTGTGTCTCGTGTAAATTTCAGCCCTTTTTGTCAAAAAATGAATTTTTGAAAAATGTTTGAAGTTGACTGCACAATGCTGCCAGAAACTTGTGTTCTCGCCCAGAAAGTTTCGTATTCTGTTTGACTGACTAAATGACCTCCGTTTGATGTTATTCTTGAACTATGTGAAAATATGAAGTGTCTTCTGAGTCGTTTAAAAAGTTCAGCCTTATTGGACATCGTATGAATTTATGGTGAATTTTTCAAATGAACTGAGCAATGCTGCCAGAATCTTTATATTCCGACCAGAGTGTTGTATTAATGTTTTGACTGACCAAATGATATGATTTGAGTGTGAAATTTTAACTGAATGAACTTGAATGTGTCTTCTGTGTTGTGACCAACTTTTAGCTTCATGTGAGGTCGGATGGAGTTTTGGTGATTTTACAAACCAACTGCGCAGTTCTGCCATATTCGTTGTTATGTGGAAATATCACTTGTTGCCAAGTTGAGTGAATTATATGATGCATGTGTGATTTGAGAAAAGTATTATGACATGTCTTTCTTGTGTTGGTGAATGTTTGGATGGGTAAGAGAACGACAAAAAAAGAACAATAGGACATGCATGATAATATAAGTTTATGAAAGACTGATTGTGTTGTCGTTGGCAAGGGTGATTGAGTATACGTGAGCTCGAGGAACGAGGGTTGCCTTAAATGGATATTGAATGGTTTAAGTAAACGATGTGGGCTTTCTTTTACTAAACTCTTTTACGCTTTCAAAAGTATGATTATGGAGAAATAAGGGTGGTTTAAAGTGTTATGTCATGCCATGTTTGTTTTGATGATGAGATTGTGTCTGATGCCTAGTTTGTGAGTGCGCTCCATTAGGCTATAGGGCTATGTTAAATGAATTCGGGTCTTAGTAGGGCCGCAAACCCTATCAGGCTAGTGTACACAAGTGGGATCGTGAGCCGTTCTTGCTAGTCGGTCGGTCTCGTGGGCGAATAGTGTGGCCACACTTTCGTCGCACTATGGAAAGAGAATGTGATTGAATGATTGATGAGAAAGTGGGGAGATTGATTGTCTGGCCAGACTTAGAAATAGTTTTGTGTTCTCGTGATATTTCTAAACTACACATAAAACTCGAGATCACTGGTATGGATGACATAACTGTTTTTATTAAAATGTTTTCGGCATGAGCCCATTGAGTACAACAAGTACTCAGCCCTGCATGTGTTTTCCCTATGTGCAGGTTGAGCGGGATGTTGCGGTGGATGTTGAGTCGGCCTAGGAAATTTGGATGCGTTGTGTCTTCATACATAGGCGCCATCCTTGACTCTCTTTGAAACCTTATTTCCGCTGCTATATTTTTGAACTAAAATATTATTCTTTGAAGCTAATTGAGTCTTTCTTATGAACTGTTATCCTTAAATGCTATTCTTAATGTTTGTCCCTTGGTCACGATCGTCTCGTTTGTAGTACCCCTAGTATGGGCGGTCGTGACAATCATATACTAAGAGTCAAATACTATCTAGAGACACAGAGATTTGGGTTTGAAACTAAATAAATAAACAAAAAAACAAAGCAAATAAGATAGAGTTAGGCAAATAGAGGAATTTCAAGGATAATGATTTCACAAACTCGTTAGTTATTCTAATTAGTTATATGTTCATCCGACTCAAGTTTTACCACGATTTCTCCCTATCATGCATCAATACTCATGTCACAATTATTGTATGAACATATAAGATAAACCAATCAACGCTATCATTGTTCAAAGATTAACAATAATCAAGGTAACGGCCAATTAGTCGAACAAAAGTTTAAGAAAAATCAAGTGGAATGAGTTCTAAACATTAAACATAAAAAGAACTACGTAAAAATTAATTACTATCAAACCTCAAAATTCTATTGTTTAGTAATACATAGACAGATGAACTAAAACAATAATTAAATTACGAGACATGAAATAAACAAACAAAACCCAAGGTTGAATCTTGAAGTCTTCATGCTCCTCTTGCCTTCCTTCAATCTCCAAGAATGATGGAAGAATTAAAATATGGAGTAGAGAGGGAGGAGCCTTGGACGCTCCCCTTTTGGGGGGTTATGGAAGGGTGAATATTATGAATTAGGTTATGGGGTATTTATAGGCTTGAAAAGGATTTAAACTTGGTATAAAGTCTCCTCCAAGCAATAGTAAATATGGAATTTTCGTGCCCCATAGGTTAAGGAAAATATTTGGTTTGACAAGGTAATGTCTTTTTTCCTTCCTTGAATTTCCGCCTAAAATTCTGGACTTCATAGCTTTGCGCGACTTTGGTAGAACGGCCATAACTTTCTCCAACAAACTCCGATTGAGATGATCAAGGTACCAACGCGAAGCTCTCTCAAAGTCGAAGAGAATCATATGGAGCACGCCCTGATAGAACTTCAGAATCGTTGGAAAATTGAGTGTGAACAGAGGCTATCGTGCGCGAACATGCCCAGCGGGCGCTGGAGAGAGTCAGAATGTTCTGGAGTGATTTTCAGCGACCGCTGGCGTGCGCCAGCGGTCCGCTGGGTTGCCTTCTGCTCCAGCTTCTAAACTTTGACGTTTTTATGCCCTTTTTAGCTCTATTTTGCAATTTCTTACAAAACACGTCAAAATACCAAAATAGATAAAATATGTAAATAATAGACATGTAATGCAACTTTGATACTCAAAACGGACCAAAAAATGGCCTTAAAATAGTGCAAAATCCGAGCGTATCAGTGACTCTACTGTGTTGGGATTTTGTCATTGGAATTGTTTACAGATTGAACCGTTCTTCATACGCAAATGAAGTAGAGAACATTGAGTTGTGTACATGTATATACTTCACAATTTTTTTTAATTTGGATAGTGTGCAGGATATATAAATTTTGTACTCCATTGAGTTATGTATATGTATATACTTCACAATTTTTTTTACAATTTGGATAGTGTGCAGGATATATATATTTTGTGGAAGTATATATTTATCTGTGTATATTTTCATTATGGTTTGGCAACAAATCACACGTTTATACTTCCCTTCTTACTCCTCCCAATATTCCATAATTCAAATTAGGGTTGGGTCGATACGGTATATTGTACCCAAAATTTTGTATCGTTATCGTATCGAAAATATCGATATGAAATAATTTCATATCGTTACTGTATCGAAAGTTTCGGTATACCGATTGCGATATACCGAAATTTCGGTATGGATAATATCTATACTGTTACCCTATCAAAATATCGGTATATCGTACCAAATTTTGGTATACCGTTCTAAACGGTATAACAAAATTAAATGAATATCTATTTATGATTTTAGGGTTTCCAATAATTATTTTTAAATATATAAATAAATTAAATGGATATCTATTTATGATTTTAAACTTTTAATCTTAAAAAAAATTATATTATTATTATAATCAGTATAAACGGTATGTATCAATAATTCAATAAGTATTGATTTTGGTATACCGATAATATCGATATATATCGTATATTCGATATAAAACGGTATACTGCGGTATAAGAAAATGATAAGGATTCCTATAATTGAACCCTTCCATATTCCCAAGATATGCCCAAAATAGTGCTTGACCTCAATTTTATCTAAAAATAAAAAGGATAGAGTCAGTCTAGCCACAAAAAACTAGACTCAAAAAGTAATTTGGGTGGAGAGAATAGAACTGGAAAGAAGGTATAAGAGGGAGGAATCCTCCTTTGGACCTAAGACCTCCCACAAGAAAATGAGGGCAACCCTATGCTACTTTCACCAATACAAACACTCCATTGGCTCCACAATTTATGGCTACACCACCATAAATTCATACCTTTACTTGACATAATCTATAAGATAAAATCAAGTAACCTACAAGTAGGAATTGGATAAAATCTCACCAAGGAAATGCTCCATAAGAGTCTTTTAACATTCAACATTCATCAATCAATTAGGGTTTAAAGTCTCACAAATAAGTATATGCACGTGGGGTTGAAAACCCAAGAAAAGCCTAAAAATGGATCAAATAGGCCAAAACAGTGCCAACGCCCGACCGGGCGTTTTAGAATATGGCAAATCGCCCGGCCGGGCGAACTTTCTGCCTCAATTCTTCAAATCTGACAAAAACGCCCGCGCGACTTTCATAAATTGGTCATAACACTCTCCACCAGACTCTGATTGAGGCGTGCAAGATACTCACGTGAACCTCTTTCGAAGATGAAGACATTGGTGGTCTTTGATGAGCATTTCGACGTCATTTCAATAGGCCGATTACTTTTGGAATCTAGCTGCAGTTGAAACATTTGACGCACGGCTCCCATGATCATATCAGAAAATCTATATCGTTATCGTATCGAAACCTTACGATACAGTATTGTATCGTACCGAAAATTTTGGTATACCAAAGATTCGATATTTTTTGATATTTTTCAGTACGATACGATTGATATACCGTTTTTTCGGTATATTTACTCAGCCCTTATATGAACTACCACCTAGTTTCTTTTTCTTAAGTTGTGTGATGAATAACAAGGGAGATGGATTTAGTTATTACTAGACGTGGGTTCAAAATTAGAACCGGAATCCGGCAGTTCAACCCGACCTGTGCTTCCGTGGAGCGCTCTCAAGTGCAAATTCGGCAAACCAGGTTCTCATGGTTTCGTCGGGATTAGCCATGGAGAAGTTTGAGAGAAGAGATATTTGTTTTGAGCTATACACTACATCTACTGATTAGGATTAAGGGGTCAACTACATCTACTCAATTTTCTCACCACCTACTTCACCTCCGATTTTACGTACACTAGTATCACACCCGTGCGATGCACGACCCCGTTAATTGTCTGATCGAAATAATTCGAATTGTGAGTTCATATTTTTCAAATGAGAAAAATATCATTATATCAGGTTATAAACTTGCGAACGTATACAATAACAATATGGATTATTATGCAAATAAAAACACATAATCAAATGTATTGAGAAAATAAAAACTGCACACAAAATGATCAACTACAAACATGTCGATTACATATGTTTAATGAAAGAAAGCAGAAAAAATATATGCGCTGGGGCGGAAAAAGTGAAGTTATACTCCATAAAAGTTGTGACTAAATATAACAATATGATTTCAACATTAGTAAAACTAAAAATTTAATTCGAAAAAATGTGAACTTTATTATTTTTCACATTTAAAAAAATTATCATCATATCAACCCACATATTTGTTGGCTTAACAATTGCAATTTACAAATACAAATAAATAAACAAATCAAGAAATCGATAGTTTTTCGTTAATGAAATAGAAACATAATACAAATATAATTGACACAAAAAACTTAAGAATAATATTTTATTACTATTGATTTAAACAATAACTTTTTTTTAAATAACTTCATTTTTAATCAAACTCGTACGATGCACAAGTCGATTTATTTTTATATTCATATATTTATATTGTCAATTAGTAAAGTGAATGACGAACAATTTAAGTATAAGATTTAAAATTATAAATATATATAGAATAACAATTTATCGTATAGACATAAAGTTAAATAAACTTAAAATGAAATTAGAACAGACCCAGTCGTGGACTGCAATGAAGAGAGTATATCAAGTCTAGGCACTTATGAAAAATACCTTTAACAAACCTTTACATTTTTATACTTCAAAAACACAAATAATTTTTTGTAAACAAAATAGTTAATCTACGACTTATAATATTCAACATCAAAACTATTACCATTAAAAAAAATACATTTTGACACGGCTATAATTGATTAATGATAATCACCTTTTATTGTTAACTTATGTGTTTTCAATATCAATTGGGAACGTTTTAAGCCACTATAGTCAATGACAGACGTATAGTACAGATATATTGACAAACATACATTATTAAAATAAAAAATTAATGGATGTCGCTACAAAAGTTAAAAAGATATATAGTGAAAATGAGATTACGGACTTCTTTAATACCATAAGTGGGTGTTCGTTTTGCAAGATTGTATCTCATGATTAAATATGTAGTGTGTTTGATTCATGAGATAACTCAATCCTAGATAGATAATCATGGGATAATTAGTCATAGCTAACCCTTATAAGTAAAATAATATCACAACTCAATCCTAGATTATATCTTGGTATTATTTTATCTAGAAAACCGAACGCTACCTAATAGTAATATCGCTTCACATTAATAAATTTTTTCAACATTTACGCTAATCTTAAAGAATGTTAATGTAATATGAATATTAGGACTCAATTCATTGCATTTAAAATGGAACATAAAATGATAGAAAATTATTGCATTATAATAATGTACATAATTAGACATTATTTATGGAATAAATTAGTTATTCACACTAATTCTAGACGATGAAGAAACGATACATATTGGAATAACAAAAAATGAAATCATGGAATCTGGAAGTTTTGAGCAAACATTACATGTAAACTCAAGAATATACACTAATTATAGTATTATTTGTAAACTATAGGGAGTCAAGCTGTCAAGGGATGTCTGAGACTCTAATCTTCACTCTTCTTCAATCTCCGCCTCTCCATCCCTTACTATCCAGTCTCTACAATTCTCAAATCTTCCATTTCTGACGTAGCTATACTCGACTGAAGACATCTTTCTGCACTGTCACCCACCGTCACCCATTTTCGGTATACTGTAACGAAAATTTTGTATTGTTATCGTATCGAAAATATCGATATGAAATAATTTCATATCGTTACTATATCGAAAGTTTCGGTATAACGAAATTTCGGTATGGATATTATCTATACCGTTACCGTATCGAAATTTCGATATATCGTACCGAACTTCGGTATACCGTTCTAAACGGTATATCGAAATTAAATGGATATCTATTTATGATTTTAGGGTATACAATAAATACTTTTTGAATATATAAATAAATTAAATGGATATCTATTTATGATTTTAAACTTTTAATCTTAAAAAAAATTATATTATTATTATAATCAGTATAAACGGTATGTATCGATAATTCAATACTATTGATTTTCGGTATATTTTGGTATACCAATAATATCGATATATATCGTATATTCGATATAAACAGTATACTGCGGTATAAGAAAATTCATATCGTTATCATATAGATAACTTACGATACGGTATTGTATCGTACCGAAAAATTCGGTATACCGAAGATTCAATATTTTTTTTATATTTATCAGTACGATACGATCGATATATCATTTTTCGGTATATTTACCCAGCCCTAATTCCAATTAACCTTTTTCATTATTTTAGTCATTTCCCTATAATATTATTAATACACATAATTACTTAGTCATTTCCCTATAATATTATAGGTAAAGAAGCCAGAGAGACGATTCTATTCTGCTTTCAAGAATTCAATGGCTATTTTTTACACTTCCCATGTTCTCCTATAAATATAGGTTGATAACTCTTTGCATGTTCATCTCCTCCTCCCTACTCTACCTTGTTCTCTAGTTCTATTTAGATAACTCCATTGCATGATTGGTGTCCAAACAATTCAATATTGGTTGTTTTCAAATCACTATTCGATTTTTGTAGAGGAGGAACCATGTCTATTGTTGTCGAGTTGCTGACCATGATCTTCTACATCTTCTGTTGGTAAGATTTAGTTTTGTTTTGAATTAGTTGCTATCAAATTAACATTTAGTTTATTTTTATAATTGTTCTTTACAATGTTTCTTCTTATTTATATTAATCTTATTGTTATCATTGTTGTAGAGGAGAAACGTGCATATTGGTGTTGAATCGCCTTCCACGATCTTCACCATCTTATGTCGGTTAGATTTACTTTTATTTTCAATTAGTTGCTTTTTAATTAGAACTTTGTTTGTTGTTTACAATTGTTGTTTCAAAATGAAAAGATTTTTGGAAAAACCTAGTAATTCATCTTTTAAAAACCACAACAACGGGAGCTTGTTTTGCCATCTTTAGAGTCTATGGTACAACCTGAAACAGTAGAAGAAGAGAAAGATGAACAAGAAGCCATTGCAGGATATCAAACTTCTTCTACTTATGCTAAAAAACAACCAATTAGATCTAAGACTAGTAAGGTGTGGAATTATTTTGATTTGAAGGATGATAAAGCAAAGTGCATGATATGCAAAACTAATTTCTCCTTTAAACTTAATAGCGGTACGGGTACGCTAACTAGACATTTAAATAATCAGCACAAGAATTGGGAGGATAATAACTTTTTAGACGATAGTCAACAACAATTTTTAGATGTTTCTAGTGGCACCGTTGCAAATCATGCTTAAAAACAAGATGAGGTGAGGGTTGAATTGGCTAAATTGATTATAGGAGCCGAACTCCCCTTTAGTTCGGTTGAAAATCATTATTTCTCAAATTTTGTGAAAAAGCTCAACCTCGTTTTAAAAATGTTTCTCGAAATACTTGTTATAAAGATGGTTATAAACTGTATGAAAATGAAATTATTGGTTTGAAAATTTTGTTTTCTAAATTAACTTCGAAAATTTCATTAACTACGGCTCATTGGGTAAATGAAATTATTGGAAGAACAAGGCTAGCACTATTTATGTGTTACGGCTCATTGGGTAAATGAAAATTTCATGTTAGACAAAAAAAAGAAATAATTGAATTTTCATCACTTGAGCATCCACATGATGGAGGCTAGGTTTAGAGTTTTGTGTAGTGTAGTATGTCACCTCCTTCATCCCTATTTATAGAGTTTGTGATGGATTAGGTAAGGGATCTATGGGGCTTGGATTGGGCCTCCCGTATTGGACATTCTTTACTAATTAAGTTATAACTCATAATTTAATATAATGCCAATGGAATATTTCTTGTGCCACTATAGAAGAAATATTGACCGCCCATTCAATCTGTGATTACAAGCAATCCGGGTTAACCTCTTTTATATATTATTTCATGTGTTTAAGACTTTCTATATCCATTAATTAATTTGTAGTCTGCTATGGACTGTAAATTAATTAATATATTTTATTTCCAAGAGTTTGTCTAGTACGAGATGTATATTAAAATAATATACTTTGCTTTACTATTATTCTTGGATTAAATCCAAACCGGTCGGGTTTCCGAATAATAGAACTTTTCTCGAACACCTCTTGGGGATATAGTCAAACCGTGAAAGCACACGATTCAATGTAATAATAAAACTGATATCGTACTAGTTATTAATTACTACTACCCAAGATATCAGGAATATTGAGTTGCGAAAAACCCGCACCTACGGATAAGTCAAGGAAACGTATGATTAATAATGTATGACCTATATTATTACAATGATTAAGAAATATTAAATTTCCAGGACATCGTCTTTCAGTAGATAGGAATGTTATACCACACCAATGTCACTAGTCATTCTCAAGGTAAAGATGATTTTCGGATGGACACTGCAACTTTTCATGATTGGTAGCCAAAGCCTATCTAGATTGTGAAAAAGTTTTACTTCTACAAGGTTCCGACTGAGTCACCTATTGTGATGACCTGTTCCACGTCCCAGCCTTCAATGTAGAAAACTTAGACTGATTTACTTTCCGGCGTTTAAATTGAATATAATTAAAGTAAAATACATAGCATTAAGAAAATATTTATTATTCTCATTAAAAATAAGAGTTTACAATATGCAAGCAATTTATCAAATTTATAATAAACTCAAAAAATATTTTTTAGTATACATGTTCCAACAATATGATCAAATTGCAATACAGATGGTCAGATGGTCTATATTGTGTGAAATGTTTGGTCAGTATAGTGTGTAGGGTTATGTGTCGTAAACAATATCTTATCATTTTAGTGTGAATGGTTGGTGCTATAAATGTTTAGGACTGATAAGATCTAATTGCAATACAGATGGGAGCTTTACAACAAGGCTGCATCACTCCGGTGTGATAATAGAATCCATTGGAAAGCACTACGTTGGCGGGGAGGTGCAGTACATAGACAATTGTGATGGTCTAAACTGGAGGTGGATGATGTCTTGGAGAAACTTAGTGTTGATGTGAGTAGGTTAGAGTATTATTACTTGAAGCCTGGGATGAGATTAGATGAAGGGTTAGTGAGGTTGTTTGACAACCTCTCATCAATGGAGATGGCTGAAATTGGAGTTCAGAAAAGGGTAATTGATGTGTATGCGGTTGAAGCAAATGAGGTGGTGGTTAGTCAAATAACTCAGGAGAATGATGTTGGTGGTGTAGGTAGAGTAGATAATATTTGTGTGGATGGGGACAAAGCAATGGATCTTGAGGGTTGTGAATCTGGGGTCGGAGCAATGGATTCTGAGGGTTGTGAGTCTGGGGATGGAGATGACTCAATGGATTATGAGGGTGGTGAAATTGCGGTTGGAGATAGACAGGTTGGGAAGGGGAAGGGAAAGGGAAAGGAGACTAGGAAGGGGAAGGAGACTGGGAAGGCTAAGGCTACAGGGAGCAAGAAGAAGGGTAAGCTTTGTGCGGCTGATGGAGTCCGGTCTATAGTTGTTAAGAACGATCCAACCGAGGATCATTCCTTCATTAATAGTGACTACGACCATAGTGACCATGAAGAAGACGCGATCATGGCTGTGCAAGTTGAGCCTTCTTCGGGTTCATTTCAAAATGTGATATCCTTGTCAATAACTTTTTGAATGTTATAACAAGGTGTTACTGTTTGCTCGCCAGAAGGCACTGTAAGGGATGCAGGAGTTCATTCGGGTGTACCTGATGGACAGGTTTACCATGAGGAGGAAGATGGGTGCCAAAATGGAGGATGTGTTTGGCCCAAAAATACGGAAGAAGCTCGAGAAGGCAAAGTCTAAGATAGGAGAATGCATAGTGAGAGAGACTGGGGAATGGATCTACCAAGTGAATATGGCTCGGGACGAGCAGTTTGTAGTGAACCTGCGGGACCGAACACATAGCTGCATGAGATGGATGTTGACGGGGTTACCGTGTCAACATGCGATTGCCGCAATAGAGATGACATCTGAGAATGTGGACAACTTCATTTCAAGCATCTACTCCAAGGAAACCTTCCAACAGGTGTACGCACCGATCATCTACTCGGTGCAAGGTCCGCAGCTATGGACAAGGACTGCCTATCCGGATGTCGTTCCACCTGAGCTGACCAAACTGCCAGGATGCCCAAAGGGAGCGAGATAGAAGACCGTGCAAGAAGCACGAGAAATTAACCGGGAGAAAGCTCGGGCAGCTCGGATTGTGCAAGTAAGATCATAGGGAGAAAGGCCGGGCAGCTCGAGCGTTTAAACCATTGAATTGTTTACAAAAGCTATGTGCATTTATGAAAGATCATAGGCAACCATTTATTGTTCTTGTCTATGAATATGATTGTTGTAGGCATTTAACACTTCCCATCTATTTATAATACCAAACGACTAAAATTGCTAAAGAACCGTCTATAAATCTTGTCTACGAAAATGTATAATAACACAAGATTTCGAAGCCTAAGGTTGAGAAGGTGATGGAAAAACTGAAGAAATTGGGCGACGTCGTAAGCACCACGTCGAACAAACAGTTCGAGGTTGAGAAGCTGATGGAAACCAAAGCAAAGTGCATAGGACTAATCCAAACAGAAGTAGAGGGAGTGATGAGACTCGTTTCACGCATGTATTCTAGCATAAAACTACATCAAATTCTGTAACTAACATCCAATTTTGAGCCAGGTGTGTGTAAAAATCTACCACATTCAGTAAATGAACAGATCAGTTGGGCGGATGAACGGATCAAGGAATGGAGCCAAAAACTGCGGCGCTCAGTTGATCAAGTCAGAATTAAATGGAGCGAGCAGGAGTTTCCGTATGGAAGATTGAGCTAAAAGACCACACCACTAAGTAAAGGGCATGAATGACATTTTGGAGAGGATGGCACCCTAGGGATCAGACCCCTACGCCTCTCTATATAAAGGAAGCCCAACACGAGAAAAAAAGGGGGGGGGAAGCTCTCGGTCTGGAGGTATCGTATGCATTCTTAGAATATCTTTAGGAATACAGCTCTCTTCTAGGGCTGAAATCGGAGCTCATTTTACTTCATCTTCCTGATTTTTGTCACACACACACTTGGTCCCTGCCTTAGTTTAGTTTAGTTGTGGTTTGGTGTTAGCTTTCTGCATTTTAGCTTTCGGTTATGTTATTCCGCTTTGAGAAGGAGCGATGAAACAATTTCCTGTTTTCGTTGTGTGTTTTCAGTTTACTTTTGATGTTATCAACTTTTGATGTTTTGATTTAGTAAATTTAGAGTTATCGTTTAGTTTTCAGTTGATATGTTCTGTTTTCATGAAAGATATTTCTGATCTGCTTTCGGTTTCCGTTTTATGTTGCATTTCTTAGCTCAAAAATGTTTTGTTTCGCGTTGATTTGGTCAGATCTGAGCTTTGAAGTTATGTCTCTGTCTAATTGCGAAGAAATCATGCATAAGCTGTTTAGGATGTTTAGATCTAGTAGCTAATGTTTTATTTCTGCATGATCATGCTTTAGTTTCTTGTTCACGTAGTCGTAGTTTAGATTTTAGGAGTAGATTTAAGTTCACAAGTTGTTATGATGTTTCTTTTTTCGTTACGTTTTAGATCTGCTTTTTGCTCTGCTTTTCATGTTGATGCTGTGAAGAAGATGAAGTTGTTAAAAAGTTTTACTTTATCGTACACTTTTCAGGGGACTGACAGTCCCCGTTTTATTCTGTTTGCCCATTTCAGGAAAGTTTAGTTGAGTTGATCAAGTTAGTTTAGTTTCGTTTAAGTAAGTTGATCAGTTTAGAACCTTAGCTTGTTTAATTTCTCAAGTCAAGTAGTTAACTTAATCCACCCCTAGAAAGCGTGGCCGCAGTCATTCCCATTTCGTGTCCAACAACAAATGCAAAACACATTATCTCTGTGAGATTGATCCCTACTTCCCTATACTAGTTAATAGTATTGTGGGTTAAGGTTTTGAAAACACTTTTGAGTTCCTCCATTCATCTCACTCAAGTAGGATTAAGTTGAGCTGATCAATCTGAATCTCCACTGGATCAACTCACCTGTGTTCACAGGTGGAAGGCGTTCAATTCGCTAGCCGGATCAGTTTGACAATCCAACCTGAGCAATTCACAACGATAAACCAGAAGATGAGAACGGAGGAGAGTGGCAAAAGAGAGAGTCTTTCAAATGGCGCCATTGCCGGGGATGATGACATTTATCCTACATTTGTTGTGAGACACCTTGGGTGTAAATATTTTTGATATTTTCTTTGTTTCTTTGTTTTTATTTCAATTGAGAGACAGCTCAGGGCAACAACAGTGAAGAACCATAGTCTTAATCTATGTATATCAAATGTTTTCCCTGTTGGTGTGAACCAAGGGAGCTACTGGAGCAAGGGAACACATAGATGGACAGAGCGTCTCAAATTTTACTTAAGAATTTTAGTTTAAATTTTGTAAATAAACTTTTTGTTGTTTTCTGTTTTCCCCAGTTCGAAGGCACCGAGTTCAGGAAGCAAACAGAAGAAGGAGTGGAGCAAAACACTGTCCAAGACGAATCACTTCCCACTCCACCAATCCACTCGAATACCAACAACAAAGAAAGTGAGGACATCACCTGGGTGAGTCCGCTTGAGTCGATGGAAATCCCAGACAAGGAGGAAGCCTAGGGAGGAGTCACCTCATTCTGCGATCAGGAAGATGATATGGAGATAGGTTCACTTCATGCCCATTAGGTGAATGAACCAACATTTGCCATCTCTATCACTCAGGGGCAGAAATCTGTGTACGTGAAACCAGAAATATTTGCCATCTTACCTACTTTTTCAGGAGCCAGTAACGACAGCCCAATTGAATTCCTCCATGAGTTCAACAAGATCTGCAGAGTGCAGAAAAGGCCAACGGGGTCAAGTGATGAGGATTTCAAGCTAAGGGTCGTTTCCTTCTCTCTGAAGGGCGAAGCAGATGCTTGGTTTAGAGGATTGGAACCCAACATCATCAAGGCATGGTCAGATTTCAAGAGGGAGTTCCTAAACCAATTCATTCCAGCAGCAAAAACAAATGCACTTCGAAGGGAAATCAGAGAGGCTACCCAAGAGTATGGTGAGAGCTTGAGCAAATACTGGCACAGATACAGAGGTCTTCTGGATGCTTGCCCAAATCACAACCTGATGGAAGTGGAGGTCTACTCAAGGTTCTATGATGGAATGGATGCAAAGAGGAAGGACTTAGTGAACTCATCAAGCGGGGGAAGCTTCTACAAGCTAAGGCTGAGTAAGACCAAGATTTTCATGGAAAGGCTTTTAAACGCAAAAACGGAATACGATGAAACATCGATCACCCCATTGCTAGAGATGGTAAAGAGTACTCCCACAAAAGATAATGACAATCTGATGAAGAGCCGGATTGACAAGCTAGAGGAAACACTCCAGTCAGTTATTAGGTCCAGCCAACCGCAGTTCATTCCAATCCAAACCCACATCCAGATTTATCAGGAAAGTCACTGCCAGAATTCGGGTGAGATCTGGAGTTCGAATAGGAACTGGAATCCTAGAGGACAAGGAGAGGTGCATCATTATGAACGCCTACACGGTGGAGAATGGGAGAACGGAGGAACTCCATCTTAATGGAGTTGGTCGGAAGAGTACCCACATTTCCCATACCACACAGAACCCTATCCGATTTCCACCCAAATGCCTGCTTAACAAATGGGATATCCAGACTACCAACCTCACCCTGAAATTCAAAGCTATGAATTCAGCCCACCGACATACCAAACTGACTATTCCAGCCATTACCCTTCATTCCCAAGTCATCCTTATCAGACCTACCTTCCCAGTGCAGGGGGTCACTTTCCGACATGGTCGAATGAGGATTGGCAAACTCAAGATCCTCATTATTACTAAGACCAAACTCATCTTGATCAACCTCAACCTCAACAGGGTTTTGAACAACCCTTGAATGAAAATCAATATGCAGAATCTGCAGAGGAAAAGAGTGAGGGATGGAACGCTTCACAACAGAACATGAGGAACTGCCTGGGGTCAAATGATGAATTGGTGATGGAAATGCAACACACATTGATGAGCAGAAATCCAGCATGGATGAAATGATAAAACAGGTCATTCTACTGACTGATATGATGAAGGGGATACAAGAGGACAGAGCAAGGTCTGGGGAAAGTGAGAGCAATGCAGATGAAGAAGACGTGAGTGAGCCCGAGGAAAAAGAACCATTAGGTGTTGAGCAAGAGTCGGAGGAATCACTGGAGAGGCAAGAAGAGATAGAAGTTGTTGGAGTGGGACTAACAGAAGAGGAATCCCAAGTGGAAGAAGGGTCTGCCACCGTTCTTCTTGAGGACGAAATATCACAGAGCATTCTAGAGGAACCAAAGGATGAACCTCAAGGGACGGAAGGAACGGTCGGCAAACGTTGTGAGGGGCTGGACGCTGCATTACTCTACCTCCAGACACAAAAGGTGCATGTACTCAATGAGAATGTGGAAGGATTTACACCTGGAGAGGAAGGAGAGGCTGCATTGGCAGAGAAACCACCTCTAGTGATTGACAAGTCTGGTGGAAGCTATGAAGAGGAGAAACCCAAGCTAAAGAAGGGAAGGACTAAAAGAAAGGCTGCAAGATTCATCTACTGGGTACAACTGGAACCATGGTCTGAGCCACTTAGAATGGAAAAGCCTCCTGACTTTGGACTACGTCCCAAATAAAAGAAAAACATTTAGGGGACGTACAAGCATCACAAGAAAAAGAGGGCAGACACGTCGCTGATTTGCCCTCAGAAAATTTGGTGGATAGAAGGAAGAAGAGTCAATTCAGGAGCTCTAGTCGAAGATCATTCCCATAATAGTTTCCCTACTTCTGAAGAGGATTTCAAAACCTCTCGATCAAGTCAATTGCAAAGGTGGCAATGGAAACCAGAGGATGGATGGCTACGAGAAGGAAATGAAGCTGCAAAACCATAAGCACAGATGTGCAGAAATGATCAATTGGGCAGAAAGTACTACTTCTCAAGTTTTGGTGGGAATCGAAGCAAGCCAAATTCCAAAGAGCAAATACCAACATGCAGTTCAATCGATCCACCACATCCTGGGAGAATCAAAGTTTGAAGGGAGTATCCTGCTCTGTAACTTTTTCTTATTCTTCCAATTAAAAGATAAAATGGTAAATAAATCGGCAGTATATGCGGGAGGAGAATTCCCACTATGCATATTCAGCCTGATCAAGTGAATGAATAGATGCTAGACAATTCTCGGAAATTTACGTACTCAGCTTAATGCACATGTGTGAGCAAGGTACTTGATCAAGTAAATTCCGAGAATTTGTTTACAACCTGGAATAAAGTTTTTATTTGTCTCTTGTTGTATTTTAAGAAAATTTCCAAAACAAATTTAAAGTTCGAAAATAACAAAAATATTTTCAAAGTCTTTGGACGTATTTGGAGGAGATTTGAATTTCAACGCCATACTTCTCAGAATCTTGAAAACCTCCGCTAGTACTCCAGAAAATCTTTTGTTTTATTTTTGCGTGCTTTATTTTCGGATAAGGATTTGACTGAATAGGTAAGAGAGAGAGAATTACTGCAATTTTTTTTAACCGGAAGAGGTAAAAAGAGGGGGAAGCTGAAAAAATTTGAAATTCAAAATCTGGCGCGAAAGTCGAACGGTCGCTGACATCATAGGAACCGTTCCCTCTTCCCCTTCTACCTCTATTTATCAAACTTCTTCCTCTCTCTAACCTTTTCACAGTTAATTAAACCCTTAACTTTCTCGAACTCCGAAAATTCCTAATTTTCTTTGTCTCAGTTTCAGGCGAAGTCGCCCCACGCCACCATCCATGGACAAATCATCCACCAGCCGTTCTCAGAAACACTCAGCAGGGCAACAAGTACGGTTGATTCCGTCGACTCCTCACCCGGAAATTATGACACCGCCGATAACCCAGTTAATGGTATCACCAACTTCAGGTACGTCTCAGCCAACAGAGACGTCCGTGAGCAGTACGTACCTTAAAATTCTTGGAGACGTAATGGGGAAGTTCATTTCGAGCGACAAGATTAGTGAGGTTTTCTCCAAATTGGCCTAGAGATTTAAGGAAGAAGAGAGTCAAGTTACTCCTATCCCTATCGGAACTCCAATCAGAGAACTAATCCCGACAGAACCAGCGGCACAACCCCTCAGCACATCGTCTACCTTTCAGGCTCAAACCCTCGTGTCAGAAACAACCAGATCTGCCGACAATATTGGACAAAAAGCGGGGATCGAGGAGGGGATGGAGTCCGACGAGGAAGAAAATATCCGAGATAAGGGTGAAACCGGTGGAGAAAAGGAAAGAGAGATTCGAAAGCCAGTTGGGAAGGAATCAACAGGAAGGACATTAGAAGTGGTGACTGTGGAAGAAGGAGAGTCAGACGATGACAGGGAAACCCTAAGTGCGAGAACGATTAGGAGGAGTTTCCGTACACAGAGGGGGCTGGATAATGAAGAACTCCGAAGCATGCAGGAAGATGCTGCAGTCTTGGCGGCTGCAAAAAGAGAAGTGGCGGAAAGGAGGAGAAAAGGGAAACGGGTGGCAACCCCAAGCCAGAGTATGAAATCAAGACCAGCATCACTGGGGGTAGTGATACGGGAAGTTGTTGCCAACCCTACCCAACCAAACCCCTACCAAGAGGAAGAGCAGCATATCGGGGCATTTGAAAGGATTGAGATCGACCTGGATCAAAAGCTACTGGAGGCTATAATCCATTTCGAAGACCTAACGTTGAAGAGGAATTGCGCGGAGAGAGTATCAGAGTCAAGGCCAGCGCAATCCGGAAGAAAAATCCACTATCCTTCATTGCGAATGATCGGTGTCAATGAGCAGTTAGTTGGCTACATTAGAGGAATAACTGGAACACGCACCTTGTAAGGTGCCGGTGAATCTGGCGAATGAATTTTTCAGATCCTTCAATTTTAAGTACACCACCGATTTGGACGAAGAGTCCATCCGCTTTAGAATATTCAATCAAGAAATGGTGATGAACCTTCCAGAATGGTCGTTGAGATTGGGACTGCTGAGCTCCGAAGAAGACCGAAGAGGGGATTGGTCTCTGCGAGAGATTGCCCAACCAAAATGCACGGAGGAGTTCGACGTTGAGGAGGCGTGGAATCTAATAGGAGCCAAGAGTGCAAAACCCTTCAAGACGAGTGAGTCGACAGGGGAGGAAATTGCAGACCATGTTCTGAGGATGACACATTTCTTTCTGGCCAGCAACCTTCTAGGTCATATCAACACCACGGTCACCACGATCGAATTGTATTTTATGTGGTGCATCATCAAGAAGGTCAAGGTACATCTAGGTTACTGGCTAGCCCATTCATGTCACAAAATAGCTCATCATCTCGTTCGCCACTTATATGCTTGCCATCTGCTGGGAGCATATTTGATAAGGAATGTTATGCCAAGGATAACAATCCCAAGATCCTCCATCGTGATGTGCAAGGATTCAGAGTGGTTTGACACGAATTATCTATTTAGCATTGGAATTATCAACAGGAAAGGGGACGCAGTGGTGTTTTGTGAGCATGAGCAATTGGAGGAAGAAAGTGAGGAGAAGGCAAACGAAGAGGATAATGAGCCCGAGGAAGCTGCAGAAGTGAAGACTCCTTCAGAGAGACCATCTCCTACCGAGGCAAAGCCAGCAACTCCCGAGGTGCAACCACAATCAACCGACAAGAAGTCAGAAGGTACGAAGGAGAAATGGCAGAGGATAATTGAGTTCATGATGCAAAAATTCAGCGAGAGCAATGAAAAGAAACAAGCGTTTCTCGAGCTCCAGAATGAAAATATGACTCAAGCACTCTCTTTGATTGAGAGGATGACAAATCTGGCGGAGCAGAACAATCAATTGGCTCTCCAACTCTTATCTGCTACCTCGACCTCGAAAGGAAGACAACCTCAAGAAACCACTCTAGATACAACTTCTACCAGGACACTAAGGAAAAGGAAGCTAACCACCACCACCAGCCAACCGCCCAAGGAGATGCCCACCTCATCGTCAGCAAAAAAAAGTTAAGCTGGAGAGGCACTCTAGCTCCCAAGGGATCCAGAAAAAGAACTAAACTAGCAGAACCAAGTAAACTTTAGTTTCTGGGTAATAATTACTTCTCTTCAGCTTGAGCATGCTCCTTTTTGCCTGTATATATATGCTGACTATGCTTTTGCCCACATGTTTATTTGTTTGTTGTTTGTTTATATGTGTTCTTCTCCCAATATCTGGTTTAAGTGTGAGAAGTTTATCTGTTTTCTTTGTTAATATGTTTGTGTAAGTTCTTTGTTCTTCTCACACTTAGCCCATTGCATGGTCTAAGTGTGAGAAATTTTTGCTAAAAGTATGTTCTGTGTAGTTTGTTTTTTCTTTTTATTCTTGTCTAGAGTTTGTTATGTTTTTTTTATCTTCTCCCTCTTAGCCCACTGCTTGGTCTAAGTGTGAGAAGTTTGTTTCTCTGTTTTGACACTAACGACCTTGTTTTCCACTTCATCAAGTCACTTGAGGACAAGCTGTAATAAAGTAGGAAGAGGGAACAGTTGGTGTAGTTAGTGTCAACTTGTGTAAGTTTGAGTTAGTACGATCATCTGTTAGTTGTTTTGCTTTATGAGTTTTTAGATAAAGACTGGTTTAAGAAAATAAAGACAAGATTCCCTTAGTAAGAGTGATTGAACAAAGGATACATGTTGAAACGTGAGATTTCCTTCTTTAATAAACCAAAATCTGCTTGGAGGATGTAAGAAAGATGGAAGTAGCTTTAATCTAATCCCTCTGTGAAGCCCTCTAAAATGTGAGTTAGAAGCCAGAGTAGAACACTTTCTACTGAAATAAAAAAAAAAATAGAGAGGTTGCCATTGATGCTTAGAGGGAAATGACATAGGCTAGCAAGGACTAAAGGTAATAAGAATAACCAGTTTAGCTTAATTCTTTCAAACCTCTTGAACCTGCCTCATTGAAAAGGCACCCCCTAGTTATACCTTTGAGCTTGAACTACGATCATCCCTTCTTTGGAAACCTTAAGCCTTCATGTCATGTGAACAAGGGGATAGGTTGGAACAACTCACCATTCGGGATAAGAGATAGGTTGTGAAACAGGTGAGTACTCCCTCCGTCCCATTAAATATGCAACATTTGCTTTTCGGCATGGGATTTTATATAGTGTTGTTTTGTGAGTTAATAAAGAGAGTGTAAAGTAAGAGAGAAGAAAAAGTAGAGAGAGTATTATTTCCATTTTTAGAAACGTTTCATTTTTAATGGGACAGACCAAAAAGGAAAACATTTCATTTCTAATGGGATAGAGGGAATATAAAACAGAAAGATAGAAAGAAAACGAGCAGGACACATTGTAACCTGACCCAGAAAACAAAGAAGAGAGAAAGGTAGAAAAAGAAAGCTAGAAAATGGGCAGGAAGAATGTATAGCCTGACCCGCAAAAAGAAAAAGGAAATAGAAAAAAAAGAGGGCAGGAAATGATATAACCTGACCCTATGAAAAAAAAGATCGATAAATAAGGCCAAAATGCCCAGGGGTATTTTCAAGGTTGGAAGTATCAAAATTGTACATATGGAGGTTGTTCTAGTTTTGTCCCTAAGTTCACATGTCCTTCATACTTCTACATACATTATGAACTTAGAACCCATATGATCCTCACCTTTATACACTACAACTCTTGCCCCATTACAACCTAAATAAAGACCTTAAGGAGTTAGCTTCTGTCAGCAGAACTCGAGCATCAATGGTATGGCAGAATGAATGAGAGAATGATCTTAACAATTCTGGTGAGGATTGAGTGACCGAGTGAATCCAACAGTTGGAAAGATAGAAGCTATATTGACAAACGGACAAGCATGATTAGGTAGAAGAGGGGAGGGAAAGGAATCTGAGACTGTAGACGATTAGAGTGACCTTAAGCTTCTGGGGACGATTGCCAAACAACATAAACTAGTTATGTCCTTTCTGTCTTTTCTCTTTACATGTCAATGTGTTTAGTTTACTTACATGCTTTTCCTTTCTAGGTCTTTTACATTTTTTCGTTTGGTTTATTTTGTTTTAAATAAGAACCATGCTTTAAAACTTGCCTCTTTTCTTTCATACTTGAGGACAAGTATGGGTTAAGTATGAACAGTTTGATGAGGCTCGTTTCACGCAAGTGTTCTAGCATAAAACTACATCAAATTCTGTAACTAACATCCAATTTTGAGCCAGGTGTGTGTAAAAATCCGCCACATTCAGTAAATGAACAGATCAGTTGGGCGGATGAACGGATTAAGGAATGGAGCCAAAAACTGTGGCGCTCAGTTGATCAAGTCAGAATTAAATGGAGCGAGCAGGAGTTTCCGCATGGAAGATAGAACTAAAAGACCACACCACAAAGTGAAGGGCAGGAATGACATTTCAGAGAGGATGGTACCCTAGGGATCATAGCCCTACGCCTCTTTATATAAAGGAAGCTGAAAGGGACCTAGGTGCGTAGGTGTCGTTCAAGCAAGGATATATCCTACTGATCAGGATACAGATCCTAGCTAACCTAGACCTTGGTTTCAAAGATTCCTCAACCCACTTCTACTGATCAGTATAGTGGTGGTAAGGGTCGAATCCCACAGAGATGGTGCATTCTTAAACTACCGCGGTGACAATCGGAAGATTTGGTTAGCTACCACGCTTGGGTTGAGTTTCTACCTAGGCTGGAACTTAAAGGAGGTGTTCTACTGGTCAGTCGGTAAGGAAAACATTTGGAATGTAACTGTGTATGTGGAATGGGGAGACAATTTTGTAACAGAAAATATTTGGAAGGTACGGGTTTCTACTTTGGGCTAAACAGAATATTCAGAGTGTAGTGGAAGTTTGATGACTGGACTGACAGGGCTTAACCAAAAGTGAAGGACAAAAGCAAAAGCATCTCGAAAAGTAAGTGGTCCCCTCCAATTGAAATAGACATCATCTTCTTCAACAAACACTTCCAAAATTCAGATAACAATTCCAGATTCAACACGGAAAACTCAGATGAATAACTCACAAACACAGATCCAAAACTAAGAAATCAAATCTGAAATCAAACACTGAAACTGGACTTCTGCATACTGGTCAACATGAAAGAACGATTCAGAAATTAAAACTAAGCTTTGCATGCAACGATCTACTTTCCGATCAAACAGTACTTGTTTATCTATCCTAACGAAATTTGATACATAAACGGAATTGAGAGATTCAGCACTTTAAACACCGAGAAACTTTAGATCTAAGCTAACTAGGCAAAGGAATAAAGAAACACCTCAATAAAGAAAACGGAAATCAACTTCATAGCAAAAACACGTTCGGATCTTCAACAAAGTACTTCAAAAGCAGAAAATATCCAAAGGCAAACAAGATCCAACGTAAGGAAAGCGAGAAATTTAAAACTGCGAAAGCAATGTAAAAGTGTTTTGCCACTCCGGGCGATAAGACTCTAAACTACGATCTTGCTGGCTGGAATGGACGATGACTGGAATTCTGGGAACATCTGAACGTCAAGTGATCATGGCTACGGCGAGGCTAGAAGCGGGACACGGCTGAAAGACTGAAACTACCGAGAGAACTTTCTACCTAAAGATGGTGGTGAATGAGTGAATGTGTATCGTGTGTCATCTTTCTCTCCAATTTGGCTTCCTTTTATAGGGAGGCTTCCCTTGATTTTAGGGCAAATCCTCGTTGCAATTTGACTTCTTTGCCCTTAATTGTGGGTAATCCGTCCCAGCTATCCGTATTCTCCATCTCAAGCCGTTTTAGCACGAATACTGATCAGTATGAGATCATGCTGGCGCCTCCTTCACCTGAACATTCCGAAACTTCCCTACTGGCTAGAATGCTTAACCTGCACACTTTAAACAACTGTTTTGCAAATATAATCAATTAAGCACATCATACTGACCCGTAACCAAGGCCTAGAATACGACTTATCAAACTGCTCACACTTACCACAGGCTTGTCCTCAAGCGTGAAGAACAAACAAAGAAAAGAATAAGTCGAATTCTAGCCTGGTTACTCCCCTGACCGACTCTACCTAACTTAGACTCTAAACTATGACGCAAAGAAAAACACAAACAAACACAGAGAAACATAAACACATAAAAGACTGAAAACACATAGATCGGGCTATATTTTCAACCATCCCTCCCCTCTGGATCAGGTGCAATCCGGCCTTAGACAGCCTTGAACTTCTGCCACCCCCCTTTTCCCTTCCAGTCAGTATATCTGTTTGTCAAGATCGCCCACACTCGCGGCCCAACACTAGGTTCGCTCAGTCACTCATACCTCACCAGGAATGTTAGGACTGCATCCTCTCATTATGCTCACCACAATTGCTTCGGACTTAGATTCCACGAGCGGCTACTGAAGGACTTATAGGCTTGTAACGGGGTTGTTGGCTTGTAATGTTTTCGGTGGATATTCCTAAGGCTCTAGGTTCAAAAATTTCTATTTTTATTTATGCGGGGGGGACTGTGTATAGTAGGCTTCTGATCAGTTGCTTTCTTTAGTTGGCGCTTCTGGCTTTGGTCTCCACTGGTCAGTAGCATCTTGTGGCTTCGCCACCCTTATTCCTTCATTCATCTCTTTTTTGTGGTCAAATCTTTCTGACCATTTTCTTCATTTTCTCGGTTCTCTCTTTTTTTTTCTTTTTTTTTTTCGTTCCTTCGTGGCTTCGCCACCCTTATTCCTTCTTCTCTTTTTTTGGATTGGGAATGACTCCTTGGTCGATTTTCTTCTAACTTTTTTGCCCAGCTGGTTTCTGCTTTTCCGCACTTCTTCCTGGCCAGTAAGCTCCATCGTTTCATGCCTTACACAGTCCCTGTCGGCTGGGGTTTTTATCTGGGTATATAAAAGGTTAAGAAGAAAGGGTTCTAAAGGTGGTTTTTTTTTTTTTTTTTTTTTTTTTAAACGGGGGGGGGGGGGGTTCCTACTGCCTTCAGTATTTGCTACCCGTGATCACTTCACCCTAGGCGAATTGTGGCAGCCTCTCTTTTTTTCAATATATGTGGAAAGTGGTTCCACTTTAAGGCTTATAACTCGCATTTTTAGAGGGCTTTCGTGTTTGGCTCTAAGTATGGGCTTTTCTCTCATACTCACCTCATCTATCCTGAATAGGAGGTACTAACGGGGATGGTTTAGGTTTTCCAGCATGTCCTATCTCCCTCAATTCCCCTCACCTTCAGCTCAAGACGGTTGAGTTTTAAGCCCAATCACACACAACATAAAACTAGACCTAACAAAACAAAACAAAAGCACAAACACAAAGACTACACATATATACATACATCCTACTGGCCATTGCGTCCCCCCTCTCACTTCACAAGTGTCTGCCCTCAGATAAGGCTGTGAAGTGGAAAAGGTAATGGCCAGTACGATGGCACACAGACAACAAACAGCAAAACTAAAACAAAAACTTCTCACACATAGACTATGGAATAGGCTAAGTGAGAGAGGTTTTATCACCTATACAGAGATCAACAAAACATAACCACAAACACATAGATACAAACTCCTCACACTTAGACCATGCAATGGGCTAAGTGTGAGCTAACATGCATGCGACATAGAAAACAAAACAAACAAAACAAAGAAAACATGCTCCAAAGAAACAAACCCTTAACTTCTCACACTTAGACTATGGAATAGGCTAAGTGTTATGAAGTGGGGTTTGCGCGCAAACACAAATTATACTACCTAAACAAAAACCAACTCATAACAACAATACAAAAAGTTAAAAGAAAAACTGAAACTTAAAAAGAAAAACTAACTTGGTCAGTAGGGGGGGGTCTATCGGAGTCTCCTGCTCCTTCGTGGGGCAGGTGGTACAGGTCGTTCTATCGGTTGGTCCTCCGGTTGGTCTGTCTCCATTCCAGCTTGGTTCTCATCATCCTTTGCCGGCTCCTCGGCAGTTGCCGGCACCTCGGCTTTCTCTTCCTCTTGCTCCTTCACTACGGTCTCTGGGACTTGTGGTTCAACATCCTGGCCAGCATGGCCGCTTGTTCCTGTAGCTTGTTCTTGTTCCTGTAGCTTGTGGTTCAACATCACGATGCTTGTGTTCACGGTACGCGGTTTTTTGGTACTCGGCTTGTTCTTCACAACGGCTTTTCCTTTCCTTTTTCTTTCTCGCTGATATTGTGCTTCTTCCTCCTGAGCAGTAGGCTGTACAGGTTCACCCCCTGCCTCCGTTGGAGTGTCTTGTTCTTCCTCGCTCTCGATCTCTACTGGGTTCTCAGCCGTGCTTGTCTTGGCCTTGCTGGCTGCTCTTTTGCCCAGGCATCGCTGAGATACCCGCGTCTTCAGGACCAATTGCCGCTTCACTGGGTGGGGTTTTAAGACGGGAGGCGCCACAGCTTCCGGTACTTGAGTGTCTACGGTTGGTCTCTCCTCATCGACTTGCATTCGATCATCCCCTGCTTCCACTTGGGTATCAACTGGCTCTGGCCCTTTCTCTTCACTCTGTTCTTCCCTCTCCTCTTCCCCTACTGACTGGGATGCCTTATCCTTCGGTATGGGTTCTGTAAAAGCTTGTTCATCCTCTCCTACTGCCCTCGATGCGAGGTCTAGACCCTCAGCCATTAGAGCAGTATCTTCCCTGCGAATCACCTCTTCCACTATTGATTCAAACTCCGTTTCCGTCATGAGGCCGCGCTTTTGGGCCGACTTATTCAGGTCGATCTCCTCCCTAATTACTTCTTGGCGAACCGCTTCCACTTCTGGCGTCTCCTCAATTCCTTCTCCCCCTTCCTGGTCTTGTTGCTCCCTTCTCAGCCTTTCCGCTCTTTCTTCCTCATCAGAGGCATAATAAGCCGCAATGGCCTCGAGATCCTCAAGTTCGGCTTCCTGGGTTGTCGGAAAAAATCCTTCTGTCTTTGTCATTTCGGCTTCAGTTGGGGGGTTGCTTTCTTGGGGAATTATCGACGGAATCGGCAATGTAGATGAAATAGGGGTCAAGGGTTGCGTAGTGGTTACTGGCATGGTTGCCGCATGAGTTGCTCCGGCTCTGCTCCCTTGCCCTCTACTTTGGTTAAAATACTCTAACTCCGCTGCCCAATTCCTATTTGGATCCTGCAATCGGAGAAACTCCGCCATTGCATCCAGAGAGACCATCGGCGGGGCTTATTGTGTTGGCGCGGGACGTTGTGGGTTTAGTGGTGGTGGTATTTCAAGGTTTCCTTCCTCACTGACTTTCTTTGAGGGCGGTTTGATTTTGGTAGCAAATGTTTTCTTCCCCATGGCTGAAAATTAGGGCTTGTAAAGAGTGGAATTTGGTCTTGATATCTGGGAGAAAATGGAAGAAAATGAGGGTTTGTGATTTACGCTTTCTTGAGAGAGTATGGGATAATATCTTTTGAAACAGGGAATTTGAAAATGAGGGTTTGTGAGGGATAAAGTTTGGGACGGTCGTTTAATTTAGGCGAGAGATAGCAGTTGCAGGTGGTTTCAACCGGCTATAGGGAGTTGCCGGTCGCGACGCTTGGACGGAAGGCGGTTAGGAATGCTGGCCCCTGATTGGCTGTCGCGTCTACTCTCTCTGCTCCACGCCACTCCAGCCGCTGCCACCCTGCAAAAGCTGCATAAGTCTTAACTCAAAATTTCGTCTTTTCTCGATACCTACCTAATAAGGGAAATAATTCAAATAGGCTCTTAAATTAGAATTGAAATAGCACCAAATAGGTAGTCTCTTGGTCAATGTGTACTCCAAATTAAATTTAAGGCCCGAAAATATTTTTGGATTTTCTTAGAAATTATCTGACATGCAAAGACTAATTACGTATTTACAATATTTACACCTTTCTTGGGTAATTTGGAATCCTACTTGGCCAGTATACGCAGAAAATTATCAAAATGGAACTAGCCATGTGGAATTCCAAATTCCTATCTTACTGATCAGGATGAAACCGATGTAAGTGCTTGCAGTGGAATTTCATCCACTACACCCACTTCGCTATTCTCCCTGAATATTTTCAACCTATGTCCATTTACTATGAAAGGTTCCGAGTTAGGAAAACTCCCTGAAATTTCTACTGCTCCATTGGATCTGAGTGCAGTTATGATGTAAGGTCCTGTCCATTTGGACTTGAGTTTCCCTGGCATAAGCTTCAATCTTGACTGGAAGAGTAGTACTTTCTGGCCAACGTGGAGCTCCTTAGTTCTCAGATTTCGATCATGCCACAGTTTGGTTCGCTCCTTGTACCACATGGCCGAGTCGAATGACTCCAATCTAAGTTCCTCAAGCTCCTGCAGCTGCAGCTTCCTTTCCTCTTCGCAGGCTGTAGCATCCATATTCACTTTCTGTACTGCCCAGTATGCTCGATGCTCGATCCCAACCGGTAAATGGCACATCTTCCCAAAAACGATCCGGTAAGGGGACATGCCTATGGGGGTTTTGTAGGCTGTTCGATACGCCCAGAGAGCATCCTCTAACCTCACACTCCAGTCTTTCCTCGAAGTGTTCACAGTCTTCTCCAAAATCTTCTTTATCTCACGGTTAGAGATCTCCGCTTGACCATTGGCTTGCGGATGGTACGGGCTGGAAAGCCTATGGTGCACACCGTATTTCTTCATTAAGGCTTCAATTGTGCGATTACAGAAGTGTGTACCTTGATCTGATATGATCGCCCTTGGAACTCCGAACCGGCTGAAGATATGACTCTTTAAGAACTTGGCCACCTCCTTTGCTTCACACGTACTTGTGGCCTTGGCTTCTACCCATTTGGAGACGTAATCTACCGCGACTAGGATATACAGATTGCCATAGGACGAAGGAAAAGGCCCCATGAAATCCATTCCCCATATGTCGAATAGCTCGCAAACTATTATAGGTACCTGCGGCATTTCGTCCCGGGCAGATATTCCACCGGTCAGTTGGCAACGCTCGCAACTTCTGCAGAACTCGTACGCATCTTTGTTGAGTGTTGGCCAATAAAAGCCGCTATCCATAATCTTCCTTGCCGTCTTCTTGGATCCGAAATGTCCTCCGCATGCTAACGAATGGCAGTGGGTTAGAACATCCCGCTGCTCCCAGTCAGGAATGCACCTTCTTATCACTTGATCGGATCCTACCCTCCATAGGTAGGGGTCGTCCCAAAAGTAGTATTTTGCTTCACTCTTGATCTTCATTCTTTGTGCCTTGGTAACACTTGGTGCTTCTGGAAGTTCTCAAGTTACTAGGTAGTTGGCCAGGTCCGCATACCATGGCTCCTGCCCTACCTTCTCCTTTCCTTTTGCTGTATCATTCTGACCAGTAAGTTTGTACACTTCTTCCCAATCAATTTTCCTGGGCGCAAAAATCACCTCACATAAATGTTCCTCTGGAAACTTATCATGCACTTCGTCACCGTTTCCATCTTGCATTATTCTACTCAAATGGTCTGCCACCTTGTTCTCGACTCCTCTCTTATCTTCCACCTCCCAATCAAATTCTTGTAACAAGAGTACCCATCGGATCAAGCGTGGTTTGGATTCCTTCTTGGCAATCAGATACTTAATGGCTGCATGGTCAGTATATACTATGACCTTGGCTCCCAACAAATATGGCCGGAACTTCTCGAACGAATACACCACTGCCAGCATCTCCTTTTCAGTGGTATCGTAATTCCGCTGGGCTTGATTCAAAGTCTTGGACGCATAAAAAATTACGTACCTCTTCCCATCGATCTTCTGACCCAGCACGGCCCCTACCGCAAAGTCGCTGGCGTCGCACATTACTTCGAAAGGATGGTCCCAGTCAGGAGCCCGTATGATAGGTGCGGATATCAGCTTTTCCTTGAGAAGATTGAAAGTAGCCTTGCATTGCTCATCAAAAACGAACTCCACGTCATTTTGAAGTAGCCTGGTAAGGGGTTGGGCGATTTTGGAGAAATCCTTAATAAATCGTCGATAAAATCCGGCATGCCCCAGAAAACCCCTAATCCCCTTCTGATCAGTAGGGAACGGTAAATTAGATATAACGTCCACCTTTGCTCGATCCACCTGGATTCCCCTTTCCAAGACCACGTGTCCCAGAACAATCCCTTCGGTGACCATAAAATGACACTTCTCAAAGTTCAAAACCAAACTCTTCGCTTGACATCTCTCAAGAACTATATCCAAATGATGAAGGCAAGAATCGAACGAGTCTCAGTAGACCGTAAAGTCATCCATGAATATCTCTATGCAATCCTCAATCAAATCAGAAAATATGCTCATCATGCAACATTGAAACGTACCTGGAGCGTTGCATAGGCCGAAAGGCATGCGCCGGTATGCATAAGTTCCGAATGGGCAAGTGAAGGTGGTCTTATCCTGGTCTTCAGGATCCACGTGGATTTGGAAATATCCGCTGTACCCATCCAAGAAGCAAAAGTACTTCTTCCCAGCGAGTCGCTCCAACATCTGGTCGATAAAAGGCAGCGGGAAGTGATCCTTCCTTGTTGCATTGTTCAGCTTGCGGTAATCGATGCACATTCGCCAACCCGTGACTAGCCTCGTTGGAATCAGCTCATTCCTCTCATTTTGGACGACTTGGATTCCCGACTTCTTTGGAACCATGTGGATCGGGCTGACCCACTCACTGTCTGGCACTGAATAGATAATCCCTAGCGACAACAACTTCAAGATTTCCTTCAATATTTCCTCTCGCATGTTAGGGTTTACTTTCCTTTGGGCATCTCGATGTGCCTTTGCTCCCTCTTCCAGCCTAATATGGTGCATGCAGACGTCGGGGCTAATTCCAACTAAATCTGTAAGACTCCATCCAATCGCCTTCTTGTTCTTGCTCAGCACGGTCAGTAGCCTAGCTTCTTGTTCCTTCGTAAGGCTGCTGCTGATGATCACTGGATAGGAGTCCTCACCTCCGAGGAAGGCATACTTCAAATTCGAGGGTAACTTCTTCAGCTCAACTTGGGGTGGAAGTGTGTCTTCGGTTAGGGGGTTTTTCTCGGACTCTTCCCCTTTTTCTAAATCTCCTTCCGATGGTTCTTCTATACTGACTGGTAGCTGAGCCCCTGCGGCTCCTATGAACTCTGACTTTTGACAAAAATCCTTGATTGCTTCTTCAATTTCTTCATCGGTCAACCCCTGGCTACTGATCATATCACACCATGCAGCAGCTTCTACGTCAGCCTGTTCATAAACATCTAAAGCCTGGAGTTTCTCCTGCAATAGTTCGGTCTCAAGAAATTCTTGGACTAAAGGGTCAATCACATCAACATAGCATAGATTTTCAGAATCAATATGTTTCTTCATGGCATCATTTATATCAAAGGTAAACTTCTCCCCATGAAAATCAATGCAAATAGTCCCCTCAGCCATATCCACGATCGTCTTGGTCGTTCTCAAAAATGGTCTTCCTAACAAGACTCCACTAGACTCCCTCGCTTCATGCTCACTCATTTTGATCACATAAAAATCAGCAGGGTATGTAAAATCATGCACTCTAACTAATACATTCTCTAAAACTCCCTCCGGACTTATGCACGACCTATCAGCCAGTTGGATCAATACTCTAGTACTTGACAGCCTCACTCCCTTCAACCGGTTATAGATAGACAATGGCATGACATTTATAGACGCCCCCAAATCACACATTGCATGTTCGACCTTCACATCTCCAACAGTTATTGGTAAGGTAAACATACCTGGGTCGGCTCTCTTGGGTGGTAACGTCTCTTGCACTATTGCTGACGCTATCCCTTCCACCATAATCTTGCCATCTTTCTGGGCTCTCCCGGCTATGAAGTCTTTTATGAATTTCCCAAGAGGGGGTAGTTTCACGGCTTGGAGAAATGGTATGGTGACATCCAACTTCCCAAAAATCGACAAATAGTCAACCGGGTTCTCTTTCTTCCTCTTTGTAACAAATCGGAATGGGAATGGTTTCTCCCCTTTTTTCTCATCTACTTGTCCCTTAGCAACCTTCTTGGAGTCTTTCCGGGGTAGTTCCTGAGTCTGGGCTTCCATTCTGGGCTCTTCCTCTCGATGAGGTTCCTTCCTGGTCAGTAGGGTTTCGGGTTCATCTCCTACAATTGGTGTAGCATCCAAGAAGAATGGATCCTGCATCTGAGGCATAGGCCTCCCTAGTTCTTCCGCTGAAATGGTATCGCCTCCTATCTTCGTTCCGTTAGATCCTCCACTAGGTCGTTTGGGTTGAGGCGCGTCATAAGTAGTTCCTGACCTCAACGTAACCTTACTCACATTTGCCTTGTCGGGCATTTGGACTGTAGATGGGAGTTTACCTGCATTTCCCTTCAAATCCCCCACCGAACTGGCCAGTTGGGCTAACTGCCTATTCATCATATCCATGTTCGCCTTATGTTCTTTCTGGGCATTTTGCATCCCCTGCACGACCTCGTTATGGGATTGCAAGTCTCCTTTGATGCTCTGTTGTGACGCTAGCATTTCACCCATCATGTCCTCAACGGACCTCCTTGGCCTGTTCGGATTTCGGAAATGATTCGGCCCTTGGTGTTGATAGTTCTGGAAGTTTTGCTGGCTTTGATTAGGCGGGTATTGGTTATACTGGGCAGGAGGGACGTACTGATCTTGAGGATATTGATTCTGGTGCTGGGCTTGAAACTGATTTTGGTTCTGATGGTGTTGGGGTGCATGATTTGGCTGATTTTGGAAACTGTGGAAGTTTCTCTGGTGGGGTGGTACATAAACAGGATTCGGGTTTTGGCTTTGTGGGCTTTGATTTTGGGTTTGTTGGTTTCTTCCTGACCAGTTGGGCTGGTAGTCTGGGTTTGCTAGTCCACGGTTAGGGTTTTGGTTTGGATTGGGGTTATACTGGTTCTGTCCTTGGTTCTGATTTTGGCCCCCGTCTCCCCATCGAAAGTTTGGATGATCCCTCCATGGTGCATCTCGTTGTCTACCCCGAATCCAATGCCCACTGGAATTGAAGTACCCCGCAGCATTGACCTGTTCCATATTCACGTAGTCACTAGGCTGTTCATAGTTCGGTCCTTGATTTCCCTGTTCTGCACCTTTGTAATTCCCAGCTGGGGGAGGTGGTGGGGTGCTTTTCTCGATCGCACTCAGAAGTGACTTCTTCAGCTCATCCATCTTCAAGTCCATTCTCTGCTCCAGTTTATTTTCCTGATCAGTAGACGAGACAACAGCAGCCCGCTCTCGGTTGTATCCTTCCCTTGAATGGTCATACTCTTTCTTTGCATTCAGTAGCTTCCTTAGGACTCTCTTCGCTTCGCTGACCCGTAATTGTGTGAAGCTTCCTCCTGACGATGAATTTGCTAGATCCTTGGTTACCGCGTTCATACCTTCGTAGAAAGTATGATGCACTTCAATGTCCGCCATGCGATGGTTGGGACATGATTCCAAAAGACCCATGTATCTTGCCCAATAATCGCTCATGGGTTCATCATACCCTTGCTTCACATTAGTTATTTCCCTTTTCAGCGCGCTTGTCTTTGATGACGGGAAAAACTCGCCTAGGAATGTTGACTTGAAATCGGCCCAAGTCTCAATGGAGTTGGGGAGCAGGCGCATGAACCAGGTGTTGGCTTCCCCTTTGAGCACAAATGGCAAGGCCTTCAACCTATAATCATCCTCATTCGCTCCTGCTGGTCTCCTCTGCGCCCTACAAATTTTACAAAACTCATGCAGAAACTCATACGGCCCTTCATAGCTCTTCCCACAGTATGTAGGCAGAATCGCGATCACATGAGGCTTCACATCGCAGGCGGTTTGCCCTGGAGTGACGACTATGGCTTGCGATGGTTCTCCCTCGGTATGCGCGTTAAGGGTACCGATCTCTGGATCCTCATCTCCGTTGGCGGCCATCTGAACTGGAATGCCTTCCAACAGTGGTATCTCCTCTGGTATTGGTCCTTCTATGTTGTATTGCTCTTCGTCGCTACTCGAACCTAAGTCAGATAAAGCCGTCGACAACCCGGATCGAGTGGTTACGAGTATCGATCCTCTCTGAAGTATCTTCGGCCTCCACTGGTCAGGAGCCGAACTGCTTCTCATAAACTGAAAAGAAAAGAAAAAAAAAGAAAGGTTATGCACAATATATACACCGAAGTATCACTCACAGTAATTGCAAATAACGCTATCCATCCCCGGCAACGGCGCCATTTGAAAGGGACCTAGGTGCGTAGGTGTCGTTCAAGCAAGGATATATCCTACTGATCAGGATAGAGATCCTAGCTAACCTAGACCTTGGTTTCAAAGATTCCTCAACCCACTTCTACTGATCAGTATAGTGGTGGTAAGGGTCGAATCCCACAGAGATGGTGCATTCTTAAACTACCGCGGTGACAATCGGAAGATTTGGTTAGCTACCACGCTTGGGTTGAGTTTCTACCTAGGCTGGAACTTAAAGGAGGTGTTCTACTGGTCAGTCGGTAAGGAAAACATTTGGAATGTAACTGTGTATGTGGAATGGGGAGACAATTTTGTAACAGAAAATATTTGGAAGGTACGGGTTTCTACTTTGGGCTAAACAGAATATTCAGAGTGTAGTGGAAGTTTGATGACTGGGCTGACAGGGCTTAACCAAAAGTGAAGGACAAAAGCAAAAGCATCTCGAAAAGTAAGTGGTCCCCTCCAATTGAAATAGACATCATCTTCTTCAACAAACACTTCCAAAATTCAGATAACAATTCCAGATTCAACACGGAAAACTCAGATGAATAACTCACAAACACAGATCCAAAACTAAGATCAAATCTGAAATCAAACACTGAAACTGGACTTCTGCATACTGGTCAACATGAAAGAACGATTCAGAAATTAAAACTAAGCTTTGCATGCAACGATCTACTTTCCGATCAAACAGTACTTGTTTATCTATCCTAACGAAATTTGTTACGTAAACGAAATTGAGAGATTCAGCACTTTAAACACCGAGAAACTTTAGATCTAAGCTAACTAGGCAAAGGAATAAAGAAACACCTCAATAAAGAAAACGGAAATCAACTTCATAGCAAAAACACGTTCGGATCTTCAACAAAGTACTTCAAAAGCAGAAAATATCCAAAGGCAAACAAGATCCAACGTAAGGAAAGCGAGAAATTTAAAACTACGAAAGCAATGTAAAAGTGTTTTGCCACTCCGGGCGATAAGACTCTAAACTACGATCTTGCTGGCTGGAATGGACGATGACTGGAATTCTAGGAACATCTGAACGTCAAGTGATCATGGCTACGGCGAGGCTAGAAGCGGGACACGGCTGAAAGACTGAAACTACCGAGAGAACTTTCTACCTAAAGATGGTGGTGAATGAGTGAATGTGTATCGTGTGTCATCTTTCTCTCCAATTTAGCTTCCTTTTATAGGGAGGTTTCCCTTGATTTTAGGGCAAATCCTCGTTGCAATTTGACTTCTTTGCCCTTAATTGTGGGTAATCCGTCCCAGCTATCCGTATTCTCCATCTCAAGCCGTTTTAGCACGAATACTGATCAGTATGAGATCATGCTGGCGCCTCCTTCACCTGAACATTCCGAAACTTCCCTACTGGCTAGAATGCTTAACCTGCACACTTTAAACAACTGTTTTGCAAATATAATCAATTAAGCACATCATACTGACCCGTAACCAAGGCCTAGAATACGACTTATCAGAAGCCCAACGAAAAAAGGGGGGAAGCTCTCGGTCTGGAGGTCTCGTATGCATTCTTAGAATATCTTTAGGAATTCAGCTCTCTTCTAGGGCTGAAATCGAAGCTCATTTTACTTCATCTTCCTGATTTCCGTCACACACACATTTGGTTCCTACCTTAGTTTAGTTTAGTTGTGGTTTGGTGTTAGCTTTCTGCGTTTTTAGCTTTCGGTTCTGGTATTCCGCTTCGAGAAGTAGCGATGAAACAATTTCTTGTTTTCGTTATGTGTTTTCAGTTTACTTTTGATTTTATCGACTTTTAATGTTTTGATTTAGTAAATTTATAGTTATGGTTTCATTTTCAGTTGATATGTTCTGTTTTCATGCAAGATATTTCTTATCTGCTTTCGGTTTCCGTTTTATGTTGCATGTCTTGGCTAAAAAATGTTTTGTTTCACGTTGATTTGGTCAGATCTGAGCTTTCAAGTTATGTCTCTATTTAATTGCGAAGAAATCATGGATAAGTTGTTTAGGATGTTTAGATCTTTGTAGCTAATGTTTTATTTCTACATGATCATGGTTTAGTTTCTTGTTCGCGTAGTCGTAGTTTAGATTTTAGGAGTAGATTTAAGTTCACAAGTTGTTATGATGTTTCGTTTTACGTAACGTTTCAGATCTGCTTTTTGCTCTGCTTTTCATGTTGATGCTATGAAGAAGATGAAGTTGTTAAAAAGTTTTTACTTTATTGTACACTTTGCTGGGGACTGACAGTCCCCGTTTTATTCTGTTTGCCCATTTTGGGAAAGTTTAGTTGAGTTGATCAAGTTAGTTTAGTTTCGTTTAAGTAAGTTGATCAGTTTAGAACTTTAGCTTGTTTAGTTTCTCAAATCAAGTAGTTAACTTAACCCACCCCTAGACAGCGTGGCCGCAACCATTCCCATTTCGTGTCCAACAATAAATGCAAAACACATTATCTCTGTGGGATTGATCCTTACTTCCCTATACTAGTTAATATGAGTTAAGGTTTTGAAAACACTTTTGAGTTCCTCCATTCATCTCACTCAAGTAGGATTAAGTTAAGCTGATCAATCTGGATTTCTACTGGATCCACTCACCTGTGTTCACAGGTGGAAGGCGTACAATTGGCCAGCCGGATCAGTTTGACAATCCAACCTGAGCAATTCACAACGATAAACAAGAAGATGAGAACGAAGGAGAACGGCGAAAGAAGTTCTTTCAGGGAGCCAAACAGACGGTCAATTATTAACTCCAAAGCGAGATTGCTGAATTCGAGGAGATTTGTAAGACATTAATGGAGTAGTTGCTTGTATTTTCAAATAGGTGTTATATCAAATACTTGGTGTGCAACCAAGTTGTACCACTTGTATAATAAAACTTTGAAGTAAAACCAAGTTGCATTACTTCCAGAATCAAGTTGCATTAGTTCTTCATCACAATAATATGTTTCCAGAATCAGTGCAACACAATTTTACTTCATCACTTCAAGATTACACTAACACATTTCCAGATACAGATGCTACACTCTGATTGTTCATTATCTCAAAGTTCATTATTTGAACTTTAACATACAAACAAACATTACATAACAAAGAAACAAAATCCATACATCATAATAGTAGCTAATTCCTGTATGGTCCGATTATCCTCATCGATCGATGCCAAAATCAAGTCTAAAGTATCCCCATCCGTCTCAGCCGGCATCGACGATGAATCCACACCGTCTTCTTCAATTGGCACGATTGGTTCGCACCACTTGAATAAAGTGCACTCAAAGTTCCCTTTGTAGGTTTGTCATGGCTTTTGGCGATTCAGAGTGAAGCAAGTTTCTTACAATTGCAAGACTCGTACCGGAATCGAAGCTCACGTCGGTTGCCACTCTCGCCGGACCCAGACCCTCTTTTGTAGCTCGAACGCTCCACAGTTGACGCAATTAAGTCACTCAAGAACTAGGGTTCTTCACTTTTTCGCTGTGGCTGAAAGAAAGAGGAAGAAGATGAATATCGTGAAAGAGTAGTGGGAAGCGTTTTTTAAATAAAAGTGATTTTATATATAGTATAAAAGTACTTTTATTATAATAATAATTATTATTGTCGAATTAATTAAAAATTTATCAACAAAATGATTATTTGGGTCGAAATACTATTTAAAGACGTTGACCGTTACGATTCGACGGATCAGTCAGTTTTGGACCGATTGTGATCCGAGTTGAAATGTTTGTAATTCAAAAATTTAGAACATAATGTGTAGGACCAAAATCATAAAATGAACACATATTCTGAATCAATTTTGACCTTTACTCAGAATTAAGAAGTTTTTCCACAGTAAAAAAAGTTAAAAGACTATTTGTATCTATTTCATAAACTCATTACCAACAATATTACGCTAAAAAACTGAAAATAAAATTGAATATCAAACATGTGTTAAGCAAATAATTTCTTCCTCAAACTAGGCCCAATAACTTAGTGACATAGATCCCTCGGATCTGATCATTCCGTTATATTGACAATTTTAAAAAACGGATCATAGTATGAGGGCGGTTGGTCAAGGTGGCCCCCATCGTCTAGTGGTTTAGGACATCTCTCTTTCAAGGAGGCAGCGGGGATTCGAATTCCCCTGGGTTAGGTCATCATTCTCTTTGGTTTGCAAAACCAAAAATTTATTCTGAGGATAAAATTTTGACAAATAACTAATTGATTTTTTCTTTCAGTTATCGCCCTCTACATAATAAACAGGCCCTTAATTTGACCAAAATAACCTATGAAGGGTAATTTCAATAAAATAAGTATCAAAAGTACTTCATCCTTTTCGCAATAGTAGATGTATTTCTTTTCGGTATGCGATTTAAAAATTTATGTCAAGTGAGTTATGTAAAGGAAGAATAAAGTAAAAAATAAAAAAAGGTAAAAAGATGAAGAGAGGATAAAGTAAACGTGAAGAAGTTGTTGTATTTTATTAAAAAGAAAAATAATTTAACTATTATGAACGGAGGAACGCTTGGAACAGTAAAAGTTCTTTACAGCAGTAAAAGTTCTTTACAACGATATTAACAAAATTATGACTTATAAATTACAACTGGTAGAGTACAATGACTAAATTTGTTTTTTTTTCTTTATCATAAATCATTAAATCACCTTGACTCTTTATTACCAACCCAACGTTTAATAAATTTTTATTCTTTTTATTAAATCGATATTTTTCTAGTACTAAAATCAATAAAAAAGGGCAAAATGGAATTGAGATGAAGTGACGAAGGTAACCCAGAAAATTAAAAGAAAAGCACTTCAGAAAGAGAAACTCAGGAGAAGGAGATGAAGATGGAGATGAAGATGGGGTGAAGCACACAAAAGAGTGATATATAATTTAACGTGTTTCGATTCCTTAAACCCAAATTAATCGTTACACCTCCTCATTCCGGAACCGATTAGGGTTTAGGTTTTTGAAAGTTCGTTATTTCACATTTCTTCTCCATTTCCGCCGGCGGCAAGCGCAATTCAGCCGCTCCTCTTCCCCACCTCGCTCTAAAATGCGCACCAAAGACAGGATTTCCTATTTCTATGACGGTTTCTTTTTAAACTCTTGACTCCTACTTTCAATTCGTGCTTGCGTGTGTGTGTATGTGTATGTGGAAACAAGGGGAACCGTGCTGACCGGATGAAGGAAACTGCAGGGGATGTGGGGAACGTTTATTTCGGGCCTAATCATCCAATGAAGCCGCACCGTTTGTGCATGACGCACCATTTGGTTCTGGCGTATGAGCTTCACAATAAGATGGAAATCTATGTTCGTGCCTTGACCTTACTCGATTTCTTCTTCCCTTTTCTAGCTATTTATTTATACCTGATTAATATTTCCTGAATAATTAGAGGCCTCACAAGGCTTATCCTGTGGAGCTAGCTCAGTTCCATTCTCCGGATTATGTTGAGTTTCTGCAGCGAATCTCTCCTGACAAGCAACAGCTCTTTGCTAATGAGATGGCCAAATGTATGATTTTTCTGTTAAATTTATGGTATCTTGGATTGAGTAACTAGAAAATTTCAAACCTAAGAGGACTTTTATAGCTTTTGGTTCATACCGATTGATTGATATATTTTTTTTGTTAAGATTGATTTGATGTTGATGTGATTTCTTAAATAACTGTTGTAACTTGTAGATAATCTTGGTGAAGATTGTCCAGTCTTTGAGAATCTGTTTGAGTTCTGTCAAATTTATGCTGGCGGTACATTAGGTATGTTCTGTTTACATGTTTGGTGGCTCTCTACCAAGCCTTGCTTCCCCAAGCTTTCACTGAGGCATGCTGATTTGCTGCAGATGCTGCACGGAGATTAAATAATCGGTTGTGTGATATTGCCATAAATTGGGCTGGTGGATTGCATCATGCAAAGAAGTGCGAGGCATCTGGGTTCTGTTACATCAATGACCTTGTGTTGGGAATTCTGGAGCTCTTGAAGTACCATGCTCGTGTGTTATATATTGATATTGATGTCCACCATGGTGATGGGGTGGAAGAAGCCTTTTACTTTACTGATAGGTACCATAAAATAATAGTTGATTCATAACCAAAGACCTTCTGATTGGTAGTTTTTTATAATCTGATGATTATGTTCCATCTAATCAGCATTAAAATGGTGATGACTTATCTTGGACTGGTGCAGCTTCCAGCTAGGCATGTGCTTTCATGTTATTTGTAGATGTCTTAAGAAGTGTCGGATGATTTTCTATTGTACTATTTGTTGCATCTTCACAAACTCTCCGCCCAAGTTTGCCACTTAGACATGAAAATATCTTTGGAAACGTTTACCATATTTCCACTGGCCTTTTCATCATGTAGTATAAGATGATAGAAGTAAGTTAGATTTGTGACAGAGAATGAATATAGCTAGATTATGCACATCGCTTATAATCTCTTCTTGTTTTGCCTGAATTTATCGTGTTGGCAATTGGCATATATGTACTTCATTACATATTGAGGCATAACATATCAAATTTGACAACACTAGAGTCATTGATATGTAGGCTTATATGGTCCCTGGCATAGATGCTTTTACTTTTTGAAAGTATCTCTCGAGTAGTAAGACATCATGCCTTGGCTAAATATCCTTTTAACTGCTATTCGATGAACATAGAATTTCTTGGTGATGTGGGCTAGAAACTTATATGCTGGTCATTACTTTGAAGAAGTTAGGAGCCTGCGGTGTTCAACTAACAATTTTTGGTACATAACTTTTTACATGGCAGGGTGATGACAGTTAGTTTCCACAAGTACGGTGACTTGTTCTTTCCTGGAACAGGTGATGTCAAGGTGCTTCCTTCACTTCTGCCATTTTCTGTTTGTCGCAGTGGAAAATATGGTGACACCTGACTTGAAGATATAGTGAACTTCTCTTGGTTCATTTGTATCATATGATTCAATGGATCGCCACTTTATAAAATAAGTGGATTACATTTTAAAGTTTTCAATTTTTTTGTATTAAGATATGCTAGAATTCATGAAGCATTTAGCCCTTCAGGTTATTTTCTTCTGTCAGCTTGTTGTGTCTGTCTCAGAATATTGTATATAAATATGATTCATATTATGGACTGAAATCAATTCACTGCTAAACTGTTTCCACCCTCTCACCCTTGAATCCCAGTGTTGGTTTGAGGTATGTCATGTTTTCTGTAAGCTCGACTTGATTACTGATAGATTTATGATACCTGAAATTGTATTATTATATAATTTCTGGCGATTAAGTCTTCAAATTCGGGCAGTAGTATAGGGACCAATTCCTATACTGGTCCATTCAGAATATTCATGGGTTCTAGATCTGGTAAGAGCACAAACGTAGACAAATTTTAAATTAGAATTTCTTTGCATGTATGTCATTAAATTGTTATTTTAGTCATCACTGATTCATTATGAGAAAGTGTACTGCTTCTAAACCTCAGTACCATACTACCAATGTTGAATAAGTATGTTCTTGTGTTTTTTAATTCTCAAGGATGTTGGAGAAAAAGAAGGCAAAAATTATGCTATAAATGTACCTCTTAGGGATGGAATAGATGACGGGAGCTTCTTACGTCTCTTTAAAATGGTAACTTTTTATCAGCTCTATTTATTGTACTTTCTTTTGGGTATTAATAAATTTTCTTATGTGTTGATATTGTAGATCATTTTGAAAGTTGTTGAGTGCTATGCTCCTGGAGCCATTGTTCTCCAATGTGGAGCAGATTCACTTGCCGGGGACAGATTGGGATGCTTCAACCTTTCTATTGATGGTAATATGATTGTTGTTTGAAATTTAAACTGTTTTTTTTCCTATTTCATTCACCATCATGTTCGCTGTTTTGTCCTGGGCACACTGTTGTGATAGTTTGTTTTATCACTTACTTGCCCCGTGCGGTTTTTCCTACAGGTCATGCAGCTTGTGTGAAGTTTGTCAAGCAACTTAATTTGCCTTTGCTGGTTGGCCTTTAAATAGATTAACAGTTCATTTCTGCAATATGGTTTTTATTTTCTTGACTTGCAGAAAGAGTTTTCTGCTTGCAGGTAACTGGAGGTGGGGGATACACCAAAGAGAATGTGGCCAGATGTTGGACTGTGGAGACAGGGGCACTTCTAGGTGTGGAGCTCGCTAGTGGTATGGTTATATACTTGCCATTAATGCTAGTTTACGTTTTACATGATGTATTCCACAGCACTTCTCTGAACTTGGATGGCTATTATACCTATTCATGCCTGTTCATTTAGTATAGTTATGTTGCTCACATATCTACTGTGAAGTTCTGGTATGTGCTATTTGATGGATCAAAGATTGATTTCTGGCAGTTCTGCTGTCATTTATCTTCTTCACCGGGTCTTAAAAACATATTTCCTCTTCTTTATATGCACATATCATGAGCATGCTCATAAATATATTTGGTGACATATTAATGGGGCCAATATCTCTAACTAGTCCTATCCTTTTTCCCTAGATCCTGATACTTATTATTCTAGCTTTAGCTTATGGAATTATATGGTTAATAATAGTACATGCTTGATGGCTGCTGCATAACTTTTTTTACTCTAACCTTCAGCACCAGCAGTCTTAGTCATGTCATCATATGGAATTATCCTTTTGAGTCCGTTCTGCAATAAGAATATAAGATATCTTTACAAACTTTGCTATCTTATTAGTTAATACACCTTGTTCTGTGTGTGAGTATTATTGGTTCAAATTCATAGAGGCCATCTATGTCGTCGTATAGTTATGCAAAATGAAACTACCGTATCTACCATATTTAATCAGTTATGCATAATGTTTTGCAGAGATACCAGAAAATGAGTACTTCAAATATTTTGCTCCGGATTACTCGTTGAAATGTGCAAGCGGGCATATGGTATGTGATCATAAAGATCTTATATCCCTGTTTTCCACTTGGATTGATATATGGGAATTTCGTATCAGCTTAATCGTGCTTAATTATACTCCCTCCGTCCCATTAAAATATATGCACTTGAAATGGCACGAGAATTAATCCACAATTAGTAAAGTAAGAGAGAGGGAGAGAATGGTAGTTAAGTTAGTGTTAGTGGATAGTGAGACCCATATTATTATTAGTGTTTAATGAGTTGTAATGGTGGGCCATAGTGGTGTAAGTTGTAAATAAATTGATCTATTTGGGATGAGTTGGGGACAACTGTCCATAAATGGAAATGCCAATATTTTTATGGGACGGACGGAAATAGAAAATGCACATATTTTTATTGTACGAAGGGAGTATATTGAGTGGAGTATATATGTTATGGTTATGGGCCTACCCAACCAGTGTTGTTAAAAACGCGACCCAAGCGCGCTCGGGGCGTGGGGTGCTCAGGTCGAGACCGGCTTCGCCCCGACATGGGTGAGTCGAGCGAGATTCATGGGGCGCAGTTGGGGCGCAGTTGGGGCGACGGGGGCGACGGGCGACTGGGGCGAGCCGAAGAGGTTTTCCTGTTGTGTTAACAAAATTTTTTGGGTTTTGAAAATGGAGATGTGCTTTAATGGGTAGAGAATCAAGGCATTCATTAATTTAATCCACCTTTTCCTCTATTCTAGATTAATTAATTGTTTTCTCAGCCTCATCATCTCTGCGACCCACTTTTTGATATTTTCCTAGATTAATTAATTAGTTTTTATACCACTAGGTTAGTCTAATTAAATTATTAATTCTTATTCACCCACTCAAGTTAGAGTCTGTATCGATTCCAATGCATTAGTTAGTGCAGTTATTTTATTACTCAATAATTCTTTTTTTACCCACTCTACAAGTTAGAAAAGTAAAAATTTTAGTTTTTTTAATTAAAATATTCATTATATTGATTAAATACCTTTAAATATTACTACATAAATGATAAATAATCTAGAAAATGGTACTTTCACACCAAGAAGTCTTTTTCACACAATGTATTTCATTAACCTGTATTAAAAGTATAGATATAGCTTAATTAGGCTAATAGTACGCCCTGATTCATGGGTCCATATTCAGATGTGATATGAAGTAATGATGTATGTAGATTTATTTGATGTGATAAACATTCAAGCAACAAACTTATAAAAGAGACACAAATATAATCATCATTCGGCTATTCTGGTGCCCCGATTCGTGGGTCTCTCGCCCCGTCGCCCCGGGGTCCCCCCTCATCGCCCCGGGGCACCCCACGACCCTAACAACACTGTACCCAACCAGGTTGGTCTCCATTTGATAAAGCAGGTATTTTGAAGCAACTGACAACTTCAGCCTTTTGTTAATATGGCAGGAGAATTTGAACAGCAAATCATACCTTAACAACATCCGACAACAAGTTTGTGAAAATCTTAGTGCCATTCAACATGCTCCTGGCGTACAAATGCAAGAGGTAAACAGAGTATTGAAAGGACTTGATTGTAGCCATGAATCCATGATCTTGCCCATGGCTTTCTATTATTCGTTTGTTCATGCTGAAGCAGTTGTCTGAATAGTGTTGACGCCTACTAGCTTTTTGACAGTTATGCATGGCATATCATGTTGAACGGATGGTTGTTTAATTGGAATCGTGAATGCTTTGTGTTTTATCTAGGTGCCTCCGGATTTTTATATTCCTGAACTTGATGAGGATGAGCAGAATCCTGATGAACGCGTAAATCGTAAGTAAAATTTTACCCTCTTCTGATCTCACATCTTTTTGTCTCTAATTTACAAATGAAATATTTCTCCCAGGACAAATGCAAGACAAGCATGTTCAGCGTGATGACGAATATTATGAAGGTGACAATGACAATGACAATGATCAGAACAACGATGGTACGTAGCCGGTATTAGGAGTTTTGTTTTGATATAGTTCTAAGTCTATGCTCGAAATGTGAATATGTAGCAACTGCGAAATAGCTACCCTTTTGTCTGTTATTGGAACAGTGTATCGCGATTTTTTTGGATCATGTGTAAATTTTTATAACGTTGCATTACCAATGTTATTTGTAAACTATATATGGGGAATGAAATGATCAAAACTTAAATGCAATATTTCAAGTTGCACTAGCGGCGGCAACTCACTTATACGAGTATTCATATTTTGCAAACTGTTTCAACTATGTTTCAATAAAACCAAAAGTGAATAGTTTCAAAGTATGTTGTTCTGTTGCAGTGTAGGTATTTCTTTCCGCCACGCAATTTAAGAAAAATTGTGTTAAATTAGTTAAGTAAATCAAGAATATATATGAAATGAAAAAGGTAGAGAGATGAAGAAAGAAAGAGAGTAAAGTGAGAATAAATGTGTTGATTTTTATTAAAAAAAAATCTATTATTAAGGAATATATTAAAATGGCAAAATAACTTTATTACAATTACCAAATTGTCTTTCCAATCAACTTCCATCTTAGCGGTCAATCTGGAAAGAGGACATTTTTATCATCCCAAAGCTATTTGTTTATAGAAATTTGATTAGTTAAATTGCAGTTTCATGAAATTACAACTTAAGTACAAGCAAATGGACAAATACTACTAATACTTCAGGTCTGTAGGGCTGAAACCAAGCTATGTTAATGCGATAAAATATACTGCTACTACTTTCTCGTCCTTAAAAAATAAGTCTATTTTATTATTTTAATCCATCCATTAAAATTAGTTTATCTTTATTTTAAAAAATGTTTTTTTATCACATATATAATACTACTAATAATGTGGGTTTGGATCCTACTATTCAGTAACATTAATTTAATTACCCTTTCATATCAATTTTGTATTAATATTAAAAAAAATTCTAATTTTAAGGGACGAATAGGGTAATATATTTAATGTAATGTCTTTTATTATGTAATAAATCAGTACGGGGTATTATATTTTGTTATATGTACTAAAGTATTGGATATTAAAATAATTATGATAGAAGAATAGAATTTCTTAATTTAGACAATTAATTTATTTGTAGGAGGATGCTAATTTATCAGTTGTAACATAGTAGTATTTTAAAAGTAGTAAATAGATTTGTACCACTACTTTCGTCGTACAATGAGAGTCACATTTTTTATAAGTAAGCCTCACATTCCACCAACTTATTTCACTGACATTTTATTATAAAACTAATACTTTCTCCGTCCAACTCTAAGTTGAGCATTTCTATTCTAGCATGAGATTTTATGTAGTGTTGTTTTGTGAGTTAAGTGAAGAGAATAAAGTAAGAGAGAAGGAAAAGTAGAGAGAGTGATATTTCTATTTTTAGAAATGTGTCATTTGGAGTGAGACGAAGGGAGTATATATAAGTGAGATCCATAGTCCACTAACTTATTCAACTCACTTTTTTTATATTTCATAAAACTCGTACTCACGCCAAATATATACTCCCTCCGTCCCATAATATATATCACACTTTCCTTTTTAGATTGTTCCATAAAAGATATCACATTTCTCTTTTTTGGAAAAAGTTCTCTCTTACATTAATATAAATATAATATTCTATCTCTCCATTCAACACACAAAATAACATCTCATAAAATCTCGTGCTATTACCAAAGTGTGCCATCTATTATGGAACAGAGGAAGTAACTTTTATTGTGGGACGGAGGTAGTATTATGTATCCCATTCTATACAGATTCCAAAAGATATGCATAATATGGCGCCTTGTTTTATAAATACTTATGTCCTAATAATTATTTAGCACACGATTGGTGTCTCGTTTATATATTCTATTTCAGACAACAAACCCCTAAAACAAGTAACAACCTAACCTTAATCAACTCGTCACAATATTCCAATTATTTACTAATCACAATCTTTGTCTCCTATCCTAGATAATTATTTGTCTTATTCTCCAACCACAATGCATTCATATTTTCTTATCATACACTGCAAAAAGATCATTGAGCATCTTTTTCTTGAATTCGGTAGTTCAACAGTTTTTACAACATTCCCCACAATATATATAGGATTAGTAACATTACATTTTCACAAAACAACAAAGGAAAGCAACCATGAAGACTACCATTTTGGCTCTCTCACTATGCTACATAGTTTCACTCTCATGTAATTATATTAATTTCATTCATTCATAACCTTGAATATTACTAACCATTTATTCCTTTTTTTCTCAGCTGCATTACTAGGATCGGACAAAATTGGCATTAACTACGGCCGGATCGGAAACAACCTCCCGTCGCCCAACCGCTCCATCGAGCTACTCCAGTCGATGAACGTCCGCCACGTGAAGCTCTATGACTCGGACCCCGAAGTCCTAAAGCTTCTCTCGGAGACGGACATCCACGTCTCGATCATGATCCCCGACGACCAGATCTCCCGGATCGCCTCAAACCGATCCGAGGCGGACCAGTGGGTCAACCAAAACGTCCTGACCCACTACTCAAGTACGAGAATCTGTTTCGTACTTGTGGGGAACGAGGTATTCAGTAACAACGACAAGCAAATGTGGCTGGACCTCGTCCCGGCAATGAGGTACATCAGAAAATAGCTAAGCGAGCTAAACATCCACAACATCAAAGTGGGGACCCGGTGGCCATGGACGTCCTCGAGACGAGTTTCCCGCCCTCGGCCGGGAAATTCCGGTCTGACATCCCGGCTCAAGTGATGAGGTCACTAATGAAATTTTTAAACGGCACAAGATCATTTTTTTCCCATGGTCTAAAAATCCCACAACAATGAGCCTAGACTTCGCATTGCTCAAGGAAGGCAACCTAGCTTATACCGATCCAAATAGTGGATTCATCTACACGAATGCTCTGGATCAATGCTCGATTCCGTCAACTTCGCGATGGGGAAGCTTGGTTTCGAGGGCATTCGGATGGCGATCTCCGAGACCGGGTGGCCACACGAAGGCGACATCGACCAGACCAGTGCCAACTCCTACAACTCGGCTACTTACCTCTGCAATCTCGCCGCCAAGATGTCGTACGAGCTACCTCTCGGGACGCCGGCTCGGCCAGGAGTTGAGATTCCGACCTTCATATTCTCAATCTACGACGAGAACCAGAAGCCCGGCCCCGGTACTGAGAGGCATTGGGGGATTCTCAGCAGCAGCGGTCGATCCATTCACCAGGTATAGTCTTCATGTTTTAGTGGCCAAAACCTGTCAAGTTTTGTCATTTTGGATGTCCATCTTTTAAAGAAACATTTACCTTTTTCCACTTTTAGTAAGTAAGCCACTAATTCATTTCACTCACATTCTAATACTCATATAAAAATGGGACCCATATTTCAATCACTTATTTACTCATTGTCTTTATAAGGTCAAACAATTTCTTGAAATTCGCGCTGCTGAGTCAAAATGCGTCTTTAGAGGGAGTATTTTTTTAATAATCAAACCAAAAAACACATTTCATCACGTTATTTTAATAAAAAAAATCTTTATTCAAATTATAGATATATGGAGTAACAAATTTTCGATTTTATAGAATATCAAAATCCATCCAAAATAGGAAAAACAATAATTTGATCATGACCAAATTTTGAAGTAATTTCACTATGAATATTCGATTTCTACATATTTTACTCATTCCTTCATACGATACTCCTCACCCTAACATAAAATAATTTTTAAAATGTCACTCCATCAAAATAATGCAAGTTCACTTAAATAAATTTGTTCCAGATGGATTTGGCCGGGTCGTGCCCGGCTGGAGATAAGGGCTGGGCGGTGCGACATTTGGCGAAGCCGGTGAATAACCGACCTTACAAAGGGAATATATGGTGCGTTTTGGCCACCAAGACAATGAGGGAAGTGGACTTGGCCCCCGCTGTGGAGTTCGCTTGCCTGCAAGGCAACTCCACCTGCAACGAGCTAGCCCCGGGCGGGGCATGCTACACGCCCGTGTCGATCATGTCTCATGCTAACCAGGGACGGAACCAGAAGTTTAAATAAGCCGGTGCTGAAATATAAAAAGTAACTATAATATTATTATTTAAATATTTAATTTTATATAAAATATTTTATGTATATTATGATGAAAACTGTTTCTAACAAATCATTGTTATCAATTCTATATACTACCCTCGTCCTATAAAAATAGGCTCAATTTCGTTTTTGGTCCGTCTTATATAAATAGTCAATATCTATTTATGAAAACATTTTCTTATTCTCTTTTACTTTATCATTGATAAGCCTCATCATCCACTACACTAATTCCACTGTTTTTCTCATTCTCTCTTATTTTACCAATTACGTATTAAAATTTGTATCATCCCCAAATGGTCTATTTATATAAGATATATGTAGTATATTCTCTCGATCATGGTAAATCTATCTTATAAGTTTTGACAATTTGTCATAATAAATTTAATAGTTTTTTTAATTAAGCTAGTTTTGAAATTTTTGAAAAAATTAAATAATTGTAATGATTTTATTTTAATTATTAATAGTAAAATTATAAGCTATCTTATAAGTTTTGACAATTTGTCATAATAAATTTAATAGTTTTTTGAATTAAGCTAGTTTTGAAATTTTTGAGAAAATTAAATAATTGTAATGATTTTATTTTAATTATTAATAGTAAAATTATAAGTATTATGACTAAAGCATTTTATTAGACAAAAAGTTTAAATTATTTAGTGATAAATTAAAATTTTAAACTGTGGTTATGAGACAGAAATGGCGTCAATATATTAAGTGATGACATTAATTAAAAATTTCATCCGATTAGAGCCCAATTTACAATTTATAGTAGGAGTTAGGGCTGTCAAAATGGATATCGGGAATTGGATACCCGATATCCCCGAAATATCGGGTAATTGGATACCCAATACCCGATTTTTTGGGTTTCGAATCGGGTTCGGGTATAGGAATTTTAGATTATTGGGTATTGGGTAACCCGATATCCGATCGGGTATACCTAAATTATCCGAATTACCCAATTTTTTTAAATTTCTTTTAAATTTAATAAATTACATATCTATTTTATTATTTTAAAAATCAAATGTACACCCTAAATCCTTCACTATTAAGTCACATTTAGGGTTAAGGTATGAATTATGATGTTTATTATGGATGAATGATATGAATTTTTTATTTCTAATAATTTGTAGTAGTTTTTTTATCTTAAACTCGAACTAATTCAAGTTTGAACCAAATTCGAACTACAAGTTTGTATTTCTAAAATTTTGTAATTAATTTTCTTAAAAAAAATAAAAAAAAAAACCACAACCGGGACTGGATACCCGAAATTATTTTCGGATCGGGTATCGGGTATTAGGTTTTGGAAAATTCGGGATCAGGTAACCGAAATTTTCGGATTGGGTATCCGCGGATACCCGATTTGACAGGCCTAGCAGGAGTTAATATAAGAATATGGATACAATTTTCTGCCAGCTCACACCCCCACTAAGCCATCTATCCACATATAATGACACCTTGCCTATTTATGAGTCATGAGTTAACTGTAGTGTTAAATACAGAGTAGACTATATAAAATTCTCTCCCTCTCTCCAATCTATTCTCTCCTTTTCAATTAAAGCCTCAAGAAATGAACATAAAAGGAAAAGAAGAAATGAACATAGATTTGAACATCTGTAGAGTTCAAACGCCGGCCAAGTCCCCGCTGGAGCGGTGGCTTGGCCCAAAGTAGGTCCGTGCCTGATGCTAACTATGCATTCAGCTCGTATTGGTCCAAGTTTAGAGGTGATGGTGCGTCTTGTTACTTCGATGGCCTTGCAGTTCAGACCATTGTTGATCCTAGTAAGTTTAATTACACTTTATTTATTGGTTACTATACAATTAACATAGGGATGTAATCAAATAATACTAACTCTAAACTATGTGCTGGACTGTTAGGAAATGTCAACAGATGATAAAATAACATCAATCGAAAATGACATTAAAATCTTGAAATTTTATAGTGTGTTAGACACTTTGTTAAAGAGTTTATACTTTATCAATGTATTGTTCAAATATTTTTTATGTTGAGAGTGAAATTGAGTGTTGCTTTTGCAGGGCATGGGTCGTGCAAGTTCCCGAGTGTGACCGTGTGATGAAAGATGGCAAAGGCATTACGTTTAGTTTGGTTATTGAGTTTTCTTATAAGGTCTTTTTATTTTATTTTATAATTGCTATAGTCTCAATATTTATGTTTGGTTTATCACTAAATCGAGAAGAATAGTACTAAATTGTGCCGTATATTAGATGCGGAGTTGGTGAAATTTGTTACGGAATTATAATGATTACTATTGATATGCGTGTTGGATCGTGTGTCTCAATTTATTTTTTTACCATATGTTTTGATTACTACTACTCCACTTGTCCATCATTCATTTATCATTTGAAATCTGTACGGATTAAGCGTTCGCGTTAGGGTAATACTAATTTACAGTAATAACTAATAACTTTTTAGCTCCGTGTGATCAAATACTAACTAATTTTCAATAATAACTAATAACTACTTTCAATTTTGTATGTTGAAAATATCAACACCAAGACATAAATTTATTAATCTTCTTGTGTTGATAAACTCATGTCTTTGTGTTGATAAATTTTAAACACATAATTAAAAGTTATTAGTTATTACTGTAAATTAGTATTACCCTAACGCAACCCTATATGAGCAATGTTAATTAATTGTAATGACCGCCCCCTTTTCATATCCATTAGACGCCGTCGAAGTTGGACAAATAAATTCAAATTTTCTAAATTTGAATTTTGAACGAAAGTATTTATTTTCGTGAACGAGAAATGTTTGCTAAGTCGTAAAAGAAATAAGGTGCGAAGTGTTATGAGCAAAATAAAAAGAAGTCGCACTCTCTTCATTTTATCCCCAAAATGAACGTTTCAAAGTCATGCAAGAAAGGAAATTAAGGACATAAATTCCGTTTCTAACTAATTATATTACATATACCGAAGCGATTAGGTTACAAGTAAAGAGGTACAAGGTTTTGGCAAAACAACAAGTATGTGCCCATCTTATCGAACTAGACTACGCCCCACGCCATGTCTCGATCGGTCGTCGAGCCGAGAGCAACGACCCACGGCGCGGATAACGTTTCCAGCCAACTCCTCAACCACTCCGTTAACACGGTTCAGCTGCAAAACACCATCAAACAAGACAATTGAGTAAGAGTATCCACTATGGGACCGCCCCGCCTATAGCCCCGGCGGGAGCGGTCCCGGTGTGGTTTATAGTGTAGGAGTTGTCCGCCCCCAGGGCGGACACGGAAATGGGGGCGGTAGGACGGCGGACGACGGATAGACGACAGGGAGGGGGGGCGAGGACGCACAGGGCGTCCTTTCGCCGCGGCTATAGGCGCGCCGGCCATAGTGACCGGCGATCGGCGCACCGGCGGTCGAATTTTGTTTTTTTTTATTACCTCTATAAATACCACTCTTCACCACTTATTTTTTCCCCATTTTCACACAATCCCTCCATTCACTATCTACACTTTCAGTCTAAAAAAATGCACGGAAGAGACAACGAATCACCCGACTCGGAGGAATCGGGCTATGGCGGCAATCCTTCACAGCCGTCGGCCGGCTATCCTTCACAGCCATCGGGATATGGCTGCTATCCTTCGCTTCCGACGGGATATGGCGGGTCTCCGTCCTAGCCGTGGATGTGGAGTCAATCTCCCCCCCGTGGGCATCGAGCCCAAACCTACAGCCATCTTAGTCGACTAGGTATTCTTCAACGCCCCAACCTATTCAGCGGAATCTGAGTCGCTCCGCATTTGGGGATTACAGACCCAACCTCGACGCGCTTAACCAGCCGCGTCCGGAGTCCCCTTTCCAATCCAGTCAATCTCTTTTCACCCAAGCAGATCAAGACGCACTGGATACTATGATGGGTCTGCTCGGTTCCGGCGTCCCGGATACGCCGGCAAAACAGGTGGAAACGTCTTTTCCGGCCCCAGGAGGCGGCAGTAGGGGCGGAGGCGGCAGCCGTGGCTCGGGGAGCTGCGGTGGTGGCTCGGGCAGCGGTGTCGGCGGTGGCGTCGACGGTAGCGGTCGGTCTGGCTCCAACCGGGGCAAGCTCTACACCAAACAGGAGAGCATTGCCGTGGCGAGGGCGTGGGATGCCATCACATCGGACCCCGTGGTGGACACCGATCAGCCGGAGGGGAGCTTTTGGAGGTGCGTCATGATGGCATACGAGGACTTCAAACCCGACGGCGCCGATAAGCGCAACCCAGAACAACTCCGAAAAAAGTCGGGTAGGATTCTACGGGCTACCAAGCGATTCGCGTTCATATACCAGAACAACCTTCTCCACGCTGAGAGTGGCCGAAGCGAAACAGACGTGAAGGCCCTATCGATGGGCCAATACAACACGGAGGGCTGGCCGAAGTTCACACAGTGGGAGAAGTATCTGGTCCATGCGGATTGTCTGAAATTCAAGGCCATCGTGGCGCGAGAGGTCAACCAGCTCCTGGGCCGAAGCGTACAAGGCACAACCTTGCCGGGGACTACAGCAGCGGAAGTGGCTCGCACTAGTTCGAGCAGCCCGACGAGCAAGTCGAAGAACCAGCCGCTACACACACTAGGCGAGGACGGCCCCCGGGACAACATGCCTCTATCCGCAGCGCCAGAGGGGTTAGAAGTGCCGCCTGCCTATCGTCGGCCGCGTCCGGATCTCGTATCCCCCAGCCCGCCCCAATCCCACAGCACATGGTGCAAGCCCCCCACGAGTCTTGAGAGATAACATAGATGTGAAGTTGATGCAACAACTGCAAGTCGTATGCATCAAATACGCAGCGGAATATGACCCGTACGTCAGGAACGTCTACAAGAGGCTCATCAATCGGATTGAGAGTCGGCTGGGGTTGGTGGATGATGCTCCTGGAGAAACCGCGGCTAGCAGCAACCGAACCCGTCAGGGCACGGGCACTGGCGGTGGTAGCAAAGACGGACCAACGAACGGCCGGCACGGACGAACCGCTCGACGCATCAGTAGCGGCGAAGGCCGACCCGGTGATTCCACAGCAGCGACGGCGGTCTAGCGACCCCACAACAGCGACGGAAGCACACGGCTGGGACGGCTGCTGTCCGAATCGGCAACGCCAATGGTGTGCACGGGAGCGACGTTCGGCGGTGGCAGGCGATGGTGACGGGAAGTGGAGGCGCCGATTTTGCTAGGGTTCCACCGATTTGAGGAAATTGGGCAGGAAATGAAGTGAAAGAGGGAGAGAGAGTAGGCGACGTGGTGAAGGAAGTGATCTTTTAATTGGGTTCCTTTTTTAAAAAAATTTATTTGGGCCATGATTTAAAATCAAATTGTGCCCTCTTCATTTCCTAAAAATTTAATTTGGACCATCACATTAAGTTAATTTGGGGCTGAGTTATAATTCCCTTCGGGCCATTCAATTTACTTCGATTGGGCCCGTCTTCTTTTAATTGAAGTAGGCCACTGCCCTTAATAAATTTTGAGATCATGAAACTTCATTCCTTAAGCCACGAGAGAAAAGAAAATGTTAGCCGTGTTGACCTAATGACCAATAAATAATTAAAGCGGTCTTTAATTAGTCAAAGTAAGTATTCCAAAGTACTTAACGAAAAATATTCCGGAAATTTACTATACTTAAAGAGTTCGGCAAGATCCCGAATGAATTAAATCGTTGATTTAATTAATGGTTAAAGATTCATGGATTTAGAAAGAAGGAAGTAAAAATAAGCACACGCTTAGGAATGCATACACGCTAAATAAATAATTACTTAAGCCTAAATTAAGTATATTATTTGTTTATGAAGGGGAATCGTCGCACCACAAGTAAAATTAAGTCAAGGAACGCTCATTTGAGAGTTTAAGCAAAAGAGGTGGACTTTTCTTTCAAAACGTGATTTTATGTGAAAACGAGTATTTTGAGATGAGTTATCATGCCTTGTTTTATTTATAATTACCTATCTGTTGGCAATGCCAAGCAAGTTAAATCGAATTCGGGTCCCAGTAGGGCGGCAAACCCTACTCGGACTAGTGTACACATAGGGACCGTGTGCTAGCGCTAGAGTTGGCCGATCCAGTGACCGTCGTGGAATGTGGCCACATTCCCGGTTCACACAGATCAGATATGGTATATCACGAGATGCTATGTGACTGCGCAGTCAACCTTTTGAAAAGAGAAAAGTTTTAGTGACCGGGAATCATTTTCAGAACGGCGGCTGTAGATACGGCAGGAACGGCAGCGGAGATCACCGGTGATCCGGCTCGGGGGCAATGATGCAACAGCGTTGTCAACGTAGAGACGACGCAGCGTCAGGTGCATCCTCGCGAGCAGACAGACAGCAACGCAGCAGCAAGGCGGCGGCGAAGTCGACGTCACAGCAGCGATGACGTCTCAGCAGCACCTTGATGATGATGGCCACGCAGGCAACAACGGCGATTTTCGAGTGGGAGCCCTTCTCGGGCAGTTTCCGGGCTCGGAGAAAGCTGTTGGCGCAGCCGCTGCGAAGGCGACGTCGCACCAGCGACAACGCAGCAACAGCAGCTGCGCCGGAGAAGATGCAGCGGCTGCGTGTTCAGTGGGAGTCCAGCCGAGCCATGCAAGATTTGGTCAAGATTCTTTCCAAATTTAGATTGGGGTTTCCTAACCCTTGGAATTGATTTTGGAAATAATTCAAGATTTTTTTGGAAATAAGATTTGAATATATCTTTAGTGGATTTTATATATTATATGAGATTTAATTATGAATTAAATTATGGATTAATTAGATTTTTTCCTTATTTTATGGATTTGTAGGGATTTTATGGATAATGACAATCTAATTTTTTATCAATATCCTATGGATTAATGTGGATTTATCCCTAGAAAAATCCTAGTTGGATAATATTATTTTATTCTTATCCTATGAGTTTATATGAATTTATTCATAGATAAATTCTTGATGGATTGGATAGTAATAATATACTCCATCCGTCCAGCAATAGCAGTCCCATTCACAAGTGGCGCTGGTTTTAAGAAAGAGTTTGAGTGTGTAATAAATATAGTGTGATAGTGGAATTTGGGTCCCACTTAAAATGTTTAATTTATAAATTTAGCTTTTATACCAAAATTTTTTGAATTCTTGTTTTTAGTTTCAAATTGTATATCACCAAATCACACTAATTGCAGTCACAATAGTAAGATCTAAACACCCTAACCAGAACCGGATTTCTAGCTAAACACACACTGTGAAATTTTCACTTTAATTTCAAATCCATGTTGAATTGATTTCAAAAGACAATTAATGAATCGACACCAAATTTGAATCAAAGAGCAAACATTGCAGAGGACACAAGAACTGAATTTTCAAGAACAAATTTTGCAAAATTAACAGCTCTAAAAATCACACTTGATACAACAATTAATTTCACAAATCAGACACACAACATGACACTAACGCAGATTAATGAATAAAACTGCATCTCTGATTCTTTCCAACTCCCCATCTTTGTCTAGTGTTTCTTCGATGAGCTTCATAATGGACAAGCTCTCTGTAACACCAGCCAAAGGCACAGGTGGCCAAAGGGTAGGAAGAAGATCAAGGGGATTAGGGCAATGTTTTGGACTGTATTCCATTTCAGAGAGAGGAGAAAAGGCGGGCGATTAGGGTTTTGATAGGAGGTGGTGGAGACGGCGGGCGATGGAGGCAGTGGAGGCAGCGGGCGATGGAGCCAGTGGAGACGGTAGGTGCTGTGGGCGATTAGGTTTCCCGAGAGAGTGAGAGATAGAGAGAGAAAGTGAATCACACAAATGAGGGTAGAGATGAGGGGATTGGGGTAGGAAATTAGGGAATTAATTTTGGGGCATTTTTTAAGTAGGGGTTGTTTTTATTGCCAAATATGGTAAGGGAACCTGGACTCCTATGCGGACGTCCCGAAATAGAAAAACGGGACTCCTATTGCCGGACGGAGGGAGTAATATTTTATTCTTATCCTATGAATTTATATGAATTTATTCATATATGAGTTCTAGATGGATTTGAAGAATGATAATATAATATTATCTAATTCTTTGGATTTATATGGATTTACTCCAAGAATAAATCCTAGGTGAATTAGGATTAATATTAATATTAATTTATTTTTATTCTATGAATTTGAACAGATTTAATTCTATTAAGACAAATCCTAGATGGATTAGAATAAACATTAATCCAAGTTATCCTTATCTTTTGGATTCATATCTTAGATAGATTAGGATAAAGATAATATATAAGAAAATCATTATTTAATTGGATTTAGATAAATTAATTTATCAAAGAAATCCTAAGTAATGTTTGATATATTCTGGATGTCTATTCTAAATAGAATTAAGATTTGTATAAATCTTGGTTGATAGGATTTTATTTTATCTTATGGATTATGATGGAATTGTTTCTATCTAGTAATATCCTAGTACGATTTAAATAATGATAATCCTAGAGCAACGTTATCTTGAATCGAAGGATTTGATTTTATCAAAATAAAATCTAGAATAATCTGAAATGGATTTAGATAGTTAACACTATCTTGATAAATCCTAAATGAAGTTGGATAATAATCATCCATGATAAAACTTAATTATTTAATTGATTCTCCCTTGACTAGATTAAATAATTATCATTAATTATCCAGTGTGTTTAAATGTCATGTATTAAATGGATTTATCTGTTTATTTGGTGTTTATATTTTTAAGTGGATTATCTGTTGTATCTGCTTATGTGATAATTATGCAAAAACCATATAAAATATCTAAGTGATAATTACAACAAGTGCGTTGTATATGGTCTCCGTCGATTGGTTTACAAATTTTATGAAGCTAGTTTCTAATATTATCGACACCCATTATGTGGGGAAAATAATCCTACGAAATAGCAAGTTCATCTGGGCAGACTTCTCAAATATAAATAGTGTGAACTAGAAAGTAGTTTCTAATATTATCGCCACCCATTAAGTCGGGACAATAATCTTAAGAAATTACAAGTTTCAGAAGTTCATACAGAATTTATGAGATAGTTTGATTTTGTTATCAGCACATGAGCATCGTTATGGGAATGTGTTGTAGAAACAAAATTCTGTAATGATAAATCTAATGGTCGTGCTTAGGCAACATTAGGCGGCCATGCCATTATGTGGTATGTGGACTATTCGTCGGTGTTGTGACCAATAGAAATGTTAATGTTGTGAATGAGTATTGACCTCTTATGGAGGGTACCTGTTTTCGATTTTACAGTTGCAAGATACATAATTATTTTGTGGTTATTTGGGATTATCTATTGAGCATAAGTATGTGATAATAAGTTAATTTGCCAAATCTTCATTATGTCATTCAATATTTTATCTGCGATCCTTAAAGAAAAACTCGAATGCCAAAATTATGTAGACTGGAAACGTGAATGGATAAGATTTTCATTGCTAAAACTTGGAGTTTATACTCAATGATTCATATCCTCCATATCCTCGACATAATTCCATGAAGAATGTTCGAGAATGCTTTTTGCATGTACTTGACAAGTTCTTTGAGGAATAAGGTCAAGCTATTTTCTTTGAGGATATCAATAGAATCTGTCAAGAAGATTCGATTGGAATATCCTAGAGGGACATAATGTTTTGAGGAATCTTTTGATCATTCAAATAGTTTTTTACTCAAGTCATCGCCTGAAGTAATAAGAAATGACTAAAAGAAGGTTTAACCAAAAAGTAGAAAACCTTCAGAATATTAGTCGTTATATTTCTGTTAGAGGAAAGTAACATGATAAATGACGAATTCATCTAGACTGCAGTTTTCCTAAGTCCAGTTCATTGAACAAAAGACTAGATATAGAAATGGGAGAGCCTGAATTGTCATCAAAGTTTGTTTATAGTGAGAAGAGATGCTTTGAGAGTTTGATTGACCTTTTAAAGAAGGACAATGACTTACATGGAAATGCAATTTCTAAGTAAGAGATCTTGATCCAGTTAGGCATTTGTTGCAGTAGGAGCTATTTATGCTCAATTATTGTTTCATGATTGATGTTTATGACATCATAGTATTGAAACAATATAAATTCAATAAGACTGAGTATGAAACAACACATCAACTTCTTAAACAATGAATGATAAAGTATTTATGGCTCTTAGTCTTAAGGCCAAGAAAATACTTAGCTATTGTTCAAAACTAATATAGACTATCAAGATTTTAGCAATTTGTTTGTTAAATAGCTTGAAAGTCGAGAATGTATGTTTGATGCACTATGAGTTAGAATCATTTGATTCAGAATACTTATCGAAGTGCGACATAGAAAGACTAGCAAGTCTTAATGGTTTACACCATAAGAAGACGAGCAATGGGTTAGGATCAGTAGTGGGAGTCTAATTTCCAAGCATTCTTCTAAAGAATGGGATAGTTATGTAAGAAGGAATCGAAGTCTTTCTAAGACAAGTTTGATTAAGTGATGAGTTGTACTCATGAAAATCTTATCATTGATGGGATAAGCGTTAGATACAACGAGTTCCACATTAAAGAAACTACCAACATCAGTACCTTCTACAAAACACGATTTGTGGACTTGAGCGACTCTAGTCTAGCACATCTCAAGGTGTAATGTTATTCCAACACATGTTGGAAAGGTATCCAAGTAATTGGAGTTGAGTACTGATCAGACATGTTTTAAGGTTATCCCAAATGATGTAAGATTATAAGTTCTGTAATCTTCAAAGATAGAATTCTTGTATGAAGATTAAGAGAGGAACTAAAATCCTAACAGCGTGATAACTCTCAGGACAGAGAGAGATATCGAATTTTCTACATTAACAAGGAGTTATACCATTAGAAACTTTTGCACTAATAAAATCAACTTCAACACCTAAGATTGTAAGAACCATGTCGTAGTGGGAGCGTTTCTAGGAACATAACAAGTTCATGGGTCTAAGAGTGTCGCAAGACTCAGTCTTAGATTAACTTGAACATAATCCTTCTACTACAATGTAGCATTGGTTCATTTGGATATTCATCCTTGGAAAGGTGATAGATTTCAAACTACAATCTTAGATAGACAACATGTTTTACAAGACTTGCAGTACAACCTACAAGCTGTGTCAGTTAGTGGGAGCAAGTATCCTTGCAAGTGTAAATGTGGATCTCAAATGGCTAAACAATGACAATGGGTTATGCCCAAAGAGAAAGATTATCTTCTCGTCTGTCGTTGTGCCAGGATTGATTCGATCATACTGTCTATCAGAACTTACATAAATTAGAATGTATGTATTATGATTGTCAAGACAACTTTCTATTAATAGAAGTCTTGAGGAAATCATCTACATGGAACTTCCTAATGGATATGTAATAGAGGGCAAGAAACACATGATTAAAAGCTTATGAAGACCTTTGTGGTCTTAGGCATGCATATAAATCAGAGTATAGGTGTTTTTATCAAGATTGTCAAATGTTTTGAATTTGACTTGTGCCCTTAACAGTGCTGTAAGCACAAGGAAGTTGAAAGTGCATTAAATATGGTATTATGGGTACTCTACGATGATGAAATCTACAAAAGTTGCAAACAACTGAGATTGACATCTGGCATAGGAAACTGGCTGTCTACCCATTTTAAGATAAATGATTTAAGAGAAACTAATTACATTCTAAATATCTAAAGTCTTTAAGATTGCTAGAAAGAATGTTGAGATTCTCTTAGTAATCATATATCTATACACTGTTTGGAACATTTTAGCATTAGAATTTCCATACAAAGGCTTTTACCTTTCAAGATGGAATTGTCTTGTCTCTAGTAAGTGTCGTTTGACACTTAGTGAGATCAAGAATGATGAAACTAGTGATAAGGCTCATTTCATGCATCGGTTTTAGGGGTAAAACATATACTACTTGATCGGTTTATCGCGCAAACAAGTGTTAAAATGTGCAGAAATGCTACTTGTCCAAGGCAGCAAGGCCGAACTGATCAAGCACGTACAAAAGGCGAATAAAGCCAAAAATCGGGGGAGTTGATCAAGGGGCGAGGTCAAGCAGTTAAAGTGGGGACCGCTGGTTTCTAGAAGGAAAACGTGAGGAAATGAGCTGGATGTGGCGCACCATTCTGTTACCCAGGACGACGTTCTAGAAGGGGACACGTGCCAGCTTGTGAAGACGCCAGGACGAACCGATCAGAAATTTGTTATCCAAAAGCGTCGTTATTCTAGAAGAAAGAGCACGTAGCAATCAATGAGTCGCTCATCCTCTGCATGAGTGAATATTCCCTATCAAGATCGTTATCCAGCTGGAGGCCGAATCGAGCTTATACATAGAGGCTGCGCTACCACAAGAAAGTATCCGAGACTTTACTTTTCGCCTAGTTTAGCTTAGTTTAGCTTAGTTCAGCTCTCTAGCTTAGTTTAGCTTAGTTCTGCTCTCTTAGCTTAGTTTAGTTCAGATCTCTAGTTTAGCTTAGATAGCGTAGTTAAAAGGGCGACCGAAGGAAGCGCTGCAGAATAACCATTTCTGTCGGCGTAACTTAAGTTTCCCGCTGAGATTTTTCTCAGTTTACCGCTTTCTTTATTTTCGAAGTGTAAGCTTAGTTTATTTTCACGCTGTAATCGTATCTTAGTTTAATCGAAGTTATTCTCTCTTTTAAATCGCGCATTTACTTTTCTGTTATTACCTGCAATTTACTTGACCCAATGTTTAAATTTCTGTTGATCAAGCTAGCTAGTTTGAATTCTGCCTAGATAAAAACTGTAGTTAAAACTCCCAAGTTAAAGCGTGGCAGCAGCCAACCCCCCTGTTCACTACTCACACACTCGACACACCAACTTCTCTGTGGGATCGACCCTGCACTTGCCGCTTTACTGATAAAGTAGTACGAAATCGGGAGTTATAAATATTATCTTTGGCGCGTTTCGGTTCGAGGATTGATTCGATTAAGTGGCAACGACAATTTGCTAACTGGTCCAATCGATTCAGTTATCCTCCATATAACTTGATCCAATCTTAATCCGCGCGTTTCCGAGCCAGCCAAAATGGCGCCGTTGCTGGGGAAGCATGGTGTTACTTTATGTTTGTGTGTAGTGCGTAGGAGTAAATAGTTTATTTATTTCTTTTCTTATTTGTTTTTCCTGCTGTTGATGAGAAGGTACCACCAAGGCGATTACTAGAATCATCCTTTGATATATAAGAACTAACAATCGTTGGAGAGTCCAAGAAGCCGATGTAGTTACCACTCGTTACAGAGCAGCTTTAGAGGCATCAGCAGCAGCTGAGCAAAACCCACTACCACCACCACCAAAGCAAACAGAAGCAGAGATGGTCGTTGTCATCAACGACTCGGGAATCGGCTCTTTGCACGCTCATGATGAGAAGGAGCCCACACATGCCATTGCCGCCACTCCTAGGATGCGGACCATCGCTATCAAATCAGGAGTGCTGGCCGTCTTGACCCACTTCTACGGTCTCTCGAAGGAATGTCCGTACGCCTTTCTGGAGGAGTTCTGCCGATACTGCGATATTCAGCCCATCCCGGCTGAATCCACGTCTGAAGATTACAGGCTCGAGGCTATCCCCTTCGTTTTTAAAGGGGACGCATGAGTATGGCTGTCAAGGCTACCAGAGGGATCCATCAGGACTTGGGCGGAATTCCGCATGATATTCCTCGACCGTTTCTTCCCAGCATCAAAGACAAGTGCCCTGAAAAGGGAGATTACAGAGGCCAGACAAGAGTACGACGAGCCCCTCGGCCAGTACTGGGACAGATTTCAAGGGCTGCTTCAAGCATGCCCCAACCACAAGCTGGGAGAAAAGGAGATCTACTCGATCTTTTACGGCGGACTCACGGTGGACAGCAAAAACGACCTCAACCTCGCAGCACAAGGGGATTTCTCAAAAACCCTTTTCAGCCAAGCTAAGAATATTTTGGAAACACTAATTGAGGCTAAGCGGTCTATGAAACCTCTCGAGGGCAGTACAGGAGAGGAGAAGTGCACGCAGCAGAGGCGCGCAACGATGAAAAACTGGAGGCTCGATTCGAGCACATGGAGAAGAAACTGCTGGAAGCAGTAGAAAAAACCAGGCCGCCGCCACCACCACCTGCACCAAAAGAGACGCAGTACGTACCACAGCCGTCGCCGCCAGAAGAAAATCACTATTATTACTGCGAATTCCCCCCTGAGGTAGAGCAAGTAAATGCAGTAGGACAGTGGAATGCAAATGGCAACTGGATCCAGGGGAAGCAAAGAGACGCTCCATGGAGAGGCCACCCCAACTTCAGGTGGACGAATCAGAATCAAAGCCAACAACTCCCACTATCGACACAACAACTGCAACCCTCTGACGGACAGCCTAACTGGTCTGCTCAGATCTAGGAGAAGCCAAATGCTGGAGGAAACAAAATGCAGGGAAGTCAAACATGTTGGTCAAATGGACCTCAAGGGAATTGGTCAAGCGTAGGACAGCCTAGCTGGTCAAGCAGACAACAGGAAGGAAACTGGGGATACATGCAGCTAGCTTCTCAGTCAAGCAACCAGGGAAGGCAGTCAAACAACCAGATGGTTACTTATGTCCCGCCACACCAACGGGGAGGCCAGCAACAGGGAAATCAATTCTACAACCATCAGCCATACCTGCTCGAACATTACGAGCAATCTGACTACCCGCAGCCCAACTATGGAGGGAGGCCGCCAAATCAGAAATATAACCGATACTCCAATGATAGCCCGAGCAATATGATAGTACCGCACCACACAAATGATGCGATGCAGGAAATCCAGGAAACTCAGAGGGAGCAGCGGGCGGCATTAGAGATGCTGACACAGCAACTTTCTCTAGTTGCAACGTCGCTAGGAGAGTTAAAGGGAAATGACGGAAGAATTCCAGCTACTGAACAGCCGCCTGGGCGTGAACACATTAGCGAAGTGTCCCTAAGGTCGGGAAGGGTCTACCAAGGCCCTAGTTATCCTGCGACGTCCCAAATAATTGATCCTGGACCAAACCGTGAAGAGAAGGAAGAACCCAAGGTGGTGGATCAAGCGAAAGAGAAAGGCAAGGAAAAAGTGGGAGATGAAACCTCAGAAGGAAATCAGAAAGAGGGAGGTGAGAAAGTTAAGTTGTATCCGTACCGCGGAATGGTGGCAAGAAGGAAGGATGCCACAATCGATGTGGCGAGTATGTTCAAAGATGTGGACGTTAAAGTACCACTCTTAACGGCATTTAAAATGCCCCCTGTCAGCAAGTTTATTAAAGACTACCTAGCAGGGAAAGTCAATGAGGATGGTAGAATGATTGCAGATGAAACTGTCTCTGCCGTGATCCAACGGAATGACCTCCCTTCAAAGAAGACCGACCCAGGAATGTTCACGCTCCCAATTTCAATCGGAGACGTCTAGGTGGAGCACGCCATGTGCGACCTGGGGGCATCTATCAATGTTCTGCCATACTCCATCTATCAACGGCTGGGAAAGGCAAAGCTAGTCGACAAGGATATAATGATACAGCTGGCCGACATATCATGTATTCACCCGGAAGGAATTTTGGAAGATGTTATTGTTAAGGTAAAAACTTTCTGTACCTAGGTGATTTCTTCGTAATCAAGATGACGGAGCCCTCAACAAAGGAGTCAAGCGGAGTCGTACTAGGACGACCGTTCTTGTCCACAGCCAGCACTATCATAGACGTATGGAATGGAACGATCAGCCTAGATTTCAAAGGAGAACAATACACGTTCAATATTGATGAGGCCATGAAAAGGCCAGCCGACGGAGAGAATGTGTACTCCATCGATGTGACTGAGCCTTTGGTACAGGAGTATTTGGAGGAAGAATTTTTAAAAAGGCAGTTCACTGACTCCGCCGCAGATAAGGAAGTCGAAAAGGAAGTGGAAGAATGGTTTGAGACCATGAAGGTCGGAGAAATGGACGACCAAGCCGTCGCAAGTGCAATAAATGATTTTTGCGAGTGCCCAAAGCCAGCTGGGTCAAGTGGGATAGCTCAAGTATCTAGCCTAGCGAAGCGGCATGATCAAGGCGAGCTACTGGAAAGAGACACAGCAGAAAACCCCCTGCCCAATGAAGAACCAAAACCTGCAAAAGAGTTAAAACCCCTTCCCGCACATCTAAAATACACCTACCTGGGTGAAGATGAAACCAAGCCTGTCATCATCAACAATCAATTAACCCAGAGGCAGGAAGACAGATTGCTGGAAGTATTAAGAAGGAATCAGAGAGCCATCGGCTGGAAGCTGACAGATTTGGTAGGCATCAGCCCGGACTTATGCATGCATCACATCCGACTGGAGGAAGGAGCCAAGCCACACCGCGACCAACAACGGAAACTCAACCCCAACATGAGGGAAGAGGTGCTGAAGGAAATCGTCAAGTTGGTTTCGATCGGGATTATCTATTCCATTCCCGACAGTAACTGGGTCAGCCCAGTGCACATGGTGCCTAAGAAAGGAGGGATTCAAGTGGTAAAAAATGAAAAAAATGAGCTAATCCCGACAAGGCTAGTTACTGGGTGGAGAATGTGCATAGATTACAGGAAGCTGAACCAAGCTACGAAGAAGGATCACTTCCCTCTGCCATTCATTGATCAAATGTTAGAGAAGTTGGCAGGGAAGCAGTACTTCAGTTTCCTGGATGGTTATAGTGGCTATTTCCAGATTGCTGTGAATCCAGAAGACCAGGAGAAGACGACGTTCACCTGCCCTTTTAGTACTTACGCTTACAGGAGAATGCCTTTTGGCCTCTGTAACGCCCCAGGCACCTTCCAGAGATGCACGATGAGCATTTTCTCAGACCTATTGGAGGACTGCATTGAGATTTTCATGGACGATTTTACTGTCTATGGGGATGATTTTGATCAAGGGCTGCATAGTCTGAACAGGGTATTGGAAAGATGCCGCCAGAAGGACTTGGTTCTGAATTTCGAGAAATGCCATTTTATAGTTACCGAAGGAATAGTCTTGGGCCACAAAGTGTCAAGCAGAGGGATTGAGGTCGACCCAGAAAAGATAGCGGTCATTACAAAACTTCCATATCCTACCAACCAGAAGGAGATCAGAGCCTTTCTGGGGCACGCTGGGTTCTATAGACGATTCATAAAAGATTTCTCAAAGATAGCCCAGCCACTGACACGACTTCTTCAGAACGAGGTCGAGTTTGAGTTCTCAGATGCATGCAAAGCCGCGTTCCAATTTCTAAAAGATCGATTGATAAGCTCTCCAATAATACGTGCCCCCGACTGGAATCACCCCTTTGAGGTGATGTGCGATGCTAGTGACTATGCTGTGGGGGCAATATTAGGTCAGAAAATCGAAGGGAAGAGTTATGTCATCTTTTACCCCTCCAAAACTCTGAATCAGGCACAAAAGAACTATGATGTGACCGAAAAGGAGATGCTATCGGTAGTCTTCGCGTTTGAAAAGTTCAGACCATACTTGCTTGGTTCCAAAGTAATTGTTTATACAGATCATGCGGCCATCAAATACCACTTAGCAAAAAATGAGTCAAAGCTGTGGTTAATCAGGTGGGTACTCCTTCTACAGGAGTTTGATTGGGAAGAAGTGGATACGAAAGGATGTGAGAACAAGGTGGCAGATCACCTAAGTCGAATTTTGCAAAAGGACAATGAAGAAGCAATTCCAGACGCTTTCCCTGAAGAGCATCTCTGCCTGATCGAGTCATCACCTGAATGCCGGTGGATCAACCAAGCGGAGGGAGTTGATCAAGGCAACCAGAGAAGCAAGGGACAAAACACGAGAAATGAGCCATGGTTCGCGGACATGGCCAACTACTTGGTAACGGGCGAGTTACCTAGAAGTGATGAGATTACAAGAGCACAGAAGCTAAAGCTTAAAAGCGATTCTCGATACTTCTATTGGGATGATCCTTACCTATGGAAAATGGGGGCAGATCAAGTAATCCGACGATGCATTCCAGAGTGGGAACAGGAAGATGGGATGATCCACTGCCACGCACTGGCTTGCGGTGGGCACTTTGGACCGAAGAAAACAGCAAGGAAAATAGTTGATAGCGGGTTTTACTGGCCTTCCATCCATAGAGAGGCTTATGAGTTCTGCAAGAAGTGCCCTCTTAGCAGTTTTAGCAGTGGGTATACTCGAAAGCATGATTTTGAGTATAAGTGGGAGATTGTTAGGATTGGTATACTGAAAAGCATATTTCGAGCTTGTTGCACGGATATAATTACTTGTATACAATAAACTCTACTATCCACTTTTAACCCAAGGCGAGAAGAATTAATTTCATCGCATTGATGTTTGCTTGTGCATTTATAAGATGTATCTCAAACATTTAAATGTATAAGAAGCAAATAAGCCTAATTCTTCTGCATAGTAGACTGGTCGTGAACGACGTTCACAGAAGGTGACGCAGTCGGTCCTTTGTAGAAGAGAAATAGAATTTCACAACCTAGATAGGTTTTGGCTAGCTATCGTGAAAGGTTGCAGTGTCAGTCCGCATGTTTCCTTACCTTAGGAAATAAACGACACTGGTGTGGTATAGCACTGAAGGATCTAACAGTTGAGATAAGTCTTTCTTGCTATTTACTGAAAGACGAGGTCTCGGTGATTGTTATTTCTTAATCATTGTTGATATAACATTGAGCATACGATATTGATTATGCACTACTTTGATTTATCAAATGGTGCAGATTTTTCGATATCCAAGAATCCTGATATCTTGGGTAGTGGTGATTAATGTCTAGAGGTGCTAGTATTGTTATTGCAATGAATCGTGTGCTGGGTGAGTACAGTTTGATAATATCCTCAAGAGGTGTTCGAAAAAGGTTTTATTATTCAGAAACCCGGCCGGTTGGAATTTATTCCAAAATAATAAATAAATATTTTGAACTAGACAACTCTTGGAAAAAAGATATTAATTAATTATAGTCAAATAGCAGACTTAAATTAATTAATGGATATTTTTATCTTAAACACGGGAAATAATAAATTAAAGAGGTAAAGCCCGGATTACTCGTAATTTGGGATTGGACGGGTAGTCAATATTATTTTACTTTAGTGGCTGATAATAATATTCTGTCGGACTTGTATTAAATTGGGGCTCAATTTAATTAGTAAAAGTCCAACAGGTTTGGCCCAAGTCCAACCTCCATGGATCCCTAATCTGGCCCATTATAACTCAATATAAAAGGAGATTAGAAAGGAGATTAGAAGGGATTTTTAGCGTTAATTAATCATTAATTTTCGTGCTCCCCTGTGGGAGTGGACGAAAAATTGGTTTTTGAGAAAACTGATATTCTGTCTTCTTTCTAATCAAGCCCTTTTCGATTCTGATAAGCTTTGCCCACCCAAAGGTCAGATTCTGAGTTCGGGATACAGATTAGAAGATTTGTGGTTGAGTACGAAGAACATCACGTCGAGAAGGCGCAAGCAATCGTCGATTCTTTGGAGAATCAGATAGGTAATTCTAAACCGTAGGAATTCATGTTTTAGGTTTTAATTCCTTTTACATGAATTATGTGCGTTCTTGGATGCAATTCTGTGTTTAACATGTAGTTAATTAATCCCATAATCGGTCAAATAGATCCGTAGATCTGATTTATTTGTGAATGCATGACTTCCGCTGTGCAAGGGGCTCCAAAACCCCAGCAATTGGTATCAGAGCCAATTTTGGCTCTGATTATGTGGATTAATATCATGTTATGAATTGCTTGAATGCCTGATTTTCTTCGTGGCGTGTACGTTGTTTTTTTATTTTGATTGAATGAACAATGAATGACGAAGAGTTGCAATTTGCCGTGTGTACGCGTTCGGTTATTTGGGAAATTAATTCTCATACATGTAATCTAAACTGATTTGTCTTTTTATTGTAATGATTACATGGATCGATTGTTTCAATCACTTAATTCAATTGTTATTTGGTAACGTGAATTCGCTTTATGGATCTGTCCAATTGAATTGATCGCGTCTGTTCGGGATTAACGGCGATTCATTCACGATGGCGGCGGCTGTTTTTTATGGCTGTTCATGGTCGAGAATCCGGAGGCATTGCAGCAGTGACGAGCACGACGCTGCAGCAACGGCAGCGTCGTCGTCACGCAGGCTGGAGTCCGGCGAGGCACGACGAGCGACGTCGACGCAGCAGCGTCGGAGGCGTCAGGCTCGTCGAACCCAGCGGCGGCTGTGGAGAAGTTACAGCAGCGGTGGCGGTTCGAGTGGGAGCTTTTTCGTGGGCAGTTCCGGGGCTCGGATGAGGCTGTTTTCACAGCAGCTGCGAAGCAGTGGGTCCGATCAGCACTCCAGCAGCAGTGGCGGTCCGAGTGGGAGCTCGTTGGTGGCGTCTCCCGGGCTCGTGTGGGCGGTGCAACTTTATGAAATTAGTTAGGGTTTCCTAAACCCTAGGAACTAACTTCGGAGAAATATTCAAAATTAGTTAGGATTTCATAATCCTAGGAATTAGTTTTGAATATATTTCAAGATATAATTTAGAATAAGTTTTGAATATATCAATTTAATTGGATTATCTATAAATATTTTTTTTAATTAAATTATGGATTAATGTGATTTTTATCCTTATTTTATGGATTTAGATAGATTAAATTCTATCTAAATAAATCCTAGATAAATTAGGATAATAATTAATTTTATTTTGTCTTATGGATTTATATAGATTTAATTCTATGTGAATAAATCTTAGATAGACTAGATAAATAATTAATTATATTTGGATTTTATCCTCATTTTATTGATTTAGATATATTTAATTATATCTAGAGAAATCCTAGATGAATTTGGATGATAGTAATTAAATTTATTTACGTCATGTAGATTAAGATAGTGTTTATTCTATCTTGGTGAATACTAGATAGATTAAGATAAATTTTAATTATGTTTAACCATATCTTGTAGATATTGATAGATTTATATCTATCTAGAATATATCTTAGTAGATTTGGATAATTAAAATCCATGTTTATCTTTATCTTGTGGATATTTATAGAATTAATTCTATTTAGAAAATATCCTAGTAGATTTAGATAATTAAATGTATCTCTATCTTATAGATATTGATAGATTTATATCTATCTAGAATATATCTTAGAAGATTTAGATAATTGTTAATCCACTATTGTAATTATCTTTTGGATTTAAGATAGATTTAGTTCTATCTAGTTAAATCCTAGTTGAATTAATTAATATTAATTCTAGTTTATCCTAATTTTATGGATATAAATAGATTTATTTCTATTTAGAAAATATCCTAGATAAATTTGGATAAAGATAATACAAGATAATCCTAATCTAATTGGATTTTGATAAAGTTAATTTTATCTAGAATAAATCCTAATAGATATGATATATTCTAGTTTCTACTTCTAAATAATCTAAGATTGTTTAAATCTTAGAATGATTGAATTTTATCTTCGTCTTATGGATTTGGAGAAATTTGTTTTTATCTTGAAATATCCTGGTAAGATTTAGATAATGATAATCCAAGGTCAGTTTTATCTTGAATTTTAGGATTTGATTTTATCCATGTAAAATCTAGAATAATCCTAAGAGGATTTAGATAGATTCCACTCTATCTAGATAAATCCTAAATTAATTTGGATAGTCATTATCCAAGATAAATTTATCAAATCCGAAATTCATATTTTGGATAAGATAAAGAATTAATTATTTATTTAAATCTCCCTAGATTTATTAAATAATTTCAATAATTATCCAGTGTGATTAATCACCATGAATTAAATGGATTTATCTATTTATTTGGTGTTAATCTGTTTTAAGTGGATTATCTGTCTTATCTACTTATGTGATAATTATGCAAAAGCCATATTTAAAATGACTAAGCGATAATTACAACAGTGTGTTGTATATGGTCTCCATAAATTGTTCTATATATGAAGCAGCTTCTAATATTATCGCGACCCACCTTAGTGGGAGCAATAATCCTACGAAATAGCAAGTTCATAAGATTAGACTTCTTAATGGTAAATTGTTTAAACTGGAAGCATGTTTCTAATATTATCGCGACCCACCCTAGTGGGAGCCATAATCCTACGAAATTGCAAGTTCGTATGTTTAAGCATATTTATAAGATAGCTATGGAATTTTGTTAGTGGCGTACGACCTTCCCTAGAAGGAGTATCAAAACAGAAATGAAATTCCTAGATGCAAATATTTATGGTAAATGCTTAGGCAATATTTGGCGGCCATGCCACCTTAGTGGTCTCTGGACTATTCATCGGTATTGTGACCAGGAAATTGTTGGAATCCGAATTTGTATGACCTCCCTAGAGGCGTACTTATTTTGGTTTTCACAGTTGTGAGATACATAAATTGTTTTGTGGTTGTTTGCGATTATGTATCAAGCATAGTATGTGATAAACAGTTTTATTTCTTCTCAGCCAAATTCTTAATAATGTCTGCGAACCTTAATGAAATCAAACTCGAAGGCCAAAATTATGTAGACTGGAAATGTAAATGGATAAGATTCTCATTGCTGAAAACTTAAAGTTTGTACTCACCAATTCATGTCCTCCATTTCCTCGACAAAATTCCACAAAGAAAGTTTGAGAATGCATTTTATGCATGTACTTGACAAGTTCTTTAAGGAAGAAGATCAAACTACTTTCTTTTAAGTAGTGAGACAAGTCTTGGTTTTTAATGATGACAAAGAGATATCCAATAAGGACGTTGTCCAGATTCTATTGGAATATCCACAAGAGATAGAATGTTTTGAGGAATCTTCTGATTCAGTTACTCAAATATTTTCTACACTCAGTTCATCATCAAATGTAATAAGAAGTGAGTACAAGAAGGTTGTTACTGAAAAGTTGGAAGCCTTCAGCATTGTATTCACTTTATTTCTTTTGGAGGAAGATAACATGATAGTTGACGAATTCATTAAGGCTGCGCTGCATATTTCCTATGTCTTAGTTCAATCGAACAGAAGACTAGCAATGGAAAGAGGGAAGAGCTGAATTGTCGTCAATGTCTGCTAAAAGCAAGAAAGACAAGAAAAATTTGGTGAAAAGGCAAAGAGAAGATGTATTGTAAGTCAGATTGACCTCTTCTAAAGAAGGACAATGACTTAGATAACAACGCAACTTCTAAAGGAGGAATCTTAATCCAGTTGGGCAGTTGTTGCAGTGGGAGCTATTTATTTATGCTCACTTTATTGTTTTGTTTTGATATTAGAGATTTTGTTTTATTGGTACAGTCTTGTTTAGAATGAATTTATATTCAGTTTCTAAACTAATTTATGATTCTACGATGTTCAATTTCATTTTATAATGCTTGCATTATTGAGAAATGTGGATCGCATATCTATCATAGTACCATAGAAAAATAAATTATACATCATTGTATCTAAACAATGTAATTGCAAAAAGATTGAGTTTAACACCACAGTTCAACTTCTTAAACAATGAATGATAAAATATTTATGGTACTTAATCATAAGGCCAAGAAAGTACTTAGTAATTGTTCAAACTGATTTTGTCTAACTCAAGTGACTATCGAGATTTTAACAGCTTACTTGTTAAATAGCTTGAAAGTCAGGTAAGTCTGGTTGATGCACAATAAGTTAGAATCTTTTGGTGGTTCAAGGGATTCAGAATACTTATAGAGATGCAACATAGAAAGACTAGTAAATCTCAATGGTTTACACCATAGGAGAAGAGCAAATGAGTTAAGATCAGTAGTGGGAGTTAAATCCTAGTTGACTACTCCAAGCATTCTTCTAAAGAATGGGATAGTCATATAAGAAGATATCGAAGTCTCTCGAATACAAGTTCGATAAGTGAACAGTTTTACTCAATAACACCTTATCATTGATGGGATATACGTTGGAAACAACGAGTTATACCTTAAAGAAACTACCATAACATCAGTACCTTCTACAACACACGAGTTGTGGACTAGAGGTAAGTTTAGTCCAGCACATCTCAAGGTGTGGAGTTATTCCAAGACATGTTTTGGAAAAGGTATCCAAGTAATTGGAGTTGTGTACTGAGGTATGTTTTAAGGTTGTCCCAAATGATAGAAAAGATACAGGTTCTATAATCTTCACGGCAAGATATGTGTTTGTTTACACGAATACTAGATTCTTTGATGAAGATTATGAGGAGAACTACAAGCCTAACAAATATGATAATTCTCAAGATAATGAGAATATCTATTTTCCATCTTAACCAAGAAGTCATACCATTAGAAACTTATGCACTAAGAAAATCAACGTTTGTACCTAAGATTGTAAGAGTCGTGTCGTAGTGGGAGCGTTCTTTGCGAACATAATAAGTTCATGGGTCTAAAAGAGTCTTAAGACTCAGTCTTAGATCAACTTGAACATAATCCCTGTAACTACAAGGACGCAATGACTTATTCAGATAATCATTCTTGATAAGATGATAGATTCTGAATAACAATCTTAAATAGACAAGAATGTTTGCAAGACTTGCGATACTACCTATAGACTATTTCAGTCAGTGGGAGCTAGTGGACCTGCAAGTGTAAGCATGTATCTCAAAAGGCTAGAATAATGGCCAAGGGTTATACCCAGAGGGAATTATAATCTCGCCTGCCATTTTTTTTCCTAAGTAGATCTGTACATTGTCTATTGTAGCCTACATAAATTAGGATGTATGTACCATGATTGTCAAGACAGTTTTCTTTAAGTAGAAGTCTTGAGGAGATCATCTGCATGGACCATCTTAATGGTTATGTAATACAGGGCAAGAAAGTTGAAAGTGCACTATATTTGGTATTCTTGGTACTCTACGATGATGACATCTATAAAAGTTGATAAACAACTAAGAGGGTTATCTAGCGTAGGAAACTGGTCGTCTACCCAGTTTAAGGATGATGGATTTAAGATAATCTAGTTACATTCTAAGCATCTGTGTCATTAGATTGCTAGAAAAAGAATGTATGTTTTCTTAAAGAATCCTACATCTACACAATACTTAGACACTTTAGCATTGAAAATTCAAAGAAAAAGTTTTTCTTTTTCTAGACGGAATTATTTTGTCTCTAGTCAAGTGTTTTTCGACATTGAATGAGATCAAGAAGAATGAGAAAAGTTCCATAATTGGAAGTCTCGTATATGCTATGATGTGTATTAAGTTAGATATTAGCTTTGCCGTTGGCATAGAAGCATGATATCATTTTAACCATGGCCAAGGACATTGGATTGGGTAAAGAATATACTATAGTACTTGAAGAAGACTAAACGGTATGCTCTAGTTTACCAGACATCCATGTTATGTCCTTTAGGTTACATCGACTCGATTTTATAATTGATTGATGATCGAGTTATCCTCTGACTATGTGTTGACGTTAGGAGTTGAAAACTGAGTCATGAAGGAGAGTGATTACATCACAGACTCTATCATGAAAATTAAAAGTGTGGTTTCATCAGAAACTACTAAGGTAGTTGTTAATCTCAGTAACTTCCTAATAGCTTTGACCGTGATTCCGAGTATGTGTATGAGTATTATATTTTGTTATAATTACTCTAGTCATATGTCTAACTCGAGGGAAACACGATCTGATAAAGCTAAGCAATCACATAGAGATGAAGTATGAAATTAATTAAGGATTAAGTGCGCATCAAGACGTTATGGTTTCCAAGATATCATCAGAGAACAACCTGGCAGAACTTTTCACAAAATGCCTATATGGCAACATGTTTTACACATGAGGTGAAAGGTACGGTAGTTCGATGTATCATGGCCCGATACCTGCTTAGAGTATAAGTGGGAGAGTCATAGCAGTTTTAGCAGTGGGTATACTCGAAAGCATGATTTTGAGTATAAGTGGGAGATTGTTAGGATTGGTATACTGAAAAGCATATTTCGAGCTTGTTGCACGGATAGAATTGCTTGTATACAATAAACTCTACAATCCACTTTTAACCCAAGGCGAGAAGAATTAATTTCATCGCATTGATGTTTGCTTGTGCATTTATAAGATGTATCTCAAACATTTAAATGTATAAGAAGCAAATAAGCATAATTCTTCTGCATAGTAGACTGGTCGTGAACGACGTTCACAGAAGGTGACGCAGTCGGTCCTTTGTAGAAGAGAAATAGAATTTCACAACCTAGATAGGTTTTGACTACCTATCGTGAAAGGTTGCAGTGTCAGTCCGCATGTTTCCTTACCTTAGGAAATAAACGACACTGGTGTGGTATAGCACTGAAGGATCTAACAGTTGAGATAAGTCTTTCTTGCTATTTACTGAAAGACGAGGTCTCGGTGATTGTTATTTCTTAATCATTGTTGATATAACATTGAGCATACGATATTGATTATGCACTACTTTGATTTATCAAATGGTGCAGATTTTTCGCAATCCAAGAATCCTGATATCTTGGGTAGTGGTGATTAATGTCTAGAGGTGCTAGTATTGTTATTGCAATGAATCGTGTGCTGGGTGAGTACAGTTTGATAATATCCTCAAGAGGTGTTCGAAAAAGGTTTTATTATTCAGAAACCCGACCGGTTGGAATTTATTCCAGAATAATAAATAAATATTTTGAACTAGACAACTCTTGGAAAAAAGATATTAATTAATTATAGTCAAATAGCAGACTTAAATTAATTAATGGATATTTATATCTTAAACACGGGAAATAATAAATTAAAGAGGTAAAGCCCGGATTACTCGTAATTTGGGATTGGACGGGTAGTCAATATTATTTTACTTTAGTGGCTGATAATAATATTCTGTCGGACTTGTATTAAATTAGGGCTCAATTTAATTAGTAAAAGTCCAACAGGTTTGGTCCAAGTCCAACCTCCATGGATCCCTAATCTGGCCCATTATAACTCAATATAAAAGGAGATTAGAAAGGAGATTAGAAGGGATTTTTAGCGTTAATTAATCATTAATTTTCGTGCTCCCCTGTGGGAGTGGACGAAAAATCGGTTTTTGAGAAAACTGATATTCTGTCTTCTTTCTAATCAAGCCCTTTTCGATTCTGATAAGCTTTGCCCACCCAAAGGTCAGATTCTGAGTTCGGGATACAGATTAGAAGATTTGTGGTTGAGTACGAAGAACATCACGTGGAGAAGGCGCAAGCAATCGTCGATTCTTTGGAGAATCAGATAGGTAATTCTAAACCGTAGGAATTCATGTTTTAGGTTTTAATTCCTTTTACATGAATTATGTGCGTTCTTGGATGCAATTCTGTGTTTAACATGTAGTTAATTAATCCCATAATCGGTCAAATAGATCCGTAGATCTGATTTATTTGTGAATGCATGACTTCCGCTGTGCAAGGGGCTCCAAAACCCCAGCATGCCCTCGATGCCAACTTACTGGAAGGATATCTACTAGAGACGAGATGCCTCAAAACCCCATTATTGTCTGTGAAATATTTGATGTATGGGGAATGGACTTTATGGGACCCTTTTCCGCGTCTGAAGGCAATCTCTATATACTAGTGGCAGTGGACTATGTGTCCAACTGGATCGAGGCAAAGACAACTAGGACGTGTGAGTCTAGAGAAGTAGCGGAGTTCTTGAAATCAAACATATTTACGCGATACGGGGTACCACGGGCTATCATCTCTGACCAAGGAACTCATTTCGTAAACAGAACTATCGAAGCCTTGATGCGGAAGTATGGAGTCCACCACCGCCTATCCACACCTTATCACCCGCAATCCAATGGTCAGGCTGAGGTTTCTAATAGAGAGATAAAGGCTATCCTAGAGAAGACAGTCAATCCCACGATGAAGGACTGGAGCCGTCGTCTGGAGGACGCACTCTGGGCATACAGGACCGCTTTCAAAACGCCTATAGGAATGTCCCCATACCGGCTGGTATTTGGAAAGATGTGCCACCTGCCGGTGGGAGTGGAGCATCAAGCTTACTGGGCCATCAAGGAAATGGATATGAATACCGACGCAGGGACTGCAGAAAGAAGAATGCAACTACAGGAGCTTGAGGAGCTCCGTCTGGATGCCTACGACTCTGCTATGTGGTACAAAGAAAAGACGAAGATGTGGCATGATAAGAATATCCGCAAGAAGGAGCTCAAAGTAGGCCAGAAAGTGTTGTTATTTCAGTCCAGGCTGAAATTGATGCCAGGGAATCTCAGATCAAGGTGGATAGGTCCCTATACCATTGTCGTCGTCCGAGCGAATGGTGCAATCAAACTCCAGGGAGGCGATTCAGATTCGACTTCCTTCATGGTGAATGGTCATAGGGTAAAGCCATACAGAGAAGGAATGGAGGTATTTGTGGTGGACGACATTCCACTACTCATGCCTAACTCTCTCCAGTAATCAGGTAAAGGGAATGATCAGGTACTCATAGGTAGTCTGCTTGATCAAGCGGAAAAGTCTCAATCTATTAAACTGATCAAGTGACACCCTAGGGGGACCCGGTCAAAAACCCTTAGGAATTAGTGTAAATAGCTTTTAGTAAGTTTTATTTTTTATTTATTATTATTCAAGTTAAAAAGATGGAAGAAAGGAGGAAGACTGATCAAGTGGAGCTAATTAAGTTTCACTAAGAATTAATTGTCCACTTGATCAGTGCATTTCAAATTTAATTGGTGGTACAGCGATTAAGTTGAGCAGAGCAGGAGATGAAAGGATTTGCGCAGCCACTGAAAAGGTGTCAGGAAGCGCCATCCGACACAGTGAAAGGACACCCTGGAGAGAGGAACGAAGCGTATCAGAGAAGTTAGGCCAACTGGCACTCTAAAAAGGCGCGCCCATACTTGAAAAGCCGCAGTGATCTCAACAGTGGAGAATCCCAACAGTCGCAATATCATTATAAAAGGCAGATTTCAGATCCGCAATTTACTTTTACCCAAGTCGCATGTCTCTCTTTCCTTTTTGCTCTCGCCAAAAATTCCCTCAAGATCAAACCTCTTTTCCCAGAACATCATCTTCTTCACCGAAACCTACATTACCAGTAAAAATGTTGCTCAAACAACTCTCAACTTCATCCTCCTCTTCCAGTTCCAGTGCTGATAATGGTAACCAAGAAACTGCCTCACAAACACATATAGAAAACCCTAGCCCACCTACACCAACCACCGCTCCACCCCAAACAAGCGCCGCCGCTTCATTACCCGTGGTGGACAAAGAAACACAACGACGCTTGACGAGAATCCTCCGAAGTTTTCCCTCTGATATAGATATCACGACGGTTTATGCAGCTGTAAAAGCCCAAATGGGAGTAACCTTGTCAAAGGACAAAGCCGAGGCCTCCACATCCCAAAATCATCCCCGAAACCCTTCATCCACCACTCAAACACAAGCCCCTCTTCGCATCCCTGAACCTACACCCTTCGTCCCCTTGGTGTCGTACGATGGGGACGACTTTGAAGAAAACGAAGAGGAGCAGCCCCCCGCCGCTCCGACTGAAGGGATGTCATCCGTACTGGCTCTGCATGCAGGAGGCATGGCTATTTTTAGTGCTCCGACACCATCCAATGGCAACGGCTCCAGCTCCCCTACTCTCCTCGAGCCAACACAATCGATCGAGGTTATAAATGTTGATGATGAGTCTGCGGAGGACCTTCCGTTTCTTCCCAGCGAGATATTACAGAGGGAGGCAGGATGGAACTTTATTTCTCATGCAGAGGATGAATCGGTCCCGGAGGAGGAGGATGAGCCACTACACTGCCGGGCGCGCAAGGTGGAAGTTAATAGAGTGGGGGGGAGGTGGAGGCCGGGATGGCCAACATACAGCAAGCAGAGGAAGGGCAAGAGGAAGGACTTCGTGTAGCGCGACAGTTGTTAAATGAGCCGGATGAGCCTGAGAACTTAGGAGCCGTTGGGGCTATAAACCAGGAGGCCGGAGAGGCCGATGATAAAAGAAGGGCTATTGAGGACGGCCGACAGAGAGCTGAGAAGAAATGGAAAGGAAAGGAGACTGTTCATCCTCCCCCGAAGAAGATGCGCCCCGCACACCGGGGCACCGTAATTACTGATGCCCAGGGCATCGTTATTACTGATGCATACCAACCAACCCCTCCACAAGAAGGAGTTGGGGGCAGTGACACAGAGGGGAGAGAGCTCCCGTGGGCCCGTATATCCCACAGGCACCAAGGAAGGCCCGCAACACCTCCCGCTGCTGAACATGCCAAACAAACTGTGGTGTTGACCACGGACCTCCTCCGGCAGATGCTGGTATTTGAAGACCCCAAGTGGAATGAGGAGGTCCACCCCAGGGTGACGGCCACAAAGCTGATGAAGGTAGGCAAGAGACTCCACCAACCATCCCTGGAGAAGATCCGGGTTGAGGAGAAATTTACCCAGTATATTACTGGGATCGGGTTTGAGTGGCTGCTGGAGAGCGAGGATACCTTCGTGCCCGCAGACCTGGCCAAAGAATTCTTCACATCCTTCCGGTTTTCCGGGAGTACAAACTTGGAGGCCAGGAGCGTCTCTTTCCGGGTGTTCAGGCGTAAGCAAAAGATGAGCCTGAACGAGTTCTCTGTGCGGATGGGACTCCATACCGAGACCCAGGTAGCCAGTGGAGAATGGTTCGGGTGCGACATTGGCCTTCCTCAAAGGAGGCCGGATTTTGATCAGCAGGCAGTCTGGCAAAGCCTGTGCAACGGACATGCCCCCGAGTTTAAAGCGTCTGAGTCCAGAGCGGACCATATTGCTGATCCGGCCCTTCGCCTTGCCCAAGCCTTCCTAGCCTGCAACCTCCTGGGCCAAGCAAATACATTGTCAATTCTTACTCTGGCCGAGCTCTATTTCATGTGGTGCATGAAGGACCAAAGGAGGGTGCACCTGGGCTATTGGATTGCCCACTCGATAAGTCAGATTGCCAATCGCCCCGCCCGCCACCTCAACGTCTGCCACCTTCTCGGAGCATAGCTAAGGCGAAATTGGACCCTGGAATTCCAGGAGGGTGTGGAGCTTTCCGATCGCTGCCCAAAACCTAACTGTTTAACATTGATTTCTTTGTAAGAATTCAGGTGCTCGAACGACTGCATGACGGAAAACTTCACTTCATCTCAAAGGCTCGGAAGGAGAAGCATGCAGAACAATAGGAGGACAGGCGAGAAGAACTAGAGGAGGTCAGACGCGAGAGAAGGAGGAGGATAACAGATAAACCGGCGAGCCCCGACAGGCAGCCAAGGCAGAGGTTGGAGCTAGCAAACGTAGCAGAACCAGAGGAGGCTGCACGTGCTACAAATGAATGGAGACTCCGCATGGAACAAATGCTGACGCAGCTAGTAGCAAATTCGGACGCCCAACTGGTCGCTCAGTCCAGGGTTCTGCAGGCTATTCGCCAGCTGACCCTCGCTATGCAAACACCACTTACCTCTGCAAGCTCTCCTCCACCTCGGCACCCGCCATCCTCCAGGCCACCCTCATCGTCCCCCAGTCAGCTCCGCAAGCATTGAGTATACCCCCCCAATCTATACTCATTTCAAGTTCCGAAACTTTTTTAGTTTTATTTGTTTTTTTGGGTATGTATAACTGTTATTCTGCTCCACACCATACTTAGACCTATATTGGGTCTAAGTGTGAGAAGTATGCATGTCCACTTTTGCTATCTGTTTTGTTCGTCTGCCCATATCTGTTTTGGTTTCCATTTTTCTGTGTTTCTTAGCATGTTTTGATTATTGGCACCGCCTCACACTTAGCCCAATGCTTGGTCTAAGTGTGAGAAGTTTCCCTTGTTTGCTTTTGTGCAAATTGCCTGTACCTAACCCTTCTTTCCACTGCATCCAGTCCCTCGAGGACGAGCTCATATGCAGTGGGGAGGGGGGACGGGTTAGTTACAGAAAATTCATACATGCTAAAATTTTTCAAAAATAACAAATTTTAGATAGCAATAAGATAGGAAATATGCATGAAATCAGATAAATGAAAGACTTGATTACTTCGTGGAAGAGTTAGAGAAAGAATTCAGTACGCTCACATGTAAAACTTGATTGCAAAAACTTGATCAATTTGAATGACGCAAGTATGATGGAATCACTCAATTTCTAAACCAACCGTGAAGCCTCTCTATATGTGAGTTATAAGCCAAAAGTAGAACACTTTCTACTACTCTTTACGAAAGAAAAATTACGAGAGGCTAACTTTTAATATTGAGATGAAAATTGCACAAGTAGTGAAGACTAAAGGCATTAGGATTCAACCAGTTGAGCCGTTTTTCTTCCTTCGTCCCACGAACCCGCCTGATTACTAAAGGCACCCCTTAGTTAGCCACTTTGAGCCCATACACTCTTACCCATTCTTTGAAACCTTAAAACCAAAAATTTTCGTATCACATGAGGGAAGAGGGTCAAGGAGATGAAATTTATCAAGGGGAACAAAAGGGGATAGCAATAGAATTAAAAAAAAATTAAAGGTAGCTGGGTCGATCAAGTTAGACAATCAGGTTGATCATACAAAAAAATTGAGAAATGGTTTAAGAAAAGAAATGGGCAGGAAATAGTTACAACCTGACCCAGGAAAAAAATAAAATAAAGCCGAAAGTTATAAGGCTAAGGGTCAACATTGATCGAGAAGGAGCATCAAGTGGAAGAAGAAATAAACACCCCAAATTTGATCCAGCAAGTTTAGTCAAATCTTTGGCTTTTTGACTCATGTGATTTTCTCTTTTAAATTTAGAACCCCTAGGACCCCACCCTAACAAGTTACTACCCCTGAGCCCTGTTACAACCCGAAACAAAGACCTTAAGGAACTATCTTGTGCAGTCCGATTCAAAGTATTAAATTTGTAGCAACACCGAGTGAACAGTCCAAACATCTCTGGTGAGAAATGAGTGACTGAGTGAATCCAACAGTGGTTTTTAAATTGAGCAATCTTGACAAGCTGACTCCTTGATCAAGCAGAAGCGAAAAAGCAAAAACATAAGCTACTTGTTAATGGTATGACCTCGACCTCGGGTATGATTGTTGGAAAATTATTCGGTCCAATGCATACATGTGAATACGTGTTTTTAGTTCTTGTTCTTCTTTCTTTTGCTTGTGAAATAAGTAAACCATGCCTGAAATTTACCTTTTGTTTTTCTCTTTCTTTTTCTTTCTCTTTATACTTGAGGACAAGTATGTTTTAAGTGTGAGCAGTTTGATAAGGCTCATTTCATGCATCGGTTTTGGGGGTAAAACAAATACTACTTGATCGGTTTATCGCGCAAACAAGTGTTAAAATGTGCAGAAATGCTACTTGTCCAAGGCAGCTAGGCCGAACTGATCAAGCACGTACAAAAGGCGAAAAAGGCCAAAAATTGGGGGAGTTGATCAAGGGGCGAGGTCGAGCAGTTAAAGTGGGGACCGCTGGTTTCTAGAAGGAAAACGTGAGGAAATGAGCTGGATGTGGCGCACCATTCTGTTACCCAGGACGACGTTCTAGAAGGGGACACATGCCAGCTTGTGAAGACGCCAGGACGAACCGATCAGAAATTTGTTATCCAAAAGCGTCGTTATTCTAGAAGAAAGAGCACGTAGCAATCAATGAGTCGCTCATCCTCTGCATGAGTGAATATTCCCTGTCAAGATCGTTATCCAGCTGGAGGCCGAATCGAGCTTATAAATAGAGGCTGCGCCACCACAAGAAAGCATCCGAGACTTTACTTTCCGCCTAGTTTAGCTTAGTTTAGCTTAGTTCAGCTCTCTAGCTTAGTTTAGCTTAGTTCTGCTCTCTTAGCTTTGTTTAGTTCAGATCTCTAGTTTAGCTTAGATAGCGTAGTTAAAAGGGCGACTGAAGGGAGCGCTGCAGAATAACCATTTCTGTCGGCGTAACTTAAGTTTCCCGCTGAGATTCTTCTCAGTTTACCGCTTTCTTTATTTTCGAAGTGTTAGCTTAGTTTATTTTCACGCTGTAATCGTATCTTAGTTTAATCGAAGTTATTCTCTCTTTTAAATCGTGCATTTACTTTTCTGTTATTACCTGCAATTTACTTGACCCAATGTTTAAATTTCCGTTGATCAAGCTAGCTAGTTTGAATTCTGCCTAGATAAAAACCGTAGTTAAAACTCCCAAGTTAAAGCGTGGCAGCAGCCAACCCCCCTGTTCACTACTCACACACTCGACACACCAACTTCTCTGTGGGATCGACCCCGAACTTGCCGCTTTACTGATAAAGTAGTGCGAAATCGGGAGTTATAAATATTATCTTTGGCGCGTTTCGGTTCGATGATTGATTCGATTAAGTGGCAACGATAATTTGCTAACTGGTCCAACCGATTCAGTTATCCTCCATATAACTTGATCCAATCTTAATCCGCGCGTTTCCGAGCCCGCCAACTAGTTTCAGAGATAAATGTCTCATATATGCTATGATGTGTACTAAGTTCGATATTAGTTGTGTTTATGCATAGCAAATGTATATCATATTAACCATGGCAAATGACTTTAATTGAGGTAATGAATATACCATAGTACTTGAAAAAGACTAATCGCTATATTCTAGTTTACCAGTCACTCATGTAATGTCCTTAGGGTTACACTGACTAAGTCTTATGACTAATCAGTGATCGAGTAAGTCATCCTCATTATAGGTGTTTACCTTAGGAGTATATTCATAGTAGCTTTGATCGTAAGTTTGAGTATGGTTATGAGTATTTTTTTTAATTATTCTAGCAAAGGCTAACTCAAGGGACATACGAGATCATAAGCTAAGAAAACACATAGAGAGATGAAATTAATTAAAGATCAAGTACACAACAAAGACATATGGTGGAAAACATATGATCAGAGAACAACCAAGCAGATTTCACAGAAAATGCATTTGTGACAACATGTTTCAAACATGATGTGAAATGAATGGTAGTTTGATATATCTAGCTCCAAGACTTGTTTTGTGTATTAGTGGGAGAGTTTTGGCAGTGGGTATACTCGAAAGCATGTTTTGAGTATAAGTGGGAGATTGTTAGGTTTAGTATACTGAAAAGCATGTTTCGAGCAAGTTCGCGCGAATATAATCTTGCTTGTATACGGAAAACTCTACAATCCACTTTTAACCCGATTCAATATTATTCGAGCAGTTTGCACGAATAGAATCAGTATATTATTACATTGTGTTTGCTGGTACGTTGATAATATGTTTTATATACATTTAAATGCATAAGAAGTAAACAAAGCCTAAGTCTTTTACTTAGTAGACTGGTTGTGGGCGTCGTCCACTTTAAGGTAACTATTGTCGGTTCTATGCAATGCTTTGAAAAAGAAAAAGAAGAATTTCACAACCTAGATAGGCTTTGGCTACCTATCGCGAAAGGTTGCAATGTCAGTCCAATTATTTCTAAGCCTAATTGAAATAAGATGACGTTGGTGTGGTATAGCACTGAATGAATCTAACAGCAAGACGTGTCTTTATGCTATCTACTGAAAGACTAGGTCTTGATAAAATACTATTTCTTAATCTACATACGTTAGCATTGAGCATACTGTATTGATTATGCACTACTTTGACTTATCAAAAGGTGCGGACTTTTCGCAACCCAATAATCCTGATATATTGGGTAGTGGTGATTAATATCTAGCGGTGCTAGGATTGCTATTATGTTGAATCGTGCGCGGGGTGAGTCTTGTTTGATAATGTCATCAAGAGGAGCTTGAACAAGGTTTTATAATTCGGAAACTGACCAGTTGGAATTTAATTATTCCATGAATAATAAATAAGTGTTTCTTGCTAAGTCCACTTTTAGAATTGATAAGATGTTAATTAATTAAGTCCATAGCAGACTTTAATTAATTAATGGAAATTTATATCTTAAGCGTGAGAAATAAATAATAAACAAAATGGAAACTCGGATTACTTGTAATTTCATATTTGGATGGGGAGGTCAATATTACTTCTGTAGTGGCTGCTCGTAATATTCCAATATAAGCTTGTATTAAATTGTGGGTTCAATTTAATTACTAAAAAGCTAATTGGGGGAGCCCATATCCAAAACCTTCCATAGATCTCTGACTGGGCCCAATATGAACTTAATATAAATAGGAGAATAAATGAGACAGAAAACACAATTTTTATAGATGAAATTTTCGTCCCTTCTCTTTTTGAAGGAGGACGAAATTTTTTAATTTTCTTCTCCGTGAGAAAGTTCTGTCTCTTTACTAGAGTCCTAGTATTTTGATAAGATCAGCCCACCCTGATATCGAGATACAGTTCGGGAACCAGTCAGAAGATCCATGGTCTAGTATTGAAGATCATCGTGGAGAAGGCGCGAGCAATCGACGATTCTTTGGAGAATCAAATCGGTAACTCTAAGCCGTAGAATTCATGTTTTAGGATTTATATTCTTTAAGCATGAATTATTTGCGTTCTAGCATGCAATTCCGTGTTAACATGTGAATAGATTAATCCCATAATCTGTCAAATAGATCCTACGTCTGATTTATTTGTTTTGTATAAGTCTTCCGCTGTGCAAGGGGCTCCAAACCCCAACATATTGAGGGCGGCAAATTGTGCATGTTGTGTCGTTATCGTGTCGACACGATAACGACACGACACGATAACAACAAACACAAACACGATCCGTTAAGAAAACTCCAAACACGAACACGACCCGCTACCCTCAGATACGAACACGACACGAACCACTTCGGGTCAACACGACACGATAACAACACATATAAAACACGACACAATAACGACACTATAATAATACGACTTGAACACGATAAGAACCTGATAACACAGTAGCAATAAAAACTTAAAATCTAAGTACACAATCTGATTTAAAATCTAGCAAACAACAAAGAAAAAAATCCATCATTCCACACGAACACGACACGAAATTACTTCTTAACGTGTAAATAAAAAATAATAACATTATAATATATTAATATTATTTCTTAACGTGTAACACGGACACGACACGAAATTTTCGTGTCGTTATCGTGTCGACACGATAAGGACACAGACCTAATAAGCTTTTACACATACCAATTAATTTCGTGCGGGTTCGTGTCGTGCCAAAAATTATCAGCTCTAATATTTATACCAATATGGGTTTGTTTGGGTTTAGTGCAATGGTTATCGATGCTATTAGAAAGCAAGTAAGATCCATTTGAGAGTATGTGGTCGTGGGTGCAGGTGAACAAAATGAGATGATCAAGGACATAATTTAAATAAAGTTAAATACATGGAAAAGACATAATTTAAATAAAGTTAAATACACGGAAAAGGACAAAGCGTATCAGTTCATCCGTCTCATTCAAGATGTTCACATTTCCTTTTTAGTTTATTTCATTCAAAATGTCCATTTTCTATATTTAGTAATAAATCCCTATCCTCTCTTTTCTTATTAAAATATTCAACTATCTTTTACCTAATAATTGTTCTTAAAATCTCATGACATTCAAGAATGTGAACATCTTGAGTATGATGGACAAAGTACTTAAAAAGAAACTAAAGCAAAAACGACACTATAGGTTGTACTACACAGGCAAAAAGGTAAAAGTACTCTTTAACTAGTATTATCACGTCGATGGTAATAATTAATTAATTAATTTCATATAAAGAATAAAATTAATCTATCTATACATATATAAAATGGAAATTTTGGAGAAATAACAAAAATGTTATTATGGATATTTTTGAATGTATATATGAGAGTATAAATTGAATACTCACTTCATAAAGTTGAAACATAAAAAGCTTTGTTTGATCTTATTTATTGGAGAGAGTGAATAGACCTTAAAAATGAAGGGACGTGAAAAGGTTTTGGAGTTACACCTATTGAAATTATACATATAATTATAATAAGTTGCATGTACATATGGGATTATACATTAAAATTATAATTGACCAGTTTCTTATTTTTTTGCACGTGTATATGTATTTGTTTGCATGATAAGATTTTTATATAAAGTGTACTATGTTGAGATGTTTTTAGTTTTGCTTGATTCTAATATTTCTTTAATTATTATGATATTAAATTAATCTTTTAGTGGTTGATTGGATTCATATTTTATAGAAAACGTGAGTAGATCTATTTTATCGATAAAGAACTTTAGTTATGTTCGTTTAATTCTACAGGTAGTGTATAAAAAAGTTTTCCAAAATTTATGGGTGCTCTTTTTGTCCAATTCTTTAACATGATAAGTTGTTATCTCCTATGATTTAACAATGGAATATTGTAGTCTGTGATTAATTGTTTCATAGTAGTATTTATTATTGATCTATACTTATGTACATTTTTGTTTACCATTTCCATATAATGATATTGTTTCTAATTTCATTTAATTAATTTATAATCTAAATCAATGTTTTGAAAATATTTTAGTCTGTGCGTGTAATACTAATACTCATCAGTTGAATTCTTAGATTATGTTGCTCGACAAACGGATGACCAATGTAACCACTTCCCGTCCCATAAGAAAAATACCTCAAATTTAGCAAAGAATAACATTCACATCTAAACAACCAACGTCTACACTTCCTATGCATTGCATGCATCTTCTTGTAAAGTCTGCTGCAAACTAAATACTGCTACTTATATAACACACATCACTTACCAGTGCCAACTGCCAAATCCAAATTGAACTAGCATAATATTCATAAAAATTGGTTGCCTCTACTGGAGTGTTGAATTTCATGTCAAGCAACGACTTCAATACCACATCACAAATAAGAATGTTCATGACTACAATACAACAATATAAGACACATGAAATTGTGTTAATGAGGATAAATTACACTTTCAATTATCGATACTGATATAGTATAAACTACCTCCGTGACTACGTCCCTTTTAAATTTAAACAATTTCTATTTTTGTTTTGTTCCTTAAAAATAGAAATTTTCTAATCTTTCTATTCTAGGAAATGGACGTCATAATACACTAGCACTGCTTCCACTACTTTTTTCCCCTCTCTTACTTAACTTATTTTTATCTTTCTATCTTTTACTCTATGAATTATTCTCTCTTACTTTACCAATTATGCGTTAAAACCTAAGCCGTTTTAAAAGAATTTATTTTTCAAGGACGGAGGTAATAGTAAAAATGATATTTTGACTATGATCATTGTTTATATTCATCAGTCCATATGCATTACTTCGTTTTGCATACTTTTTATGTCATTCCTACAAAGTACTCCCCCGTCCCATGCTAAGTGGAGTATTTCTTTTTCGCCACGAGATTTTATGTGGTACTATTATTTGTGAGTTAAGTGGACAGAAGATAAAGTAAAAGTGAGAAAAAGTAGAGAGAGTAATGTTTTTTTAAGAAATGTACTTCCTCCGTCCCTCTGTAGTAGAGCCATTTCTTTTCGGTACGAAATTTAAGAAAAATTATTTTAAATGAGTTAAGTAAAAGGATAATAAAGTAAAAAAGGAAAAAAGGTAGAGAGAGTAAAGTAAGAGAGAGTAAGTACTTTTTGCAAAAAAAAGAAATGACTCAGCTATAGCGGGACAACCCAAAAAGGAACACGACTCAGCTACAGAGGGACGGAGAGAGTATCACTTAAAATGGAACGGTGAGAGAGAGTGATGTTTCTATCTATAGAACTTAACAGAAGATACTTTGACAAATGATAATGTAGTTATGATGATAAATGATAATACTTTTGACATATGACATGATATAAGAAAACATGAAGAATGATACTATAAGTTATAAAACTGAAAGAAAGCGAAGTTTATTCCTGCATAAAATGATGAAATTTTTGTGCATCTTCTTTATTCTCACAAATTGACATAATTAATACTCTCCACGTCTCACAAAGTATGCATTCTTTTCTTCTTAGTCCGTCTCACAAGAATATGTGTTTTATAATTTTGGAAACTATACTAATAATTCTTTAATTATTTTTTCTTTCTATCTCTGTCCTACTTTACCAATTGTCGACTTTCATATCTTTCATATCTTAATCGTAAAGGTTTGCATAATTGTTATCACCTATATCACACAAAATCTCGTTAAAAGGAAGATCATGCGATTAAATAAGGAGAGAGTAATCTAATCATGCAAAATTGCAAATTGCTAAAAAAGGATGATCGCGAAACAGAATCAACATAGAATTGTGTAAAGAGAAATATAGGAAGAAAAATCTTATGCGAAACAAAATGAGCCAATAAATCTTCAATGAAATGTGTCGAATGACTAATATGCCCTTTACGTTTTTTAATAAAGAAAAAAGTGAGTAATGTCATCTACTTGATGGAAAGATAGGGATGCAAAATACAAATTCTAAATATTGGATAAATTCCAAACTATGATTTGGACCGTTAAAATAAGTCCAACAAATAATAAAATAATAGCAAAAAATGTCAATACAATGTCAACAATTGATGTTATGTTGACATTGTGTTGATGTTGTGTTGTCATATTTTGTTGCTTTTATTTTGTCATCTCTTGACATTTTTTAACGAGCCAAATCATATATAGTTTGAAGTTTTTATAATATTTAAAATTTGCATTTTATCACTACCATTGAATGGAAAAAATGAGTTAAATGTCAATTACTTGATGGAAAGATTGAATGCATGAGATTTTGTTACTCCCTCTGTCTCTCATTCTATATTAATTGTCCTATGTCAGTTTTACTAACTTTGACAGTGAACCCTACATTCCATTAACTCATTTTCACTCATATTTATGATTAAACTAATATATAAAAAATTGACTTATTCACTATATTTTTCAACCCACTTTTTATCAATAGGGGGCGTTTGGTAAGGCTGATGAGGACAAGATAGCTAAGTTATTAAATGGGTGTTTGGTAGCTTAGAAAGTAGGCCCGCATTAATTACTCGGCCCGATTGAAGCTTGCATAATACTCCCTCCGTCCCGCACTACTTGCATCTTTCCTTTTGGGCACGGAGATTAAGGAATGAGTGATAGACAAAGTCAACAATTACGGCTGTAGGTATAAATTGTTACTAAAAATGGAAAGAGTGCAAATAACTTGGGATGCCCAGAAAGGAAATAAGTGCAAGTAGTGCGGGACGGAGAGAGTAGTAGCTATGTCTTCCCGATACAATATCATTGCAAAAGGGGTAATATTGTGTATTTGATACATTTTTTTCACCGAATTAAACGCTCTTGACTTTAATACCCCTTCTTCAAAATTTCTCTCTCCAGTCTGCACTGCTATTCTCTACTCTCTATACTCCGACAACAATTTCATTTGTTATGAACCCGTTTTTTTAAAAGTGAATGTTTTGGGCCAAATTCGTATTTTGTTTATATGTTTAGGACCAAAATTGACCTTTACTCTATAATTTATTATAGTGTTTTTTTTTATTTGTTGTATATATATTTTAGTTTAAATTCTTGGTTCGTTTTGACTTTTTTATGAAACATAACTATGGCTTCACAAGTTATTATACGTAATTTATTTGTATATAAAATGGATTTGTTGGCAATTAAAATTTTTAAATATTTTACACGAATTATCAGACTTTGTTATTGTATAATTTATGCATTATGCTAAAATCATTAATTATGTTAAAAATATCAACCATTAAATAGGAGTAACAAAATAATTTAGAAACAAATATATGAAGGGCATATATGTCTTCTTACATATTATCTGTAAGATTATCTTACATACCAAACATACCAAACATGTAAACAAATATCTCATTTTATATAGTACTATCATACAGTTTTAAGATAAATTATCTCAAATTAAGTTTTTCTATCATGTCCATCAAACAAGCACTTAAGATGATTAATTATGGTGAAAAATGTGAGTTATCTTTTTTAGGTTTGACCGCATGTGTACCGAACATACCTTTGCGGAATCCGACTAATCCTGCTCGACCAGGTTTGTGGATTAAGGCAGCGGGTGGCGGGAATTGAACGCATGATCGGTCACCACAATTCTGCGCTACGACCCGTTGCTAATGTGAGTTATCCTTTGATTACATCTTAGATGTGATTTCGGTTTTGAGTAGTGATCAACCAATTAAACCACCCGTTGTATTCTTTCCACAACAACAAAATCCATAATAAACCCGTCTCCAATTCTTCTTCTACATGCAGCGCACACACTCTGCCAGCATAAACCTATACAACGTAGCCATCGTTGTTTCCCCCATATTTATGGTTAATTCTTTTTTAGTTCTAGGGCGTTTTTTACATTCCATAAGTGAACTGAGCTTTTTTTAAATTACGGCTTTGGGAGAGACGCATGACACATGCGTCGCCCGTTAATGAAACGCATGACCGTGATGTGTTTTAGTGTAACACGCATCCTTAATGCGTCTTTCAATTTTTTTATTTTAATTGAAAGACGCATGACGCACATGCGTCTTAGGGTAAAACGCATGACACACATGCGTCTCTCTTTCGAATTAAATCAGAAGACAGAACGCAGAACACAGAACGCAGAAACAAAAAAAACAGCAGCGATTCTTGGCGATTTTCGGCGACTTCTTCCAATTTTTCATTTTATTCCGGTAAGTTTTCTTCAATCCTTCAACATTCCTCACTTGTTCGTTGGTTATTGGCATTTTTGTTTCGGTTTTATGTGATTTTGTAAATTAGGGCTTTTGATGAAATTCCTCCAAACCATGTCAGATGTAATTATTCTTTGTGTAACTAATTATCAATTCATGCTATGGGTTTTTTGATGAAATTCCTTGAAATGTTAGAGTGCTTGTGAAATTACTTGAAATTATGCTATGGATTCAAATGTTAGAGTGCTTATGAAATTCCTTGAAATGTTAGAGTGCTTGTGAAATTAAGGTTATTGTAGGAATTATGCTAAATAGATATTGTTCGGATGCTTGTTTGAGTACAGATTGAGGGATTGAAATTGAGAAAACGGGTGTGTTTGTAATTATTGTTTTGTAAATATCTTGTAGGATTATATGGCAACTTCAAGTTCTACAGGGCAATTGTTATATGGATCTGAAGATCCGTTAGTTCTATAACTTCAGAAAAATCAAATATCAAATAAACTAATGACGGATGGCACATCACATATTTTCAAAGTTCGCCGGACGGAAAGTAAGATATGGGATGTGGATATTCATGCCGATGTGAGACATTGGCTTAATATGTTTGGTTTTCGAGGCGTGATGGAATGTGGGAAGTCGATGAAGGTCGACAATGAGCTTATCACAGCTTTGGTTGAGCGTTGGAGGCCGGAGACGCACACTTTCCATCTACCTGTTGGAGAGGCGACAGTCACCTTAGAAGATGTTAAAGCGTTGTGGGGCTTAAGAGCGGACGGTCGTGTTTTCACAAGCCGTGATCATCATGTCGGATATACCGATTGGCCCAGCAAGTGCCGAGGTTTGTTGGGATGGATACCTGATACACAATCAGAGACTAAGCAAGGCGGCATACTGATGACCGCTCTGATCAATCAAACGATGATACCTTTGGGTGATAACCTACCTACTTATGTCTACATCCAAAGGGCACGTACACATGCCCTAATCTTATTAGGAGGACTCATTCTACCTGACACGACGGGGTGTAAGGTTCCTTTTATGTGGTTGAATGTATTTGAGGAACCAGATGAGGTGCACAATATTAGTTGGGGAAGTATGGCTTTGTCGTACTTGTATCATTATCTGTGCGAGGCTTCCACGGATAAGAGGAAAGAGTTGGGCGGGCATATGATGCTTCTGCAGCTATGGGCGTGGGAAAGAATGTCACATTAAGGCCGTCGTTCGTAGTAGCGCTCGTGCACGAGCCGTATACGCCATGTGGAGCCAGGTGATATATTTAAACATTTATTTGTTTATGTATCTTGGGTTCTTTTTTATATCAATTTTATTTATAGGTGGAAAGGTACTACATAGATAGGAAATGCTCCTAGATTTTCGATGGAGCATTACAGTGATCAAATATTCTTGATTAGACCTGGCCAGGTGAATTTTATTTTTATGTTGACTTAATTTATGAATTTATTATGAAGTTAATTTGGCGTTTGCATTGTTGGTTTGTAGTTTCTGTGGACGGCCATATGCAGATTGCATACTATCTGACTATGCAATGATGTGAATGGATGCTCCATGTGCGACACTTACTTGGTGTGTTGGGCCTATGTCGAGGCACATGAGGCTGGACGAGTGCGCAGACAATTTAATCGGTACCAGGATATTCCTCAATTCGTAGAAAGGATGCTCAAAAATGTCGATCATTTGGGTAAAAATGATCGATGTGGTAAGAAGGGTAATAATTGGGAAAACAAGCATCAGTTCTACATTGGGGAGTGGGACATCAGGTATGAAAGGTTCCAGACAATTGTAGACGCCGCAACGCTGTCTATGAACATTCCATTGAGTTCGGGGTATATGGCGTGGTATAACAGGATTACAGTGACGTACCTGACTCAACCTGTGGTACGGTCAACTACTGGGATGAACGAGTCGGCTTCTTCGATGAGATTACTTGTAAGTTTGTTATGTTAAACTATATGCTTCATGTGTTATAGATTGTTTCGTATTGATATTTGTATGATTTTTTTTATCTAGGTTGAGGGTTTTCAACAGGTTTGGCATTTAACTACTGAACAAGAAACGGACCCAAGAATGCGATAGATTCAAGAAATTGCTAGGCATGTCCTTCAGTCTACGAATCACGCCGATGTCATGGAGTACCCGGCTTCCCAACACCAAGATGTGGTCATATAAACACCCGGAATTTAAGATACTGGGAAAATCAGAATTTATGGATTAGTGGTTTTCTTTTAGCGATTGGGGAGTGATTTTGGGATTGCATTTTGATGATAAAGTCGAGGTGATGAAGGCATGATCATCAAGGATCATTGGCCTAGTAGACTTGCTCTTATATCCTCAATCAGGAAACAATAATCCTTTCTCGAGAAGCCCTTTGGATTAACATAGTGTAGTTGCAGATGCTTTTGCTGCAAGAACTATAGATATCAGCACTCAGTATACTGATTAGTTGCAAACTATACTCAGTTAATTTTGGGTTTTACCAAATTTTTCGTGTATGGTTATGTTGAAGAATTTATTTAGCTGAAGTAGGAGTTCATCTGTTTGGTTTGTTGGACTCGGGTATAAAGCTTGGGCTAGCAGGAGGGTGACTAGGATATAAGCATCAGTACTGAAGCTGGAAGTCTATGTGGGGTCGTGGTATATGGATAAAGATTTAATCGCTTGTCTATTCCCGCTTTGGAACCCTGCTATTCAATAAAAGCAATCAAAGAACATTGTTTTTTTACCGTAGTTATTTGTTTTGACGGGAAAAGTGTGCAATGTCTCGCTGCTTTCCATTTCCACCACCAGGCTATGAAAGAAAGCACAGTCCCGATAGCTTTGAATTATCGAAAGAGGTTTTTTCATTCCCCATCCCCCCCAATCTGTTTTACTTTCTTATACTGTTAGTTCCCAGATGCTTCACTACCTGGTATACTGTGGATGTAGCATTAGTGAGTATGTAGTACTTTGTTTCTACTTTTATTAGTGATTATTGATAAGCAGGAACCAGTCTATATTATTTGGATTTAACAGTTTGTGCTTGCCAGCCTCTATTGCTAGTTTCTTTAAATCCGCTTTTGTAAGTTGTAAGTGGTATCTGAAGCTTATTGATAACCTACTTTATAAACCAGTGCCAATTATTTTATATGTTGGTTAGGGTAAAAGGACCAATTGCGTGTGCCTATATTTTGAGTACTATTATGCTTTCTGTTACTAGAGTCTAAGATCAGTGTGCTGGTAATCATTTGAAGGAGACACTGCTGTCAAAGACTTGTGTTGTTTCTTCTCGATCATGCTTAAGAATCATTAATCCTGAAAATCTAAAGTATAACTGTGACATGTTAGGATGTTTGAGTTGTTCGCTATTTTTTTAACACCATCTCGGTGGAGGGTTCGTGGGTCCCTCATCCCTTTATATCATCTTCAAAATCAATTACAGTATACCGCAGACCAAGCTGGACCTGCTCAACAAGAAGATAAAGTATCAAGGTGTCCCTCCTCATTCAGACGGATACCTCTCTACTCTCCTCTAACATACAATCAACAAAACAATGACCAAGCTATCCCTTTTACTGCCGACCGAACTAGAAGTTTGGTAGCCCAAGTTGCTCCAACCGAGCCATGGCTTTGACCATATGCGGTGCCGAGAAATGCTCAACCACCTCGTACTGTGCCGAACTGCACCCCTGCTGCGCCAGGTACTGTGCTACTCTATTACCCTCTTTTGAGATAAGAGATACTTTAGTATTAATCGGTTTCATTCTATTCCGGACTTCAGTGATTCGGTGACGAAGTGCTGCTGCCCCATGTTGTGTTGCAGTCAGTAATTTAACAACACTGTGATCCCCAGTTTCAATCCAAATGCTCGGGCCTCTTTCCATTGTTATATTAAGGCCAATACACACGGCTTGGAGAATTGTATCCGGTTTGGAGAATTGTTATATTAATTGCATCTGTCTTGGAACTTGCCACGATGTTTGATTTGAACCCGCAAATTAGGCTGCCATTATCATCCCGAAGAACTTCTCCTGCCCTCGCTCCAGTCCTACTCCATATTCCCCCGATGTTACGTTTGAGCCAGCCCGTGTTGGGGGGGATCCATCTGATCATCTTGATTTGTTTCTGCGGCCTCTCTTTCCATGTGAAGGTCTCAAGCTCACCACCGATTTCGCAGCCACTCCATTGGTCTTTTACGAGTGTGCCCGCCATGATTAGTTGCTACAGATATTGCTTGACTTGGCTGAAAACCGTTTCCGCTGTGAAGTGTGTCCCTCGGTGGATTTTATTATTACGTTCCGACCAAATGACCCAGAGGACTAAACATGGGATGACCGTACTCGCATGTGGTTTATCCGACCTATTTAACCATCTATGCCAGAACTTGATTCTCCCTTCCAGTTCCGTAGATGCCCTGTTCCATGTTGGTAGGTTTGGAAACCAGCCTGCAAACTTGTCCCAGACCTGCCTCGCCACCTCACCCAGTAAAAAGAGGTGTTCTCTTGTTTCCACGTTTGGTGCGTGGCAACACCTGCACTTTGAAGCCATATTGATTTTTCTCCACTGGAGTTTGGCATCAACCAGGATTCAGTTGGCTAAAAGCCTCCAGATGAAGATGGAAATAGAGGGGAGAATACATTCATTCCAACTCAGCCTAAGAACTTGTAGAGGTGGCATCCGGCACCTACATATTTCCCACGTTGAACTCGTTGTGAAATTTCCATGCAGAGATTGAGTCCATCGTAGTATATCCTTGCCCCCTGAGTCGATCGGGACCTTGATGATATCCGCGACTGCTTCCAGCGGCACTCCAAGTGGCACGAGTACCCTCTGGACTCGGTATTCGTTCCAAACCCCAGCCCTCCAGAAGTCCTTAACTTTCTGACATGTGAGTCTTGCCCCTGGGTTGCAAAGCTCGCTAAGTGGCTTGTCTCCCCACCAAATATCCTCCCAGAAGCTAATCTCACCATCACCAAGGACCCAATGGATGTGGTTATGGATCCTGCTTCCAGCCTTCGCCATTCGTTTCCAAGTAGTACTTTGATTCTTTGAGAATGGTGTTTTAGAAGGAGCAGCGTTGCGACAGTATTTCTGCATCATGATGGCAGCCCAGAGCGATTCTTGCTGCCTAAACCTTACCCAAAGTTTCATTCCGAAAGCTTCAATCATATCTTCAAACTTCCGTATGCCAAGCCCACCTTCTTCCGTAAGATAGCAAACTTGTTCCCAGCTTATCCAATGCGTGGCTTTTTTCTCATGTGTTGTACCCCAGAAGAATCTGGATAAGAGTCCCACCAATTGCTTCACGGCCTCCTTTATAGGTTCAAGAACTTGGAATACAAGTAGGGGGATAGCACCGATGGTGCTTTTAATCATGAGCAGTCTACCGCCGAATGATACGTGCTTATGGGACCATGTGTTGATACGGGCTGATATTTTCTCTCTGAGGAACATGAACATCTATGTTTTCTTCCTTCCCTTGAAGATCAGAATAGATAAAGGGGAATGACCCTCGTTTGAATTCGCCAATCCTCTCGATCCTCTGTTCCCATTCAGCGTGCTTGTCGTCGATATAGAATTGACTTTTTTCCATGTTTACTTTTTGGCCAGACGTGGCAGCATCGTGTGTCAAGCACTTGACGAGTTCCTGGATCGATTCTTGTCATGCTTGGGTGAAAACAATGATGTCGTCTGCGTAGGCAAGGTGCAATACTTCCAAACCATGACTCGTAGTTGCGAACCTCATATCTCGCCTTCCAATGATAATGTTGTCGAGACTCCTTGAGAGATATTCCTCCGCAATGATGAATAAGGAGGGTGAGAGGGGGTCACCTTGTCAGAGACCTCACGAGGACTTGAAGAAACCTGCTGCAGCTCCGTTGATCAAAACCGAGAACCAAGAAGAATTTATACTACGTTCAACCAAGCTGATCCACTTCTCCTTAAACCCTATTTTGCGTAAGATTTTTATCAGGAATGTCCATTGTACTCGATCGTACGCCTTCGCCATATCAAAATTGATTGCCACATAGGGAGACGATGAGCATTTGGCTAGATCGTGAATGATTTCTTGGGCTGGTAGTACATTGTCACTCAAGAGTTTGCCTTTGACGAATCCGCTCTGATTAGGGGCCGTGATGATGGGTAATAGGGGGCCAGCCTCTTCGAGAGGATCTTTGAGATGATTTTGTTTGTAACGTTGCAGAGGCTGATTGGCCGGTAGTCCGACCATGTGCGCGGACTCTCTTTCTTTGGCAACAACACAGTCATGGTGGCAGTGAAGCTGCGCGGCATGTACGCCCCAGAGAAGAAGTTCATAATTGCTGCCATGATGTCCTCGCCAACGATCTCTCAGCATACTTGGAAGAAGAGTGAAGAAAAACCATCCGGCCCTGGTGTGCTATCTGCTGAAATCCCAAACACCGCCCTCTTGACTTCTACCATTATCGGAGGCTCGCTCAGGCTGTCAGTATTTAGATTTTCTGGCAATGGTTTGATGATATCCAGATGTGGTTCTTCAAGTGTTTCACCATCTGTTGTCAGGAGATTTTTGTAGAATGTTGCTGCCGATTCTCAGATCTCGTCCTCGTTAGATATTTCAGTATCACCCACCTTGATTTCATGTATTTGAGATTTGGTTCTTCTTTGTCGCGCCCAGCCTTGAAAGAACTTAGTATTTCTCTCACCCTCGACCACCCAACGCACCGCTGCCTTTTGACGCCAAAAATCTTCTTCCATTCGGAGCCATAACAAATATTCTGCTGCCTTTTTATTGAGGCCTTCTCTGATTATTCCGGATGGGGCCGTTTTATATGTGATCTGGCCGTTAGTAGCATCAATCTCAGCATTTCTGAGGCGCACGAAAAGGTTGCTAAATACTTCCTTGTTCCATCATTTCAAACCTTCTTTGACAAGCCCAAGTTTAATTTGTAGATTTCTCATACCTGTTGTCCCGGTCTCTACACTCCAGAGCTTCTTGATTTCCTCGAGGAATAGGTGATGTCTGGTCCACATGGCTTGAAATCTGAATGGGCATCGTCCTCTGGTCTCGGCCTCCCTAGTTCGGATCAGAAGAGGTTCGTGGTCCGACAATAACCTCGGAAAAACTATGACTCTTGTTGTGGCAAAGTGAACTGACCATCTTTCGTTAATGAGGACTCTGTCGAGTCTCTCGAAGAGTTCCCCCCTCGCCCAATTGAACAAAGGCCTATCATGTCCGGAATCAAGCAAATGGCAGTCACTGATTGCCTCTGCGAAGTCCAGCATTTCCAGTGACTTGCTCCTCGACACCTCCGAAGCTCTACCCTTTCTTTCCGTTTCACTGAGATAAATATTGAAGTCCCCCCCTACAACCCACGGCTGCCCCTCCATATCTTCCGCAATATCTCGGAGTGATTCCCACAGAGGCACTCTGCCCCCCGAGAGCATTTGCCATAAACCACAGAGATGAAAATTGGCCTTTTGAAATTACTAGCCGCAATCTGAACATGAAGCAGTTGATCTGAGTCCACCAAAGCTTCCACCATCCATTATCGTTCCGCGAAGATCCAGATCTTATTAGCCATATGGCCGCCTTTGAACTTCAATTTAATTAACCTGCAAATTTCTGGTTTCGGAAGAGTTAACGGCTCGATTATGGCAACAAATGACAGTTAATGTGATATTTTTAAATGGTTTAGCACACTCTGGGTTTTGGCATTTTCCATACCTCGGGCTTTCCAAATCATTAAGTTTTGAGACATGATATGGTTAAACCAACATCGGAGCAGATTGCCCCTCTGTCAATGAAAGTGGTGCCTTCTTTGTTGGTGACTTGGTTGCCCCATCCGCAATTCCCATGATGTTTGAGATGGTAGTGTGCAATGTCCTGCCCTCCGGGGTCTTCCTCCATATTTGATTCCGTTCCACCTTCCTCCACCAAGTACTCCTCATGTTGTAGTTGTTGAAAGGGGTTGTCTCTCACAAATTGTTATAACACCCCTCCATTTGGTTCCGTCAGCTTCTCCATTGTTGAGTTCCCCTGCGTAATACTTTTAGTTGTGGCTGAGTATATCCTCCTCTCTGCTCATGTTGGCTCCATATCTTTCCCTAGCAGATCGGCTTGAGTTGCCGAGTTCGCCCTCAGAATGTTCCTTTCCAGAATATTCCCTTGTTTACCTCTATTCCCTCTGTGCCCTTGCTTGATGAATCTGTCCTCTCCCAAGTAATCTGCAAAGGTTAGTGATGGCGGTCGGGAGTGGAAGTCAGAGACCCCTTGTTGATGCTGGGGAACCTCTCTAGGCTTCCCCTGTTCCTTTTGCTTCCTCACCTCATTGTCGAGCCCTCGGGTATTTATTGCAATAGGGTCGCGGTGTCTCTTTCTCCCCTCTGTATAACTCGGCTATTTTATACTATACTCTCCTTGTCTCCCGTAGTTTGTTGGCTGAGATATCCTTTCGGGATGTCCTTCTTGTTAATTGTTTGGGCTGTTTAGTTGGTGGACTAATATTTGTTGGGCCTGGAATTAATCTGGCCCATCAGGTAAGTGGGCTGGATGTTTGCCCTAGCCCATTCCCGGATTGATATACCCCCTCTCCCTCACTCACCGCCTCAATTCATTCATCACTCTTTGTTTTCTCTCACTTCTCTCTCTCGAGCTCTTTGAGTTTCCCTTGGGTTTTCTTCTCTGATGTTTCTCTGGTTGTTCCACTGTGGTTTGTCACTGATATTTGTGTGCTTAAACGGTTGTGTGGGTTTGAGATAAGCAACTACTTCGGTTGCTTGGGTTCCAGAGGAATTAGGGTTTCTTGTTGAGAGGTTTCTGTGGTTGTGAGCTTCGAGAGTGGATAGATCCGGTGTAGTGGAGTGGTTTGGGGTTGTAATTAGTGGTGTGTGAAGAGTTTCATGGTTGGATTCAACGTTGCTTCCTTGGATCATTACTTTGGTGAATAGATCTGCACTATTAGCGGGTGGCTGAGCCATAGCTTATAGATCTATGCGATTCCTTTGTCATTTCTTTTTTTACTGCATATTTTGTGTAGATCCGAAAGGATCTTTCATCTTATACTAACTAGGGTTTCTAGTTGTGCATGGTTCTCGGAGGATCTTGAGGATTCTGGTCCAAGAAGTGCAGTGCTTAAGTTCATTAGCTTCTTTAATTGTAATAGCTATTGATCTGTAAAATATCAGTCGCTTGGTTAGAGTATGACTGAGCTCTCTAACGAAGAACAAAGAGGTCTTGGTAATAAGTGAACCCGATCTAAGTCTGATCCCTACAGTGGTATCAGAGCCACGGGGGGACTAGATCGGCACGCCAAGTCGCTTAAGGAGGTGGGCAAGTGGAATCCTCCTTCGAGTGGGGATTCGCTCTGGTAAATTGGCTGAAACTTTGTTGTGTTTTCTGGTTTCTGTATAGTGCCAACTATAGGATTGGGATATTTGTTGCTGGTAGACAGTCTTGGCAAGAGTTAGGGTTTCCTTGGTGTGTTTTCACTCTGTGTTTTGTGCTTCCGTGGTTTCTTGGCGCTCTCTGCCTCTTTGATCTCTTATTACTTGACCACCAAGCATACTGTGCTGCCTAAGTGACCCCCTGCGCCCTCCAGAAGTGAGTGATTGCGAACTGGGATAGCTTTAGCCGGCCCTGCTCGTGACAGTCAAGGATTTGAGGTCTTTTGTGTGAAAATCTGTTGAAATCTGTAATTCTGTGTTGTCTTTTGCCTGGGTGATTGTCTGTGTGTTGGTTGTCTGCTTGCTTGTGTGTTTTGTTAAGTTTTCTTGTCCTCTGTGTTGCTTGAAAACTTTTCTTGTTTCAAAAAATGGCTCAACCTGTCAGCCTGGTCCCTTTCAATGGCAAAAATGATTTGGTGATATGGAAACAGAAGCTCAAATGTGTTCTTATTCAACAAAAAGTGTTTAAATGTGTTGATGGTTTTGTGCCTACTGATACTCCACAAGATAAACTTGATGAAATGAATGAATTGGCTAAAGCAACCATTTTTCTCAACTTGTCTGACTCTGTGATTAGAAAGGTTAATCACATTGAATCTCCCTCTGAAATGTGGAAACACCTTGATACTTTGTATACAGAAACCTCTATGTCTTCAAGGATGTATTTGCTTGAAAAACTTTTTAAATTTAAGCTTGATTTGTCAAAAGATATTGATGACAATGTGGATAGATTTCAAAAGCTTGTTCAAGACATTAAGAGGTCAGGAGATAAAACTATTGATGAATATACCAGTATTGCTTTGATGAATGTCATACCTGATTTATACAGTGATGTTAAAGCTTCTATTAAATATGGCAGAGATACTGCTCCTCTTGATTTGATAATTAGCTCTCTTAAATCAAAAGAATTGGAACTAAGGGAAAGAGCTTCTGATAAGGCTGCTCCTAATAAGGCTTTAAATGTTAGGGGAAGGTCTAATTCAAGAGAGAGGAATGAATCTAATGGGGGGTCTAACTCCAGAAGAAAGTTCAGATCTAGGTCCAACAGCAAGGACCCTAGATTTATCAGGAAATGTTATAATTGTGGAGAACCTGGGCATTTTAAAAGGAACTGTAATAAACCTAAGAAGTATAAACCTCCCAATAATAATAATGGAAACTCACAGATTGAAAATGTTGCAAATGTTGCAAAGTTTGATGCTGAAAATGACTTTGTGTTTATGTTGCATGGTCTGCTGTATATAAATGCTTCCCCCAAGTGTGCTTTCTCTTTAAATGATTGGCTCTGTGATTCTGGCTGTACATACCATGTAAGTCCTTTCAAGGAAGTGTTCACTGATACTATGTCTCTATGGTTGATGATAAAAAGTGTGTAGTTCAAGGTATTGGCACTATGTGTTTACAGTTTGAGAATGGCTATGTGTTGAACATGAAGGATGTGAGATATGTGCCTGAATTATGCTACAATTTGATGTCATGTACAGCACTAGAGAACTCTGGTATGAGTGGTAAATGGGGAGAGGGAAGCATGAAAATCTGTAAGGGTTCCATGTGCCTGTTTAAGGCAAAAAGGAAATGTGGCTTGTATGTCTGTAATATTGTGCCTCTGACTAGTGATAAAGCCTGTGCTAATGTGGTAAATTCTGACAAATTGTTGTTGTGGAACAATAGGCTAGGTCATATGAGTGAAAAGGGGTTAAACATTTTGAAAAAGCATGCAATTTTGTCTAATTCTGATGTTCTTGGGAATATGCCTTTCTGTGACACATGTGTTTTAGGTAAACAACATAGGGTTTCTTTTCCCACTTCTGTGCCTGCAAACAATAGTAAGAATGTCTTGGAATACTTGCATATGGATGTGTGGGGCCCTGCTTTTATGTCTTCCCACTCTGGGTCAGTGTATTTTCTGTCAATTATTGATGATTTTTCAAGAAAGGTTTGGTGTTTTCTCATGAAGCACAAGTACAATGTTTTTGAAAAATTTTCTACTTGGAAAACCTTTATTGAAACTCAAACAGGGAAAAGGGTTAAGACTATCAGAACTGACAATGGTTTAGAGTTTTGTAATAAACAATTTGATGAATTGTGTGCTAGCTATGGCATTAAAAGGCATAAGATTGTCCCTTATACCCCTCAACAGAATGGGGTAGCTGAGAGAATGAACATGACTTTACTTGATAAAGTGAGATGCATGTTAGCTAACTCTGGTTTGTCCAAAAAATTTTGGAGTGAAGCTTTGATGACTGCTACTTATCTTGTGAATAGATCTCCTTCTGTCCCCTTGCAGGGTCTATGTCCTGAATATGTGTTTTATGGGAAGTCCCTTGACCTTTCTAATTAACTTGGTTATGTGGGCTTGGCTGCTTTAATTAACTTGGCTTTTAATGTTCATGAAGCTGATGGGGATGAGCCTCAATCTTATAAACAGGCTACTAAATCTAAGTTCTGGGATGAATGGCATAAAGCCATGTTAGAGAAAATGAACTCTCTGAAAGTAAATCTAACTTGGATACTTGTTCCTCTGCCTCTGGGAGCCTCTGTTGTGGACTGCAGGTGGTTGTATAAACTTAAAAGTGAGGTGGCAGGTTTGAGATACAAGCCAGATTGGTGGCCAAGGGTTTTACTCAACAAGAGGGGGTAGATTATACTGAAATCTTTGCCCCTGTGGTTAAATTTACAACTGTGAGATTGATGCTTGCTTTGTGTGCTCATTTTGATTGGGAACTGAAACAAATGGATGTTAAAATTGTTGTCTTGCATGGTGACTTGGATAAACCAATTTACATGAGACAGCCTGAAGGCTTTGTTGATCCTAGGTTTCCTAATCATGTGTGTTTGCTTAAAAAAGCTTTGTATAGTCTGAAACAGTCACCTAGACAGTGGAATATTAAGTTTAATACCTGCATGCATGATCTAGGCTTTGTTAGGAGTACTTTTGATGCTTGCCTGTATGTTAAAAACTTGAATTCTGCTACTCCTGTCTTCCTTCTGTTGTATGTGGATGACATGTTGATTATGGGTCCTTGTTTGAAGACCATAACTGTTGTGCAAACTGCCTTGAGTAAGAATTTTGACATGAAAGATCTAGGGGATGCTCAGAAGATATTAGGAATTAATATTTTTAGAAATAGAAAGGAGTGTGTACTTGTTTTGCATCAAGAACCCTATGTGCTCAAAATTCTGAAGAAATTTAACATGTTTGATGCTAAGCCTACATCTGTTCCCTTAGCTGCCCATTTCATGTTGAGTAAAGACTTGTGTCCCAAATCTGATTATGATATCAATGCTATGAAGAAGGTTCTCTATGCTAATGTTATTGCATCTGTGATGTATTTGATGGTTAGTAATAGGCCTAATATTGCCTATGATGTGTCTTGTTTGAGTAGATACATGTCAAATCCTGGTCCTGTTCATTGGGAAGCCTTAAAGTGGTTGTTAAGATATCTGAAACATACTTCTAAGTATGGTCTGTGCTTTTCCAGATGTGAAGATGGTGTAAAATTGACTGGTTATGTTGATTCTAACTATGCTAATGATAGAGATAAGAGGAAGTCCACCACCCCCCCCTATGTCTTTACTGTTTGCAGGTCTTGCATAAGTTGGAAATCACAGCTGCAACATATTGTGGCTTTGTCTACTACTGAATCTGAGTACATTGCCATTACTGAGGCAATGAAGGAGGCTGTATGGTTAAAGGGAGTGCTCTCTGAACTCAACTTTGTGAAAACTCCTCATGTGCTATTTTCAGATTCTCAGTCTGCCATCCAATTATGTAAAAATCCAGTCTTTCATGATAGGACTAAACACATTGATGTAAGGTTTCATTACATCAGAGATATTGTAGAAAAGAATGAGGTTTCACTTTTAAAAGTACACACTGACAAGAACCCAGCTGACATGGGGACTAAATGCTTACCTCTTGAAAAACTTTTTTTCTGCATAAAATATCTGCATTTTGACCTAGGGTAGCTGCATGTCCCGGGGGTTAAAGTCCTCAGCCTCTTAGTCTGCTATGGTAAGGGTGGCTAGTGGCTAGAGGCACTAAGTCCTCAAGGCTAATGGGTGTCAGCCCCTCTGGAATCTTGTAGGCAAACCTGGCTGCTTCCCTATGCAAATGAACCTTGTTCTTTGGTGTTGTGGGAGCTGCCTTGTAGGCTATGATGAATTAAAACCTTAGCTAATAGTGCAATTGGTTTCCCAAAAAATAATGTCCAAGGTGGAGTATGTTGATTGTTTGGGCTGTTTAGTTGGTGGACTATTATTTGTTGGGCCAGGAATTAATCTGGCCCATCAGGTAAATGGGCTGGATGTTTGCCCTAGCCCATTCCCGGATTGATATACCCCCTCTCCCTCACTCACCGCCTCAATTCATTCATCACTCTCTGTTCTCTCTCTCTTCTCTCTCTCGAGCTCATTGAGTTTCCCTTGGGTTTTCTTCTCTGATGTTTCTCTGGCTGTGGTTTATCACTGATATTTGTGTGCTTAAACGGTTGTGTGGGTTTGAGATACGCAACTACTTCGGTTGCTTGTGTTCCAGAGGAGTTAGGGTTTCTTGTTGAGAGGTTTATGTGGTTGTGAGCTTCGAGAGTGGATAGATCCGGTGTAGTGGAGTGGTTTGGGGTTGTAATCTGTGGTGTGTGAAGAGTTTCACGGTTGGATTCAACGTTGCTTCCTTGGATCATTACTTTGGTGAATAGATCTGCACTATTAGCGGGTGGCTGAGCTATAGCTTGTAGATCTATGCGATTCCTTTGTCATTTATTTTGTTACTGCATATTTTGTGTAAATCCGAAAGGATCTTTCATCTTATACTAACTAGGGTTTCTAGTTGTGCATGGTTCTCGGAGGATCTTGAGGATTCTGGTCCTAGAAGGGCAGTGCTTAAGTTCATTAGCTTCTTTAATTGTAATAGCTATTGATCTGTAAAATATCAGTCGCTTGGTTAGAGTTTGACTGAGCTATCTAACGAAGAATAAATAGGTCTTGGTAATTAGTGAACCCGATCTAAGTCTGATCCCTACACTTCTCTATTGCCGAATGCGTGGCAATTCCGGCTCGCATCTCCAATGCTTGCACTCCCTACAATATAGCAGTATTTTGTCCCACTTAACTTTCAGCACCACTTCTTTGCCAAGGAGGTCTAATACCACTTCTTCCGTTAGGGGCTTGGAGATATCAATTTCGACGCAAATGCGAGCGAAGGAAAGCCGCTTTTTATTAGCCGTGTCATGGTCCAGTTGTATGGGTTACCAAGAAGTGAGCTTATTGCGTAAAGTGCCGAGACTTCGAACAAATGAATAGGCACCGCGATTACGTTGCACCATACTGCTGCAATCGGGGTCTCAAAGAAGGAGTCGAACGTAGGCGTCCATTTGAACACCCTCATCAGGTGGTGATCGATGAACCACACCGGGGAGCCGTTTGGGCCGTTGAGCATATTTTTGCATAGTCTTCGATATCATCAAGCTGGACGATGATGTGTTTGGCATTTATGTAGTTCCATCGATAACCCCTCGAGAACCTGATATTTTCAAGCATTTTTTGCACTTGATTAGATGATGGAATTGTGTGTGAGAATTTACCTACAACGGCATGCCCCATCTATTCTGCTAGGTAGTTCGTGTCTTCTCCGGATAGATAGAGCGAGGGTCTTCCTTCACTCATTCCCACACAACCTATTTTCGTGATTTTTTTCTGGCTACAAAACAAATGGCTCGTTCATCTTGTTTGGGATGCTTCCATTTTTCACTTTGCTCGCCACCGTTGGTGATTGTTGGTTCTTCTCTTTTGGTATGTTATTATCTGGCTTCATGTGTTGCGTTTCACTCTTTTCTCCTTCGGTTGGAGCGCAGGGTTGGCGGGTTGGTCCAGCTTCATTTCTCATCAGCTCCCATTCTTTGCTGCCTCGAGACATCCCCTCGTACCTTGCGGCAAGTAGCCTTGTTGCTCCTTGAGCCAATGGAGGAAATTGTTTTTCAAATTCGGCCGTATACTCCAGCTCGCCCTCCATGTACGTGTCCGTGTCCGCCCCCTCACGTTCTAGTGGTTGACTATTCAACGCCAAGGAAGGTGTCTTAGTTAGGGGTTGAGAGCTGACTAGATCCAGTAGAGTATCGTTATCCGTGCAGGAGGCAATTGACTTGTTGTGTGTTGACCGACCTACAACCTGATTTGACTTTGGGACTACATTTCTTTTCTCCCCCCACAGTCGAATCTTTCCCTTTTTGGTTTTTAAACACATGTCCCGCCAAAACAACGGCTTGCGTGTTCTGTGCCCCTAGCCTATCCAAGGGCAGGGGGCGTACATTACATTCAACGGCCATATTTGGATTTCCTTGTGGCGTCGGACCCTTTTCCGGTGAGTCCGCTTTTCCCTTGCGATTTCTTCTCTTTTCCTCAGCCAGTATCGCGATATTTCTCCTCTACTTCTTGCGATGTCAAGTTATTTCCGTTCACTTCTTTGTTAGGCAGACGTGTTCCTCCTGCCTTTACCTCCTCTGACTCGGTTGTTGTGTCCCCTCCTTCTTCCTTATTGTCTGCCGTTTCATTCAGAACGTTGAGTAAGTTTTTTTTAGCGCAATTTTCGTAGCCACTTCCCCGGCCAGTGCAGCGATGGTTGCACGCTTATGCATCGGTTTCTGGTCTGGCGCCGGGGATAGGCTGAATCTTTTCTTACCAGAGCCTTTCATCACCATTCTAGGCGTAGATTTGCACCTCCTCAGCCGTTCCCCAATTCTTATTTTTGCCTCCTTCTTGCTGCCGGTATTTTTGGAACACGTTCCGTCTTTAGCCGTGAAAACGACCGGTGTCCCTTCCCGGTCAGGTTCCTCCATCGCGCTTGTTCACTTGCCTACTTCCTTCGGATGTTGAGTTCTTTTGTTACTTCACTCGGCGATGATGCTCGCCAAGGACGTTGCTGGTCGCACACGAATCTCGTCCAACCACGTTCAAGCTGTCCGGCCGTTCCGTGTGTTGCCCTTACCGAGAGACCGCGAGCACCCCCTCGGCAGACCCGTCGGCGGGGAGGCCGCCAAGGATGTCGTCGTCCACGAACGTTTTAGAGAGAGAAACTAGAGAGAAGGGAGAGCAATCTAGTTAGTTAACTTAGTTGACTTGTCAACAATATTATTTGAGCTGTTCGCTATTGTTATGATTGCGACTACAGATTGATGCTTGATCCGTATATGCTGCAGTGATTGTTTGATTAATAGGAACCTAGGCAGATTTGATAGAATGAAGTGAAAAAGGAAGCAAGAAAAACTTGTATAAAATTCAAGATGTTAAAACCTATGCAGATTTGCCTTGGACTTCTTGCTGCTTATTCTTTTAATAAAATTAACTTTACTAGCCTGTAACTAATCCTGGAATAATTAGCACAGTTAAATTTTAAATTTGCCTAGACATCATGTCACATAATAAACAAAAACTGAAAATAACTGGGTAGACTCCACTAACAAAGAGAGAAAGTTCAGACTCGCAACTAACGCCCTAACAAAAAGAACAACTACTCTTGAAGGGTAAAGACTTGGCTTTTAGCTGACATGTGCGACCTCTGAGAAGATGTGTACTTAATGATAATCAGAATAAAAGAAATTAAGGTTTTAATTACAAAGGTCAAATGTACTTAAAGATAAAATGCTTCAACATAGCATTTTTAGGAGCTCCTGTTGACTTTGAGATGTTTAAGCATGTATTCTGATTACCTTTTCTCTTTTGACTTTTAGCAAAATTAAAAGACTCTTAAGGATTACTTTTATATTCATTCCCACCTTGGAAAATTTTGTTTACATGCAATACTCACGTTCTTGTGGGATAAATGAGATAGGTAGATGTTGTCACTTATCTTATTGTGAATCCAAAATTCAACTAAATTAAATGAGAAATGAACGTAGCAGACTGATAATGGGAGAAGTGCTTATTAAAACAGAGTTATACCATACTGGCAACATGGAGAGTAGTTTTTCGAGATTGACTAACATTAGAATTTTCATCTATAAAAACCTCCACTGTGCAGTTAGTAACCCTAAACATTGACTTGGAAACTTTTTTAATGCGTCTTTTACTGAAGGAGTTGTGTCAATGGTTTGTTTTTCATGTTATTGCGAGTTAAATTTGCTTTTGGAACACAGGTAAAAACTTATATCATTATATATCATTTAACTATACACTTAAATGGAGTAATAAATAAAAGTTATTTCGGCAAAGTAGAGATATTCACTAAGGAGATAGTACATCTCCATGGCATTCGCCGCTCTATTTGTTGTTTTGGATATAGACCCCATCTTTGTCAGCTCCTTTGGAAAGAACTGTTTCGCGCCACCAGAATGTATTTGAAAATGAGCTCACCATACCATCGTGAGACATATGGCCAAATAAAGGTCTTAAATCGTTGTCTTAAGACTTGCATACGTTCTTTCTGGTCCGAACAATCCACACACTGGTGTAAATAGCTTGCTTGGGGGAATTATTAGCATTTTACAACACGAGCATCCATTCGGAAGATGGGATGGCCCCATTTGAGGCAGTCTCTGTATGCCCTCCCCTTGCTCCCGCACCCAGGGTTCTTGTCGGATCACAGAAGAAACAAGCCATGTTCAGACTGCCCAGCCTACTGCTACGGATCCCAATACCCTGAACCATTTGTGTGTCAGAATATCATGTTCTTGGATAGTGCCAAAGTCGTGGCATTCTCTTCGGGAGATGTACTTTAACGATATAAACGTCTCTCGGGTATGTTAGTTAACTTTTCTCTCATACTCAGGATACTTAGTCACTCAATGACTACTTCTCTACTCTGAATGCCGACGAGATTTCGGTTTATCATTCTCTTTCTTATGATGCTACAACAAGGTCTGGAGGAATTCATGGTGGCAAAATTCTTATCTAGTTTTAATGCTTATCTCCAGCCACTTCGAGATAGCTTGACCAGGAAAACATTCCGTAGGGTTTATCTTTAAACTTCAACACACGAGGTAGACAAGATAAGAGCTTAAGCTAGACTATGTCACATAACCAATGTGGGACACTTATAATCTATAACATGACCGATATCCACACAATGGGTTGAAGATGTACAAGCTTGGCCAAAGGGACATAGTGTCATGCCAATGCAGGAGTAAGGAAAAAATCGAGTTTGATTGCAGGAGGGATGTGCATTATTGTTTTCATTCTTATCCTTTACGATTTATTAGTATTTGATTTGTTTAGGTAATTGCTTTTTTATTAGGTTAGGAGTTTATTTTAGTAGTGTGATAGGAGTAGGACTCTTTGGATTTTCCTATATAAGGGATGATTCTCGATAGTCAGAAGCATATTGGGAAAAGATCAGAGATTGTGTGGTGTTGACTGTGACCTCCTGCATGTGGAGTTCATGCTGTTTTTCCATTTCAGTACTTTCGTCAAACAATCGTTATTTTTAAATTTCTTTTTGAAGCATTTAACTGAATACTTGGTATGCTTGTGTTTATAGAGCTTGTTTCGGGTATTCTCTGTATGTGTGAGTTCCGATCGTGGGTTCTCGTGTTCCCAGCCTTTACTCTTAACATTCTCTTAGTATGAACCCTGGTTAGTCTGATGATACTTAAAGCAACTTTAAAGAAAACCATTCCATGTGAAATCTTCATTTTTTTTCCATTGGTTGCTGTCGATGTGATTGATTTTTTAGGTTTTCTACAGTCTTAGTTTTGGCATTTGTCATTTTGTCACGAACTTGCAAACTACGTGAAAGAAAATCTTGGTTTTATTTTTTCGTTGAAAGATTGTCTATGGTATTATTCATGTTCTGTTATTGTTTAGATCAGAAGGTTCTAGTTGGTCATTAGCTCAAGTTTATGATATTTACTGGCTAGAAATTAGTGGAGTTAGAAAGAGCAATCTTTATTTGATGTGTTTCTGTTTAAAGAGATAATTTTTGTTATGCTCCTTTCCAGTATTTCTCGTCTTTGTTGGTAAAAGTTTATGATTTGGGAGATCATGGTTTTTGACTTTGGTATAAGATAAATTAGAAAGCATACAAAACAACTTGTTATCATCTCTTTTGCTAATACATATAGTATTGTCTAGCAAGGGCAGGTGTATGCATTGTCTAATACACGTTTTGCTATTTCTATTAGCGGTCGAGACTAATTATGCCTTTGCATTGTCCTGGATGAAGTATGTTTATGATTCTTATGTTTTCAGGCAAAGCGCAAAAAGGAGAAAAGGGATAAGGAAAGAAAGATAAAGAGAGATATGGAAGTGAGGAGAAACATAGGGACAGGAAAGATCGAAAAGAAAAAGGCAATGGCAAGAAGGAAAAGCACAAGGATAAAAAGAAGAATAAGGAGGATCGTGGCAAAGACAAGGACAAAAGCAGCCTATCCGAAGACTTGACAGTTGCTGGGCAACTTGAGGATAGAAGTGGAGGAAGCTTCAGCCAAAAGTACACAGCAAAGATAGAGGTGGTTTCAGGAATGAAGCGGCAAGTTCTAGCCCGTTTCAGGTTCAAAACGGTGGGAAGCCTTCACAAAGCTTCTTACCTTCCCAGTTAAGTGAGGAATCAAAATTCGTTCAAGAACTGGACAGGAGGATCAGGGATGATCAGAGGGGTGGTGGGAGCCAGTTTCCGGAGACAGTCGTTGGCTTGGACAATAAAGATCAAGAGATGCAATCAAGAGGTGCTATCAAAAACTCTTCAGGACTGCTGGTAGAGGAAAAGGGTGATAACAAGAATAAGAGAGCTGATAGAAAAAATGATCCTGAAGGGATGAAAAATTATTTTGGTGGAAGTAAAATGGTTCATAACGTTATGCCAAATGCCAAAGCTAAAGTTGAAGGCATACAAAAACCAGTGGATGAAGAGAATGGGAGGTGGGAAGACAGAGAGAAATATAAGGAAACATGTGTTATTAAGCAGGGGGACAAGCAGAAAGATAGAGTTAATGAAAGTACCTTTAAGGAAAAGGACAAGTATAAAGAGAAGGAAAAAGCGAGAATGCAAAGATTAGAAAAGAAAATAGGAATAGCAGTCAGAACCAGTTTAAAAATTATGGGAGTAATGGACTTGGCGGCATTACCGGTAAACATAGTGTGGACTTATTGAAGGAACCCGACAGTAATGCTGCTAATGAAGGAAATTTCCGGAAAAGAAAAGACGAAAATACAAATGGTTTTTCCATGGTGAGTTATCTTGTTCCATGTTAACTGAAGGAGAAAAACTTCTATATCCCCCAAAAAAAATGTGAATGCTCTTCTTCTATTATTGCCAAGATAGCTATGTACTAATATTTGTTTGGGCCTGCCAAGTCCCACTTTCTTTTCGCTAAATTTCTTGATACATCAGTATTACTTTCTATGAAGTAGATATGGAGTTTGCATATGTTCAAATTAAGCTTTTCTTCTGACTGACAGATGTTGCTTGCTTACAAAGAGTGAAATTAGGCCAAAGAAAATGCAAAGGCCCACTCCTCCTCATTAGTTGAAGCATGTTGTTCCTAATAGTGCTAGAGTGGATAATAGAGAGAGGTGATGAATGGTTTCACTGAAGCCCATAAAACTTTACCTCAAATGCCAAAACCTCCTGCAGGACCTTTAGTCCGCAACCACATTGCTGAAGCTTCAAATGTACCTCCTCATGATCCCCCTTCTGTGCACACATCACTGAAGGTGCCGAAGATTGAGGACCTAATAGCTGAAACATCAAGTAGGCCTCCCCGTACCTTGGCCGAGGTACTAACAATACCCAAGGTGGAGGACTAGTTTGGACTTGACCACCAGGACTGGCTGTTTACCGAGAAAGTTCATCTAGGTAAGCATAAGGCGCAACCGGTCAAGGATAAGGATGACCAGCTTGTGTGGTCAGAATCTTTACATATAGAATCAGCAGACATTTTTGCTCTACCTTATGTGGTCCCTTTTTGATTGGTGGCCAAACTGGTATCTTTTAACTATGCACATTGATTACCAACAACAATATGGCTCATCTACATGGCTATCACACCAGCCTATTTCTTGCATGTGTCTGTACTGATGAGCATGGGTCGTGATGTTTCTCTAAAAAAATACGGGCGTGGCTTGGAGGTTGTGGAAGTTAACAACCTAATTTAATGCTCTGTCTACCTGCAAGACGATCTTGGGATTGATTCAAGGTGAGCGTGTGTAGTTGAGCTTACGGCGAGAATATAATGTATCCCTTGTTTATTGAGTCTAGCTCTAGAATCACATGCACTACAGTTTTGGGTTGTATCATAGAACACTAAATTTACATAAAAAAATGTAAGATAGGGAGGGGAAGGGGGTTAGTTGCATTCATTATTATAATTGAGATGTAATTATGTATAGATTGTTTGGTGTTTCTGCAGAAGTTTTTATTACCATTGGAATACTGGAATTGGCTGCGAGCTTCATTATTGGAGTTCAATGTCTTGCTTGTGTCAATAAAACATGAAAACTCTTTTTTTGAAAAGATAAATATATTGGTATGTTCTAGTATGTATAAATCATTGAGTTAGTTATCGCTAATTACCATTGGAATACTGGAATTGGCTGTGAGCTTCATTATCGAAAATAGGAGGGATGTTGTAGAATCTTTGCTTTGTTACAGTCTAAAACATGTTGTCGTGGACCAATGAAGCTCATGTTGAGCTGAATCATTGAAGTTCCCCTGCTGCTTAAATTTTGACGTCGACATTCCGGCTTCACTATCGGTTAGGTGGAGGCTTGATGCACTTTTTATTAGCACTAAATAAACCTGCAAGTATACAGAGTAGATCTAGTATAGCTAAAGGTCAGTACCGGGATATCGAACACGGGGAAAATAATCACAAATTGGCTATCTTCTACTAAGCTTCTTTCACTATTTGGAAAACTGAGGAATTTTGGAATTTTGAAAATAAAAACAGTTTGAAAGCAAATAAACAACTAATTGCAAGTAATCAAAGAGATAAAAGATGAGAGATAAGGGAATTCCAGGGATGTGCGTTCACAGTTATGGTTATACAAATTCCTACTACAATACCCTAGCACAGTTTATACTTCGATAGAACGAGTAACATAAGTTTTGCCCATGCGGCACAAGCGTAGATTACTAACACTAGGGTTGTCAATCATAGATCCATAACTCCCAAAAACTCCTAAAACCCTTGAAAAGTCCTCACTCTCAATTAACATTGTCGTTTTATGGGAAGCTAACTGTAGTGTCCACTAAGTGGACCTAACTCGCCAACCTACTCTCATGATTATGTAGCAAGTTATATTAATTCATCACAGAATGTGTCACTAAAACGTGAAGCATTATCTAACAACTTAGGGAAGAAACGAAGTAAAAACAAAACGAATATTAAATAGAAAATGAAATTATATAACCAAAGTTGTTACTAACACATCCCTAGAATCCTATGAGTTTAGTTACACATGATTGAATAAGCTAAAAACATAGATTGTAGGGAAGACAAAATGAACATAAGTGCTAAAGCAAATAAAACCCAAAGGTTAAATCCTTGTATCTCTCTGATAATCTCTTGCTTCCTTCTTCAACCCCTTGCACTAAGTAGAACTCTCTAATTTATGCTCTAGGACTAAATGGCAAAAAGAGGATCCTTAATGAAGAGGTTTGAGAGGATATTTATAGAGGTATTTTCGAGCAGCAACAAATAAGGAAAAAAGTGGCTAAGTTTGGTAAATCTTGGGGAGAAAGTAGGTCAATTCTGTGCGGCGCGTTATCCCAGCGGTCGCTGCAGATTGATCTGTAGCCTCTGCCTCTTGGATAGCGGTCGCTACACTTCATCCCATCGGTCGCTGGAAATCGTCCCGTAGCTTGTGGATCATTTGGAGCGGTCGTTGCGCACACCCCAGCGGTCGCTGGGCGTGTTCTTCGTTTCAGCATATCTTTCTCCGGAGCGGACCGCTACTGGCCCAACGGTCGTTGGGCCCCAGCGGTCGCTGGCTGTTGCAGTGGACCGCTAGGCATCTCGAATACTCCAGATTTCCAACTTCGACTTTTTGCTGTCTTTTTGGGCTCAAATATGCACATTTCTCACAAAACACGTCAAAATGCCAAAATAGATAAAAATATGCAAAATATGGACATGAATTGTGATTTTGACATTAAAAACGAACCAAATAAAGGCCTTAAAATAGTGGAAAATCCGAGCGTATCAAGGCGGCGCCTCTCCTTGGTGAGTTCGGTCACCTCTCTTCCTCTTCAGGTGGTAATCTCTTTCTCTGATTTGTGTTTTCCCTTGGTTTCTAATTGATTTCTCTTTATGGGCAACAATTTTAGGGTCTCCAAGGTGCCGACACTGTCGGTTTTTGCGGTGTCGCTGCTGCCACCGGGGTGCCAGCGCGGCTGTCCTCACGGTCAAGCGGTCGATGGTCAGCCCCTCGGCCTTACAGTTAAGTCTCCTTCCTTCTTATCACTTAGTTCAATTGGTTGTGTTGTTGGGCAGTAGCTATGTGGAGTTGGGGTCTTTGTGCTAAGCTTTGATATTGTGCATATTTAGCTTACTGGAATGAGTCCTTAAAACCATAAGTATCTATGTCTTCACTCCCTCCTTTCGACCTAAGTAGATGAGCTTACAATCTCTTGTCTATTTGTCACCACTTCTATTTGTGGAATGAGTGAAATCTCGGCTAATTCCCTCAGTTTGTTGCCACTCCTTTCTCCTTCTTTTGTGTGCTTAGTATCTTAATATTGTATTGTGTGAGATTATTTTAACCCTGTTGTACTTTCTTTGCAGGTGCTTTTGGAACATAAGGCGACATCTTGCGTCTATAATGAGAAGGGAAACTACCAGCATGAGGTTGCATATGGGTTCAGATTCGTAGAGGGCGAGGGTCTATAACAATCTTTGATCTTAGCATTTATCCTTGGAGCTTGGGGAAAAGGAAGAATTTGGCATGTTATGGGGTTAAGGGGACAAGAGGAACAGGGAAAGGATCTCCATGCATATTCAAATTTGTCCATTTACTCATTTTATCTCCCTGTCAAAGAATTAAATAAAAAAGTAGGGGTAGACTTCTCTTTGTTTTAATAAAAAAACATCCATTGTTTGTGATTGGTTTAGATAGACCCCCGACTCGTGAATGAAACTCAAAAATATATTGTTCCAAAACAAAGCTCAAGCCCAAAAGTGACTTGCATCCAACAACAGAACAGAAAATAAAAATTGGAAGCCCTACAAGTTGGGTACAACCATGATATCTAAAGCTAACCAAAAACTATAATCAACAAACAAAACTACTAAGTAAAACAAATCAATAGCAAAACCAATCAAAATAATAGTGTCAGTCATCATCTATGTGTCAGAAGCAAAAGTTAGTCTTAATCCATCCTAACAAATGCCTTTAGATAGCGAGGGGCTAAAACCGAATTATAAGAGTACAAGATAGAGGTTTGGGCCTCTCTTCCTGCAAGGTAGTCTGCACTCGGCAGCACGGTTTCTCTCTGTAGATGTTAAAAATCAATTCTGCCATTGAGAAATCATACTATGATAGCCATAGAATTTTTGAAGTCCGCGGCACCAAACTGCCCAGATGATAGTGTAGAAACAAGAGCTGCTAAGTCCAGCTCGATCCAAATATGTGATGAGTACTCCACTAGAGAGAAACCTTGAATGAGAACCATAAGCTCCGCCTCGAAGCTCGACGCCACTACAATAGAAGTATTGAAGTCCCTCAGAAGACCTCCGTCAGAACCACGAACGATGCCTCCACCACCTGCCTCTAGTGACGATGTAAAAAAGGCTTCGTCTGTGTTCAACATCACCCAAGGGGCATCAAAGGATGCTAGAGTACCATGAGCGAACGCAAATCACAATGTTTGGAATGTGAAGTAGGCATAAAATCAACACACGACGAGCATCCCCTCTAGTGAATCGGGGTGAGCTTACCTACCAGCATATAGGTGCGTTAATGATGTCCAGCCTGCCAAATAACATGTAAAATGATTGAGAGGGAGACTAATGTGCTTGTGGTCATTCCTCTCCATCCAGAGAAACCAACTGATCAAACAGGGAACTAAAAAACTAATGTGCATGGAGGGAGCCCTAGGGAAGGACCTCTTCCAGCCCGTGACCTAGTAGTCTAAGTGCAATATTAGTGCTCTTGTGAATCGGTGTGTGCTTAGATAGAAACCGGACAACGAAATGCTCTCATATCGAAATCGTCGACTGACTCGAAATAAAGACATGATGCAAAGACTCAACGGATTATGACTGACAACACTAACACCTAGATGCCAAAGAAATACCCCACCCACGACTGCAGCTTACTATCAAGGGATAACTTGTTATAAAACAACCTCCATAAAAACACAGAAATGTTCGGTGTCACTCCTCCATTCCAAATAAACCTAAAAATTTGATGCTTCGGCAATCTCATCCTGATGCTCTCCCAAGCTGAGGTCACCGAGAACCCGCCATGGCTTGTTAGACTCCATCACATCACATCACATCACATCCTTCATTACCACCTCGATCGGCGTAGCTCTAATCAAGCTAATCACATAGGCAGGAATACCAAACCTGAAACTCATATAGTGCAGTATATCCTCATCCCATGGGGTAAACTTCCCTTAGTTGTACAACACATGCATCAAAACAGTCCACTTATGCAAAGTGGAGTTTCATAAGTGAAAAGTTTCTGTTATGCTCACTTGTACATACACCCATATATATATACACGTTTGTACCTACATATACATATCATTCTACTTGAAAGCTCTTGATATTTTCTCCTCTCAAAATCGTACAATTTCACAACTTACAATCTTATGCACTTTATTTCTACAAAGCAAAAATACTAGATTAGTCTGTCATTTGTGTTCACGTTCAATGTGGCACTTACAATAGAAAGCTAACGAGTCATATGTTGAGAATTATTTCTACACAATGGATTACACTTCAAAATATGGGTAGGAAAATTGGGCGTTACATTTAAGGAGATGTTTGCCGCTTTAATGGCCAAGGTAGATGGAGAGAATAGACACTCGACGTGCAAGGCGATTTCTTGAATTTAAATTCTCATGTTTGCTTGATTTTTAATATAACAAGAAAAAGCAATTAGTAGAATCTTTAGAGCTGGGAATTCATTTGGTTTTGTTAGCAATCGAATTGAATTGTCGATTTATCAACTAGGAAAAACTATCCAAACAAGAATTGTAACCGAGATAAAAAAAAGTTTGTCAAAATAAGAACCGGAACCGAAACAAAAAAAAAATCGGTTGGTCCACTAACCGATCGGTTATAACCAACCAGTTACTCGGTTACTAAAGTATTCCCTCTGTCCTATTAGAAATAAAACGTTTTCTTTTTTGGTTTGTCTCATTAAAAATGAAACGTTTCTAAAAATGGAAACAATACTCTCTCTACTTTTTCTTCTCTCTTACTTTATTTTCTCTTCATTAACTCACAAAACAACACTACATAAAATCACGTGCCAAAAAACAAATATTGTATATTTAATGGGATGGAGCGAGTAGTAATTAACCGAACTAACTAAACTTATAATTTTAACTTCGAAAATTAAAGGCCTATTGGGCGCATCTATAGCTTTTCTAGCTCATTAGAGCATCTCCAACAAGGAAAGGTAAATGAAAGAGGTATATCATCTATTTACCTTCTAAAAAGTGAAATATATCCTTTTAAAAAGTTATACATTCCAAAGGAAAAAGGTATATAGAAAGGTATATCATTTTTAAAAAAATAAAATAATATAACAAAATGTATTGAAAAAAATAAAGTGTAATACCTTCTCAAATACCTTCCCTCTTGGAGAATGATTTTTCATGAAAAGAAAGCAAATATAGTGGTCATAAGATTTTACCTCTCTATTGATAGAGAGGTAAAGAAACCTCTTCAAAATGGAAAAAGGTATAATACATTCTCAAATACCTCTCCCCGTGTATTAGCTACATTTCTACTACTACTCTTTTATACCTTAAAAAAATTAATCTTTTTTTTGCAATCGAAGTGGGATTAATTTTCTTTCCTTCTATGATTATGACCTGAAACTTCAAAGCAATACAGGTGGTTGGCACACAACAATTAATATACATTCCATAAATAAAAATAAAAGACAAAGCTAATATCCATTCCATTCCATTCCATTCCATTCCATATTGTTTGCAACACCATTATTATTGATTAATTTTCTTTCCTTCTATGACCTTGAAACTTCAAAGCAATACATGTGGTTGGCACACAACAATTAATATCTCTTCCATATTGTTTGTAACTCTATTAAAATTTAAGAGTCTTCCATATATTAATTATTACATAAAATGGTTCTAATGACGTTGAAAATCAAAACAAAAATAATTAGGATATAATTTTAAAATATTTCTAACATCACCAAATTATTTCTCACAGACTTTAACCTTAAAATGGTCTTAGATGTACAACGTTTTTGCAAGTTTGGGTACATAACATTGCAAGTATTAAATACGTATGGCGGTATGGTATATAAAACTATACTTTGCAAGTTTGGGTACATAAAATACTTTTAGTAGATCCACAAAATATTTGTTGTATCCGAAAAAAAAGATAAAAATATGTGGTGGATTTACAATGAAATTATGGAATTATTCTAGTATATTGTTTGCAGTAAAATTATGATAATTTACTAAATGAAAATTTTATTTAAATAAACTACTTTATTGTTGAAAATTGAGTAGAAACAATTTATTTTTCCAATAGTATAGCACATATTCACAATTAGACATTTTTGCAAGTAAATTAAATTGATGTCACACACATAATTCTAGACAAATTCTTCAAAAATATTTCCACTTTTACTTTTCCTAATTATCAAAAAGTAACTTTTTCACTTTCTCAATTTTGATAAATTGTGTAAAGATAGCACGTTTTAGGGATGTCCCAATTCTCTTAAAAATTGTTCGAAATATATAGATAAAATTTTTTAACCAAATACTAGCGATATTCTAACTATTACAATTAAAGGAAAAACAACGGTAATTGGAATGAAAATTACAACGGAAATAATAAAAAAATCAAAATATAAGTCGAGTCGAGAGAAGACTTCTTTCCACGAGACAAATTATGTTGTTCTAGGCACCGACAAAGTTGATGGAGCTCCGAGACTCAAGCAATATAGTAATCCTAAAATACACAACAAAATGTAAAGAGTTTGAGAGATGAGGGAGAATGCTTTTATTAGTGTGTAATCCATATACAACTTGATACTTTTTATAGGCCTAAAATAAGAATATAGAAAGACATGAAATTAAAACACTATAAACAATAAAATTAAGGTGATGAATATTATAAGAAGTGAATAGCCAAAGGGCTCCCCATGATCACAATCCATTACTCACGCCATTTGATGGAGTGTGATGACAATAGGAGTAAAACTAAAATTGAGGAATATGGATTGTTAATGAGCTTACTATTTAGGGTATTAGTTACTGGTATTTTAGTTTTAAACGTTTATGTAAATGAGTTATAACTACTTGACCTTTCAAATAATAAAAATAATTTTAATTGATATATAAATTTTTAATTAAAATGACATTATTTTAATTTTTTTTAAACTCCCCTTTTATATATGGAGTTATAATTATTTGACCTTTCAAATAATAAAAATAATTTCAATTGATAGATAATTTTTAATTGAAATGACATTATTTTAAATTTTTCCAAAACTACCATTTTATATATGTATATAGGATTGTGATCAAGATAGAACCATTCTTAAACGTAGAACCATTCTTAAACGTAGAACAAATGCCAAACGGAGGTCGTTAGATCTTTTAATCCAATGGTGTTGATTTGTACAGCAACTTCCCATTACAACCAAAACTATTATTAATGAGTGAATGCAGAGAAGTGAAAAAATAAAGCATGCATGGACTCTTCTTCGTTTCATTCATTCTTCCATCAACATGTGAGTTTTTTCACATGTTGAGTCCGGAATGTCGTGAAAACATAGTCTAATATGTATGATTTTTAATCTTGACCGTCATTTTTTCCTCATCCAATGAATAAAATATGTAGAGTTCTAGGTTCTACACTTAAGAATGGTTCTATCTTTAACGCAACCCTATAGATATATTTTAAATATTCAACAATAATAATTATTTCATAAAATTATTTGAAAAATAAGAACATTTTTTTGTAAATTACTAAAATATACCAAAAGACTGAAAATCCCGAACTTTGTAGCATATGAAATGTAAAATTAATTTAAGATATTGTTTATCAAAAGCTATAATTTAAGATTGCACTGGTGAGACACTTCCTATTAGAGCTTCATATCATTGCAATATAGTGACCCTATACGCTGAAAAACTCAAACCCTAAAACCTAAATCTTAAACCCTTAACTTTAAAATACATCCAATCCAAGCCCCTTGGCCTAGCGGTAAAGGGTGCTGGATACCGCGTCCATCCTGGAGGTCTCGAGTTCGAACCCTGGGTGGCGTAATTTGTCTTTCCTCCTTGTTATAGGAGTTGATTTGTAATTTCCTCCTTCATATATATGATATAAATATATGAAGTTAATTTTTTTTAAAAAAAAACTTTAAAATACATCCAAGCCCCTTGGCCTAGCGGTAAAGGGTGCTGGATACCGCGTCCATCCTGGAACTCTCGAGTTCGAACCCTAGGTGGCGTAATTTGTCTTTCCTCCTTGTTATAGGAGTTGATTTGTAATTTCCTCCTTCATATATATGATATAAATATATGAAGTAAATTTAAAAAAAAAAAAACTTTAAAATATATTCATAAAAAAAAACTTTAAAATATATTCATCATGACTAACAAATGAGTCAAATATCAATAAAATTCTCCCTTCGTCCCAGTTCAATTTTACTTTGTTGATCACTTATTCTATTGTGGGGGTTTGAGATCTGTATTCGATATCTTACGCTGGGTCGGCCTACGTGATAATCCTTACTGATAGTAGAGGTTTTTTTACCTGAAGCTTGGCTGTAAATATGTAACTGAAGAATTTTGTTAAATAAATTGACCATCATCAATTTTAATGTTTAAGATTTGATATGCCAATATCATCTATGTTATTTTGCTTTAAAACCTTTTTGTTTTTTTCAATTTTTATTAAAGAATTCTAATGTTAAAAAGTAAGCACCATGTAGATTATATTTTTCTAATGTCCATTTATTAAAGAAATACACTTTTAATTTAATCGATGCAATTATGGATACAAGTTATAAAACTGCATTGTTTTGACTTGCGTTTTTTTTTGTTCTTTTCTTTTTTTCATATCTTGATTATAGTGTATATTTATTAAAAACAAATATCAGACATTGTGAGTGTTGAGAATTCAAGAGAAAAGATTTATAGGGATGAGTATTGTTCATTTAAACGCATAATATATAATTGCGAGAATTAATGTGGCAACCACAAATTTCTAATTATTAGTCTTGCTGCTGTTTTTTTAATTGACTTTTGGGATGATTTGCACATAAAAGAGCCATAGTTATTATTTATAAAATATTAACGACAATTCAAATACTCCTGATTAAATGATATGGCTAGATATCAATATTCCAATCGTTTTTTTAAAAATGGTCGACTAATCTAACTTAGCTAACTTATATAATAATGCCATTAAAGCCAATCAATTAATAATTGATTAAGAAAATGAAACTAATAAAATTATCCTAATGATGATTTGGAAACGCCATAATGTATATATATTAACTGTATCCGCCAGAATTTATTACCATGTATGTTTATGAAAATAAAAGAATTGTTCAACGGAAGGAAACATATATATTATAGTGTTTATTCTTAAATGTCTAGATTATAGTATCTAAATTATATATTTAAGCTAAAATGGTAATTCCATAAATACCCCCAAAACTCCCTGTAGATCTTTTGAATTCGAATCGAATACTAATCCATGTGTTAAATTAATACTCCTTATTAGCTTCAGCCACCAACTATGCCATTAGGATTTGTTTTTTTTTTTCCAATTATTGTCATTTAAAGTAATTCTATTTTTTATTCACATTTTAATTTCATTGTTATCATAGAAACATAAAATTTTCTAGATTTTTATGAATAACAAAAATATTGTAAACATAACATTAGAAAATTGTTTTAAGCAATTTTGAGTAATATATACAAATATATACTTCATCCGTCCAACAAGAGTATGCACTATTTCATTTTTAGTCAAGAGTATGCACTTTCTAATTTGAAAACTATTTTCTCTTTATTGAGGTGGAAACATTGTCCACTAACAATACTTTAATTACATTTTATTTCTATCTCTCTTTTACTTTATCAAATATGTATTCTACACAATTTGGTTTGACACCAATTTTAATGTATAATTGGTAATGTAATATATAGGGTGGTATTAGTGGAGACGGCTTCACATCATTAGTAATGTAGTGTAATGGTATAAGTTGTAAATAAAATGATGTGTATGACTAATGTGTCGTTTAACTAATCAAAGATTAGAAAGTTCTTACTTTTTAGAAACAGATTAATAAGGAAATAGTTTATATTTTTCAGAGAAGAAGGGAGTAAAATATAAGAAAAGATACTACCATTATAAAAGATTATTACTAAACATGTTAGCAATTATGCCCTCCTTGGCATTTTTCACTTCAGGCTCATATGTGAGTTGTCAAACCATTGGCCCATATAGATGCTAATTCTACTATATATTAATTATTAATTGCATAGTTTTAAATGTGATTTTAATCAGTTTATTCGGTATAATTGGTCAGTTATCGGTTATAATTGATAACCATCAAAACGAAATTAAGGAATCGGAACCGGAACCGGAACCGAAACCAAACTGGAATAAAAAATGTTAGATCTTGGTTAACCGATAACCAATCTTATTCAGTTCGGTTATCGGTTTAACGAATAACCGATAGTCGTATACTCAACTCTAAGAATCTTGAAAACAATTAAATTAGTCCTATAACTTTTTAGGATTCTGATTCTCTAAATTTTCTTAGTTTTTCCATTTTTAGATGCTTATATATTTTAAGTATTTAATGGAGTATAATTATAATTATGTTAAACAACTATAATATTAATATTGTTATAAATTTAAAATCTAGTTAAGAAATTTTTTATGTAATCATAAAATCGTAAATCACACTTAATTATAATAACAATAAAAAGTAATTATAACTATAATTGGAAAAATTAAAATATCTAATTGATTTTACCTTATTTTTCTCATATTTAAATTTCTTTTTATATTTTCTACGTTATTCTATTTTATATTTTATTTTATCTCTATTTAACTCACTAAATATAATTTTAATCTCTGAGCCCAAATGAAATGTCTCAACTTCTTTATTTATTATTATCACTACTACTTATGATATTAATTTTAACTTGTTAAGATAATTATGATAAAATTAAATAAGTTGTACTATAAAATACTATACTAATTATTATCATAATTTTGTAAATTAAGAACTCATTTAGAAAGTCTTAATGTAAATTTAAATCTATGAATTATATTCAATGAATACAACAACAACACTAAAATTATAGTGGTAATCATATTTGATATTACACTATTTATTATTATCATTATATTAATTAATAAATTATGAAGAAAATTTTAATATAATTATTCAAATTACGAATAGTAATAATATAGTGACTATTATTAAGCCCTCGATCAATAACTTATTATGCAAATCTTATTGTAATTCTGAACTTATTGATTATAAATTAATAATAATTATTATATTTTTTCAATAAAAATGTAACTAAAAAATCTGACTTTAATAATTACGTTTATTAGATAATTCATTTATTATGTGAATTAGCTATTTGAATAATTAATTAACACAGATCAGAATCTTAAAAATTTTCCTTTATATTTCTAATAATTCATAAATCATATTCCTGGGAATCTTTGCAAGGCATGCCATTGATCGCATGACGTTAAATAAAATTGTGACATTTTAGATAAATAGTTATTATGCGAATAAATAACGAATATAAATAGTTTATCAATTATGAACAAAATTAATTATTTATTTGACCTGATTCAATCCAAAAAAGACGGGTCTACCCTTATAAGAATCTAAGTGGGCCATATGTGCAAATCATAACGGCCATTCTCTCCTCTCTCTTCCATTTTCCGCTTTCTTTCTCCTGATGGTTGATTCAGCATCGTCAACATTTCTCAGGTTTAATCCGAAAAGCCGCCCAGAAACTTGATTTCATTCGCACGTTGTTTAAAATTTCGACATCAGCAAAACAACAAAGCTCGAAGGGTTGGTTTTTGAATCATTTACTTGCTGGCGTTTTCCCCCTCTTTTTTATTTGATTATGCTATTTTTGTTTAGTTTAGATGAGTTTATTCGACTTGGAACAAGTGTTTATGGTGGTTAGAATCCAGAATTCCATGAAATAAGGCTTTGTAAGCTCAGTTCTATGGTTTAAGGCATGTTTATGGTCCAGCTTAGCATCTTAGTTTATTTTAACACTTGTAGTTCTGGCAATTTTCGATTACATTTTTGGATTTTAGATTTTTTTAGGTGTTCTGGATTTATTTTGATCATGAATTTACGGTTTAGTCTGTGCAGGAGTTGATTGCAATTTGGAGTTGTGGAAGCTGTGTCGTTGCGTTTGTTTGAGTGTCCTCTCCATCTCTAGGAAATGGTGGGAGTATCAGATAATGTTCGCGGATTTCTTTTGGCAATCTCTTCGAGCATTTTTATTGGTTCGAGCTTCATCATAAAGAAAAAAGGCCTAAAGAAGGCTGGGGCATCTGGAACTAGAGCAAGTTTGTTTTGAATCCTTTCATTCTGTTGTATATTTCGTATTCTTTTATAGTTGGGTGAGATGAAGGGGATGTACGCATATTTAGAGAGCTTATAAGATGCAATGTTACAAAATCTTACCATTTGTTCCAATGTTTATATAAGTGGCCTACATGATAAGAGATGAAAGTACAAGTCTACATGATAAAAATAATCAATCATGATAAGAGTTAACTTTGTAAACTGCTTGTTTCTTTCACAACGTATGAACTGTTTAAGAACTTATTTGGTCAATCATTTCTAAAGAGGTTAAGCTTCTAAACAACATACTTATAAGTTGCTTTAACAAACTTATAAGCTCTTGGTGTTCCGATCAAGCTGTTATGTTTGGATGATTTGGTAGAATTGGAAGGGTGTGGCCATGTGATAGAGACTATAGGGACATTGTATGGCAATGTAGTTATAGGATTGGTGTTAAAAACATTTCATGTGTGGAATATCTTGCTATTTGTTGATTATATGTAGTGTGTTTGCAGGTGATGGAGGCTATTCGTATTTGGGGGAACCTATGTGGTGGGCGGGGATGATTGCAAGTAAATAATACTATTACCTACTGAACTTGTGGCTCTTTTGTTCTCGACACTTTGTGATGGATGAGACGTATACTGTATTCCATAACAACGTTTAAATGGTTTCTTGATATAAATAGTTGCATGGTACTGTGTTTATTGCTGCGAATAATTGAAGAATATACTTTTCCAAATGTATTTTATTTGGGCACTAGGTCAAATTCTATGAATATATTGGCAAATGTTTTTGGGTTTAGTGTCACAGCTTGCAGACATTACTTAGGCAACATTATGGATGAGATAGATAAGATTGACAGGATAGAGTACGATTAAATTATTTGGATTATTTAGTTTTGTGTTTTAATTGATGGTTGTGATACAGGATAAACGAGTTATGGTTATTATGTAAAAAATCAGGGTCCTTTTTGTATAATCCTACAAAATGCAAAAAGGTGAGTACAGACAAAACCAATAACAATTTGAGTATATCTTTGGAATTTTACATTATGGATTGGAGGATGATTAAAAATAATCACCTAATTGGACGATTAGAGTGTGTGCTGAGCTATCAATCATGCCTTGTCACTCAAACCAAACGCTTCCTTTGTGTATAAATCAGATAGCATGTATGTAGTGATCAGCAGAATAAGGTTTTCCCATTTTCACACCTCAGGAACCTCATTTCTTGTAAAACTTGATTTATTTGTACACTCATTGATGTCCTGTCATGGCTTATCATTTGAATTAATTACCAATGGATGTGATTATGTATGCAGTGGTCTTAGGGGAGGCTTTAAACTTCAGTGCCTATGCATATGCTCCAGCTATCCTCGTAACCCCATTGGGAGCTTTAAGTATCATTTTTAGGTATTTATTTCTGTGCTTGAACAGGCCAGTCTTACCGAAGCCCCATTTTGAGTATAAAATTTCTCTTGCAGTGCGGTGTTGGCTCATTTTATATTGAAAGAAAAACTCCATGTGTTTGGCATTGTTGGTTGTATTCTATGCTTGGTGGGTTCTATTACAATTGTTTTGCACGCACCCTTTGAGAAGGACATCGTATCAGTCAAGCAAGTATGGCATCTTGCCATAGAGCCAGGTAAATATGTCTAATTCACCTGCTCGAAGTAAATACTACATGGGTGTGTTTGGCATATGTGGATTACATATATTATCAGTCCAATTCATGATTATCTAGAAATATTGTTCCTTTTTATGACTTGAGGATTGGTTTGTTCAAATGCATAATTTCTCTTAAAGATTATGTGTAGTTCTTTTCTGTATGTATGTGAGGTATTTAGTTGCATTAATTGTTACAAAAATTCTATTCTTATTTAATTCTGACCTCGTATGTATTTGGGAATGACAGGTTTTATCGTCTACACTATCATAGTTTTGGTTCTAGTTGGCACTTTAAAATTTGTCTTTGCGCCAAACTATGGACAAACGCATATGGTCGTGTACATTGGAATATGTTCGCTCATGGGTTCTTTAACGGTCAGTTCCCCCTGATATTTTTTTTGAAATTGCAAAATAAATTTAAAGACAGCGCCCATAGTGGACTCAGCCGTTGGATCTTTGGACTCGTGTACTAACCACTCTACCACTAGACCAACACACATGCAGTCGGTTACAGTTCTTTTGAAGCTAATTCTTTTATGTAGGTTATGGCAGTAAAAGCGGCTGCAATTGCTTTGAAGCTTACGTTTTCAGGGTCAAACCAGTTTGTATACTTCCAGACATGGTTTTTCACTATTCTCGTAGTCGTTTTCTGTGTCATTCAGCTGATATATCTCAACAAGGTATTTTTATAATGATTTATTTTTCTAGTAATATGTTACACTGAAACTATTACCTGAATATTGACCCCACACTGATGTTTTAGCTCGAACTTAAAATATTCGTCACTTCGTTTGTTTAATAGATTGAGTAACATTTTGTAGGATTACTTAAGATAGTATTTGTTGATTTTGCAACATTTAAAAAGTAGTGTAAGGTTGTTTGTAGTCATATAGTATCATTGATATATGTAACATTTCTGAATGTTGCAGGGCTCTCTAACATCCATCCACCTTTGCAGGCACTCGACATCTTTAACACAGCCGTTGTTTCCCCTGTATACTACGTCATGTTCACCATCCTCACCATCGTAGCAAGCATGATAATGTTTAAGGTGATTCCTACTCCTATTTCGTGATAAATGAATAGAAATTTAAAAAGGCAGTGTCACGGTGGACTTGAATATGCAAGTCTTTGCTGTGACATTATCGATAAATTCCAACATATCAATGCCAACTTAGATGAATCTTTCAACTTTCAGGAGTGGGATTCTCAAAATGCAACACAGATTATTACAGAGCTATGTGGTTTCGTGACCATTGTAAGTGGGACATTTCTCCTCCACAAAACCTTGGATATGGAAAGTTCCTCGACCATGTCATCCCCGCCATACCATACGAGCCCCCGGCTGCCAGAGCCCTGAGAGTAGCAGTATACAATGTGCATGCATCAGAAGTCGCTATAAGAAGCTAATACTCTCTCTCTCTCTCTCTCCAAATTTCGCAGATTGAGAGTGTTATGATCATATGTTTAGTATAGATATGTTGATGAGAATTAACTAATTGACAGTATTCTATCATAACCAACCTTTTTAAAGTGCAAGACATTTTTGTCCTATTACAAAATGACGTCGTTTGTGTATAGTGTGAAGCACATTTTAAGACCCCTAAATCATAATTTTGACCTTCTACCTGCCACCAGCAAATAGAAACCATAACAAAGAAATGCAGAAGCTTAAATCGCCAATTAATATGAGAAACGACCAAGTTTTGGTTATTTGGCTTAATTTGAAGTCTACTTGTATACTCTCCCTTCATAACATTCAATTTTTTTTAAACGTATAGCTCTTTTTATTGGATGAAAAATGATCAATTTTGGTCAAACATATAAAATGAAAAAAGTGACTATTTTAGTACGAGAGTATTATTGATTGTTAGATGATTGATTCTTTAGATGATTTGTAGACGTAAGTCTATTTTTAATACTTACCAGTATTCTAAAACTCAAAATAGAGTAGGTAATTAGTTCTAATCATATTTTAAATTCATCCCATTTCGAATTTCTAAGCAACAAATACATATTTTTGAGTTTGCACTAATTCAAACATTAATTCACTTTCTCAAATTTTATGAGTAAAAGTAAGTAGATAGAGTATATTTTTTTAAGTTGGGTTTAGGATAAACAGTTGAAGTAAAATCATGTGACATTTAAAATAAAAGGTTATTTGTCTTTGAGCTTTTTTCTTATTTTTCCCCTAAATTTTAAAATTTGAATATAAATGCATAAACTTTAGATTTTTTTAAAAAAAAATTTCCCCCTAGAGCTAAAATCAAAACACATGTGGCAATCAAAATTATAGCAATATGTTTATATTAATTAGAAAAATAATAAATTTAGAAATCCAGTTAATAAATTTGAAGGCTCTTCTGCCGGCGACGGGACGTACGCTGGAGATGTTTTATCAGAAAATTCGAAGCAGTGGTGGAGGCGGTAATGCTGGGGTGCTTGACGGGGGACAAGAAGGCAAGCTCGCAGTCACGGTGCTTCGCTTTCTACACTACACTGTCCACACCAAATTCTCTCTCATTTTCGCCCTCAAAATGTAATCTCCTAAAATCTCTAAATTTGGAGTACATCTCCACTCCCCACCAGTAGAACCTTCCCGTAGAGCTCGACAAGACCGAGCATGGATAGTTTGGTTATACTACAAGAGATGACTTATTTGGATTTCAAATTTATTAGTTTTGTGATTAATATAAATATGTTGGTGTAATTTTAGTGCCACTTAAGCTTTAATTTGCCAGGGAAAAATAAAAAATATCTAAACTTCATGCATTTATATTCAAATTTTAAAGTTTAGGGGAAAAACAAGAAAAAAGCTCAAAGTTTATGTATTTACATGCAAATAACCCAAAATAAAATAAGTATACGTTTAGTATAAATAATTGGAGAGGCTCTAAAACACAAATTAATCAAATTAAACTACGCATTGTTCTCTTGGGATTGAGAATTTTTCAGCAATACCTTTTAAATGGAGTCTGTCGCATCTAATTTGTCAAATGTAAATTTTAAAAAGTGTGTAGGAATGGAGGAGGTTTAGGTAATCACTAATTAGTATTCCAAAGTCAATTTTAATTTTGAGTTTTTGAGTAAAATATGTCTATCCACAGGTTTACATCAAAAGTAATTTTTTAAATATTTTGTGAGTAAAAATGATTTTAAATATTTTGTGAGTAAAAATGATAGAAAATATTCTTTTAAGTTTGAATTTAATGTAAATGGTTGAAGTAAATTTACTTTTTTTTAATGTAATATTACATTAAATTGAATTTGAATTTAGTTAAAGATGCTCTTAGTACTACAAAATACTCTCTCCATTCACGAAAAATAGGACACATTGGCCATTTTTGGTTGTCCACGAAAAATAAGGCACATTCAAAAAAGAAAGTTTTCAACAATTTCTCTCTTACTTTTTTCATTTCTCTCTTGCTTTACCAATTCTACATTAAAACCCGCGTCATTCACAAAGTGTCCTATTTTTCATGGATGGAGGGAGTATGACTTTTCGTGTACATTCCTATGGTTGATAATAATAATCTTTTCAAGCATAGTAGTAATATTCCATCTTCGACTTTAATTCTATCGACACATCCATAAATATTACACTTTATTTGTTTCGGGTACGATTGACATTTTAATTTAGCAAGAAAAATGTGGATGAACACTGTTACAGAACATAGTTTAATTAGTCTTCTTGTCACCCTACAAGTTACAAATGATTAATTTCATAGTACAAAGATTTAAGAAAAATAATTTTTTTAAGTTAAATAGATAGAAATAAAGTAGTTGTATGAGATAAGATAAAATAAACAGGAGAAAAAAAGAGAATAAAGTAAAAGAAAATAAAGTGTTTTTTTTAAGTAAAAAAAGGAAATCAATCACTTAATTGAAACAATCCAAAATAAAAAGTTGATCATTTAAAATGGGATAGATGGAGTATTTATTATGTTAATTGAAAAGAATAAAACAACAAGATAAAAATAATAAAATAAAATCGAATATTAATGTGAGAGAGGAGATTGAATGAGAAAGGAAACAACTCCTCCAAAATATAAGAGCATCTCTAAAGGAAAGGGTAAATGGAGAGGTAAAGAGAAATAACTACCATATTTACCTCCTTTTTATAAAATTTCGTGCTCCAATGGAAAGGGTATTTGAGGAGATATTATAACTTACTTCATTTTGAGAATGTATCTTTACCTCTTCTTGATAGAAAAAGTAAAAAGTTAGTCATAGTTATTTTTGTTCACCTTTTTTAATTTACCTTTTTCTTTGGAGTCCATTACTTTTTAAGAAGGGTATGGTTGGAGAGCGTTGAAAATGGAATCTCATATATCTGTATGAAATGCATAGAGCTTGTATATTTCGACATAATATGGCTTCTCCGGCGACCCACCGAGACCATCTATTTCCACGCCCTCGGAGTCTCATTTCTTGGAAACAATCGTCCCAAAACTCAAACACTCCCTCTCCAACACTTCCTCCGATTCCGAAGACTCGCTCCCCTTCACGATCGCTACATCCTTTCCAAGGATGCGCATCAATTCCACCAGTTCGCTCCTCATATGCCGCCGCCGGTTTACTCCTCCGCCCACGTCAATTTATTCAGGTCAACTCAATTACTTTTATTAGTATAATCGTACTATTTCACTATTTTCTGTTTTTTTATGTTGAAGATGAAAATATCTAAAATATAAAGCAATGAGAGAAGAGAATGATTTTTATTGAACAAACGTGAATTCCAAAAATTACAAAGCTTGAGGAAGAAAGAGCTATTTATACTAGGCTAAAACACGAGCTAAGAGGCAAAGGAACAAACTGCATGTAACTAACTCTGGACGCGTTCACACCTCAGCTGACGTGGAGCTGACTCATATACAGTTGTCATCAAAGCTTACGTGGATATTCACCCATGCACACCAGCCTTCGTTTATGCACAAACACACTTCATTTCTTCATCCATGCACATGCTACTTCACCTCTTTCAACATTTTGTATTTAAAAATTAGGATGATTACACACTTCTTATACTAGAATATTTAATGCTCCATCCGCCTATAAAAATGTTAGGGTTAGTATACTGAAAAGCATGTTTCGAGCGAGAGTTCGCACGAATAGAACGTTGCATGTATACGTAAAAACTCTACAATCCACTTTTGACCCGATTCAGTATTATTCGAGCATTTCGCACGAATAGAATGAGTATATTATTACATTGTGTTTGCTTGTGCGTTTATGAGATGTTTTATAAACATTTAAATGCATAAGAAGTAAACAAAGCCTAAGTCTTTTACTTAGTAGACTGGTTGTGGGCGTCGTCCACTTTAAGGTAACTACAGTCGGTTCTATGAAATGCTTTGCAAAAGAAAAAGAAGAATTTCACAACCTAGATAGGCTTTGGCTACCTATCGTGAAAGGTTGCAATGTCAGTCCGATTATTTCTAAGCCTTATTGAAATAAGATGACGTTAGTGTGGTATAGCACTGAATGGATCTAACAGCAAGACGTGTCTTTATGCTATCTACTGAAAGACGGTGTCTTCATAAATATTTAGTTCTTAATCAATGTACGTTAGCATTGAGCATACGATATTGAGTATCTACTACTTTGACTTACCAAAGGTGCGGGTTTTTCGTCACCCAACGATCCAGGTATATTAGGTAGTGGTGATCATTATCTAGCGGTGCTAGGATTGCTATTATGTTGAATCGCGCACGAGGTGAGTCTCGTTTGATAATGTCCTCAAGAGGAGCTTGAACAAGGTTTTATTATTCGGAAACTGGCCAGTTGGAGTTTTATTACTCTATGAATAATAAATAAGTGTTTCTTGCTAAGTCTACTCTTGGAATTAATAAGATGTTAATTAATTAAGTCCATAGCAGACTTTAATTAATTAATGGACATTTTTATCTTAAGCGCGGGAAATAAATAATAAACAAAATGGAAACCCGGAATACTTATAATTTCAGATTTGGATGGGGAGTTCAATATTACGTCTGTAGTGGCTGCTCGTGATATTCCAATATAAGCTTGTATTAAATTGTGGGTTCAATTTAATTAGTAAAAAGCTAATTGGGGGAGCCCATATCCAAAACCTTCCATAGATCCCTGACTGGGCCCAATATGAACTATTATAAATAGGAGAATAAAAGAGACAGAAATAACTATTTTTTTGAGTGAAATTTTCGTCCACTCTAAATTGAGAGAGGGGGACGATTTTTCTTAAGGAATTTCTCCTCCGTGAGATTTTCAGCTCCTCCTCCGTGAGAAAGTTCTGTCTTCTTTATTCGAGTCCAAGTGTTTCGATAAGATCAGCCCACCCTAATGTCGGAATACAGTTCGGGACACCAGTCAGAAGATCTGTGGTCTAGTATTGAAGATCATCGTGGAGAAGGCGCGAGCAATCGACGATTCTTTGGAGAATCAACGAGGTAAATTGGCTAACTCCGTAGCAAGCATGTTTTAGAGATTTTTGTGCTAAAGCATGTATGTAATTCAAGTTATGAGCATGATACATGTGATAATTACGCGAATAGATTTTGTCTAAATAATCTGCTAAATAGATCCGTATTATGTGATCCGTTAGAACGCACGCTTCCGCTGCCAATCCCTACAATTGGTATCAGAGCCAGTCTTTGGCTCTGATTATTTGGATTTAAATTTCGCGAAATTCATGTATGTATTCGTTAATTGATTGCGAAGCATGTTCTTGGTGTTTTGTTTAATATTTATGCATGATGAACTCAAGAACTAGCGAATCAAGGAACTTGAATTTTTCGATCGTACGAGACGTGCTATCTGTCGGCGTTCGCGCCGAGGCGGATCGCGCCACGCGCGATTGAAATAGGGATGTCGAGACAGTGGGAGCAGGGGAGCTACGATCACGGGACGACGCGCAGACGAGTGAGGGCTCGTGCGCGCCGCCGGCCTAGACCGCACGCCCCAGACGAACCCGCGTTGAGATCGACACGGAGGCTGGCACGGTGCGGCGGTTAGACCGAGAACTGGCCGAGACACCGAGGCGCCGAGAGCCCAAACCCTAGGCGGAAGGCCGAGACGAAGCTCCAAGCCACTGGTCGAGACGTGCGCGCCGACTGGCGCGACGTGTGCCGCATGAGTGGGAGCATCGTGGCTCGGGAGAGCCGAGACGGCGACAAGCTGATGGCCGAAAGGAGCTGCGCCACCGCGCAAGCTCTTGGCCGAGAGCACGCGTCGCCCGACGAGCCAGATAGGCCGAGACGGGTAGCGAGGCGCTGGCCGAGAGCCAACGCCATCCGTCGAGACGCCTGGCTAGATACGTCGGCACCCGATGGTCGATACGGCCGAGAGCATCTGCGCCTTGTGCGCGACGCTGGCCGCAGACGGAGGCGACGGGATGGCCGAGGAACCGAGCCACCCGACGCGTCACCTGGCCGAGACGCTGGCGCGCCCCCTGCGCGTTGGTGCCGAGACGCTGGGTGCGTTGTGATCCGACAACGAACTCGTCGGACTTTCGTCGTTCATCGTTCGTGCGAACCTCGTACGATGAGATAACGATGGAGGATTATTTTAATGATTATTTAATTATTTTATTAAAAGATATCATTAAAATATTATTATTTAAGGGAAATAAAATCTTTTTGAAAGATTTGCCTAGATTTTAGGAATATTTATATTATTATCTATATCTATGGAAATAAATAATATTATTTTATTCCTAGATGATATGAATGAGAATAATTTAATAGTTTCCTAATATTCATCTAGATTCAAGATAAATATGGTGATAAGATTTGAATATATCTTTTGTGAATTATATATATTATATGAGATTTGATTTAATATCAAATCATGGATTAATTAGATTCTTTCCTTATTTATTGGATTTATATGGATTTTATTCCTGGATAAAATCCTAGTTATATTTGGAAAATAATAATCTAATCATTTATCTATATCCTATGGATTAATATGGATTTAATCCTAGATATTTCCTAGATGGATTTAGATAATGATAATATTATTTTATTCTTATCCTGTGAATTTATATAATTTACTCATAGATAAATTCTAGTTGGATTTGGATAGTGATAATATAATATTTTATTCTTATCTTATAGATTTGTATGGATTTGTTCCTAGATAAATCTAAGATAGATATGAATAATTATAATATAATATTATCTAATTCTTTGGATTTATATGGATTAATTCCAAGAATAAATCCTAGATGGTATAGGATTAATATTTATATTAATTTATTTTATCCTATAGATTTGAATAGATTTAATTCTATTAAGACAAATCTTAGATGGATTAAAATAAACATTAATCCAAGATATCCTTATCTTATGGATTATATCCTAGATAGATTGGGATAAACATAATATATGAGAAAATCCTTATTTAATTGGATTTAGATAAACTTATTTATCTAAGAAATCCTAAGTAATGTTTGATATATTCTAGACATCTATTCTAAATAGAATTAAGATTTGTATAAATCTAGGTTGATTGGATTTTATTCATCGTATGGATTATGATGGAATCGATTCTATCTAGTAATATCCTAGAACGATTTAAATAATGATAATCCTAGATCAACATTATCTTGAGTTGAAGGATTAGATTTTATCGAAATAAAATCTAGAATAATCCTAAGTGGATTTAGGTAGTCAACACTATGTTGATAAATCCTAATTGAATCTCCCTTGAATAGATTAAATAATGTCGTTAATTATCCAGTGTGTTTAAATGCCATGCATTAAATTGATTTATCTGTTTATTTGGTGTTTATCATTTTAATTGGATTATCTGTCTTATCTGCTTATGTGATAATTATGCAAAAACCATATAAAATATCTAAGCGATAATTACAACAAGTGCGTTGTATATGGTCTCCATCAATTGGTCTGCAATTTATGAAGCTTTTTCTAATATTATCGCCACCTGCTCTGTGGGGACAATAATCCTAAGAAATAGCGAGTTCATGAGGGCGGATTTCTCGAAGATAAATAGTATGAACTAGAATGTGGTTTCCAATATTATCGCCACCTGCTCTGTGGGGACAATAATCCTAAGAAACTGCGAGATTCAGAAGTTCACATAGAATTTATGAGATAGCTTGATCTTGTTAGCAACACATGAGCATTGTTATGGGAGTGTGTTGTAGAAATGAGACTCTGTAATGCTAAATTCGATGGTCGTGCTTAGGCAACATTTGGCGGCCATGCCGTGCTGCGGTCTCTGGACTATTCGTCGGTGTTGTGACCAGTAAAATTGTAAAAGGAGGATTCTGCTGCAGGAATGTGGAAGAAATTGGAAGAGCTCTACATGACAAAGTCCCTAGCTAACAGGTTGTATCTCAAGCAACGTTTATATTCTTTTAGATTCTCTGAGGATAAAGGGATTTCGGATCAACTTGATCATTTCAACAAGATAGTCGATGATCTTGAAAATGTTGATGCCAAGCTAGAGGAGGAAGACAAGGCCATTGCCTTGTTGAATGCTCTCCCAAAATCTTTCGAGCATTTCAGAGATACCATGTTGTATGGCAGAGAAAAAGCCATCACACTTTGGGAAGTTCAGTCAGCCCTAAAGTCCAAGGAGTTGCAGAAAGCATGTGGCGTTCAGGAGGGAGCAGGTGACGTTTTGAACGTCAAGAAATTCAGGTCCAATGGGAAGAACAAAAGCAACAAACCCCAATTCCAAAAGAAGAAAGATAAGGATGAAAGGAAAGAGTCCAGATCTTGTTTCCATTGCAATAAACCTGGCCACTTGAAGAAGAATTGTTATGGTTGGAAAAGAAAGCAAGAAGAGGAGACTAAAGCCCAAGGGTCATCTGATGTCACCCAAGAGAAGGAGGATCTGCATGTTCTGAATGTATCAGAATCCGATATTGAAGAGAGCTGGATTGTTGATTCAGGGTGCAGTTACCACATCTGCTCTCACAGAGAATGGTTTGAAGAAATCAAGCCGGCTCAGGGGTCAGTCATTCTAGGTAATGATCAGACATGTCTTGTGCAGGGAATAGGAAAGATCAAGCTGAAATTGAGAGATGGAGGAACAAGGATACTCACTGATGTGAGATTGATTCCAGAGATCAAAAGAAACTTGATATCTCTTGGGGTGTTGCAGTCAAAAGGGTGTGGTTTTAGATCACATGGAGAGAACCTTGAGATTTATAAAGGCTCTCAAATAATACTGACAGCAATGAGGGTAAGAAGCCTGTATTACCTGGATGCAAAAGCTGTCACTGGACAAGCTCATTCGGTTCAGAAAGTTGAGAAAGATTTATGGCATAAGAGGCTGGGACATGTTGGTCTAAAGGGAATGAAGATGCTTGAGAAACAGGGCCTGATCCAGTGTTCAGATATTGAAAGCTTCAAGAAATGTGAAGATTGCATAATGGGCAAAAGCAAGAAACTTCCATTTCCAAAAGCAAAGCATATTTCCAAAGCACCACTGGATTATGCTCATAGTGACCTATGGGGTCCGGCTCAACCTCAAACAGTAGGAGGAGGAAGGTATTTTATGTCCGTAATTGATGATTTTTCAAGAAAGCTATGGATTTTTGTGCTCAGGGAAAAATCAGAAGCTTTCAAAAGCTTCAAGATATGGCATACTCTGGTAGAAAGACAGAAAGGAGTGTCTCTCAAGTGTTTGAGGACTGATAATGGGCTGGAATATCTCTCAAATGAGTTTGACATCTTCTGCAAGGATAGAGGAATTCGAAGACACAAGACAGTAGCAAGGAATCCTCAACAAAATGGCATTGCGGAAAGGATGAACAGAACAATAATGGAGAGGGTTAGATGCATGTTCTTGACTTCTGATGTTCCCAAGAAGTTTTGGGGGGAGGCTGTCATGACAGCTTCTAAAGTAATCAACAAGTGCCCATCTTCTGCTATAGATTTTGAAATTCCAGACAAAAGATGGTATGGAGAATCTCCAGATTTTTGTAGACTCAAACCGTTTGGATGTAGAGCTTATGCTCATGTAAAGGGTGGAAAGCTGGATAGCATGGCAATAAAGTGTATATTTCTGGGCTATCAAGATGGAGTCAAAGGATATAGGCTATGGGATCAGGAATCTCAGAAGCTGCTGGTGAGCAGGGATGTTATCTTCGATGAATTGAGCATGCCCTATGCTGAGTCAATCTCCAGATCAGGAGCCAGCAGTTCTAGCCTTGAGGTGGAGCCTCTGGATGTGAGTGCAGCTGAACCAGAAGCTGATGTGCCTGAAGCTAATGTGCCTGGAAATGATCTCCGTAGTAATGGAGATACTTTGAGCAGTGGTGGCTCTTACAGATTGGCCAGAGATAGGCCTAGGAGAGCAACAAAACTCCCAGTAAAGTACAATGATTATGAGATGCTTTTCTAAGCACTGTGTGTTGCAGAGTCAGTTTTATATGATGAGCCTGCAAATTTCCAAGAAGCTATGAGAAGCTCTGAGAAGACACAATGGATGAGGGCTATGAAGGATGAAATAGACTCATTGTTGAAGAATAAAACTTGGGTATTGGTTGATAGATCATCATTACAAAAGGCTGTGGGTTCAAAATGGATATTCAAGAAGAAAGTAGAAATGTCTCAGAAAGGGGAAATAAGGTTCAAAGCCCGGCTTGTAGCTAAGGGATACACTCAGGAAGAAGGAGTGGATTACAATGAGGTCTTCTCACCGGTTGTGAAGCATTGTTCTATAAGAATCATGCTAGTTGTGGTCACTCAACTAAATTGGGAGTTGCATCAGTTAGATGTAAAAACGGCTTTTCTAAATGGGGATTTGGAGGAGACAATCTTCATGGAGCAGCCGGAGGGTTTTGTGATTAAGGGCCAGGAAGATAAAGTATGCTTGCTGAAAAAGAGTATATATGGACTAAAGCAAAGCAGCCGGCAATGGTATAAGAAGTTTGATTCTCACTTGGCAGAAATTGGCTTTCACAAATCTGCATAAGATGACTGTGTGTATATAAGAAATAGAGATGGAAGAAAAGTTGCTTATCTGGTGCTGTACGTAGATGATATGCTTGTGGCAGCTGAGAACTTGACAGAAGTTCAAGCTATAAAATAAGAGTTGATGCAGAGTTTTGAGATGAAAGATCTTGGTGAAGCAAAGAGGATCTTAGGCATGGACATCTGCAGAGACAGGAGTATTGGTGAACTTTGGCTTAATCAAACTGATTACATTCGAAGAGTAGTCAGTAGGTTCAAGATGCAAGATTCTGATGAGAAAGCAGTGCCAATGCCTCAGCATTTCAAGCTTTCAAAAGAGCAAATCCCAAGGTCCACTGAAGAGAAGGCTGAAATGGATGTTATTCCATATTCAAGTATTGTGGGGAGCATCATGTACAGCATGATATGTACAAGACCTGATTTATCTCACGCAATTAGTGTCACCAGCAGATTCATGAAAGAGCATGGAAAGGACCATTGGCTGGCATTGAAGTGGATTTTGAAGTATATGAAGGGATCTAAAAGCACTGGAATTCTGTACAAAAGGCAGAAAGAGAAGATTGAAGAACCACTAATGGGATATTGTGATTCGGATTATGCATCAAATGTGGATACAAGGAAGTCTCAGACAGGTTACATCTTCAATCTATATGGCAGTGCAATTAGCTGGAAGTCGTCCCTGCAATCTGTGGTAGCCTTGTCAACCACCGAGGCTGAATATATTGCCTTGACTGAAGCAGTAAAGGAAGCAACTTGGTTGAAGGGAATTATTGAAGATTTTGGTGTGAAGCAGAACTCAGTGGCTATCTTCTGTGATAACAATAGTGCTATCTGCTTGGCTAAACATCAAATTCATCATGAGAGGACAAAGCACATAGACATCAGACTTCACTTCATCAGGGACATCATTGATAGAGGGGAAGTCAGGGTAGAGAAAGTGGGGACTGAAGATAATGCTGCGGATATTCTTACCAAGCCACTGCCAGTAGCAAAGTTCAGACATTGTCTGAAACTGGTCAGTGTGGTTTCGTTTTAAGGTGGAGTAAGGCAACAATGGAAGACTCTTGATCAACTCAATGCTCAAGGTGGAGATTGTTGAGTTCGGTTGATCACTGAATTGCTCAAGGCATGAGACTCAGTTACACAACGGCTACTTACTCAAGAGTTTGTTAAAAGTTGGTTGTGAAGATGAACGGCTGAGATGTGGAGCGAGAAGTGAAGGAATCGGAGCCGTTCAATGCATATATAATAGAGAGTTTCTGTTAAAAGAAGAGAAGAGAAGAAACCGTGAGATACAAGAGAAGAGAGAGTTTATTCACCATGTCAAGATCCTTGAGAGTTCTTTGAGTGTGTGAGGTTCACATCGAGTTTTGTGAGAGTTATCTTCTTTGTACTGTGTATTCGTAGTTACGCACAGATTGTCTTTTCTTCTTCATCTTGTAAACCCGTGGGGAAGGAATAAGATCAAGAGCACTTCCCGTGGATGTAGACTTTTACGTCGAACCACGTAAATCCGGTGTCATTGTTTTGTTTCTTGTGTTGCTGCGTTTCCGATCATACAAACCATCTCCAACTTTCACAAATTCTCTTGGAATTCCATCAGAATAAACACCCGCCGCCTAGCCAAGTCCGAGACTGAGGCTGTCGACGACGATGAACCCGAGTAATTGTGGTTTCTTGTAATTTCTTTAATTCATCCATTACTACTTTTCTTGAGCTTCCATAACTTTTGCTTGGTTGTGATTCTGGGATTCTAATCTATATTTATACAATCTTGATGAAATTGGTTTGATTCTAGTGTTCGATACCAATTCAGCAAGTCATACTAGTTTAACATCGGCATCTTATGGCAATGTGAATATTAAATTGAAAGTACAAAGTTTTTGGGGATAAAATTAAGAAAATACCGGGCCAAATTCATATGTTTATATTCAAAAATAAAATATTGAAAGTTTGTATATTTACCGTCAGATAACCATTTTTAAAATAACTCTAAAATCTTTTATGTCGTGATCGCGATGTTAACAGAGTTCAAATTGTGGTTTATTCATTACAAAAGTTGAATTTGTCTCCCCTAAAAAAGGATTGAATTTGGTGTATTTTTTAATAGACTTAATTTGAATCTGTCTCCGCTAAAAGAGATTGAATTTGGTTTTTTTTTTAAATATAAACTTAGCATAAAATTCGAACTGTAAATATACAAAAAAAATGGCGGGCCAGATGACGCTCCTCAACCAATCGCAAGGTTCCACGCATCATGATCAGCAGTTCGAGTTGTCTATAAATATACTTGTACAAAAATTTGTTTGTTGACATCTCAGAGTTCATTTCTTCAAAAATAGATAAGGATGTTTTTATTGGATTGGTTTTATGGAGTGTTAGCATCGTTGGGATTGCATCAAAAGGAGGCCAAGATTTTGTTTTTGGGTTTCGATAATTCCGGCAAAACTACCTTGCTTCACATGTTGAAAGATGAGGTCATATTTTGTCTTAGCTACAACCAGAGATGTCTATGATTTACGGTTAGGGTGTTTTTCAAGGTTCTGATTTGGAACCTGAACCGGCCCGCGGTTCCAAAAATGGTGGTTTTGGTTCCATTTAAATCTCACGGTTCCGGTTCAGAACCACCCGAAAATCGTGAAACCGAACCGGTGGAGAACCGCCGGTTGGAACGGTTTTCGAACCGGAACCGTAACCGCGAAATACGCTCAAGGTTCAGTTCCAGTTTGAAATTTTCCGAACCGTAACCGGCGGTTACAGAACCTTGTGCATGTCTAGCTACAACAGTTGTTCTAATAAAATTTAGTCTTAATTAGTGATTCGATTATGTTGAATTATTGATGCAGCACCAACCAACTCAACATCCAATTTCAGAGGAGCTGAGCATTGGGAAGATAAGATTCAAAGCTTTCGATTTGGGCGGCCATCAGATTGCTCGAAGAGTCTGGAAGGATTACTATGCAAAGGTTGACGCTGTGGTCTACCTAGTCGATGCCAATGATAGGGAACGGTTTGCTGAGTCGAAGAGGGAGCTCGACGCTGGCAAAAGCCCCCTTCCTCGTCCTAGGGAACAAGATTGACCTAGTGTATGCTGCCTCGGAGGACGAGCTGCGCTATTGCATAGGCCTCTACACCACCGGTAAAGGTAGGGTTAGCGTTGATGACAGCAACATTCGACCGCTTGAGGTGTTTATGTGCAGCGTTGTGCGTAGAATGGGATATGGCGACGGTTTTAGATGGCTGTCTCAGTACATCAAGTGAGTGTGAGTACTGGTTGTTTGTTCTCTTATATATTAACAATATAGTTTTGGAATAGATGTGGTTTTTACATTTTTTATTTTTTTGATTTTGAAGAATTCACACTAGTAAGACATAAATTGGTAGACTAAAATTGATTAGGTTAAACTTATGTATCCAAAAAAAGACATGCACATACAAACTGCAAAATATATACTAGATATTATGAAAGGATTTTCAATGCCTTTAATACATGGTGTACAAATGACATCAACACTATACACACAAGATATGCAAAACACTAGATGAGTCATTTATGTCTAAAGAAGTGGCAATCAACAAGCAAGTTTCATGAGAATCAAGATCACAACTCCATACCAACTTGTACAATCATACTTACAGAGGAGGGCCTACTCGAGTTCAGAATTTACAAATGTAAAGGAATCGAGTCGAGATGAACGTTTTTACCGTGTTTTATCATCCCATTTCAGAATCGGGATGGAGTAGTTCTTCCGATTCCAGCTGCAAAAGAGCAACCAGCATTCATGAAATTGAACAAAAACAGGGTGAAATATTTGAGAAATTTATCAGTCTACCGTTGCCCGGCTGCATTCTAGTTTCATCCTTCTGTACTCTTCCTGCGCTTGTCTCGAACGAAACATTGCCTGCACTTTGACAACGGATCTCTCGACGCGCTCCTCAGCTTGCTTCCTGCTTGCCTTGAAGAAGTCCTCTTCCGCGCCAATTTCTTCACTCTGATCTTGAGGAGTTTCATCAGGTTGGACTTGAAGCCCACGGAACCCTTTCCTTTTCTGGAGCCATCGCAGTATTGCTTTCTCAAAGACACCCACCGACCAACAGATTTTACGGTATTGCCTCCTGGCTTGGAAACCGCGGAAGTTAGCCTGCATTACAACAACTCGAATGAGAATCATGTCATAACTATATCAGACAATGTATCAATAGATGCCGATCAAATGTTATATATCATTCATGGACGGGGGAATATTTTCTATATATGCAAAATTACACTATTTTCGTGAATTTCATAAACAAAATTTTGTAAATTTCCTTGACATGTAGCAATCTTTCGTAGGTGAGATGCAGCACACAGATGCAATAGAGGATATGGATTAATACAGAACATAAATAGCTCGAGTTACCTGAATTCTAATGGCCTGACGACGCATGTTAAGGAAATCTTTTCGGATCTTCCAAGTACGAAATCTGTACTGAATTCTAGCGGCTGCCGCGATCTTTTTGCGTGTTTCGTAGTTGCGGAAAGCATGCTGGATCCTCATCGCTGCAACTATGTTCCGTGCTTCAATCTCTGGGCTCAATGCCTCAACTGCTTGCGTCTGCACTTTGAAAGAATGATCTCTGAATGCAGCCTGGATACGTGCCGCTGCATCAGCTGCTGTCCGGTAAGCAGTGAGGGCATCCTTCAGATACACTTCCTCCTCGGTGAAACTCCCAGTGTCCACCATGTCGTTCGTGGTTGTTTGCAACGAGCCACTAACGTTTCCAGCCAAGGTCATATCCTTAAATTGGGCCACCAAAGACTTCTCGGCCAGAAACGCTGCCAAACCCTCATGACCACTCAAAGAAGCAAGATCAGCAGCGGTGCATCCACCGGGGTTTTGTGAGGTTGGATCTGTAACTAAATTTGGCTTCGCCCCAACAGATAAAAGGACTGCCACCATTTTCTCCCTGCAATTTAAATATAGACTTGATTATATGGAAATATTTGATGTAATTGGTTTGCTAGCTAACAAACCGTAGAATGCATGGTGCATCCGACCGAATTAGATCCTAATTGTGTTTAATAAACCCTAATAACAGATGAATATATCCTAACTCGGGATTGGTGAACCCTGATTGAGTGGATGCACCATACATCCGGATAACCAGGTTTTAGCAAAAAACCAAGTTGCTGAGATAATAATGTAAGGCAGGAATTAGACACAGCAAACTTATAAGCATAAGAGACCTCGAAAAAATATTTTAACATTGCTAATTGGTGACAAATCAAGAGTCCGAGACCATACCTTCCATAATACGCAGCCCAATGCAGAGCCGTCCATCCATATTTGTCTCGATAATCCAACGATAAGCTAGACTTAGAAAATAGGTGAACTGCCCACGTATACCCAAGAACGGCACACAAATGAATAACACCTTGACCTTGTTCGTCTCGATCAGTAATTTTATACCCCGTAGCCACTTTTTCTAGCAACCATTCATGAAGCCTATTTTCCAACGTCAATTCAAATAGCCTTTCTTTTGCCTGGGGAAAAGACATCTTCGCTTCTTCGATCATTTTGCATAATGTCCCCCATTCCTGAGAAACGGCGGAAGTTTTTTTCACGAAAACTTTGGCTTCCTTTAAAGCATTTTGGGAGGGTTTAGACGAATAAATACTCAAGTCCTTGGATGACGAAAACAGAAGACGAGAAAGTCTCAACTGGAGCTGAAATTCCTCCCAGTTGTCAGTATTTTCAGCTGAAATGAATCCTTTGGGTTGCATAGGAGCACGGAATTCAAAAGTAAGGACTTGACTGACTGGTTTACACCCATCTAAAGTCATGAATAGATTCACCAATCCAGGAGCTTGAGATGAAATTAAACATCGGTATACTCCTGCTTGTACAACTTCTGCTGGAACAACAGAATCTCCACACGCGAGGTACAACTTGGAATCTTCATAGTGTTGGTGTCCGTCACTGAAAAAACCGACTACCAAGATCTGCATAGCAACCATTGAGTTAACAATCTATTTTCGGCAGAAATACTAGTTGAAAAATCAGAAGTCGTACAGGTAAATTCAAACAAGAACACACTCTATTTTTATCTTTTACTGCAATTTGATTAAGCTTATATGCTTGCATCCAATCTGCTGATTTTCGTGCAGCTTATATACTGTAATCTATATACTTTTTTTTTTATTTGAACACCTCAATTCTAACAATTGAAGATATATGAAGACAATAACTATACCATTTTCCCTGGCATATCATTCATTCATGAATTCTTTATTCATTCTCATAAGAGTCAAAGAGTAGGACGCAATTGGCAAACCACAAAGAACCTTAATATTTTCACTATTGGACGTATACCAAGAGAAGAAACACATAGTAAGAAAAACAATGACAGAGTGATAGTGGAAATGACCTTTGTCTCCTCGGTCGAAATAGCCCATGACGGTGAGATATCAGTTACAGTGAATATCTGCCCCAATGGAGAGTAGCGATTATTATCCTTCATGTTATACAAGTAGGATTGATGCGGATTCAAAAGTGAGGGTTCCAATGAATGATTATCAACTGATTCCGGGGATCCTGCAATCACATGTGTTGTTCCGAAACCATCCTGTGATTGGTAACCATCTGGGCCCACCAAATGCATGCCATTACCAACCCCACCTAAAGTCACCAGTCCGGAAATATTAGTATCCGAACTAAAAGTCGTGTCATGGTCCACTGTCTGGTAGGATGAATTGTTGGGAATGTTGCAATTCACTGCGCAAGCAACCTGTCCGGAGAAACTGCTGTACGAGCTTTCTGGTGATACCTTATCAGTTGATTGTGCATCGGTCTGCAATCAAAATGCTTACTAGTAATTCTTAATCAACAAAAGCAAAGAATAAGTGGCACAGTCTTCAAATATATCAAACATCATTGATCCACTTACACTAATTTTATAGTTGTTCATGTGACATTGATTTGGCAACTCAAACCCTGCAGTATTTGCAGCTGCAAAAAGAGATTAAAAGAAATTGAATGCACAAACAGTTAAATTGAGCAATTTGTCAAGAAAATAAGCATATAGGGATAATACCTTCTTGTGTTGAACAGTGATTGTTGGGATCAATTGGCACCACAAGCTCATCCCAGTCAAGAGTATTGATCTCATAAAGTCGCTGTTCATGTGTTTTAATCACCACACTGTCATTGCGCACTGAAATATCAGAAGAGATGAATCGAACATTAGTCATAGTTCACCTCAAATTCTTCAGATTGAAAGTGTATAACAAATAATATGAAACATATGACTATCTGTATTCAATAAAGGAAATTCAAAGGAATTGCTACTTTGCTAGACAAAAGTTTCAATCATCAGTTGTGACTAGCCGAAGCCTCTGTTTTTCTAAAAAAGAATACATCTGTTTCCAAAAGAAATGACCTGGTTAAAGGGAGTATCACAACAAATTTGAAATTACCTAAGACTGGCATGCTTCCATCATAATACATCGAGTCTATTGCAGGCTCGGATCCTTCTGGCAAAGTCCAAGTAGTTAATGGCGAGTTTACAGGTGTGGCTAGGGAGTTCTGCAACTACATCAAAGGACAATAAACGCTAAGTTGCATTCAAGTGCCAATAATTGTTAAACTGAGGGACGACAAACCTCTTGAGTCTCACGATAATGCACAAGGACAATATTTTCCAATGACCTGAAACAGATGCAGGAGTTACGGGAAACTTACTTTTTAACTTAATACTAAATTTTACATATCCCAGTAACTGTCTAAACTCCAGCAGAGTTCAATAACTACATACTTGTCGAGCAGCCAGTAACATCTGCGAACAAAAGTAGTATTGTTTTCTCCGTGTGCATAGTATACATGTATTCTTTCCTCATTGCCAACCTTCATGACAACCAAAACAATGCTGGCATGTCAGTAGAGAACCTAATATATCAGAAATTCTAAGTATCAAGTAGTTCCTCTTCGTGCAAAATAAAGAAGAAATAAAATTTTAATGTATCCTGATACATAACAAAGAGACCTGTTTCTAAAACAAGTTAATCAAGAATAAATGCATTAGGAGCACAATAAAGTACAATACCCACAATAAACTATACTCCCTTCGTCCCAATTACTCGAGTTGTGTCATTTCCCTCTATGGAAAAAAACAACACATTTAAACTCTCTTACTTTGAACTCTCTTCTCTCTGCTGCTTTATTCCCTCTCAACTTAACCATTTGACACCATTTTCTTAATCTCGTACCTAAAAGAAAAGACTCAAGTAACATGGGAGATGGGACGAAGATAGTATGTAACTGTCTCCTCTGATACAAAAATAAAAGAAAACCGCACTTTTAAGTGTTCATGAGCTTCTTTAACTGTTTTTCCATCCTTCTTCTTTTTCCAGTTATGGCCATCTTTCCGAAAATTCCGAAGCATCTTGCGATCAAACAACACAATTGTGCCACCTATTTCACCATAACTTCATAAAGTTAGTCAACCTGATATCAATCTCCATCCATATTTGATGTGTGGAGAAATGGTTCAAGCAATTACGGATGTTAAATAAACACATGAACATGAGAAAGTATTACTTGTTGGCAACTTCATGGGTTTGACGTAAACGGTAAAATACTTGTGGTTGCTGAGGATAGCATGAATCTCATTCGGTCGGAGCCATCTTGATGTGGCTTCCTCCGAGATATTCTTGAAATCCAAATCTGTCCATTTATCGACGTCCAATGTTACAGTTGTCTAACGTATTCAACATACGCAAGCACTAAGTCAGCTGTAAAAGTCAATCTAATAATACAAGCAACAACTACTCACATAAACATGCAAGATTAAAGTTATTTCTTTATTTTGGACAACCAATCATCAAACTACTCCTCCAATAAAAGCAGATAAACAATCAAAAACAGTACATATATACTCCATTTACCACTCTACAAACACATCACAATCAACAACTCTCATTAGGGAATCACTACCTTTTCCACTAGAAAGTAGGCCAAGGTCCAAATCCCCCAGCCACCCTAACTTATGATTGGTCAAAATCAGACCAAAAATAGGCTATAACAACTAACCAGCATAAGAAACCCCCTCCCCCTAAGACTTCAAGATTAAAGATAAGTGAAGCTACAGAAACCCTAAACCTAAATGTTGATGATGGAGTACGTACTAAACAAGCCCAACAGCAGTAAAGCCCAAGACAGAGTATCAGTTCGGCATGACTAAAGAGTATCAGTCCGGCGTGACTAAAGAGTTCAGTTCGGCACAACCAAAGAGTTCGGCCCCAGCCTACAGCTCGGTGAAAGCCAACTCATCAAGCTCTGCTCTCAGGTCGGCATCAAGCTCTACTCTCAGATCGGCAAAAGCTGCTCGGCAATAATTCAGCAGTTCGGTCTCAGTATTCGACCGAACTAGGAGATAGTGGACTCATGCAGGATTTCCACCTCCACTACACCGACGATCTATTTAGTGGTGTCAAGCAGTCATTAACTCATGCAGGATAGTGGACCCATGCAAGGTCGCCACGATCTCCACGACATCCACTACCTAATAAATGCTGCATGCCACGATCTTGGTTCACTGTATAAATAGAACCTAGGTCAGATAGATAAGGTCTCTTTTTCTTCTTCTGTTAAATTCTAAAAAGCTCTCTAGAGAGAATATCATAAAGCAGGCCAGTGTTGTAAGCTGTAATTCGCAGATCAAGCAATACAAACCTGCCCCCATTTCTCCCCGTGGACGTAGATTTACCTCAGTAAATCGAACCACGTAAAATCTCTGTGTTGATCTTCATTTATTTCCTGCATTTACAAACATCAAAAATTCGCCGCTTCATCACTGGCGCCGTCTGTGGGAAACAGAGAACCAAATTTGTGATAAAGCGAATTTTTGACCCTTTTTCTACTCCAAAAAAAAAAAAAAAAAAAATGCATACCAGATCACATAACACCCATAATACTGTTCGTGATAACCGTGAGGAAGCTAGTCCAGCTCGCAGGTCTGAAAAACGGCCTCGGGAGACGTCTACCTCCGGTTCTCACGAAGAAGGAGCAAGCCACTCCAGGAGTCATCGCACCGAGTCTTCCCAGCAGCCCAATTTGAACGAGGCTGTCAAGCTGTTCTTGGCCGAGAAGCAGGAGGAGTTCTTAACCTTCCTGCAGAAGAGCCAACAGTCGGAGAAGACAACGGCGGATTCTCCCTCCTCATCCAGACATGAAAGTCACTACCGCAGTAGTGACGTGTCTTCCAGGAGAAAGAATCCTCAACCCCGACATGTTCCTCCTCGGTACCGGAACCACAGGAGAACTCCATCTCCTCCGTACCGAAGAGATGTCGGGTTCGCCATGTACGGAGCATTAAAGACTCCATTCTCGGACGACATCACCCGAACTCCTTTGCCGCGGAACTATCGGACACCGTCAATGACTTATGACGGGCTAGAGGATCCTCATGACTTCTTGGGACGCTATCAATATAATATGGCGAACCAGGGTCTCAATGAGGTCCACATGTGCAAGCTGTTCCCCGAGCTGCTCATCGGGAACGCCAGAAGGTGGTTCGACAGCCTTCCTCAAGGCAGCATCAGATCCTACCGAGATCTCATGGATGCTTTCCACAGGAGGTTCTTTCAGAAAGCGGAAGCCCGAATCACTTCGGCTCAGCTGCTTTCTATACGTCAAGGTCGCGACGAAAAGATCAGCGACTTCCTGACGAGATTCCATAAGGAATGCCTACAAGTAGATAATCTCAATGATCTACTTGTCATCTCGGCATTCCAAAATGGAATCCTGCCCGGAGCTCTCTACAGAAAGCTCGTGGAGTGCGGTCCGCAAACAGCTCAAGAAATGTGGGACATTGCGGACCAGTTTTCTCGTGCGGATGAGGCAGACCGTCGAAAACGGTCGTTAGACAGCTCATCCCAAGGAGACAAAAGGAAGCCCGATCAAAGCGACCAGGTGCTTCCTCGCCGAACTCCTTTTGAAAGAATTCAAAGGGCACCGGTACAAGGCAGATTGGGGCCACGTCTCAATCCTGAGAAGCCGCCCGCTCAGTTCGTACCATTAAACAAGTCAAGAGCGGAAATTTTCGAACTACATTCCGATATGTTCGAAAAACCAAAGCGGATGACGAAATCAGCCGCACGGCGACTTCAGGATCAATATTGCTCCTTCCATCAAACCCACGGTCACGATACCGAGGAGTGCCGAGATTTGGCTGCAGGTATTGATGTTCTTGTGAAAACAGGAACGTTAAAAAAATACCAAAGCAAGCAGCCGAAAAAGAACAAAAAGCAGAGAGGTGCGAACTGCAATCCTCAGGATCCGAAAAGGCATGAGGATCCCGAAGACGACGACGAGCCGCAATATGATGGAGTAATCCTGACTATTGATGCTCTCCCAGCCGGGAAGACTAAGTCGTCCCTAAAAGCAGAACGCAGAGGTTCCAATCAAGAGGAACCAACACATAAAAGGCTGAAGAAAGACGAAGTGATTACATTTTCAGATGCCGATCCCGTCCCAGCCATCTCTCCTCACCAAGACGCTATTGTCATTCAAGCCGGGGTGGCAAACAAACTGGTCCACAGAGTATTTGTGGATACAGGAGCGTCAGTCAGCATTCTTTTTAAAGAATGTTTCGATAAAATGGAAATGGATCCAGCTCGGCTCAGTCCGGCTCCACTTCCTCTGAAAAGTTTCGCCCAGGAGGACACCCGCCCTGAAGGTATTATCAGCCTTCCGATCACGGTGGGAAAAGCGCCTACAAGCTCCAATACGATGATCGAGTTCTTTGTGGTGAAAGCTCGGTCTCCGTACAACATCATCCTGGGGAGGGACTGGCTCAACACAGTTCGGGCCGTTTGCTCTACTTATCACCTCACCATCAAGATCCCCACTAAAGGTGGGATAGCGGTCGTCCGAGGTGATCAAAAGAGAGCAAAAGAATGTCTGCAGATTGCGCTTAAAAGTGCCGAGCAATCACTTCGGCACCATCAAGCATAGCAATCACAGCAACCGGAGTCGGAGGCAAGCGAGATGACCGAAGTCACTTCAGAGCCGAACTCAATGACCGTTCAGTTATACGAAGATGATCCATCCAGAACGGTCAAGATCGGCTTCGCAGGAACGCCTCTACTCCGGGAAAAGACCATTCAGCTCCTCAAGGAGTTCAAAGATGTCTTTGCATGGTCTTCGTTGGACATGACCGGAGTGCCCCCCGAGGTAATCACTCATCGGTTAAATATTGATCCTTCAATCCGGCCAGTAAAACAGAAGCAAAGACTCTTTGCGGCAGAAAGAAGCCAAGTCATCCATGACGAAGTCCGCCAATTACTAAAAGCGGATGTACTATTCGAGGTGAAATATCCTTCTTGGGTGGCCAATCCTGTGATGATCAAGAAAAAAGGAGGAGGATGGCGGATGTGCATAGATTTTACCGATCTAAACAAGCACTGTCCAAAAGATTGCTATCCCCTTCCGAATATAGATAAAAAAGTAGAAGCTTTGATCGGCTTCGAAATTTTCTGTTTTCTTGATTTATACAAAGGATATCACCAAGTGTTGATGGATGAGAGTGACGCTCCGAAAACAGCTTTCATCACCGATTTCGGCATTTTCGCTTATAAAAAGATGCCATTCGGTTTAAAGAATGCCGGAGCCACTTATCAAAGGATGGTAGACAAGCTTTTTCGGCACCTAATCGGGAAACAGGTTGAAGTGTATGTCGACGACATAGTTGTCAAAAGCAAAAGCACTTCGGAGTACGAAGACAACCTCAAATCCACTCTCGACGTGCTCCGAAAAGCCAACCTCAAACTCAACCCCCAAAAATGTACCTTTTTGGTAGATTCAGGAAAATTTCTGGGTTGTTGGGTTTCAAAGGACGGACTCAAGGCAAACCCTTCAAAAGTTCAAGTCGTACAAAACATGGCAATGCCGAAGTCCATACATGACGTGCAAAGGCTAACCGGATGTCTAGCCGCACTGAATCGATTCCTTTCCCAAGCAGCCGAAAAGCAACTGCCGTTCTTCAAAGTGTTGAAAAAAGCACCAAAGTTCGAGTGGGGAGCCGAGCAGAAAAAGGCCTTTGACGAGCTCAAAAGTTATCTAGCCGAGCTTCCTATTCTCTCTGCTCCAACCGAAGCCGAAGTAATATTCTTATACTTAGCGGCATCAGATCAAACCATCAGCGCGGTGCTTGTACGAGAAGAAGGCCTAAAGCAGTTTCCCATCTACTTTACCAGCCGAGCATTAAGAGGTCCAGAAACAAGGTATCAACCTCTGGAAAAAATTGCTCTGGCGTTAGTAAATGCAGCAAGGAGACTGCGGCCATACTTCTATGCTCACAAGGTATGCGTCTTAACCGATCTGCCTCTTCGGCAAGTTTTGACCAAGCCAGAAGCATCAGGCAGAATCGCCAAATGGGCCATAGAGCTGGGAGAACACTCAATCGAGTACCTACCTCGGAAAGCCATCAAGGGACAAGCCTTGGCAGATTTTCTTGCAGAGGCCAAGTTCGATCAAGCAATCCCTGTCATTGCCGAACAGAAAAAGTCTGCCAATGCCGAACTAGCACAGCCCTTGGAATCCGAAGTAGAGCCGCCAGACTGCTGGAGCGGATTCGTAGATGGAGCTTCAAACAAGATGGGAAGTGGAGCTGGTATTTTGCTCGTCGCTCCCGACGGACACGAGGTAACCTACTCACTTCGGTTCCTATTCCCCACTACTAATAATGAAGCCGAGTACGAAGCCCTCCTTGCCGGACTCCAGTTAGCGCAAAGTCTGCTCGTCAAATCTCTCAAAGTCCATTGTGATTCACAAGTCATAGTAAATCACATGTTGGGTACAAGTGAAGCTCGTGACGAGAGAATGAAGAAGTATTTGGACAAAGCGCAAAGCATCAGCCGAAGTTTCTCCTATTTTCGGATAATCCGCGTTCCCAGAGCGGAAAATAGCCGAGCAGATACTTTAAGTAAGTTGGCCTCAGATCCGAGCTCAAAGGCGGAAGAATTAATGCATCGAAGCATTGATGAAGCCGAGGTACATTCAGTATCCAGCTCGCCGAACTGGATGACGCCGATCTTGCAGTATCTGGATCAAGGACAATTGCCCGAGGATAAGAGAGAAGCTCGGAAGATCGCGTGCCGAGCACTTCGGTACGAACTTCATGAAGGAGTCCTCTTTAGAAAGTCTTACCTCCAGCCGTTATTGCGGTGCGTAGGACCAGAAGAGACGGACTACATCCTCAGAGAAGTTCATGAAGGATCGTGCGGCAGCCACATCGGAGCTAGAGCTTTAGCTAAAAAAGTTCTAAGATGGGGATATTATTGGCCAACCTTGGTACAAGAAGCAGTGCAGCTCGTCAAGACATGCCCGAAGTGCCAAATCCATGCAAATATCCCAAGGATGCCGCAGACCGATCTATCCACTATGCAAAGTCCTTGGCCTTTCATGCAATGGGGCATAGACATAGTGGGACCACTTCCTCAAGCTCCTCGGCAAATGAAATTCCTAATCGTTGCCGTGGACTACTTTACGAAGTGGGTGGAAGCTGAACCATTAGCTACGATAACGAGCTCGAAGGCATTGGATTTCGTCTGGAAGAACATAGTGTGCCGATTTGGCATACCCCACATCCTCAACTCGGATAACGGGACTCAGTTCACCGACAAGACGTTCAAGAATTGGTGCCAAGAGCTGAATATTCAACAGCGGTTCACTTCGGTCTCTCATCCACAAGCAAACGGACAAACGGAGGTAACAAATCGTATCCTGGTGAAGGGGTTAAAAGCTCGGTTAGAACAAGCCAAAGGACAATGGGTAGAAAATCTCCCTCAAGTCCTATGGTCCTACCGAACTACACCCACAACCTCCAACGGTGAAACTCCGTACAGTCTGGTATACGGCACTGAAGCCGTAATTCCGGTGGAGATCGGCGTACCCAGTCCCCGAACTCTAAATTTCTCCTCAGAAATGAACGACGACGGACTGAGAGCCGAGCTAGATCTTGCCGAAGAAAGAAGAGAATTGGCATGCATAAAAGCAGCCAAGTACAAGGAGCAAGTAGCCCGGTATTACAACCAAAGGGTGAAGAAGCTGCAATTTCAAGTAGGAGATCTCGTCCTGAGAAACAACGAAGTAAGCCGAGCAGAAAAGCTGGGCAAGCTCGAACCCACATGGGAAGGTCCGTATCGGGTATCAGAAGTCCTCGGCAAAGGGTCTTACAAATTGGCTCACATGTCAGGAGAACAGGTACCCCGAACATGGCACATTTCCAACCTCAAAAAGTTCCATTTGTAAGAGACAGTCCGGTCAGTCAGTCTTGAGTCCTGTTTGCTCAATGTGCTTTATTTGGTTTACTTGGTCTTTATTTGTCTCTGTGCGTTTTGTTTGTGTGTTTTGTCTGTCTCTGTGCGTGTCGTCTCTTACAAATGTTACTGAGGTATCTTGTTCTTCGAAGGCTGATCCCCTTCTTAGAACATATACAAGCTAAACAATTATGAGTCAAAGCTTCTACAGAAGATACAAGACCACAATTCAGCTTAAACAAGCAGTTCGTCTGAAACGAGCTGCAACAAGCCCACGATTGTGCGTCAAAGCTTCTAAAGAGGATACAAGACCACAATTCAGCTTAAACAAGCAGTTCGTCTGAAACGAGCTGCAACAAGCCCACGATTGTGCGTCAAAGCTTCTAAAGAGGATACAAGACCACAATTCAGCTTAAACAAGCACTTCGTCTGAAACGAACTGCAACAAAAGTCCAATTCTCGCGATAAAACTTGCCTGAATTAGGACTAGGGAAAGTCCGATCCACGCGATAAAACTCGCCGAATTAGGACAAGGGAAAGTCCGATCCCCAAATTAGGACAAGGGAAAGTCCGATCCCCAAATTAGGACAACGGAAAGTCCGATCCGAGCGATAAAACTCGCCAAATTAGGACACAAACCAAGTCCGGTCAAAGAAGAGTTCACTTCATGAGACCGTGGACAAACATCAACTTACCCCATACTTTTATCCAGAATGCCGAAGTGATTCACTTCACTTTTCGGAGGGGGTAGTGATGGAGTACGTACTAAACAAGCCCAACAGCAGTAAAGCCCAAGACAGAGTATCAGTTCGGCATGACTAAAGAGTATCAGTCCGGCGTGACTAAAGAGTTCAGTTCGGCACAACCAAAGAGTTCGGCCCCAGCCTACAGCTCGGTGAAAGCCAACTCATCAAGCTCTGCTCTCAGGTCGGCATCAAGCTCTACTCTCAGATCGGCAAAAGCTGCTCGGCAATAATTCAGCAGTTCGGTCTCAGTATTCGACCGAACTAGGAGATAGTGGACTCATGCAGGATTTCCACCTCCACTACACCGACGATCTATTTAGTGGTGTCAAGCAGTCATTAACTCATGCAGGATAGTGGACCCATGCAAGGTCGCCACGATCTCCACGACATCCACTACCTAATAAATGCTGCATGCCACGATCTTGGTTCACTGTATAAATAGAACCTAGGTCAGATAGATAAGGTCTCTTTTTCTTCTTCTGTTAAATTCTAAAAAGCTCTCTAGAGAGAATATCATAAAGCAGGCCAGTGTTGTAAGCTGTAATTCGCAGATCAAGCAATACAAACCTGCCCCCATTTCTCCCCGTGGACGTAGATTTACCTCAGTAAATCGAACCACGTAAAATCTCTGTGTTGATCTTCATTTATTTCCTGCATTTACAAACATCAAAAATTCGCCGCTTCATCAGTTGACTAACATGGCTCAAACACCTCCCAAAATGTACCAAAAGAACTATCAACAGTTGGAATTCACGCAAACACAACGTGGGCATGCACAGATTAGCTAAATTTGAACCTTCCATGGTTCGGAAGCCATGAATCTCCGACCCAACGAGTCCACCCGGCACACTGTTACCCTCCATCTGTAGTCAGCAGATCACTCCACGAGTCCAAAAACTGTAGAATTCCCCAATAATTGGATGATTTAAGCTCAGGGAAGTACCGATAACCAGCAAAAGGGCAATCTTTACTTCGTTAGGCTTAAGAATTCATGCGTGGGGGCAGTGAAGAATTGAAGAAAAGGGGGTTTGAAAATATTGGGCTGTTTTTCAGTGTGAGAAATTGGTTGTTGTCACGTACAATAAATGTGATATGAAACGAAGTTATTTTCCAGCGTATATATATTGCATTGATTTTCTGATATTGTTTGGTCAGTTTACTTTGACTGGATGCATTATTTTAATATCGATGTCATTCCCTTGTGGAAAATGGAAATCATGTGGAATGGAACTGGTGTGATTGTCAAAATGGATATCCGAGAATTGGATACCCGCTATCCAATTTTTTGGATTTTGGGATCAGCTTCGGGTATAGAATTTTTAGATTACCGATACCCGATCGGGTTACACAAATTACCCGATTTTATTTTTATTTTTTTAATTTAATAAATTATGTATTTTTATTATTTAAAAAATCAAATGTACTCTCAAAATCCTTCACTCTTAAGTTACATTTAGGGTTAATATATGAATTGTGATGTTTACTATGGATGAATAATGGATGTTACTTATGAATTTTGTATTTCTAAAAATTTGTAATATGAGTAGTTTTTTATCTTAAATTCGAACTACTTCAAGTTTGTATCAAATTCGAACTACAAGTTTGTATTACTAATAGTTTGTACTTCCCTCTGTTCCATAGTGTGGAGTCATTTTGCCATTTCGGTACGTTTCATATTAATAGAGTCATTTTCTTTTTTAGTAAAAGTCAACACATCTATTCTCATTTACTTTACTCTCTCTCACTTTTACTTTAGTATCTCTTATTTTATTATCTCTTTATCTCTCTACTTTTTTCATTTCTACTTTATTCTTATATTACTTAATTCATCTAACACAATTTTTCTTAAATCACTTGCCGAAAAAAACGCATCCACTACTATGGAACGAAGGGAGTAGTTAATTTTCTTTAAAAATTAATAAAATAAATAAAATAAAAATCCACAATCGGGACTGGATACCCGAGTTGGGTATCTGGGTACCCTAAATCATTTTCAAATCGGATATCGGATATCGGATATTGAATTTTGGGAAATATGGGATTGGTTGCCCAAATTTTTCATTTAATACATCGTCTCATTTAGCTGAATATTCTCATTTCATTGTGGTATTTTAAGCGTAATTTAATTTAAGTTTGAATGTTATTGTAATATATCTAATGCATTTGGATTTGCAAATTGTGCAACTTTTTATTTAATAAATACAAGAGTGAACTACATAAAATATCTCTGACGTTTTCATTTGTTTCACTCCAGACCCCTGACTAAAAAAAATATCGCCACAAGTCTCTGGCCTTTAACATAATCACATATCGTATATTTGTAGCCATTTTTCGGACTAAAAGACCCTTATGCCTTACAGGGCATTTAAGACATATTACCCTCTCTTTGCAGGCCTACTTTGCACGAGGCTGCACTTTTGCAGACATTAGGTCTGCACCTTTGTCAACTCAAATTTGATTTGTCCCAATTTCGTGTAATGTCGTGCACTGTGCATCTATATTTTAAGTGTTTGAAATTAATTTCTCTTCTTCCTTCTTTCTCTCACTGTAATTCAACATTCCATCGTGTTTCGTCGTTTGAACTCTACCGTCGTATACTCTGTTGTAAGATCCCAATTTAGGTAATTTCTTCTCTCGCACTGAAATTCGTCCTTCCATTGTCTCTCGTCGTGTTATCCCTACCGATTTGGGTCTGTTTTTTGGGTTGAATTTGCAGCTGAATTTGGTTGTATTTAATGTAGGGTTTATATGTGTTTGGCAGGGTCGTGCAATTTTTTTGGGATTTCATTTCAAATCAAAGTTGATGTTCGAATTAATCTGTGTACTTCCCTCTACATTTTAAGGATATGAAAGTATTTTCTATTCTCTCATCTCAATTCATCCTCCCATTTTCGTTCGTCTAATGCGTGTGATCCCTGCCGTCGTATACTCATTTTTCAATTCATTCTCTATAGCTGAGCTTGAGATCGCAATGTTGGTAACTTGCACTCTAACCCATTTGGGTGGATTTTGTAGCTGAATTTGGGTGGATTTTGCAGCTGAATCTGGATGTATTCAATTTAGGGGTTATGTGTGTTAGGCTGTATCGTGCATTTTTTTGGGACTTTAATTTCATAAATAATGACGTATAAGTTTTGTAATATGTTTAGGTTTTAATTTCCAAATCTAATTCAGGTCGTTCTTGCAATGTCTTCTTCAAGTTCTCAATCGTTCGGGTCAAGTTTCAATTGGGATTGGGCTCGTTCACAGATTGTGAACTGTAATCACGATCTCGAGGCTGAGCTTGTGACATCTAGGACGACTGCTAATCCTGGTTGACGTTACTATCGTTGTCCAATATGGAATGAAGATGATTGCAGATTCTTCTGTTGGTTTGATGCGGGTCTTTCGCCAAGCCAAGACACTTACTTTCAAAGAATCAAGCTCGAACAATACAGGTTTGAAGAATAACTCCGATGCAAGAATATTGTGGAAGGTGTTCTTGAAGATAAATTACCCATGAAAAGTGACGACTGTGAAGATATGAAGTTAAAATTGAGCATGAAGACTGAGGAGTGTGCACGTCTTAATTTAGAAATTGTTAGAACCAAAAAAACGTCCCGAAATCTGAAGATTGTAATATTGTTTTTATGCGTTGTAATTATTTTCCTAATGTAATGGTAACACTTTCTTTCTTCAAGCAATAAGTGACACTTGAATTATTGTACAGGAATGAAGTTACACACTGACGAATGAAGTATACAACAAACAACAAACCGGTCAGACTGACTGGAATTTTAGGAAATGAAAAGTGAAAGATTGAGCTTGAATACTACCTCCTGGCTTGACCGAGTAGATCGACGTGTGCTAGGCCTTGTACCAGTGGAATTGGTCTACAACAAATAACAAACCGGTCAAATTGACTTACAATGTTTATGAAATGAAAAGTGATCTTGACTACTACCTCCTGGTTTGACCGCATAGACCGATGTATGCTAGGTTGTTCTCGCCGAGGTAGAGTGGCCTGTAACAAACAAACCATTAAAATACACAATTAGCGGGTAGGGCATTCATATAATCGTAATGAATAATACCTCTTCATTTTGAAACACGTTAGCCGACTCAGTCCTGTCACCGCAGTCCGTTGTGGTGGGTCACTGGGCTCACTAGGCTGTGAACTCTGTCCAACTTCGGTTCGAGCATCTACACGGGGATCATTAGTGCATGTTCTTCGGTTATGCCCATCTTGTCCGCACCGGCGACATCTTAGTACAAAGGTTCGTCGTAGTGACTCAGATCCATTCGCGTGATGACGAACTTGGGGTTCTTCACGCCTCAGTTTCTTTGGCCGTCCACGTTGTCGCTTTGTTCTCGGGGGTGCCAGTTCAAATCCAACTTCAAAAGTCTTCGGCCAATTATCCATCCCATTGATTGGGTAGAGGACATTCTCGTACAGAAGCGTCATTGTGGACCGCAAATAATAGCGGGAGACATAGTCTGCTACTCCCTTCCCATTCTTGTTGATTGTAGCGATGGCGTGAGTGCATGGGATCCCAGTCAACTGCCATAATCTGCAAGAGCAAGTAAATTCACGCATGTTCACTGCATACTGGCCTGACGGTCCCGACACTTGGTACGAATCTTTTCCGTTCCATGTTGATCTCCAAGAAGAAGCCCTCACCAACAACTTATCCACATTCCCTTTGATAACGGGTGGCAGTGTGTGATCGTATGTCTTGATCCACGGGCGTCTAATCTGTGACCTCTCCATTTTATTTGTCCGGATCTCCTCCAACATGGTGATAATGGCCAACTCGCGAGCAATTGCTATCTTCGAATTAAAGGTCTCGCATATATTGTTGAGGATAACATCACAACAAACATGCGGAGAGAAATAAGCCTTCACCCATTTTTCTTTAGGAGCAACACCGAGTAGGTATTGATGTGCTTGGGGATATATAATCCGCAGTGCATCCATCCGCTCCACATACTATTCGTGGGTTGTACTCGAAGCAAGCTTCCACAATATCTCCTTATAATTCTCCCCGATGAATCTCTTCTTGAAGTTGTTGTATATGTGCTGCACACAGAAGCGATGATCGCTCTGTGAGAAATCCTCAAGGATGGCTTTTGCAAGACCCTACCAAATGCATGTAACACAACACCCATTAGTACATGTATAAGCCACAACACAAACAGAAAATATATAATCACAATCGAACTACTACTATATAGGCCAAATCACAACTAAAGTGTTATTATTTAAAAAATCTCAATTAAAGTATACACGTTTTACTGAAATCACATTACTCGTACCTTTTGCTGATCAGACATGAAGACAAATCTTGGGGCATTCTCATGTATGTGGAGGTCCTCTGCCAGATAGCCGAGGAACCATTTCCACTGATCATAACTCTCAGCCCCAGTCACTGTAGCACCCCGGAAAATTGTGACTTATTATTATTATTATTATTTTTATTTGATGGCTTTTTTTAATTAATATGGATGTTGAATGAGAATTCCTTTGTGGAAATTGAGTCTCTATGTGTTTGAGTTAATTATGTGAAATTAGTTGTTGTGAGTTATGTGAGTTAATGTGATTAAGCTTCCAATGTGTGAATTAACTTAAATGGGATAATGCATAATCATTCTAGCCATTTTATTTGAAATTTTCGGCCCTCCTATTTATTGGAAATAATACTTTCTTTCTTGGATTTAATTAATTGCTTTGGGATATTTATCCAAATTAAATCCAAACCAAATTATGCCATCCCTTGAGATTTTCAAAATCTCCTAGTAATTAGGAGAATGAATTATTTTGTGGATTTAATTGGTATCTTGTTTGTCTTCTTCCTTGATTTAAAATCCAATTAAATCTTACCATATCTTACCAAATTTAAATCCTATTCCTATTTGATTTGAGGATTTAAGTATTTTTTTTCCTTGATCTCTCCCATTCCACACACCTACTTTCATTTTTAATTGTGGGATTTTATTTTATTCCCTCATAATTTAATTATTTTATTTAATTGTGGGATTTATCCTAGACTATAAATTAAAAGAACCCTAACCCTAGCTCCATTATTTACGCCCCTCTCTCCCTCTCCTCTCTCCCACACGTTTTTCCCTCTCTTCCTCTCCTTCTCTACCAATCATTCACCAATTCCTTGTTCTTGCATCATTGTGGAGTTGGAAATTCAAGATTTCTCGAAGAATCGCATCATTCGTCATTCCTACCGATTGTTTTTGCAAGAGAAAGGTATACTTGAATCATCTTTCTCATTCTTACCATTGAATCCATGTTTCTTGATCCCCTCATGCATATAGCGAGTGTAGAAATCGTAGATCTAAAAATTAATCGGTTGGGAATGATGTTTGCATGAGAAAGTATGTGTATGTGCGTTTATGTATGTGTATGTGTGAGGTTGTGGATGATTCGTTGGAGAATGATATGTGAATATATGAGAACATGATTGTGAGATCTTTTTGAAGCATGATTATGTGTTGGAAGCATGAATATATGTGTTTGGATGAATGATAGATAAACCCTAATTCGAATTTGTGAAGCATGATGTGGTGTTCGGACAGTAGATTTCGACGTGTGTTTGACCGACCAAACGATCTTATTTTGGCACGAATTTTTAACTGAGTAATACTTGAGATGTGTTCTGTGTTGTTTATAAATTTCATCCTCTTTTGACGAAAGATGAATTTTTAATGAATTTTTAAAGTTAACTGCGCAGTTCTGTCAAAAATTATATTCTCGTCCAATGAGTTTCGTTTTTTATTTTACCGACCTAAAATGTGATTTTGATGTGAAATTTTAATTGGATAATCTTTGATGTGTCTACTGTGTTGTGGTAAAATTTCAGCCCCAACGGAGGTCGGATGGATTTTTAATGATTTTTACAAAATGACTGCGCAGTTCTGCCAGATTTCTGTCATGTTAAAATAATACTTGTCGTCAAGTTTGAATGAATTACATGATGCATGTGTGATTAAGGAACGTATCTTATGGCGTGGTTATGTGTTTTACGTTGAGGTATACTATGGTGTGTTTCCTTATGTTGGTGAACTTTTGGGATGGGTAATTTAAGAAAACGATGAAAGGAACGATAGAACATGCATGATAAATTGTATTGATGGAAGGCTGATTGTGTTGTGGTGTTGACAAGGGTTGTTGTGCGTACGTGAGCACAAGGAACGATGGTTGCTTTTGAGTTGTGTATTGTGTTGTCTAAGCAAGCGAGGTGGACTTTCTTTTACTAAACTCTTTTACGTTTCAAAAGTATGATTGTGGAGCTACAAGGGTGGTTTAAAGTGTTATGTCATGCCGTGATTGTTTTGATGTTGAGATTGTTGCCTGATGCCTAGTTTGTTTGAGCTTGCTCCGTTAGGCTATAGGGCTATGTGTGATGTTGAGATTGTTGTCTGATGCCTAGTTCGTTTGAGCTTGCTCCGTTAGGCTATAGGGCTATGTTGAGATTGTGCTTGATGTCTAGTTTGTGAGTTCGTTCCATTAGGCTATAGGGCTATGATAAACGAATTCGGGTCTGAGTAGGGCCGCAAACCCTATCAGGCTGTGTACACAGATGGGATCGTGAGCCGTCCTTGCTAGTCGGCCGGTCTCGTGGGCGAATAGTGTGGCCACACTTTCATCGCACTATGGTAAGAGGATGTGAATGATTGATTGTTGAGAAAGTGGGGAGATTGTTTTGCCTGGCCAGGCTATGAAAATGTTTTTGTGATACTCGATGATACTTCTTTTCTAAAATGTTAAAACTCGAGTTCACTATGGTATGGATGACATAACTTTTATCAAATATTTTGGCGTGTGTGTTCACTGAGTATATCAAATACTCAGCCCTGCATATGTTTTCTTTATGTGCAGGTTGAGCGGGGTATTGCGATGGATGTTGAGTCGGCTTAGGAAATTTGGATGCGTTGTGTCTTCATACATAGGCGTCATCCTATGACTCTCTTTGATAACTTATTTCCGCTGCTACTTTTGAAAACTGATGTCACAAGAGTTTACTTTACTTCGTATGACTTTATTGTGTCAAATACTTTGAGACTTTATTCCGCTACTTACTTTTGATAAACTAAAATATTTTTGTAGACTAAAGTATTTTCCCTTTTGGAAGTTAATCAAATTTTTGCATTTAGTGTCAACTTTTATTGTGTCCCCCATTTCTTCCCCGCTCCTTAGTCCCTCCCCTCGTCACGTTTTCCCCGTCTTCACTATCTTTAGTAAGGGCGGCCGTGACAGTCACGCCCACGCAATAGGCCGCCAACCGTTGTTCTCGTAGTGTATATGCACACTAGAGTCTACGTGTGTCTGTTCCAATTCAGCTTTGTAGTCGAACAGTCGCCTATATTGGAGTCCCGCCTTGCCAAAAATACCTTTTAATGCACTGTCTCTTGCGCGATACGCCTTCATCCTACCAACTTTTAGCCCGAACTCCTCATCCACACACTGCCGTATAGCTGCCAATGTAATGTGGGGATTCGCTTTGATTTTCTCCATGTAACGCTCAGCTAGCACTTGGAGCCATCTCTGATCCAACACTTGCGAGCACGTGTGAGAATGATCTCTCTGTATATTCACAACCACAAATCTGTATTGTTGTGGGTTTCGATCTTCCGTGCATACACATACCATTCACATGCCTTGCCTTTACAAATGGCACGGAGTCTCTTGCCATCATTTTTGGATACATGTATACGTCGTCTGGTCATTATCGCGTACTGGCGAACGACCTGATAGAAGAAATCCCGATCCTTAAAAAAATCACCAGGCTTCCATGCTAGAACCTCATTTGTCAGCTTGAATGGGGTGTACTTGATACCCTTTCTACGCAACCCTTCCAAATCCTCTAGATCTTGTAGATCTTGTAGCTCATCAACTGTTTCTTGCTCGTATAGAGGGTTTGCATCCGACGTGTTCCGTTTCTCCACAACAGGGGAAAACTTTCGCTTTTTCTTGGACCCTCCACTGCCCTCACCAGACTGCTGTCCAGAACCTTGTGGTTCGATCTCCGGTTCCGCCTCCTGTTCCGGTTGTTGTTGCCGACATAATGGCTCGTAGTATGAGGTAAACATCTATTCATCGCGACACATGTTGGCCAACGAGATAAAATGGCCGACCTCATCAGTATTGTCATCTTCATTACTTCCCTCATTATGAAGATGACATCCATCGGGAACATAATCAATGAAGGATAATAAACATCAGCTTCATCCACCTGATGGGGTACTTCTCCCACCACTGGTACGGGTTGTTCAGACGCTGCTTCAGTTTGAGCTTACTCTTGCACATGGGTGTCAGCTTCGGACATGAACAATTCATGGGTAATGTCCTCAACGATTGGAAAGAAATCATTGTCTACACGTATGTCCGGCTGTGATTGACAATCACCGTCCATGACCGGTTTGTACACGTCTTCATCTACAGTTGCAGGTTCTATCAGCATGGACACTTGGACCAATCGGCTCGGAATGGTCCACAGATGAAGGCCTGGCTACATCCTACAATACACAAAATCACAAATGAGGGACACAAAAACGTACACAAATGAGATACGCTAACTATTCATAAAATCACAAATGAGGTACCAAATCAATTATGTAAATCACAACTAATTACCTCTGGTACGTGTGCATGCAAGTCACCACCTCCAACTTCGCATACTTCTCCAACATATCCTCCTCCAACTTCTGCTATACGTTCAACGTCTGGTGCTGCAACTGATACTTCTCCAACCTCAGATACCGGGGCTTCGGATGGTACTGATTCGGATGATACCGCTTCAAATGCATCCACGAAATTTTAACTAGCTACTTCCACGTCCCTCTTCCTCTGAGCACGATCATCTTCTAAACTCTTCGTAAGATATTCCTCGAACTCAACATCCATATCATACCAGCCAATCATCAAAGGCTTACTCCGATGCCCTTGGAACTGACCCCCCTGCCTCCTCTTCGTTCTGGGTTTTTGCACTGGCACATTTGGCTCGGTTTCTTCGATCTCTTCAATAATGACTCCTGGGGGTTTTGCCGCCCTGACTCTGAGAAGCTCTTGCGCTTCATCCTTCATTTTTTTCAATATAGTTTTAGCCCGGGTTATCTCCACAACGTAGATGTGGACTAACTTTGTCGTAGTAGCCGCCACTTTGAGGAAATCATCCAGATGTGTATCCTCAACAATGGGCAACAAATGGCCGCCGATTATAACCCCCTTGCAGTCATGACTGTACTTTGGATCACAATAATAGAACTCACATATCATCTTCCTATCATACTTCAACTTTAACACCATATTCGAGAGGTCTATGAGTGCGAAATGGTTTATGTTACAGAAATCGAAGTATGTCAAATACCCACCAACATACTTTTTCTCATCTTTAGTAGAGAAGAATAAACCTCCATGATGGAAAGCAACCAAAAACTTTCTAGGTTCTTCCCCTGTTAAGAAAAATCAAAAATCAAACCAAAACATCCAAAAGAAAATCACAAAACATTCAATTTCTGGAGCCCTAAATCACAAACCGAGGATCAAAATCAATTTCCGGAGGACCAAAAAATATTCCCAAAAAATCAATTTCATAAACCCTAAATCACAAACTGAGGATAAAAAATACAAACTTACTGTATTCGTCTTCTGGGACGAAAAAATCCAGCCGAGGATCTCGGATATCCCAGGTTTCTTCTTCCACATCTATGACCACCGGTGCATGTCGCGGTGGTGGTCGCCAGTGTGGTGACGATGGCAGGGGTGTGGGTTCCTTTTTATGGCAAGACGAATTACATCCCGACGATGCGCCTAACGATCTAGTGCGCTTCCGTTTGGGCGCCATTCATGCAAGATAGATTTTTCCAGATGGGAGCAGAGAGAATGAAGAGTAAAAACAATGTTTGTGGATTTTTTAGGCGGGGTGGGAGAGTGAAAAGCGAACTACCTATTTTGTGAAAATTTTAGGCGGGGTGGGAGAGTGGTCAAGTCCGAAAACAATGGGTTGTGAAATTTTTGAAATGTATTTGTTAAATCACAAATGAAGTATGGTATACGTGGCACATATATGTGGTGTCTCGGTACACAGACCGCCGCTGACACACAACCATCATAACTGACGGCTGACGCACAACTGTCAAATCGCGTCAGATCGCAAGCCGCCACTGCAGCATGCAGGCCGCCACTGCCAAAGTTCGTGTGATATGCCCATAATGCCCTTTTAGGGCTGAAGGGCATTTTAGTCCGAAAAACATGATATGTGATTTATGTTAAAGGCCAGAGACTTGTGGCAATATTTTTTTTAGTCAGAGTTCTGGAGTGAAACAAATGGAAACGTCAGAGACATTTTATGTAGTTCACTCTAAATACAAATATATTAAATATGTATGGAAGTATATTTCTTCCCTCTCACAAAATAAATAGAAATTTTGGAGATGACACGAGTTTTAATACAAAAATGATAAAGTAAGAGTGGATAAAAGAAAAAGTGATTGGAGTATTGTTAAAAGAAAATTGGACCCACCTCATAAGAGAAAAACATGCTAAAAAGAAGATTAATATTTTTGTGGGACTGCCCAAAATGCAAAAGAAGGCTATTTTTATGTGACGAATGGAGTATATAATTCAAAAGTATAAAAAGAATAAGTAAATAAATAATAGTACCTCATTTTGTTCACAAAAAATAGTGTTCGGATGATACCGGTTCCAATACAAATTGATAAAGTAAAACGGATATAGAGAAAAAAAAAAGTGATTAAATTGTTAGCGAAAGGAAGCTTACTTCATTAGAAAGAAAAAACTTACAATAAATAGATATAGAATAGTTTTGGTAGACGACCTTCAATGAGAAAATGATGACTATTTTTCTAGATGAAAGTAGTTTTTTTGGGCTTGAGTTTGTTTTAAATAATTGAAGTAGAATTACCGTATTAGATTTAAATTTAGAGTAAAGGGTCGGAAAATCAGATCATAGTTTTTTATTTTGATTATGATTCGAAGTAGAAAAATCATGGTGAATAAGAACCGACAATCAACTAGCACAGGTTCACTTAAAAAATAGTAAAAAAATAACTCATATGTCCTAAAAAAATTAGGAATTTTTGTAACAGCACAAGGTTTAATACAAAATTAGTAAAGTAGGAGAGAGATAGAAAAAAGTGTATTAGTAAAAAATATGTTTAATTTTTTTTATTTATTTATAAAGGACAGAAAAAAATGAATGTGTATGGAGTATAATTTAGGGGGACGGAAGAATTAAGGGCATCCACAATGGAGTGCCCTAAGGCGCACCACGTCAGCAGTTTTATCCTCCTACCCTCCCACCTACAATGGGGCGCCCTAAGGCGCGCCCTATATGTTTTAATATTGTTTTGTTAATTAATTTAAATGTTTTCAAATATATAATGCAAACTAATTTAAAAACACAACGAGTAACCAAAAACCGGTGAATATTGCATTAATAAATACACAAAAGTTACACGATTCAAGTTGGCTAATCTACGCAATTCCCAACTTCCGGCAGAGCCTCATCGATCAACCCCCGGAGAATTTTGGCTTTGGCGGGGTCCGTACACTTCTTGAGGCCCTTGTGCGTCTGCAACAACGTCTTCGCCATCGAGGCTGCTGCCAACGACTCATACGCGGCGGCCGTCGCGCTCGGGGCAGGGATCGGCGATGGCGCGACGGCGGTCGAGGATGATGTCGCCGCCGCCTTCCCCTTGGTCTTCGCAGCCTTGACGCCTATGGGACGCAGGGAGGACATCGGTGTGTCGGTACTATCGTGCTCGGCGGCTTCGCCGCATTGTAGCGAGTGAGTCGATATAAATGGTTACTTGGATGAAAGTTGCCAAGGGTTGCCATCATCTTTTTGGTGGAGGTCCTTCGGTCTTCAAGAGGTCATTTGTTCACTCCTCAACTTCTTCCATTTCGATCCCCCTCGTCCATTCTAATTTTGTTCTATCTTTTTGTGGGATGTAACACCTATCCTTTTTAGTGTAAAATTTTATTTAGTTTCAATGTAATGCGTTTTATGTTTTTGTTGTAGTGTTTTTAGTTTGTTGTAATTTCAATTGTGTTGTTTTTTACAAGAACAAGTCTTGGGCTAATTTTGGAGATTCACATCATCGTCCGCGACCATCGTCTGCCAATACCGTAATGGGGCGCCCGATGGCGCGGACGATAGCCCATCGTCCGCGCCCATCATCTGCCGAGCCTACAATGGTGCGGACGATGGCGCGGACGATAGGCCATCGTCCGCGCTTCAACCGCGGACGATGCATCAGGCGTGGCGTAGGCGGGCACCCACAATGGGGCGGACGATGGCACGCATCGGACGTGCCATCAGGCGTCCCATTGTAGATGCCATAATATTACTACTACAAAAATATTTTATTTGTTATGGCGGCAAACACAAAAATATCCCCAACAAATTTCCGAAACCATCCTTCGCGAAAATTAAAGAAATTGATTTCCAATGGCGCCTTTTGTGGTGAGTGATATGCGCGGACAGAACAAGCCCCTTTCAGTAATTTCGCAATGCCGCGCGCCTTAGGGTTTTCATATAATTATATATATTAATCCTCAAACAAATATTCTTATTCTCAATCGCCCCCAATCATTTTCTCACTCTACACTCTCTGCTTGTCGGTTCTCTTCTCAATCATCAGCCCAATCTCTCCTCATTCTCACTCTCCCAACCTCTCAAAAACCCTAATTCCCCCCTTCACTCCTGTGTATTTTCCGTTTAGAGGTAGAGAGAGAAAAATACAGTCAAGTTTTGTGATGAAACTTCACTGAAGATTGATTTTTCACGTCGATCGGAGCTAGTGATCGTATTCTGATCTGATGCGTAGACAGTAACCGAGGTGCGATCTCAGTGACTCCGATTGATCGATCAAACTCGTCTCAGATCTTCGGCTAATCATGGATCTGAGTGATAAAGTAAGTGATCGCCTCTGTAAAAAATCACGAGCGGCGATCAGAATGCGTCGATTGCGTTTCTGATTACTGATTTTGTGTGTTTTTTAGGGATCAGAGTGTGAGGAAATGAGTAGCCAAACACCTACTCCAGATAGGGTTTCATCCGACGGCTCCAATGCCAAGTCATGTGTCGATTGCGGCACCTCCAAAACCCCCCTATGGCGCGGCGGTCCAGCTGGACCCAAGGTACACCCACCAAACCAAACTCTGTTTCACCAATTCCTTTTTTTGAATCACGAATTGGAACCTTATTTTGTTGTTTTGCCTGCAGTCACTGTGCAACGCGTGTGGAATTCGCAGCAGGAAGAAGAGGAGAGCAATGATGGGAGTTGCGAAGGAGGAGAAGAAATGCAAAAAAAATGAAGCGATTAGCAATCAGAGCAGCAGCAGCAACAACAGTTGTACCACCAGCAGTGGCGATAGTACCCCAGGGAAAATTGGGGATTCGTTCAAGAATAAGTTGTGGGATTTTGGTAGAGACGTAGCGTTGCAGAGGCCGAGATCGAATACGAATAGGAGGAGGAAAATTGGGGAGGAAGAGCAAGCGGCATTTCTCTTGATGGCTTTGTCGTGTGGATCGGTTTATGCTTAGGGGAGTTGTACAACTTTTCCCTCTTTTTTGCCCCTTGGAAATTTGTTCTAATTTAATTTTTCTTATAGATTACAACTACTAGTTTTTTGAGAGTATTGGGTTGGTTGAGTATGTTTGTGAAGATTAATTGATCAAAAACTGAATTTAATGGTTAATAATCTATGGTTCTAATTTCCCCAAACAAAGGTTGAATTTTAAGAATGGTTGTCTATAATAGGACCGTTAAACATTTAGTAATTAACAATTAATTTTATGAGTATGAAATTTGTGTTGTGTTTACCTCTTTATTATTGGCAAGATTGGAGGGAACATATGTTGGTTTCGAAATTCTGTTGGATGTAAAGTTAGACAAAAATTTTGATCACAATTCTTCCCTCCAAGTTTCAGTTTGGATGTTTATATGGAATCTTCTATTGTACTCCCTTCTTTATACAAAGTTTGTCCCAATTTAATTTGATACGAATTTTAAGAAATTGTTTGACTTTATATTAAATGGAGGTGTATAATGGAATAAGGGTCTAATATTAAGGATATTGAGAGGGTATTTAATGTCTATTTTTGGATAGATTCCAAGTGAGATAAACTTTGTGGAACAGAAGAATATGGTAAAATGGGACAAACTTTGTGGGACAGGGGGAGTATATTATTTTATCAGCATGCATTTTTTAGAATAACATCTTCATTAAGTATTACTCCTATCCCTCATTAATTGACATCGTTTAACTTAATACAAGCTTAATGTAGGTGAGAAGATTGCACTGTCACTTTTGTCTTCTTACTACTCTATTTCTCTGTCTTCTTCCTTCTCCATCGTTTCTTTCCAATTGACAATTCCACTATTACTTGTTAAATCTCCATCATCCCTCTGAAAAATTTACCATCAATTCCTATTATCAAAATAATAAATTTGTGCCCAGCGTGACCGACTCTCAGTATGATCAAATCTCTCATTCTCTTGCAGTTTTTCTGCAATTTCTCTCACAACTTTGCACCCGAAATTTTCTTGCCAAAATCTGATTCTCTTATCAGCCCAACAAAGCACAATACTCCATATTCTTTATCGAATCAATATTTCCCTTTTCTATGCACAATACTCCAATGAATGATGCTTCTCTCAAATTCAATTCACTCAGGAAAAGATGCCCATGGTTCTAGAACCGGCAATTACCGTTTTGGAAATTGCCGAACCGGAGCCGAATCGCGAGGGTGGTTTGCAATTTTGGTTCCGTTTCCAAAATCGCCGGTTTCGGTTACGAACCGACGGTTTTTCGGCGGTTTTTTGATATTCCAGCTCGGTTTTACGGTTGTACACGGTTCCGTCGCGGTTTCGATCCTGGAATTTTGGTACTTGAACTGGCCCACAATTCCCAAAGTGATGGTTTCAGTTTCATTTAAATCTCATGAATTTGGTTCAGAACCGTAACTGCCGGTTACGGTTTCGCGGTTAACCACCCAAAAGGTAAACCATGGGCATCTCTACACCCAGGACATGAAATACCTCCGCCGATTTTTCTCATAATTCCCCTCTTTTTGACAACCTTTTCTTTTAGACTAAAGTTCCAAAATGGTCCTTAACATATTGCGTTTTTTTTATTTTGGTCCAAAACATTATCTTTTGAATTATTCGGTCCCTCACATTTGAAATCGGATCACATTTGGTCCATTTTGGATGGTTCCGTCAAATTTTTGACAGTTTTAATTATCGGGTCACAAATCCGTCACTAATCCGTCACTAACGGGGAGAAACTGATCCGTCACTAATCCGTCACTAATTGGGAGAAACTGATTCAGCAAATTTTTGACGGAGTTCATCGTTCTCCACCACGGAGCGCCGGCATGGCTTTCCCACCGTGCGTGGCTCTTCGTAAAAAAATCGAATTCCAAATTTTGAATCTTAAAAAATTCAATTTGCGGCGGTTTAATCAATTTAAATTAAATTAATTATAAAAAAATTGGGTTTGTACAGTTTCCATTCAAATAAAAAATGCGCGGTCTCTGCAGACATTGAGCGGCGATCTGAGGTGGAGCATCACGGAGACTCCTTTTAACGACGCGAAACGTCGTCGTATTTTGGGAACGCAGCTCTATCTATAAGAGGAAAACACAACCTCCGCTTCTGCAATTTCAAATTCACAAGGCAGTAGCTTTTTTGGGAGCGGATTCTCGAAAATTAGTCCAACTGAATATAATTCAATCATTAGAGTATCCACAACCGTGCTCTTGCCAGCGGCACGGTTGTGGGCCCGGGCGGTACTATTCATGCCTGCTCTCTGGCAAGAGCACAACACCCACAACTGTGCTCTTCCGCAAGGACGAGCACAATTAATTTAAAATTCAATTAAACAATAACATTTCCATAATATTAAAATTCATTTAAAAACCACAATAAATATTACAAATGACAAATAAAATTAAACATTACATAATTAAAATCCTAAAAATGAAAAATTACATAATTAAAATCCTAAAAATTAAAAATTACATAATTAAAATCCTAAAAATTAAAAAAACCACTACTCGTTGCCGAATTTCGCCCACATGTGGTTGATTAGGTCTTCTTGTAGTTGATTGTGGATTCGAGTATCGCGCATTGTGTGTCTTGTCTCGATCCTCTGGCCAACCGTCGTATGCTCGCCTCGGCGTGGGTATTCGCCGCGACATATGCTTCGTAAGCGGCACGATGTTGTTCGTAGTATTCTTGTTCTTCGCGCTCCGCTTCCGCCATGAGATGAGTGAAATCCATTTAATGTTTTGAGTGAATGTTGAATGTGTTGATAGTTTGTATAAGAATTATGAATGAGAGATGAATGAGAGATGAATTGATGTGATAAATGAGTGATGAATGTGTGTATTTATAGATGATTTTGGGGAAAAAAAAAATTAAAAAAAAATCAAAAAAATTCAGAAAAAACGGGAAAAAACGGCCATATTTTTGGGATTTGGAAAATATTTTTTTTTTATTTTTTAGCATTATTTATAATTAAATACCGATTTTTTTAAAAAAAATAAAAAATGTTTAAACACAACGGCTATGCCGTTGACGAATGGGAGCGCGCCACGTGTGCGTCCGCTGGCACGGACGTGCTCGATACATCGAGCAGCGCCGTGCCAGCAGCGCGAGCGCAGCGGCTGCGGATGGCGTCCGTGCCAGCGGCGCGGACGGCGGTGGCGACCGACGCCACCGCTGCGCATGCTCTTAGGACCAGCTCGAGCTCAATTTATGACTACAATGTACGATTAGGGGAATTGAGTAGACGAGGAAACGTAAAAGGAGCACGAAAACTGTTCGACGAAATGCCTGCACGGGACAAGGTATCGTATGCTTCAATGATAAGTATTTATCTAAAGAACGATGAGTTTCACAAGGCAGAGAGTCTCTATTTTGAGATTCCTGAAGGGATGAGGAGCATTGTGGCGGATTCTGCTATGGTGGATGCTTATGCTAAGGCCGGTATAATGAATCGAGCGAAAGAGGTGTTTGATAGAATGCCTGCGAGAAATGCGTTCTCGTGGACAAGTTTGATCTCAGGATACTTTGAATTAGGGGAAGTTGATGATGCTGTCCATCTTTTTGGGAGAATGCCTGATAGAGAGAAAAATGTGGTTACTTGGACAACTGTGATTCTCACTCTTTTGTGTGATGCCGGAGCAGAATTTGTATGCTTGGAGTATTATGATAAGTGGGCTTTTGAATGTGAATAGAGTTAATGAAGCCAATGAACTGTTTGATTCAATGCCATGGAGAAATGCTATTTCTTGGACCACCATGGTCACGGGTCTTGCAAGAAACGGGATGACTTAGTGACGGATTTTGTGATGGATTAGTGACGCATTTGTGACGAATTAGTAACGGATTAGTGACGGATTAGTTTCTCCCAGTTAGTGACAGATTTGTGACCCGGTAATTAAAACCATCAAAAATCTGACGGAACCGTCCAAAATGGACCAAATGTGATCCGATTTCAAATGTTAGGGACCGAATAATTCAAAAGATAATGTTTCGGACCAAAATAAAAAAAAACGCAATATGTTAAGGACCATTTTGAGACTTTAGTCTTTCTTTTATATGGCAATAGCTCTGTTTTTATGCACTCCGAATTTTTCTCAATCTGAGTATTATGCGCTCCAACGCTCACTGCCAGACTATTCATTGTTCCTTCGTAATTTCTCTAAATTTGAATTTTCCATGTGGTCGCTAATTCTCGTCATTTCAATATTTGTGGAGATACTTGAACCTCGCTCTTTACGCGTTCTGTATGTAAACAAGTAGAAATGCAACAGGTCAAGCAGATTTACCAGGCCTAACTGGTCAAGCAGAAACTAGACCTACTCGCGTGTCGTCGGACGCGCTATAAGAGCTGTCATCAAAACCTTTGTAAACTAGAAATCACCTTTCGAGTGATTGGATACTGTAAAACTCTAATTGTTATTTTCCAATAAATGCAACAGATTATTTTTTTTGTCATAATGTTGTTATGTTTTACATTTAATGGTTGTTTATTGCATATTTAAATGTATAAGCAAACGTAACAAAGTCTAAGTCTTTGTTTTAGTAGACCGATTGTGGGCGTCGTCCAATATAAGGTAACACGGTCAGTTCTAAACAAAGAAAAATAAGAATTTCACAACCTAGATAGCCCTAGACTACCTATCGCGAAAGGTTGCAATGTCAGTCCGATTATTTCTAAGCCTTATTGAAATAAGATGACGTTGGTGTGGTATAGCACTGAATGGATCTAACAGCAAGACGAGTCTTTATGCTATCTACTGAAAGACGAGGTCTTGATAATTAATTTCTTAATCAATGTACGTTAGCATTGAGCATGCGATATTGAGTATCCACTACTTTGACTTACCAAAGGTGGGGGTTTTTCGTCACCCAACGATCCAGATATATTGGGTAGTGGTGATCATTAACTAGCGGTGCTAGGATTGCTATTACGTTGAATCGTGCGCGAGGAGAGTCTCGTTTGATAACATCCACAAGAGGAGCTCGAAACAAGATTTTATTATTCGGAACCTAGCTAGTTAGAGTTTAATTACTCTATGAATAATAAATAAGAGTTTCTTGCTAAGTCCACTCTTGGAGATTAAAATATGTTAATTAATTAAGTCCATAGCAGACAATAATTAATTAATGGATGTTTCTATCTTAAGCGCGGGAAATAAATTAAATGCAATTAAAGGAAACCCGGAATACTTGTAATTTCGGATTTGGAAGGCAGTGCAATATTACTTATGTAGTGGCTGCTTGTAATATTCCAATATAAGCTTATATTAAATTGTGGGTTCAATTTAATTAGTAAAAAGCTAATTGGGTGAGGCCTGATCCAAATTCTTCCTTAGATCCCTGACTGGGCCCAATATGTGACTTATATAAATAGGAGAATAAAGGAGACATAAAATACACTTTTTTCTATCAAAATTTTCGTCCCCCTCTAGAGAGAGAGAGTTCAAAATTTGTGCTTCCTCCATGAGCAGTTTCTGTCTTCGTTATTCAAGTCATAGTACGTTGGTGAGATTTTTCCACACAAATATCAGCGTATAGTCCGGGACACCAGTCAGAAGTTCTGAGGTCGAGTACTGAAGATCTTCACGTGGAGAAGACACAAGCTATCTTCGATTCTTGATCGAATCAACGAGGTAATTTGGCTAACTCCGTAGTATGCATGTTTTAGGGATTTTATATTCTAAAGCATGATTTTAATTCAAGTTATGAGCATGATACATGTGATAATTACGCGAATAGAATTTGTCTAAATAATCTGCTAAATAGATCAAATTTATGTGATCGATAATTCGTGCACGCTTCCGCTGCCAACCCTTTCAATTGGTATCAGAGCCAGTCTTTGGCTCTGATTATTTAGATTTAAATTTCACGAAATTCATGTATGCATGTGTTTTTTGATTATGAAGCATGTTTTTGGTGTTCTTGTTTATTTATTATGCATGTTAAACTCAAGAACTATTGAATCAAAGAAGTTGAATTACTCGATCGTACGAGACGTGCGATCCGAGGCTGATCGCGCTGAGGCGGATCGCGCCACGCACGAGGGATCGAAGCCGAGGCGGATCGCGCCACGCACGATCAGGAGAGGGTTGTCGATTAAGTGGGAGCCGAGGGATTGCTGTCACGAGGCAACGCGCAGACGAGCCTGGGCTCGTGCACGCCGCTGGCCGAGACCGCAAACCAAGCCGGAACCTGCGTCGAGATTGAAATGACGGAAGGTGTGGCACGGCAGTTCGACCGAGAACATGCCGAGGTGCCGAGCCACCAAGCCGAGAACCCTAGGCGGAAGGGTCGAGAGGGATGGCGGCGCTGGCCGAGAGCAGTCGCGCTGTCGCGCGAGCTGCTGGCCGGGAGCGCGCGCCACCCAGAGCATCGATAGGCCGAGACGGGGTCCGAGCTGGCCGAGAGCAGGCGCGCCACCGTGCGCTCTGCTGGCCGAGAGCTCGAGCCGCCCGACGGAACGCTGGCCGAGACGCGTCGACACCCGACGGTTGAGACGACCGAGACGGGCGCTCGCCGCTGGCTTAGACGCGGCGACACCCTATGGCTCGACGGGCCGAGACGCTGGCGCGCCACCTGCGCGTCGGTGGCTGAGACGCTGCGTGCGTCGTGTTCCGACGTCGAACGCTTAAGATCTTCGTCGTTCATCGTTCGTGCGAACCTCGTACGATGAGATAACTATGAAGGATTATTTTAATGATTATTTAATTATTTTATTAAAAGATATTATTAAAATATTATTATTTAATGGCAATAAAATCTTTTTGGAAGATTTGTCTAGATTTTAGGAATATTTTTATTATTATCTATATCTATGGAAATAAATAATATTATTTTATTCCTAGATGATATAGATGAGAATAATATAATAGTTTCCTAATATTTATCTAGACTTTAGGAATATTTTTATTATTTTCTATAACTATGGAAATAAATAATATTATTTTGATTCCTAGATGATATAGATGAGAATAATTTATAGTTTCCTAATATTTATATATCTAAGATCCTAAAAAGGATAGATATGTATGGATACATTAAATAATGAAATATCTCTTCCTAATCTTGAACATGGAATTAATTTGAATTTAATTTTTCATGTCTTATTAAGAATTAAATAATTATTTATTTTAGACATATCTTATAGTAGACATGAATAAGAATTATATTCTAGAACAATAATTTCCTAAAGGAAGATACCAATTAATAAAAGATTTAATTATCTAGCAAATTAAATACTAACAGAATTTAATTAAGCTTTAAACTGCCTCAAGACTAAGGATAATTAAAGAAAAACCATAACCCAAAATATCTAAGCTATAATTACGAATTCAATGTTTGTATATGGTCTCCACCAATTGGTCTGCAATTTATGAAGTTTTTTTCTAATATTACCGCCACCTGCACTGTGGGGACAATAATCCTAAGAAATAGCAAGTTCATATGGCGGACTTCTCAAATATAAATGGTATGAACTAGAATGTGGTTTCCAATATTATCGCCACCTGCTCTGTGGGGACAATAATCCTAAGAAACTACGAGATTAAGAAGTCCACACAGGATTTATGAGATAGCTTGATCTTGTTAGCAGCACATAAGCATTGTTATGGGAGTGTGTTGTAGAAATGAGATTCTGTAATGCTAAATTCGGTGGTCTTGCTTAGGCAACATTAGGCGGCCATGCCACTCTGTGGTCTCTGGACTATTTGTCGGTGTTGTGACCAGTAAAATTGTAAGATTTTAATGCGTATTGACTTCCTCTAAAGGGTACAAAATTTTAATTTTACAGTTGTAAGATTTTGAAAAGTTTTATGGTTAATCTAATCAAATTTCTTACATAAGTGTATGACAAATAGTAAAATACTCTGTTTTGCAGTGCAATTCAAATCGTCACAATGTCGTTCAATCCTCTTTCTGCAATTCTCAAAGAAAACAAACTCGAGGGCCAAAATTACATAGAATGGAAATAAAATTTGGACATCGTTCTTACAGCTGAAGAGTACAGCTTTGTGCTCACAACCCCGCGACCTCCAGTACCGGCGGCCAACGCTGCGGTAGGACTCAGAGATGCACATAGAAAGTGGCATAAGGCGAATGAGATGGCTAAGTGCTACATGTTGACATCTATGTCTTCAGTACTCAAGCATCAGCATTCTGCCATGGAAACTGCCACTGAGATTATGCAGAATCTCAAGAATCTTTTTGGTACTCAGAATCGAACGACTAACTCTCAAGCCTTTCGGAGTACCATGTCGAAGACAATGAAGGAGGGCTCGTCTGTGAGGGACCATGTCCTCGATATGATGGGCCACCTAAACCAGATTGAGGTCTTGGGAGGGACGATCGATCCCGAGTCCCAAGTGACAATCATCCTTCAATGTCTTCCCCCTAGCTTCCAGCAGTTCAAGCTCAACTTTGAGATGAACAAAAGGAATTACACCTTGGCAGAGCTGTTGACTGAACTTCAGTCGGCAGAGGACCTCATGGTTCAGGCTAAGGCTGCCACGATGACTTCGGCGCCTCGTTCCTCTGGCTTCAAGCCTAGCAAAGGAAAAAGGCAGGCACCGAACTCAGAATCGGGCAAAGTGGGTAAGGGAAAGAAGAAGAAAATGGCAAATAAGAAGCCCTCGGGGAAGTGTTTCAAGTGTGGTGAGAAGGGGCATTGGAAGCCAGACTGTCCTAAAAGGGGCAAGGCTACAGGTATGCACCAAGCTCTAGTAGTCGAGTCATGTTTGGCTTCGACATCTACTTGCACTTGGGTTATTGACACAGGAGCTACTGATCATATTTGTTTTGATCCTGACTTAATGCAGGTGACAAGACGGCTACATGATCGTGAGATCGAAGTCCAGCTGGGCGACGCTACCAAAGTAGCGGCCGTTGCAGTGGGAGACATTTATTTGCATTTTATTAGTGATAGATTTTTGATTTTGAAGAATGTTTTGTTGATACCTTCTTTTAGAAGAAATTTAATTTCAGTTTCTAAATTGGTTTTTGATGGATATTCGATTTCTTTTAATGACAACTGCGTTATTAAGAAAGATGGTTCTTGATAAGTCGTATTCTAGGCCTTGGTTACTGGTCAGTATGATGTGCGTAATTGATTATATCCGCAAAACAGTTGCTCAAAGTGTGCAGGTTGAGTGTTCTAGCCAGTAGGCAAAGCTTCAGATACTTCAGGTGAAAAGGGCGTCAGAACGATTACGTACTGACCAGTATACATGCAAAAATGGCTCGAGATGGAGAAGAAGGATAGCTGGGACTGATCAACCACAATTAAGGGCAAAGAAGTCATCCCGCCACAAGGTTTTACCCTAAAATCAAGGGTAAGCCTCCCTATAAAAGGAAGCCACTTGGAGAGAAAGGAAGAACGAAATTCATCATCATCACTCTTAGGTAGAATTATCTCGGTAGTTCAGTCCTTCAGCCCAGTCCAGAACCTCGTTCCTCGCCACAGCCATGGTCACTTGAAGATCGTCAGTTCGCCGGAGTTCCATTCTCTCGTTCCAGTCAGCACGATCGTAGTTAGCAGTTCCATCGCCCGGAGTGGCAAAAACAATCTTTATTTGTTTTCTAGTTAATCTTGTTTGATTTTCTCTACGTTGGATCTTTCGCATTTCCAGTATTTTATTTATTTTGAAGCCTTGGTTGTGATCCAAACGTTTTCTAAATGCTATGAAGTTATTTTCCAGCATCGGTTCATATTTGTTTTCACTTCTTTCTGCCTAGATAGCTTAGATCTAGCTGTTACGGTAATTTCCAGTGTGGAATCGCATGTTTTAACTTCTGTAGTTAATCTCTCTGAGTTGCAAGTCTAGATAGCTGTTAGATTTTAGATCTGAATTAGTTAAGTGTGAAAACCCAGTTTACGTGATTTCTGACACCCTGCATGTTGACCAGTAAGCATAATTGCAGTTTCAGTGTTCGATCTTTCGATTCGAAGTTTTAATTGTAGATCTGAGCTGTGAAGTTTGTTAATCTGTGTTTCTCGTTCATGAAATATGAGATTGTTGATCTGAGTTTATTCATGTTGAGAAGATAACATCCACATCCAAGTTTGAGACCACTTTTACTTTTTAGTTACTTTTGCTTTTGTCCTTTACTTTTTCTACCTTTTCAGCTGGTACTTTAGATCTGTCAGTCTAGTCACCACAACTACCACTACCTTCTGATATTCTGTTTAGCCCAAAATAGAAACCTATTACTTTTTGAATATTTCCTGTTTTCACCATGTCCACGAACTCAGCTGCATATCAGAATCCTCTCACACCTCCTAGCCAGTAGGATACCACCTTAAATTTCTTGCCTAGGTAGAGACTCAACCCAAGCGTGGTAGCTAACCAAAACTCTCCAGAATATCACCACAATCACTCCAACCGTCACCATCTCTGTGGGATTCGACCCCTACCTTCACTATACTGCCCAGTAGAAGAGGGTTGAGGAATTATTGATACCAGATTTTAGGCTTAGCACGGAATTGTCATCCTGATCAGTAGGATACGTCCTTGCTTGAACGACACCTACGCAAACCTGCGCTTTCAAATGGCGCCGTTGCCGGGGATGGATGGCTTTATTAGCTGTTATTGAGAGTGATATTTTAGCGTATATACTGTTCATAATTTTTCTCTTTTCTTTTCGTTTCAGTTTATGAGCAGCAGCTCGGCTCCTGACCAGTGGAGGCGGAATATACTTCAGCGAGGATCTATACTCGTAACCACTCGATGCGGCTTGTCGACGGCTTTATCTGACTTAGGTTCGAGTAGTGACGAGGAGCAATACACCATAGAAGGACCAATACCGGAAGAGATACCAAGGATAAAGGGAAACCCGAGAAGGATGGCCGCTCAAGGAGAAGAAGATCCTGAGATCGGGACGCTGAACGCACATACCGAGGGAGAACCACCTCAAGCCATAGTTGTGACCCGAGGGCAAACTGCCTGTGATGTGAAGCCTCATGTGATCACAATTCTGCCTACATACTGCGGGAAGAGTTACGAAGGGCCTTACGAGTTCCTTCATGAGTTTGTAAGATTTGTAGGGTGCAGAGGAGGCCAGCAGGGGTGACCGAGGATGATTACAGATTGAAGGCTTTACCGTTCGTTTTGAAAGGGGAGGCAAACACCTGGTTCATGCGCCTGCCCCCCGACTCCATTGAGAGTTGGGCCGATTTCAAGTCAGTATTCCTAGGCGAGTTTTTCCCGTCATCCAAGACGAGCGCGCTGAAGAGGGAAATAACTAGTGTGAAGCAAGGGTACGATGAACCCTTGAGCGATTATTGGGTGAGGTATATGAGCCTTTTAGATGTATGTCCCAATCATCGCATGGCGGACATTCAAGGGTACATCATACTTTCTATGAGGGGATGAACATAACAACCAAGGACCTGGCCAATTCGTCGTCGGGAGGAAGCTTCACACATCTACGGGTCAGCGAAGCAAAGAGGGTCCTAAGGAAGCTACTAAGTGCGAAGAAGGAGTATGACCATTCAAGGGATGGATACAACCGAGAAAGGGTTGCAAGTGCCACGTCTACTGACCAGGAGCAGAAGCTTGAACAGAAGATGGATGAGCTGAAGAAGTCACTCCTGAGCGCAATCGAGAAGAATACACTGCCGGTTTCCTCAGTTGGGAACTGCAAGGGTGCAGAACAGGGAAACTAAGGACCGAGCTATGATCAGCCAAACAGCTTGGTCAGTATGGAACAGGCTAATGCTGCCGGGTATTTTAACTCAAATGAGAATTGGATCCAGGGGAGACAACGGGACGCACCATGGAGGGATCACCCAAACTTTCGATGGGGAGATGGGAACCAAAATCAAAACCGAGGTCAAGGTCAGAACCAATATAACCCCCACCAAAACCAAAACCCCAACCGTGGACCAGCAAACCCGGACCACCAGTTCAACTGGTCAGGAAGGAACCAACAATCCCAAAACCAAAATCCTGTTTATGTACCACCCCACCAGAGAAACTTCCAAAATTATCAAAATCAGCCGAATCAAGCACCCCAGCACCATCAGAACCAAAATCAGTTCAAAAACCAAAATCAGAACCAATATCACCAGGACCAGTACAACCCTCCTGGCCAGTATAACCAGTACCCACCTAACCAGAACCAGCAAAACTTCCAAAATTTCCAGCCCAACCAAAGTTCCCAGTACAGCCAACACCAAGGCCCAAATCAGTCACAATACCCTAACAGGTCAAGGAGATCCATGGAGGACATGATGGGAGAACTGCTCGCGTCGTAGCAAGGTATCAAGGGCGAGTTGCAATCCCACAACGAAGTAGTGCAGGGGATGCAAAATGCCCAGAAGGAACATAAAGCGAACATGGATATGATAAATAAGCAGTTGGCCCAACTGGCCAGTTCTATGGGTGAAATAAGAGGAAATGCAGGGAAACTTCCATCTACAGTCCAAATACCCGAAAAGGCGAATGTGAGTAAGGTTACATTGAGGTCAGGAACTACTTATGATGGACCTCGACCGAAACAACCAAGTGGAGAGCCGAGTGGAACGAAGATAGGGGGTGACACCATCTCAGTGAAAGAGCTTAAGAGATCCATGCCGCGGAAGCAGGACCCATTTCTCTTGGGGGAGACGCCATGTGGAGGAGGTGAACCCGAGAGCGTACTGGTCAGGAAGGAACCCAATCAAGAGGTAGAATCCAGAACGGAGGCTCAGACCCAGAATTTGCCCAAGGAAGATTCCAAGAAGGTTGCTGAGGGACCGGTAGAGGAGAAAAAAAGGGAGAGACCATTCCCTTTCCGCTTTGTTACAAAAAGAAAGAAGGAGAACCCAGTGGACTACTTGTCGATTTTTGGGAAATTGGATGTCACCATACCATTCCTCCAAGCCGTGAAGCTACCCCCACTTGGGAAGTTCATTAAGGAATTCATAGCAGGGAAAGCCCAAGAGGATGGGAAGATCATGGTAGAAGGGATCACGTCTGCAATTGTGCAGGAGAAGCTACCGCCCAAGAGGGCCGATCCAGGTATGTTCACTCTACCCATAACTATAGGAGATGTGAAAGTCGAGCATGCAATGTGTGATCTTGGAGCTTCTATTAATGTCATTCCTTTGTCAATCTATAACCGATTGAAGGGAGTTAGATTGTCGAGCACTAGAGTGTTGATCCAACTGGCTGATAGGTCATGCATAAGTCCTGAGGGAGTTTTAGAGAATGTGTTGGTTAGAGTGCATGATTTTACCTACCCTGCGGATTTTTACGTGATCAAAATGAGTGAGTCCGAGGCTAGGGAATCTAGTGGCATATTGTTGGGAAGACCATTTTTGAGAACGGCCAAGACGATAGTAGACATGGCTGAGGGAACAATTTGCATTGATTTTCATGGGGAGAAGTTTACTTTTGATATCAATGAGGCCATGAAAAAGCCTATTGATTCTGAAAATGTATGCTATGTTGATGTGATTGACCCCTTAGTCCAAGATTTTCTTGAGGCCAAACTATTGCAGGAGAAACTCCAAGCTTTGGATGTTTATGAGCAGGCTGACGTAGAAGCTGCTGCATGGTGTGATCTGATCAGTAGCCAAGGGTTAACCGATGAAGAGATAGAGGGAGAAATTAAGGACTTCTGCCAGAAATCGGAATTTATTGGAGCCACAGGGGCCAAGCTACCAGTCAGTATAGAGGAATCTTCAGAGGGAGAAATAGAGAAAGAAGGAGAGGCTGAGAAAAACCCTCTACCCGAAGACAAGCTTCCACCCCAAGTTGAGCTGAAGAAATTGCCATCGAATTTGAAGTATGCCTTCCTCGGAGAGGAGAACTCATATCCGGTGATCATCAGCAACAGCCTTACAAAGAAACAGGAGGCAAGGCTACTGACTGTGTTGAGTAAGAACAAGAAAGCAATTGGATGGAGCCTTACAGATTTAGTGGGGATAAGTCCCGATGTATGCATGTACCACATCAGGCTGGAAGAGGGAGCAAAGGCACATCGAGATGCCCAAAGAAAGGTAAACCCCAACATGCGAGAAGAAATATTGAAGGAAATCTTGAAATTGTTGTCGCTAGGGATTATCTATTCGGTGCCAGATAGTGAGTGGGTCAGCCCGATCCACATGGTCCCAAAGAAGTCGGGAATCCTAGTCGTTCAAAATGAGAGGAATGAGCTGATCCCAACGAGGCTGGTCACGGGTTGGCGAATGTGCATCGATTACCGTAAGCTGAATAATGCGACCAGGAAGGACCATTTTCCCTTGCCTTTCATCGACCAAATGTTGGAGAGATTAGCTGGGAAAAAGTACTTCTGTTTTCTAGATGGGTACAACGGATACTTCCAAATTTACATAGATCCTGAAGACCAGGATAAGACCACCTTCACTTGCCCATTCGGAACCTATGCATACAGGCGCATGCCTTTCAACGATGTATGATGAACATATTCTCCGATCTGATTGAGGACTGTATAGAGATATTCATGGATGACTTCACGGTCTACGGAGACTCTTTCAACTCATGCCTTCATCATTTGGACGTAGTTCTAGAAAGGTGTCAAGCAAAAAGTCTGGTTTTGAATTTTGAGAAGTGCCATTTTATGGTCACCGAAGGGATAGTTTTAGGACACGTGGTCTCAGAAAGAGGTATCCAGGTGGATCGAGCCAAGGTGGACGTTATATCCAAATTACCATTCCCTACTGATTAGAAGGGGATAAGGGGTTTTCTAGGGCACACCGGATTTTATCGAAGATTTATCAAGGATTTCTCCAAGATCGCCCAACCCCTTACCCGACTTTTTCATAATGAAGTGGAATTCGTTTTTGATGAGCAATGCAAGGCCGCTTTCAATCTTCTCAAGGAAAAGCTGATATCCGCACCTATCATACGGGCTCCTGACTGGGACTACCCTTTCGAAGTAATGTGCGATGCCAGCGATTATGCAGTGGGAGCCGTACTGGGTCAGAAGATCGATGGGAAGAGGTACGTAATTTTTTATGCCTCTAAGACTCTGAATCAAGCCCAGCGGAATTACGATACCACTGAAAAAGAGATGTTGGCAGTGGTGTATTCTTTTGAGAAGTTCCGGCCATATTTGTTGGGATCCAAGGTCATCGTTTATACTGACCACGCAGCGATTAAGTATCTGATTGCTAAGAAGGAATCCAAACCCCGTTTGATCCGCTGGGTCCTCTTGTTACAAGAATTTGATTCGGCGGTGGAAGATAAGAGAGGAGTCGAGAATAAGGTGGCGGACCATTTGAGTAGAATAGTGCAAGATGGAAACAGCGAAGAGGTGCACGACAAGTTTCCAGAGGAGCATTTATGCGAGGTAATTTTTGAGGTCAGGAAGATTGACTGGGAAGGAGTGATGAAGCTTACTGGCCAGTATGATACAGGAAAAGGAAAGGAGAAGGTATGGCAAGAACCATGGTATGCAGACTTAGCCAACTACCTGGTGACTGGAGAACTTCCAGAAATGCCGAGGATTACTAAGGCCCAAAGAATGAAGATCAAGAGTGAGGCAAAATACTACTTTTGGGACGACCCATATCTGTGGAGAGTGGGATCCGATCAAGTGATAAGGAGTTATCTCAGGTCCACAAAAAAGAAGAAGAAGGTATAAGGGTGGCGAAGCCACAAAGGAAAAAGAAAAAAAAAAGAGAAGAATATGAAGAAAAATGTCCAGAAAACTTGACCAAAAAAAAAGAAAGAGAAGGAATAAGGGTGGCGAAGCCACAAGAAGCTACTGACCAGTTGGAGATCATAGCCAGAAGCGCCAGCCAAGAGAAGCAACAACCAAGAGCCCAAATGCACACAGTTCCCCCACCTCAATAAAGCAGAAATTTTAAACCTAGAGCCTTAGGAACATCCACCCCAAACATTACAAACCAATAGCCCCGTTACAAACCTTTAAGTTCTTCAGTAGCTACACGTGAGATCTAAGTCCGAAGCAATCGTGGTTGAGCATATTGAGAGAAATGCAGTCCTAACATTCCTGGTGAGGTATGAGTGACTGAGTGTACCTAGTGTTTGGCCGAGAGGTGTGGGCGATCCTGACAAGCGGATATACTGATTGGGAGAGAAAAGGGAGGTGGCGGAAGTTCAAGGCTGTCGAAGGCCGGATTGCACCTGATCCCGAGGGGAGGGATGGTTGAAAATATAGCCCAATTAATGTGTTAATGTGTCTAAGTGTTTTAGTTTTTCTTTTATGTGTTTGTCTTTGTTATGTGTTCTTTTTTCTTTGCGTCATAGTTAGAGTCTAGGGTAGGATAGAGTCGGTCGGGGGAGTAACCAGGATAGAATTCGACTTACTTCTTTTTGTTTGTTCTTCACGCTTGAGGACAAGCATGTGGTAAGTGTGAGCAGTTTGATAAGTCGTATTCTAGGCCTTGGTTACTGGTCAGTATGATGTGCGTAATTGATTATATCTGCAAAACAGTTGCTCAAAGTGTGCATGTTGAGTGTTCTAGCCAGTAGGCAAAGCTTCAGATACTTCAGGTGAAAAGGGCGTCAGAACGATTACGTACTGACCAGTATACATGCAAAAATGGCTCGAGATGGAGAAGAAGGATAGCTGGGACTGATCAACCACAATTAAGGGCAAAGAAGTCATCTCGCCACAAGGTTTTACCCTAAAATCAAGGGTAAGCCTCCCTATAAAAGGAAGCCACTTGGAGAGAAAGGAAGAACGGAATTCATCATCATCACTCTTAGGTAGAATTCTCTCGGTAGTTCAGTCCTTCAGCCCACTCCAGAACCTCGTTCCTCACCACAGCCATGGTCACTTGAAGATCGTCAGTTCGCCGGAGTTCCATTCTCTCGTTCCAGTCAGCACGATCGTAGTTAGCAGTTCCATCGCCCGGAGTGGCAAAAACAATCTTTATTTGCTTTCTAGTTAATCTTGTTTGATTTTCTCTACGTTGGATCTTTCGCATTTCCAGTATTTTGCTTATTTTGAAGCGTTGGTTGTGATCCCAACGTTTTCTAAATGCTATGAAGTTGTTTTCCAGCATCGGTTCATGTTTGTTTTCACTTCTTTCTGCCTAGATAGCTTAGATCTAGCTGTTACGGTAATTTCCAGTGTGGAATCGCATGTTTTAACTTCTGTAGTTAATCTCTCTGAGTTGCAAGTCTAGATGGCTGTTAGATTTTAGATCTGAATTAGTTAAGTGTGAAAACCTAGTTTACGTGATTTCTGACACCCTGCATGTTGACCAGTAAGCATAATTGCAGTTTCAGTGTTCGATCTTTCGATTCGAAGTTTTAATTGTAGATCTGAGCTGTGAAGTTTGTTAATCTGTGTTTCTCGTTCATGAAATCTGAGATTGTTGATCTGAGTTTATTCATGTTGAAGAAGATAACATCCACATCCAAGCTTGGGACAACTTTTACTTTTTAGTTACTTTTGCTTTTGTCATTTACTTTTTCTACCTTTTCAGCTGGTACTTCAGATCTGTCAGTCTAGTCACCACAACTACCACTACCATCTGATATTCTGTTTAGGCCAAAATAGAAACCTAGTACTTTTCGAATATTTCTTGTTTTCACCATGTCCACAAACTCAGCTGCATATCAGAATCCTCTCACACCTCCTAGCCAGTAGGATACCACCTTAAATTTCTTGCCTAGGTAAAGACTCAACCCAAGCGTGGTAGCTAACCAAAACTCTCCAGAATATCACCACAATCACTCCAACCGTCACCATCTCTGTGGGATTCGACCCCTACCTTCACTATACTACCCAGTAGAAGAGGGTTGAGGAATTATTGATACCAGGTTTTAGGCTTAGCAGGGAATTGTCATCCTGATAAGTAGGATACGTCCTTGCTTGAACGATACCTACGCAAAACCTGCGCTTTCAGTTCTTATATCTGTCGTGGTATCATAGAAAACAATTTGTACACAATCACTTCTACACAATTTAATAATCGCAAATCAGAACTCAATACAACATCGAAAATTTCAAAGAAACGAAAGGAACATTCAAATTCAATGAACGAAACGTACTTATGGCACCTTAGACTTGGTCATCCAAATGAAAGGAGGATCCATTATCTTGTTCAACAAGATCTTATCAAATGTCTAGAGGAGGAACCTTTTCATGAGTGTGAGTCATGTTTAGAAGGCAAGATGATCAAGAGGCCTTTTAAGGCTAAGGGCAATAGGGCCAAGGAAGTACTTGAGCTCGTTCATTCCGATGTATGTGGACCAATGTCTACGGAGGCAAAAGGTGGTTTTCGAATCTTCATCACATTTATTGATGACTTCTCGAAAATTGGATATGTTTATTTGATGCGTCACAAGTCAGAGTCTTTTGACAAGTTTAAAGACTTTAAGACTCTTGTGGAGAAGTATCATGGAAAGAATATCAAAAGCCTACGATCTGATCGTGGAGGCGAATACCTCAGTGCCGAATTTTTGGACTACTTATTGGAGTCGGGAATTGAATCCAAAATGACTGCGCCGGGCACGCCCCAGCAGAACGGCGTGGCTGAAAGAAGGAACAGGACCTTGTTAAATATGGTTCGATCGATGATGAGTTATGCACGTCTGCCTATTTCGTTTTGGGGACATGCCTTGCTTTCTGCAAGCCATATTTTAGACAATTTACCATCAAAATCCGTACCTACTACTCCTTATGAGTTGTGGACTGGGCGCAAGCCCAATCTAGCACATCTCAAGATTTGGGGTTGCCCGGCTCATGTATTGGAAAAGGATCCAACTAAGCTAGGATCAAGGACGGAGGTATGTTTGTTTATAGGATACCCCAAAGGGATGAAAGGTTATGAATTCTTTAGTCTCCGAGACAAGAAAGTCATTGTGAGTACTCACACGACATTCTTAGAGGAAGAATATGTAATGAATCATAAACCCAGCAGTGAAGTGGCTCTTGATGAGCTAACTTCTGTCACAAGTTCCATTAACCAAGAACAAGTACCAAGTGTACAAACAATTCTCGAAACTCCAACTTCTAATCAACATATTGTAGTGCCGCGCCGCAGTGGGAGGGTCTCGCATGAGCCCGACAGATACATTGATTTGGGAGAATCTATGGATCACTCCTCGGACAGCAATGTATTAGATCCGTGGAACTTTGCGGAGGCGCTGGCAGATGTCGATCATTGCGAATGGGTGAAAGCAATGGATTCGGAACTACAATTTATGATAGACAAAGACGTCTACGATTTGTTCGTCCTACCCGAAGGCTGTACTGCCATTGGGAGCAAGTGGATATATAAACATAAACATGGACCCGATGGACGAGTTAAAGTCTTTAAGGCAAGACTAGTGGCCAAGGGGTATACCCAAAAGGAAGGCGTCGATTATGACGAGACCTTCTCCCCAGTGGCTATGCTCAAATCGATCCGGATACTATTGCCTATTGCAGCTTTTATGGATTGGGATGTATGGCAGATGGACGTTAAGACTGCGTTTCTAAACGGCGGTCTTGAGGAGACCATCTACATGGAACAACCCGAAGGATATGCCATAAAGGGCAAAGAACACATGGTTTGGATGCTTAAGAAGGCCATTTATGGCCTCAAGCAAGCATCTAGATCGTGGAACCAATGTTTCGATCAAACTGTTCGCAAGTTTGGATTTGAAAAGTGCCCAAGTGAAAGCTGCGTGTATAAGAAAGTCGATAAGGGGAATGTAGTGTTCTTAGTATTATATGTAGATGACATTTTCTAATTGGAAACAATAAAAAGATGTTGTCATCAGTACGAACATGGTTGTCGAACCAGTTCGAGATGAAGGATATGAGAGACGAGAGACACATCCTCGGGATCAAGGTTCTTCGGAATCGAGAAATGAAGATGTTGTACTTATCTCAAGAACCTTACATCAACACAGTACTTAGTCGTTTTAGCATGCAGGACGGCAAGAAAAGTTTCTTACCTTTTAGACATGACATCCATTTATCTCAAGAGATGTGCCCTAAAACTCCGTCTGAGATACAAGCAACGAGAAGGATTCCATATGCTTCGGCAGTTGAAAGTCTCATGTATGCTATGCTTTGTACTAGACCTGATATTTGCTTTGCTGTTGGCATGGTGGCAAGATATAAGTCGAATCCGGGCCAAGGATATTGGAATGCCGTAAAGAACATACTCAAGTACCTTAAACGGACTAAGGAATATGCTCTAGTTTACAATGCAACCGAGCTCTGTCCTTTGGGATATACTGACTCAGACTTTCAAGCTGATCAGGACTCGAGAAAATCTACTTCAGGATATGTGTTCACCTTAGGAGGTGGAGCCGTAATTTGGAATAGTGTGAAGCAGAAATGCATCGCGGACTCGACCATGGAAGCCGAGTATGTGGCCGCTTCGGAGGCTGTAAAAGAGGCTGTATAGTTCAAGAACTTCCTTATGGATTTAGGTGTGGTTTCGAATCTGCCCAAGAGCATCACCATTTATTGTGACAATTCTGGTGCTGTGGCAAACTCGAAAGAACCAAGAGCTCACAAAGCGAGCAAACACATAGAGCGGAAGTATCATATCATCAGGGATATAGTGCAGAGAGGAGACATACAAGTGGTCAAGATTGCGTCAGAGAACAACCTGGCAGATTCTTTTACAAAGGCTTTGGCGGTGAAACCGTTCGAGTGCCACGTTGAAGGGATGCGAGTTCGACTCATTCAAGACCTCAACTCGCTTTCAGTATAAGTGGGAGAAATTTAGACGTGTGCACTACTATTTTGTATACTCAAAATCTGTTTTGAGTATAAGTGGGAGATTGTTAGGGTTTTGTATACTAGAAATCACCTTTCGAGTGATTGGATACTGTAAAACTCTAATTGTTATTTTCCAATAAATGCAACAGATTATTTTTTGTCATAATGTTGTTATGTTTTAAATTTAATGGTTGTTTATTGCATATTTAAATATATAAGCAAACGTAACAATGTCTAAGTCTTTGTTTTAGTAGACCGGTTGTGGGCGTCGTCCAATTTAAGGTAACACGGTCAGTGCTAAACAAAGAAAAATAAGAATTTCACAACCTAGATAGCCCTAGACTACCTATCGCGAAAGGTTGCAATGTCAGTCCGATTATTTCTAAGCCTTATTTAAATAAGATGACGTTGGTGTGGTATAGCACTGAATGGATCTAACAGCAAGACGGGTCTTTATGCTATCTACTGAAAGACGAGGTCTTGATAATTAATTTCTTAATCAATGTACGTTAGCATTGAGCATGCGATATTGAGTATCTACTACTTTGACTTAGCAAAGGTGGGGGTTTTTCATCACCCAACGATCCAGGTATATTGGGTAGTGGGAGCATTTTCTAGCGGTGGGAGCATTATCTAGCGGTGCTAGGATTGCTATTACGTTGAATCGTGCGCGAGGAGAGTCTCGTTTGATAACATCCACAAGAGGAGCTCGAAACAAGGTTTTATTATTCGGAACCTAGCTAGTTAGAGTTTAATTACTCTATGAATAATAAATAAGAGTTTCTTGCTAAGTCCACTCTTGGAGATTAAAATATGTTAATTAATTAAGTCCATAGCAGACAATAATTAATTAATGGATGTTTCTATCTTAAGCGCGGGAAATAAATTAAATGCAATTAAAGGAAACCCGGAATACTTGTAATTTCGGATTTGGAAGGCAGTGCAATATTACTTATGTAGTGGCTGCTTGTAATATTCCAATATAAGCTTATATTAAATTGTGAGTTCAATTTAATTAGTAAAAAGCTAATTGGGTGAGGCCTGATCCAAATTCTTACTTAGATCCCTGACTGGGCCCAATATGTGACTTATATAAATAGGAGAATAAAGGAGACAGAAAATACACTTTTTCTATCAAAATTTTCGTCCCCTTATAGAGAGAGAGAGTTCAAAATTTGTGCTTCCTCCGTGAGCAGTTTCTGTCTTCGTTATTCAAGTCATAGTACGTTGGTGAGATTTTCCCACACAAATATCAGCGTATAGTCCGGGATACCAGTTAGAAGGTCCGAGGTCGAGTACTAAAGATCTTCACGTGGAGAAGACGCAAGCTATCTTCGATTCTTGATCGAATCAACGAGGTAATTTGGCTAACTCCGTAGTATGCATGTTTTAGGGATTTTATATTCTAAAGCATGATTTTAATTCAAGTTATGAGCATGATACATGTGATAATTACGCGAATAGAATTTGTCTAAATAATCTGCTAAATAGATCAAATTTATGTGATCGATAATTCTTGCACGCTTCCGCTGCCAACCCCTTCAACCTTAACCCACAAATACTATTAGTTAGTATAGGGAAGTAAGGATCGATCCCACAAGGAAGATGGTGTTAAGCATGTGTTTTGGACATTCTGGAGGGTTTTTGGCTTTTGCCACACAGTTTAGTGGGTTAAGTTTAAATCTACTCGACTAGGCGGAATGCATTGATATCTAACTGACCTACCAAACGGGAAAGTTTCAGAAATATGCATGAGCACTAAACATGTAACAAACGTTTAGATCTAAACTAAATTAACTAAGAGCACCTGCGACTATAAGATCATGTTGGAGACTCTCCTAAAATAGGAAAATAAAATGTAAAAGTAAAGTGAAGACCAATTTCTCTAACTATCAATCCTGGCAGGAAAGTTGCAAAAAGATATAAAGCAAAAGGAACTTCAGATCTGATTTTCTGCAGCCACGACTTCATCTTCTTCATGCAATTGAACTATAAACAGGGCAAAACAGGACATGAAATGCCATGGTTGAAATAAAACAGAGCATGCTTTAAAACAAAACGTAAATATGAAATTCAAGCTAGAACTAACAGATCTACTCTCTTTGGTCAAGCAGAACCACAAACGAACGGAAATAACCCAACACATGCAGATTCGAAACTACGGACAACATATCTGAAAAATCAGAACTTAAGCAAACATGGATCCTCGGAATCGGACATCAAATAAGCTAGATCTACTGAATCCTAACTACTAGCAGTTACGAAAAGCATCCAACACAAATCAACACAACATCAAGAGATCCACATAGAACTTTAACAAAATTTTCCATAGCATAGGAAATAAGCTAAATCTAGCAAGATTCAACACCGATATTCAAAACAAAGCGACACCAACTGTGAAGTTCAGTTCTAAGAGTTCAACACACCAACAATTTGCAAATGAAACTAAAAGATTAGCAGACATTAAATGAAATTGTTTCTTCGCCCCCTTGGAGCGGTGGAACACGGTTACAACTAAAAAAACACCAGTCGGATTGAGAACCCCTTCCCAAGTGCGCAGCAGAAATTGGAACTGAAGCTTTTTTGAATGATTTTGAGCTCGGGAGACTATAAGCTAGGAGGAGCTCCCTCCTTCTTCAATTTCTGTCCCTTTATATAGGGAGACTTGAGGCTTAAATCCCTAGAACACTTCTCCTTTGATTTGACGGTTGTGCCCTTAAAAGGGATCTTTGAATTCTCTTCTTTTCTCCCACTTCTTGCTCCTGCCACCTTCCGTCAAGATTCTCATAGGGTAGTTGGCGGCTTTTGGCAATTCCACTTCAGTTCTGCTCGATCTCGCATCTGCCTGGTCAATTCACGCGATCTCCTGGACCTAGCAGATTGTTGCGCACCTGAACTCAAATTTATATATTAGTTCCCCGAAAGTATAGAAATTCACCCCTCACCCAATGCATGAAACAAGCCTTATCAATATCCAAAATGATAATTTTTTTATGTGATTCTAGTTTCTCAGCAACCATAACACTAAAATTAAATTAGGGAGATTTTAGAAAAGAGGGCGACGAGCACACTAGCACAGAAAACACAAGAAGAATAAGACGCAAACAGTGCCAATTAAAGAGAAAATCAAAGTTAGTTGACAAATTTATTCTTTTGATAAGAGGACTAGTAAATTTTCACAGGGATGAAGGAGATTGACGGAGAGTCGAAGGGGATAAAGAAAAAGGAGAAAATCGGAAGGGAAAAGGTGGCGTTGAATTAGTGCTCACAATCGCTCACAAAATTGTCCGACAACAGTCAACAATGTCTTGTTTTTTATTAAAATAATGATTCAACTACAGTAGGACAACTCAAAAATAAACACGACTTAGCTACAAAGGGACAACAAAGAGAGTAACCAATAGCCCAGTAGAAGTAGGAAATTCCAACAACCTTCCTCCAATTTTTTTTACTAATTCTTATTTTTCATCTTTAAATACATTTATTTCTCACTTTATTTTTCACCTCTCTATATCACATTCCCTTATGTTTTCTTCTAACATCTCTCTCAAATTATGTAATAAGACCTTTTGTTTTGGTGCACTAAAGTTATACGCAGGGACCTAAGCCATCCATATGGAGATGAGTGATTGTTCAAAAAAGAGGTTGATCCTCAATCTTCCCCAAAGAGTCTTTGAAGAGCGATGATTTGCATGCACTTTTATATGATGATGCGTACTGATCAGTTAGGACACCCTTAACTCGTCATTGAGTACACAATTCTCGTTTCAAAACATTAACCTAACATACTATTAATTACTATAAGAAGTAAGGATCGACGAGGTAAGATTGTTCAAACATATTCAGACACTTTAGAAAAAAATTTGGGATTCCGCAACGCTTTAAGTTGGATTAAGTTTAAGGTTGTCGTCATTATTTTGGGAAGATCTTAGGTCCAAATGGGAGTTTCTTGGTCTATACACCTTCTTCCTCTTCTTTTTCTTCATCCATTCCCTTTTTAGATCTAGTTTTTGTGGCTAGATCCCTACCCTTTGTTGTCTAATTAGAGATCAAGCATAATTGACACATGGGAAAATATTGATGGATCTCAACATGAAGATCCATATCATGTAACTTTACCGTGACGATTTTCTTAATAACTCTAGATAGACCAATGGCAAATTTCTTAATAACTCTAGATAGACCAATGAAAAAGGAATATAGGATTTAGATATTGAGTTTACATAGGAGGTAATGCTTTCGTAACCATAGAATTCTCTACCTATTTGACATTTATTTTACACTCCCTGTTATTTCAATTTAGTTGCTTCTATTTTGCTTAATGAAGTAAGTTGTTAGTATTCATTCTTTTAATCAAAACTTCAACTCAAACGTTAATGTTTAGATAGTAAATGAGATTGGTCTATTGTACTTAGGTGTAGTATAATCGTCTTTGTAGACAACATCACATGTACTCCACAATAATGATACTATCATATGAAGTTTCATACTTCCTCATCCCATAAAAATAACGCAATTTAAAACAACACAAATACTCATGCGCAATTGGTAAAGTAAGATAAACAAAAAGAAAATATAGTAAAAATAGTGTTAAACTATTAGTGGATTGTGTGGTATATCATTAGTAGTAATTAGTTATATTCAAAAGTTTTCTTATTTGGGATTAATCTAATTTTAAGGGATATATCAAAATGACAAACTACTATGGGATGTAGAAAGTATAGTAAGTATTTGATGCTTCCCATGTATATCATAAAGTTTCAGCATAATGGTCAATTTTTCTCTACTTTAGTTGAGTCATTTCTTTTTTTTGGCAAAAGCTCTATCTTCTCTCATATTGTACTCTCTCTTCATCTCTCTTACTTTATTTCCTATCTTACTTTACTCTCTCCTCTTTAACCTTTAACACCTCAATTTCTTAATTCTCATGCTCAAAAGAAATGTCTCAACTACCTTGGGACGGAGGGAGTATCATTTTTTCAAAACGAGTGCTGAAAACGAAACACCTTTACTGCAGAGTGACAAAGGGAATATAATTAAAAAGTGAAATGAAATATCACACTAAGAAAGGAGATGAAATTTGACGTGAATTGTGTTTAAGAGCATCTGCAACGGGCGAGCTAAAATGGCTCGGTCTCGTCTTGCTAAGGCGAGACCGTGGCGATAATATCTAAGCTATAATTATGAACTCAACGTTTGTATATGGTCTCCATCAATTGGTCTGCAATTTATGAAGCTTTTTTCTAATATTATCGCTACCCATGCTGTGGGGACAATAATCCTAAGAAACTGCGAGATTCAGAAGTTCACACAGGATTTATGAGATAGCTTGATCTTGTTAGCAGCACATGAGCATTGTTATGGGAGTGTGTTGTAGAAATGAGACTCAGTAATAATAAATTCGGTGGTCTTGCTTAGTCAACATTGGCGGCCATGCCACTCTGTGGTCTCTGGACTATTTGTCGGTGTTGTGACCAGTAAAATTGTAAGATTTTAATGAGTATTGACTTCCTCTGGAGGGTACAAAATTTTAATTTTACAGTTGTAAGATTTTGAAAAGTTTTATGGTTAATCTAATCAAATATTTTACATAAGTTTATGACAAATAGTAAATACTCTGTTTTGCAGTACAAATCAAATCGTCAAGATGTCATTCAATCCTCTTTCTACAATTCTTAAAGAAAACAAACTTGAGGGCCAAAATTACATAGAATGGAAACAAAATTTGGGCATCGTTCTTACAGCATAAGAGTACAGCTTTGTGCTCACAACCCCGCGACCTCCAGTGCCGCCGGCTAACGCAGCGGCAGGAGTCAGAGATGCACACAGACGGTGGCATAAGGCCAATGAGATGGCTAAATGCTATATGTTGGCATCTATGTCATCAGTGCTCAAGCATTAGCATTCATCCATGGAAACAGCCGCCGAGATCATGCAGATCTCAAGAATCTTTTTGGTACTCAGAATCGAACGGCTAAGTCTCAAGCCTTTCGGAGTATCATGTCGAAGACGATGAAGGAAGGCTCGTCTGTGAGGGACCATGTCCTCGAGATGATGGGCCACCTCAACTAGATTGAGGTCTTGGGAGGGACGATCGATCCCGAATCTCAAGTGACAGTTATCCTTCAAAGTCTTCCCCCTAGCTTCCAGCAGTTCAAGCTCAATTTCGAGATGAACAAGAGAAACTACACCTTGGCAGAGTTGTTGACTGAACTTCAGTCGGCAGAGGACCTTATGGCGTCTCGTTCCTCTGGCTCCAAGCCTAGCAAAGGAAAAAGGCAGGCACCGAACTCAGAAGCGGCAAATCTGGCTAAGGGAAAGAGAAGAAGAGGGCAAACAAGAAGCCCACGGGGAAGTGTTTCAAGTGTGGGGAAAAGGGCCATTGGAAGCCAGACTGTCCTAAAAGGGGCAAGGCTACAGGTATGCACCAAGCTTTAGTAGTCGAGTCATGTTTGGCATCGACGTCTACTTGCACTTGGGTTATTGACACAGGAGCCACTGATCATATTTGTTTTGATCCTGACTTAATGCAGGTGACAAGACGGCTACATGATCGTGAGATCGAAGTCCAGCTGGGCGACGCTACAAAAGTGGCGGTCGTTGCAGTGGGAGACGTTTATTTGCGTTTTAATAGTGATAGATTTTTTATTTTGAAGAATGTTTTATTGATACCTTCTTTTAGAAGAAATTTAATTTCAGTTTCTAAATTAGTTTTTGATGGATATTCGATTTCTTTAAATAACAACTGCGTTAATAAGAAAGATGGTTCTTATATCTGTCGTGGTATCATGGAAAACGATCTGTACACAATCACATCTACACAGTTTAATAATCGCAAATCAGAACTCAATACAACATCGAAAATCTTAAAGAAACGAAAGGAACCTTCAAGTTCAATGAACAAAACGTACTTATGGCACCTTAGACTTGGTCATGCCAATGAAAGGAGGATCCATTCTCTTGTTCAACAAGATCTTATCAAAGGTCTAGAGGAGGAACCTTTTCATGAGTATGAGTCATGCTTAGAAGGCAAGATGACCAAGAGGCCTTTTAAGGCTAAGGGCAATAGGGCCAAGGAAGTACTTGAGCTCGTTCATTCCGATGTATGTGGACCAATGTCTACGGAGGCAAGAGGTGGTTTTCGATACTTCATCACATTTATTGATGACTTCTCGAAAATTGGATATATCTATTTGATGCGTCACAAGTTAGAGTCTTTTGACATGTTTAAAGACTTTAAGACTCTTGTGGAGAAGTATCATGGAAAGAATATCAAAAGCCTGCGATCTGATCGTGGAGGCGAATACCTCAGTGCCGAGTTTTTGGACTACTTATCGGAGTCAGGAATTGAATCCCAACTGACTGCACCGGGCACGCCCCAGCAGAACGGCGTGGCTGAAAGAAGGAACAGAACCTTGTTAAACATGGTCTGGTCGATGATGAGTTTTGCACGGTGATAAGGCTAATTTCATGCATAGGTCTAGGGATTGAATTAATACAATTATAGGGTCTAACACATGTTTTAAGCCAAGTGTGCAGAAGAATTCGCCAGGTCGAGGAACAAAGAAGATGAATTACAAGGACCATGCAAATACGGCGAATAAGTGAGCAAGGAAAATGACTAGACGGAGGGATTGTGAAACTGAAGGGCAGAATGGAGATTTTGTACGAAGGTTTCTAGAAGATCCTACCGCATCTATATAAGGAAGAGAGCATGCAATGCTCGGGGACTTTTGGCACTTAGGCCTCTGGTTCTTAGCTCACACACTTCTGCATACTTAGGAGATTTTCGGAGTTTCGAAGGGGGTTACGTTTGCCGTCACTATTGCTTTCTAATTCTCGACATTTGTGGTGTAATACCGCCCTTGCAGAGGGCGAAGAAACAATTTCCCGTTTTTATTTTAGTGACTGCTGAAGATTTCACCGAGCTTCGCCGTTCGAAGCTTGGCTCTGTTTTCGATTAAATTTCTGTAGTTTATGCAATTTTTATTTTCCGTATTTGAGCTGCTGTTGAGTTTTGGTTATGGATGTTCATTATTTTGAGTTTGTTGTGATTACTGAGTTGGATGTTTGAGTTTCGTGTTGGTTGCTGAGTTTGGGTGGAATCGTTGGAATCTGGTATTGATCGAAGTAGATCTGGGTGAATCGGGAACTATGGAGTTGATTTTGGTTGCTGTTGGGTTCGGTTTGCTTGGATCCGGAGTGGATTGAGTTTCCGACGTTGGATCTGAAGAGTGATTGAGATTTATGCCTAGCTTTCGTGTTTTCATTTCATTTCGCCCAGTATACGTAGATTTGTTTTATTTCCGGTTGTTTGCAAGTTTCCGACGTCCGAATTTTTACATTTTGTTCAAATCCCGGTATGTGCTCTGTTTTCTTCATCTTCGTGTTTGAATCAGTTGAAGTTAAGCATGTCATTGTTAGTTAGGTTCTTAGTTTGTTAGTTGCAGCTTTTCTTCCGTACTTGATATTTCTGGAAGTTGGTCCCCACTTCTATTTGCGTTCTGTTTAGCTATAGTTGGTAATTGTTTGCTTGGTCTAGGAAGTAAGTTTAAAATTACATAGATCTAAGGATGTTCGATGTCTGCATGCTATTTACAGTTTACTAGGTCTAGTGTTTAATTTCGTGCTTAGGTCTAGAAGTAGTTATATCTCAACCCAAGTTTGCATGGCAGCAGCCGTTTTCTAACCAAAAATCCCTAGATGCTTTCTTACATGTTCATCTTCGTGGGATCGACCCCTTGCTTCTCTATACTAGTCTATAGTATAACGGGTTGAGGGATCTTTGAAACACGAGAGTTTGTGTGTCCATCGACAGAGTCTCCCGCTTCGCCTTGAGTTCCTAGACCTAGTGTTTAGTGGATTCATTGGACTGGCAGCTCGATCTAGAAGTTTATTATACACACACTCACACTAACGACAAGCGTGCTTCACACGGCTACCTATTTCGTTTTGGGGTCATGCCTTGCTTTCTGCAAGCCACATTTTAGACAATTTACCGTCAAAATCCGTGCCTACTACTCCTTATGAGTTGTGGACAGGGCGCAAGCCCAATCTAGCACATCTTAAGATTTGGGGTTGCCCGACTCAAGTATTGGAAAATGATCCAACTAAGCTAGGATCGAGGATGGATGTATGTTTGTTTATAGGGTACCCTAAAGGAACGAAAGCTTATGAATTCTTTAGTCTCTGAGACACGAAAGTTATTGTGAGAACTCACGTGACATTCTTAGAAGAAAACTATGTAATGAATCATAAACCCAGCAGTGAAGTGGCTCTTGATGAGGTAACTTCTGTCACAAGTTCCATTAACCAAGAACCCGTACCTAGTGTACAAACAATTCCCGAAACTTCAACTTCTACTCCAAGTATTATAGTGCCGCACCGCAGTGGGAGGGTCTCTCATGAGCCCGAAAGATACATTGGTTTGGAGGAATCTATGGATCACTCCCTGAACAGCAATACATTAGATCCCTGGAACTTTGCGGATGCGCTGGCAGATGTCGATCATTGCGAATGGGTCAAAGCAATGGATTCAGAACTACAATCTATGATAGATAAAGACGTCTACGATTTGTCCGTCCTACCCCGAAGGCTGCACTGCCATTGGGAATAAGTGGATATATAAACGTAAACGTGGACCCGATGGACGAGTTAAAGTCTTCAAGGCAAGACTAGTGGCCAAGAGATATACCCAAAAGGAAGATATCGATTACGATGAGACTTTCTCCCCGGTGGCCATGCTCAAATCGATCCGGATACTATTGTCTATAACAGCTTATATGGATTGAGATGTATGGCAGATGGACGTTAAGACTGCGTTTCTGAACGGTGGTCTTGAGGAGACCATCTACATGGAACAATCCGAAGGATATGCCATAAATGGCAAGGAACACATGGTTTGGAAGCTTAAGAAGGCTATTTATGGCCTTAAGCAAGCATCTAGATCGTGGAACCCGTGTTTCGATCAAACTGTTTGCAAGTTTGGATTTGAAAAGTGCCCAAATGAAAGCTGCGTGTATAAGAAGGTTGAAAATGGAATGTAGTGTTCTTTGTTTTATATGTAGATGGCATTCTTATAATTGGAAATAATAAAAAGATGTTGTCATCAGTAAGAACTTGGTTGTCAAACCAGTTCGAGATGAATGATATGGGAGATGCAGGACACATCCTCGGGATCAAGGTTCTTCGGAATCGAGAAAAGAAGATGTTGTGCTTATCTCAAGAATCTTACATCAACACAGTACTTAGCCGTTTTAGCATGCAGGACGCCAAGAAATGTTTCTTACCTTTCAAACATGGCATCCATCTATCTCAAGAGATATGCCCCAAAACGCAGTTTGAGATACAAGTAATGAGAAGGATTTCATATGCTTCGGCAGTTGGAAATCTCATGTATGTATGCTTTGTACGAGACCTGATATTTGCTTTGCTGTTGGCATGGTGGCAAGATATCAGTCGAATCCAGGCCAAGGACATTGGACTGCCGTAAAGAACATACTCAAGTACCTTAAACGGACTAAGGACTATGCTCTAGTTTACAATGCATATTTAAATGTATAAGAACGTAACAAAGTCTAAGTCTTTGTTTTAGTAGACCGGTTGTGGGCGTCGTCCAATTTAAGGTAACACGGTCAGTTCTGAACAAAGAAAAAGAAGAATTTCACAATCTAGATAGGTCTAGACTACCTATCGTGAAAGGTTGCAATGTCAGTCCGATTATTTCTAAGCCTTATTGAAATAAGATGACGTTGGTGTGGTATAGCACTGAATTGGATCTAAACGTCAAGACGAGTTTTTATGCTATCTACTGAAAGACGAGGTCTCGATAATTAATTTCTTAATCAATGTACGTTAGCATTGAGCATACGATATTGAGTATCTACTACTTTGACTTACCAATAGGTGGGCTTTTTCGTCACCCAACGATCCTGGTATATTGGGTAGTGGTGATCAATATCTAGAGATGCTAGGATTGTTATTATGTTGAATCGTGCGCGAGGTGAGTCTCGTTTGATAACATCCACAAGAGGAGCTTGAAACAAGGTTTTATTATTCGGAACCTAGCTAGTTCGAGTTTGATTACTCTATGAATAATAAATAAGAGTTTCTTGCTAAGTCCACTCTTGGAGATTAAAATATGTTAATTAATTAAGTCCATAGCAGACATTGATTTATTAATGGATGTTTCTACCTTAAGCGCGGAAAATAAATTAAACACGCAAAAAGGAAACCCGGAATACTTGTAATTTCGGATTTGGAAAGGTAGTGCAATATTACTTCTGTAGTGGTTGCTTGTAATATTCCAATATAAGCTTGTATTAAATTGTGGGTTCAATTTAATTAGTAAAAAGCTAATTGGGTGAGGCCATGTCCAAATTCTTCCTTAGATCCCTGACTGGTCCCAATATGTGACTTAATATAAATAGGAGAATAAAGGATACAGAAAATACAATTATTTATTTTCAAAATTTTCGTCCACTCCTGTTTGAGAGAGAGGAACGATTTTTTCTCCTTCCGTGAGCGAGATTATGTCTTCTTTATTTAAGTCCTAGTACACTGGTGAGATTTACCCACACAAATATCAGTTTACAGTCCGGGACACCAGTCAGAAGATCCGAGGTCGAGTTCTCAAGATCTTAACGTGGAGAAGAAGCAAGCCATCCTCGATTCTTAAGTGAATCTACGAGGTAAATTGGCTAACTCCGTACTAAGCATGTTTTAGGGATTATTTGTGCTAAAACATGTTTAAAATTCAAGTTATGAGCATGATACATGTGATAATTACGCGAATAGAATTTATCTAAATAATCTACTAAATAGATCGATTTTATGTGAGCCGTTAGAACGCAAGCTTCCGCAACCAACCCCTTCATAGTATATGGGCCACGATTAAGAAACGGATGTTTGATACATTGGTGGAAGTGTTGACATAAATTATAATCTCACATTTTTACCCTCAATATTGAAGTTTATTTACACGCTGATTCCTCTTTGCAGCCCTAAAACATTTTGGAAATCACTGAAATCTATTTCCCCCACTTTCATTTCCTGCATTTCTCATAGAGATTTTGCGGGAAATCTGAAATTTGAAGAGCAGCGCTATTATCTCTCTTCTTTTCTTCTAATCTCTGTCAGCTACTCATTTATTCTTCCAATTTTATGCATGACGCAGTAAATTTTTACTTCTTTCCTTCTTTGTTTTTTCAAGTTCAAATTAACCAACCTGGAAAATGATTACGGATCTGCAATTGGATGGGGATGAGTAAATCTTGGTTCCCACACACGACGCCCGGAAATCCTTGCCAGCTTCTATGGTTTTTCCGCTGATTACCCGTCGTCCTCGATGGAGTTTCTTTTTTAACTTAAGGAGGATCGACGATGGTTCCTCATCTATCCCCCGAAGTGACTCAGACCCCCGGCCTAACGGTCGGAGGTGAATCGTCTTACCACCGAGCTGCGCTTCGTTGTCGGGATGGAAAGGAACGAGTCATCCAACCTTTCCCCAAGCACGGGTCCAGACCAGTTAACTGTATCAACCCAATCAAGGGTACCAAGTTAACCTATCTCCCCCAGCGCCTAGGTCCCAAGCACGGGTCCAGACCAGTTAACTATATCAACCCAATCAAGGGTACCAAGTTAACCTATCTCCCCCAGCGCCTGGGTCCAGGCCAGGACTCAAGAACTCCCCAGGGGAAATTAATCCCCAAGTTTCGCCTCCCAGGGGTCGAACTCGTGACCTCTAGGATGGCGCGGTATCCTTGCCTCCCTCCTCAACCACTTGAGCTAGGGGGCTTGGATCCGTCCTCGGTGGAGTTTGAGTGGCTTATGCTGTGGAAGAAGAAGGATTGAAATGATATGAGGGTAGCATTGGAAATGTCAATCTTTTTCTAAACACCTTCTTCAAGGCTAGAATATAATCGGCCACTTTACCTCCAAAAAGTTATTTGCCATATTTTAGTATAGATTCATGGGCTTGACCGGGCCTTACTTATTTACATGGGCCGACTAAAAAATTTTCATTTGGTATAAAACACCAGACTTTGACCAAAACAGTACCCTTTTCTAGAGTATTGGGCGCTATCAAACACACCCTAATTGTCCTTCAAAAATGGCACGAGCGGTTTTTTAACTTGCGACTCACTGAGCAAGTTGACATTTATAGCCACCGAATTTAGCAGCACGCCACGCAATCAAGGTTGTACCCTGCCGTAAAATGAAATGGCATTTCAGTAAATCACAGAAATTGGTAGCCACCTTTCCGCTAAAAAATACTGTGTACAAATTGCGGAAATGTCTGACCTAGACGTCACCACGGTTCGGGAACCGGCGGTTCACGGTTCGGAACCGCCGGTTCCGGTTCGAGAAATGAAGGAACCTGAACCGGCCCGGCCAAGGTTCGGCGGTTCCGGTTCGTGAACCGTGAACCGCCGGTTCGCGTGAACCGCGGAACCGTCGGTGCAAATCCGGTTCCGGGCCGGTTCGGCGGTTCGTTTAATTTTTTTTTTTTGTAAATTTGTAATTCAAGTAAAAAATGTAAATATATTTGCATAAATAAAATTAGAATAAAGCGATGTACAAATGCAATTTTATTGATACAAATTACAAATTACAACTTTAAAATTACAAATTACAACTTAAAATTTACAAATTACAACGTAAAAATTAGAAATTACAACTTCAAAATTATAAATTACAAAAGACTTAAAGTCTTGATTACAATTTACAAAATTACATATTCGAAACAAAGGGGAGAAAAAAGAAATAAAGGAAAAGGACTTGAGCTCAACTTAAATTTAAACTTAAATTTAAAATTTAAGTTGAAATTTAAGTTGAGATGCCTACGTATCCTCAATGCTCAATTGCATTTTGGAATCAAAGTCCACGTAGTTCTCTTACCTTGCTTACCTATTTGGCTTATCAGAAGAATTGGCGCCTACTCTTCTTCGTCGGGGAAGTAGTCTTGGTCAGGTTGTACTACTTGATTGTCCCAATCCGGTTCTTGGTCTCTAATTTCGGCGGAGCACCAATCATCAAGTAACATGGTGGCTTCCATGTTTTGCCCGGTGAGTCTACTTCTTCGGTCGTCCAAGACGTTGCCTCCAACACTAAAGGCGGACTCGACGGCGACAGTGGAAGCCGGAACCGAAAAGATCTCCTTGGCCATTGATGCAAGGATAGGAAAATCTTTCTCGTGTGATCCCCACCAATCTAGGACGTCGATTTGTTGGGGAACGGGACCTCCTTCTTCCTCATTGAATGAAAAGTGTGAGTCAAAATATAAGTCTAACTCACTTGTCGAATTTGCCGTCCTTCCTCCGCTGCTGAAGCCGTATAGGTCCGCCAATTGGGATTGGGCGTCGGGGTCATCAACTTGGAAGAAGCCAAAGTTATGTGTTTGACGGGGGGTCTAGGTCTCACTTGGTGGGTACGGTTGTACTTGGCTTCGTAATCGTGAAAGAGAGCCCGCAAGTCGAACTCAAAAATTCTTTGGAGGCTTGGGAGGTGGGGGATGTTTATTTGGAATGTTTGGGCTAGGTTTATGTAGTTGTCGTCGTCCTCGTCAGTTTGCAAAGCTCGGAGTGGTTCAAGATCAATAGAAGCCAAATTGTTGTAATAAAATTCTAAAATTTTGAAAGTACCAACTAGTTTCCACTTTGGATCCAAAACTTTGGCAAACAAAAAAACCGTGGGGATCTCGTTGAAATACTTGAGCCATTTTTCAACCATATAATATAAAACACATATTAACTCAAGATTGTTTGTGGAATTTTTCATTGCAGTTTTAAAACCAAGTGATATGATCATGCAATGTTCTAAAACACGAACGGATGTGCAATAATACACACCCGATAACTCAATAGTGGCATTTCGAAAACATTTGAATAACTTAAACAAGCTCATGCTTTGATCCCAACAAGAAGATGTTAGATATAAATCATCAACATGGTAAGTTCTATAAAAATCAACTAAATATTCTATATGCTCCAATGTAGATTGCAACATATCATATGTAGAGTTCCATCTAGTAGACACGTCTAAAGTAAAAGTTGTGTACCTTATTTTCTTCAAATGGCAATACTTCTTCCACGTCTTGCCAATTTGAGGCTTCCAGTGGATCAAGGATACAGCTGTAGTAATAGGTTGAATATGTCTTTGCCACAAAGACAAAGCATCTTGTACACATAAGTTTAAAATATGACAAATACAACGTTGGAGAAAATACTTACCACTTATCACCGGGGAGCAAGCCGCAATTAAATCGGATATACTTGCGGTGTTAGCGGTTGCGTTATCAAAACCAACCGAAAATATCTTGTTGCATAACTTATACTCATTCAAAACTTGAATAATTAAATATGCAATTGCTTGTGCGGTGTGTGGGGAAGGAAATTGTCTAAAACCAATTAAACGTTTATTTAAAGACCAACTATTGTCTATAAAATGACATGAAATTCCCATGTAAGAATTTCGTTGGAAAGAATCCGTCCACACATCGGAGCAAATATTAACTTTGTGCCCCAAGGTGGAGAGGAATTTTCCAACCTCTCGTTTTTTGTCAAAAAACTGACGGTTGTTAGATCTTTGAGCAGTATAGGGGGGAATTCTCTTTGTAGCAACATTAAAAGCGGTTTGCATAGTAACTTCATATTTTTTGTCATTAAAAAAATTGAACGGCAAATGTTTCATTGCCGCCCATCTTACCATAGCATCGGTAACATTTTTCGGATCATATTTAAATAGCGGCGTACCTGTTTGAGACGATGAGCCGGCGGGGAAGTTTATTTGGCTTTGGGACTTAGTATGCCCATATTCCACGGGGTGTTTTTACTTCAAATGGCGATGGAGAGTACCATATCCCCCACCGATAACAAATGGATAGACTTTATCGCAATAGTTGCAATATGCTTTGAACTCACTTGTCTCCACGGTAGTGGTCGGATCATTAGGATTTGAAATTACCACCGGGAACTTCTTGAAATGTTTGGTGAAAATCTCGGATTTCAACTTGGGAGGCATCTTTTTCTTTTATCGTCCTGCGGAAGGAGGAGGATCGGCCTCCTCCTCATCATTGTCGCCAACTTGGCCGGTGCTAGAAGGGGGGAATTGATGCGATCCATTATCGCCTTCGTCCGACGATAGATTCACATCGTACTCGAAACGCGAAGCCGAATGTGAATGCCCCCCTTGTGGGTCGTCGTCGCCGAGGGCAAGTAACAAGGCCGCATTTCGATCTTCTTCCTCCTACGAAAATTATACAACTAAGTAAAAATACTAACACAAAAATAAAACACATAAAAAATGAAATTATGAATTTAATAAAAATGAATTAACAAAAAATTAAAACATCTTATAACTTACTTAAGCTCGAAGAGCGGCTAGCCTTCCCACCTCCTCCGCAACTTGTGCTCTAGAAGGGGCACGTCGACGACGAGTATCACTTTGACTTTGATCTTGGGCAATTCCCTTGCCTCGATCACCACCACGACGAGATGAAGACATAATATAAATATTTATTGAAATTTAAAGTCGTGAAGATGATAACGTGAACAACGTGAGAGTAAAGTATGAGCGCAAATAACGTAAACAACTTGAGAGAATGAGGATGGAGAATAGAGAAATTGAGATTGAGAGAGAAATTCTTATTAACACAAGAATGAGGTGAGTAGAAATGAAGAGGAGGGGGGTATTTATAGGGGAAAATTGTGATTAAAAAAAAATTGAAAAAACGGCCGAACCGCCGGTTTTCCGTCGGAACCGCCGGTTTTCGGTGGAAACCAGCGGTTTTCGTCGATTTTAAAAATTCAAATTTTTTAAATTACCGTTGGAACCGCTGGTTTTCCGCCGGAACCGCCGGTTTTCCGCCGGAACCGGCAGTTTTTCGGCCGAAACCGGCGGTTTCCGTCAACGGTTTCTGACCAAACCGGGACCCGGGGGAGCGGTTTCTGAAAAGGCTAGGAAGTAGGCCTGAAAAGGTGTCGGGAACTGCCGAACCGGCGGTTCGGAACCGGCGGTTTAGAACCGCCGGTTACGGTTCTTCAATTTTTGTGAACCTGAACCGGCCCGGCGGTTAGGGCGGTTCCGGTCCCGATTCGAACCGCCGCCGACGGTTCCGGTTCCGGTTCGGAACCGCCGGTGACAGTTCCGGGCCGGTTCGTCCTGGCCGGTTCGGTTTGGAGACCTCTAGTCTGACCGTTGAACATTAGCTAGGGAAAGGGAAATTCATTTCTCTGGCTCTCTTTCTTCAATAATTTCACCGAAGCTTCTCCTTTTTCACCCCTTATTATGGCTATTACGTAATTTCTGAATCTCTAGCTCAGTGTGTGTAGTGTGTGTCCTTAACCGAGTGGGTTTTGCGGAGGAGTTTTTGTGTGAGAGAGAAACTTTTCCTTGACGAATTTGGCAATTTTTTTGGGAGGGGGAAATGGACTCCGATTCGTGGCCTCGGATTTCAAGCTACTCTAGGCGTTATCTATCTCGACCAGGTGCGTTTGATTCTGTGGAATTTTGAAGTTTTTCACCAATTTTGAAGAAATTTGGTGAAAAGTTTGGATTTTGTTTCGTGGGATTGTTTTTATTTTGAGCCTGAATTATCTGAATGAGGATTTGGGATTTTGATTTGGATCGATTGGTTTATTTCCTTTTGGGAGCACATTTAGGTACCTGGGTTTTCTTCTTTATGTGATGATTATCTCCAAATGATTAATTTAATCCGTTTTTTTTTTCATATTTCTGTACATTTCCCATAAAAAAATGGTGCTGGTAATTGTTGTGAAAACATGGGGATTTAAAATGTTTTGTGGAAATGCAATGCTCTATTAGGGTTCTAATTAAATTGTTTGAATTTTTGAGCAAACTCATGACATGAAGTTTCATCGTTTTTGTCTCTAGTAATGAATTTTCGATTTAGGATTGGGATTTTAATTGTCGTATGTCTTGAATCGGTGAAGAAAGTTTGTATCTTTTTCACTTCTTGTTTAAAGAATTCTTATTATTATGTAGCCCTTTAGATCTTTCCAATTCGTTATTTTGTTTAAGCTGTCACAGAGATTTGCAAGTTCAGTTTTGTTAATTCGTTATGTCCATAATGTAATGGTGAGATACTTTCTTGATTACGTGTAGCAGATGTATATAATGGAGAAGAGTTTGAAGGTGAAGAAGAGCAGAAGTCTGAGTTTCTCTGCCCGTTTTGCAGCGAGGATTTTGATGTGGTTGGGCTTTGTTGTCATATCGATGAAGAGCACACCGTTGAAGCCAAGAATGGGGTACCTACATTGCAACTTTCCCTTTCGTATCTTCTTTTTGGTGTTTGTTTGTGTGTAGTTACCTGCATTTTGGTGTCGACAGCATGCGATCATGCCTTTATCATGCTTGCTTACGACCAAGTGGAATTAATTAAGAGCTTTTCTATAGTTAACAGTAAAGACTTAAGAGGTTTCATATAGGATTGCAATTGCAGAAATTTGTTTGCTTTGCATAATTATTTGCTTGTATGTGTGTGTGCTGAACACATGCTAAGAAAACAACGGTTCTTAGTTTTTTTCCACTTGCTAATCTTGTGTCACTTCTTAGATGGGTATAAACAATGTGTAGATAGACGATTTCCTTATGTACGTTTTACCTTGTCGCTGTATAATCATGGTATGCTATTAATAGTTTGTAATTAGGGTCTTGAGCATATTGTTGAGATGTGTACAGGCGTTTGTGTAATCAGAGAACTTCCCTCTTTGCCTTCAATTACATGTGAAAATGACTTGTGAACTTAATTATGACGTCCCTCATTGGTTGCCCGTGGATTCCATTGTCAAGAAGTGTATCCACTTGTTTCCATTACTTGATCAATATACACAATAATGCTGCTTTCTGCCAAAATGCGGCTAATCTCTTGAAGTTCTTAAAAAGTCCGATATTCTATCTTTGCGAGGGCAAAACTATAGATTCTTGGACATTATGCTTGGGCTTACCAGCCTTTGTAGTTGTGTTTCGACCTGATTTTGCACATGTTTAAGCATGTTGATATGATGAATCACCACCAATATTGATTAATCTAATTTGCATGACTTGGGTTAATATTCTGATGTATTTTTTTTCTTATGCAGGTTTGTCCCATTTGCGCGAAAAGGGTCGGAACAGATCTGGTCCGCCATCTCACTGTGCAGCATGCGAGTCTACTAAAGATATCCTTCGAGAAAATTCCAAATACTTTATAACCCTCTTTTGCTCGTTTCTTATATTACAATAGAATGGCGACCCATGTTTTTTCCTTGACCAGAATGTCACATGCAGCGTAGGAGAAGACTGAGGAAAGGTGCATCTAATTTCCCACTTTCCATCTTCAAACGAGAGTTGAGGGATGGAGGAAGCCTACACTCCCTTCTTGGTGGGTCTTCAATCCCGGTTTCTTCCTCACACATAGAACCCGACCCACTGTTAACCTCTTTCATATGCAATCCACCCGATGCTGATGAGTCCTCAAGTGTCCGGCCTCTCTCATCCGTTGAGGAGTGCACAATGGTCGATAACCACGCAGTGGACCCCTGCGACAGGTAAAGATTTGATTTTTACTGTAATTCTTGATTCTCGTCTACACAATTCCTGGGTTACCGGTCATCTTAGCGATGTTTTCTGACTCAGGATGGCGCAAAAGTGCCCGATGTCAGATGAAGATGCGAGGGAGAATAGTCGAAGGTGCGAATTTGTGAGGGGTGTTGTGATGTCTACTTTTCTTGATGATTTATGAGATGGGGCTTTTGGAAATGGAGAAGCATTGTTGGAGAGTTGAAGATGTGTGAGGAAATAGAGCTAAGATGTTGCTTTCCTCACCTACTCCTAGTATGTGAAAACATATTTATGTGCATAATAAAACTAGTGTATGTAATATACATCGTGGATGTCTCTCTCTCCTTCTCTACTTTTCTAGTTTTAAATTGTTATTAAGAAACATTTCCACTATCATGAATAAGAGTAACAATTACTATATCTTAGCGGCTTTTAAGATAGAAGTGTTAATTAAATCAAGTGAAGTTTTAATATTAGATTTGTTCGCATAGATGTTGCAACTATGATTAATTTCCTATTGTACCTAATTCCAAGCAGATTATCCTCAAATCTAATTTTTGAAATGTCAATTAACGAGTCTAGATTCACATTCAAATGGCATATTTGAGACAACAAATATATTTATAAATTGGATTATTAGCGCCTAATATTACATATGCATTTCTGAAATGTTAATTTTTCCACCAACTTTAAAGTTTGAGTATATAATATCATAGTATGAGAGCATCCACAACCGTGCTCTTGCCAGCGGCACGGTTGTGGGCCCGGCCCCACTTTTTCTGTCTGCTCTCTGGCAAGAGCACAACACCCATAGATGTACTCTTCCGCAAGGACGAACACAATTAATTTAAAATTCAATTAAACAATAACATTTCAATAATACTAAAATTCATTAAAAAAACCTAAATAATATTACAAATGACAAATAAAATAAAAATGACATAATTAAAATCCTAAAAATTAAAAATTACATAATTAAAATACTAAAAATTAAAAAAACCACTACGCGTTGCCGAATTTCGCCCACATGTGTTTGATTAGGTCTTCTTGTAGTTGATTGTGGATTCGGGTATCGCGCATTGTGTGTCTAGTCTCGATTCTTTGGCCGACCGTCGTATGCTCGCCTCGGCGTGGGGGAGACCTCGCTATTGAGCTTCCGGCTTCGTCCTCGTCGTAGAAGCTAGCCGCCCTCGGCCCTTCGTCGGCTATAATCATGTTGTGTAAGATAATACACGTGAACATGATGTCGGCGATATTATTCACGTACCATAGCCGAGCCGGGGACTTCACAATGTTGAATCGGGCTTGAAGGACCCCGAAAGCTCTTTCGACATCTTTCCGTGCGGACTCTTGACGTTGCGCAAAAAGAACCCGTCTCGGGTCGTGCGGGTTGTTGAACGTCTTCACGAAAGTCGACCACCTTGGGTAGATACCATCGGCGAGATAGTAACCCATGTGGTAGCTATTTCCGTTGATGGTGAAGTTGATCGCCGGTGCTACACCATTCATCACATCAGTGTTGAGGAGGAGGAGCGGGGGGTATTCGCCGCGACATATGCTTCGTAAGCGGCACGATGTCGTTCGTAGTATTCTTGTCTTCGCGTTCCGCTTCCGCCATAATATGGGTGAAATTCATTTGAGGTTTTGAATGAGGGATGAATGTGTTGATAGTTTGTATGAGAATTAAGAATGAGATATGAATTGATGTGATAAAATGGATGATGAATGTGTGTATTTATAGATGATTTTGGGGGGAAAAAATAAAAAAAAATCAAAAAAATTCAGAAAAAACGGGAAAAAATGGCCATATTTTTTGGGATTTGGAAAAATTTTTTTTAATCATTTTATATAATTTAAAAACGATTTTTAAAATAAAAAAATAATTCAAAGGCAACGGCTATGCCGTTGCCCAATCATAAGCCGCCACGTCGCCTGCTCGCTGGCACGGCGCTGCTCAATGCATCGAGCAGCGCCGTGCTAGCGGCGCGAGCGCAGCGGCTGCGGTCCTCGACCTCGCCGCTGGCACGGACGACGGCCTTCACTCCCACCACCGTTGTGGATGCTCTGATAGTCAATTCCACTCGGATTGAATTACGTTGGAAATTGTAGCCTGTCTGGCTTGCTGGAATACTTTTTGTTGAGTTTATTCCTCAAAATCAATGTTCCTATCCGTTTTCTAAAAATAAAATTTTTTAAAATGATATGTATTTTACTGTAAAATTAATAAAGTAAGAGAGATGAAAAGAAAAATATTTTAGTTGAAAATGAATTCCATTTTATTAAAGCAAAAGAAATTTTTTAAAATAAAAAGTTTTTATTTTTAAGGGTAGACTAGAAAGGAAAGAGTTTTTATTTTTAAAGGACGGAACAAGTATGCGTAATGGGGACCAACAACAATGTAATAACGCATGATTGACAGGATCAAATTATGAGAAATAGTTTATGAAAAAGCTTAGCTAAACCCCAGAGATTTGAGAATTTCATTTGTTCCATTTCTTCTTTGTTGAATTTGGGTTTCTCATCTGCAAAGAATCTTGGTTTATATATATGCAGGTTGCTTAGCATCAATCTTGAATTTTTCAGAGGTCCTTTTCTCACAAATTTTTGAAAATAAAATTTACAACGGCTAAACGTTTGGGTAAGATTTTGCAGAAATTGTGTTGTTGAAGCCGGAGGAGGTGAAATAGTTGAGCACATTTTTGGTGAAGAAGGTTACAAATTTTTTATTTTTTATTTACATTTTCGTTTAATTAACATGTGAACATTATTTTTGAATACCTGATTTAAGAAATTGATATTTAAAGATTAAATGAAGATAGAATATAGTAAAAGAAAGGCGGAGAGAATAAAAGAAGGAAAAAGATAAAGTTTTTGCTAAAAAAGGAAATGTAACAAGTAATTTGGGACATCGTAAATTAAAATATGTTGCAAGTAATTTGGAACCGAGGGAGCATAAAGTAACCTCAGATTTGTAAAATTAACAAATCCATTTTAGTTTATCCATTAAAATTAAAAAATTCTATTGTAGGAAAAAAAATTCTATTATAGGAAAATACTCATTCTTTATTAACAAATATTCCTTCAATCACTTTTTCGTTGTAAAGCTCTCTTACTCTAACAGTTGTGCTTTTAAAACATTTATTTTTTTAAAAGTTTCTAATTCTGAAGGACGGATATAATGATTTAGGAAGTGTAATGTTATATTCCTCTTGTCCAATTAAAAATGAAATATTTTCCTTTTTGGGTTATCCTATTAAAAATGAAATATTTTTTAAAATGCAATCATTACTCAGATTATAACACTACACAAAATCATATGCCGATTGGCGGAGACAGCTGCCTGAACTTAATTATCAAGAAAATAATTAAGTTTAAGGTTATAACAAAATCATGTCCTATTCTCTCTGATCATTACTCATATTATTTTAATTATTGTTTTCATTTTAATTATCCAGAAAACAATAATTGAAAAGTAGTTCAAAGTGTCACGTGACTATGACCAGACTATAATCAAGAGTATAGAAATATTTCAAAGTTTCACATGACTATGACCAGACTATTATAATCAAGTGTATAGAAATATGTATAAAAATATGTTGCATTTTCTTTTGTTATTTAGTGGAATAATCAAGTGTATAGAAATATGCTGCATTTTTTTGTTATTTAGTGGAGTACTATTTTGGGTATGCAAATAAAATTAGACGGTGGAAATTGCAAACCCTTAAAATTGATTTTCTTGATCTAGGTGTGCACAAACCGAACCGGCCCGGCGGTTAACCGCCGGTTTGGGCCCGCCGGTTCATGAACTGGAACCGGAACCGGCGGTTTGAACCGTCCGGCGGGTTGCCGGTTACAACGGGCCGGTTCAGGTTCAGGGCCTTCTTGAACCGTGAACCGGCGGTTCGCCGGTTTGAACCGCCGGTTCAACCGAATTTAAAAAAAATATTATTTATAAAAATTGTTTTTATATTTAAAAACAATTTTAACAAATAAATGAATACTAGAAATTCATAATTGCCCATATAAATTTGATGGGCTTACGAATTTATGAAACCATTCTTGGTTGTTTCTCTTTTATAGAGACATCCTAGAATGTTTTATGTTTCACTTTCGATGTGGGACAAAATCATTCTTGGTTGTTTCTCTTTTATAGAGACATCCTTGAATGTTTTATGTTTCACTTTCGATGTGGGACAAAATCATTCTTGGTTGTTTCTCTTTTATAGAGACAACCTTGAATGTTTTATGTTTCACTTTCAATGTGGGACAAAATATGTTGAAGTATTTTCTTTTATAACTACATGTTTAGAGCATTCATTCATCTTTTTCCAATGTGGGATACACAACTTTCTTTTGTCTTCTACTTTCTTCATGTTTTGTGTGATGTATATAAACAAAATTATAATTCAAATATATTCTTGATTGATAAAAATAAAGAATTATTGAGAAATATGATTTGTACATATAAAATATTTATTTGTATAATAATTATTGTTAGGTTTATACAATTTGTATAAGAATTATTCTTTTAATGTGTATAATATTATTTATTAGTTAACATATACATAAATTTATAAACATAAGCAAATCATTAATGATAAATAACTAATGAATAATAGTTTATGTAATAATATTTGTTATTAATTTATAATAATAGATGATAGAGTATTAATATAGACGAAAAATGATGGACGATCTATCATATACTTATAAATAATGACTTTTATTCCACATTGAAAGAAAGAGTAACACATCCAAGAATGTGTAACTATAAAAAAGAATAATCCAATACACTCTCCTCTAATTTAAATGCTCAAGTCCAATATTAAGTATTGATATTTTAAAAATCAAAAGGTTTAACTTTAAGTAGTGTGTATTAATTTTTATAAATAAAATATATTCATTATAAGTTGTAATTTTTAGTCTTATTCAAATTTATTATCAATAAAATTGTAATTTTTCACCTTATTGTTTGAAATTTGTTTAAGCACATTTTATACATAATAAAGACTAAAAAGACAAAAAAAAATACTCCATACTTAAAGTTGGATTTGATTTTTAAATGTCAATACTTGGATGAGAGTATATTGGATTTGATTTAATTTGGAAGATAGTATATTGTATTATTCTCTTTTATAGTTACACATTCTTGGATGTGTTACTCTTTCTTTCAATGTGGAATAAAAGTCATTATTTGTAAGTTTATAATAGATCGTCCATCATTTTTCGTCTGTATTAATACTCTATCTTCTATTATTATAACTTAACAACAAATATTATTTCATAAACTATTATTCATTAGTTCTTTATCATTAATGATTTGCTTATGTTTATAAATTTATGTATATGTTAACTAATAAATAATATTATACATTGAAAGAATAATTCTTCTACAAATTGTATAAACCTAACAATAATTATTATACAAATAAATATTTTCTATGTACAAATCATATTTCTCAATAATTCTTTATTTTTATCAATCAAGAATATATTTGAATTATAATTTTGTTTATATACATCACACAAAACATGAAGAAAGTAGAAGACAAAAGAAAGTTGTGTATCCCACATTGGAAAAAGATGAATGAATGCTCTAAACATGTAGTTATAAAAGAAAATACTTCAACATATTTTGTCCCACATCGAAAGTGAAACATAAAACATTCAAGGTTGTCTCTATAAAAGAGAAACAACCAAGAATGATTTTGTCCCACATCGAAAGTGAAACATAAAACATTCAAGGATGTCTCTATAAAAGAGAAACAACCAAGAATGATTTTGTCCCACATCGAAAGTGAAACATAAAACATTCTAGGATGTCTCTATAAAAGAGAAACAACCAAGAATGGTTTCATAAATTCGTAAGCCCATCAAAAATATATGGGCAATTATGAATTTCTAGTATTCATTTATTTGTAAAAATTATTTTTAAATATAAAAATCAATTTTTATAAATAAATTTTTTTTTTAAATTTCGGTTGAACCGCCGGTTCATGAACCGGAACCGGCGGTTCAGGCAAAAAACCGGCGGTTTTGAACCGCCTCATGAACCGGCGGTTTTTTGAACCTGAACCGGAACCGCCGGGAGCTAGGCGGGCCGGTTCAGGTTCAAGCATTTCTTTAACCTTGAACCGCCGGTTCATGAACCGGAACCGGCGGTTCATGACCCTTGTGCATGCCTATCTTGATCCACATTCCACGTCGTGTTGACAGAAATTTTTTTTTTGTTAAAATGACGAACTTGGATCCCCTGCCGTGGAGGAATCGTAGCAGTGGTGCTGTGCACTGGCATATCAATTTTTTCTAATTTTTAAAATTATTTTAATACTTCTCCTGTCTCATAATAGAAGTTAAATTTAGTGTGGGCGCAAATTTTAATTAAATATAAAGAATGGTGAATTAAAAAAGTTAGTGGAATATGCGGTCCACTTTCGTTATATTAGTTTTATAATAAAATGAGAGTGAAGTAAGTTAGTAAATATGGAATCTACTAGTGACTCTTACTGAGAGACATACCAAAATGACAAAATGTGAGTCTTATATTTAATAAATAAAAAATTAGGGTGGGAGTGCACAACACCCACTATGAAGGAGAGGATCCAAGTCCAAAGTTGACGGAGTCACACCGACCACCCCACCTGCAATAAATGTAATTTGCTATATATGTTAGTCTCTCCGTTTTATAATAGTGGGTCATTTTGCCATTTTAATATATACTAGTAAAGTCATTTACATTTTTAATAAAAGTTAATGCATTTCTTCTCACTTACTTTACACTCTCTTACTTTATTCTCTCTTCATCTCTTTACCCTTTCATTTCCATTCTTCCTTTACTTAACTTATTTAATACAATTTTTCTTAAATCGTGTGCTAAAAAGAAATGCCTCCACTACGACATAATTGAGGGAGTAGAAGTCAAATGTATGACGCTCGATCATACATCTCCTTGAATGAAATCTTAGTTACCTCCCCTGGCCTCAATTTATAACAAGAAAACCTATAAAAAATCTTAACACATGGATACACATATTATATACTCCATATTTTGTGTAGCCAATTTGTTTGATATGTCTAAAAACTACGACAACTGGGAGAGACTAGTCGGAGCCGGGCTGAAAAAAGAAGAGTTCAGGCAACTTGCTCTCCGCCACTCAACAAGTTTCAGCACTATCACATCCGATGACTCCCTCGACGGAATTTTGCCCGCGGATTTGCCGGAAATTGTATCTCCGTTGGTCTACACCAACCACAAGGAGCTAGAGCTATTCTCTCCGATTCTTATCGATGCCGTATTATTGGTATTATTTCCCTTAACCCAGAAAGTACCCTCTACTGATACATTCAATTAATTTTTACTCCATCCGCTTCCTCATTAATAGAGACTTTTTTTCGGCCAGTAAAACAGAATAAAGTAAGAGAAATTAAGAATGAATAAAGTAAAAGAGAGAGTTCATTTTTGCCAAAAATAGAAATAACTCAATTATCTTTAAACTTTTCATAATAGAAAAATGACAATATTAACATGAAACGGATAGAGTACTTTTTACTCTATCGGATGTCACAGTTTTATTTTTGTATACATATTGTGCCTTATATTTTGTCATATTTTGACCCTGTACGGATTGTAAGAATTGTAACGAAAGTAGGTTGAAAAAGTTAATGTAATGTGAGTCTTATCATTAAAGAGTATAAATTTTACTCCCTCGTCCACAAAAAATAGTCTCATTTGTGGATGACACGAGTTTTAATGAGAAGTTGGTAAAGTAAGAGAGGTGGGAGAAAAAGTTGGTAAAAATAAGAGCATCTCCAAGGGAAATGGCAAATGAAGAGGTAAAGAGAAATAACTACCATATTTACCTCTTCTTCATAAAATTTCATGCTCCAATGGAAATGGTATTTGATAAGGTATTATATACCTTCTTTCATCTTGAGAAGATATATCTTTACCTATTCTTGATAGAAAAGGTACAAAATTAGTTATTTTATTTGTCTTTTTAATTTACCATTTTTCCTTGGAGTCCTTTCATTTTTGAAGAACGTATAATAACCTTTTTGAGAAGGTAAATGAAAAATATACCTTCTCAATATCTTTCCCCTTAGAGCATCTCTAAATGGAGAGGTAAACTAATATAATTATCATATTTACCTTTTTTTTAATGAAAAATCATTCTCCAAGGGGAGGTATTTAAGAAGGTAATCTACCTTTTCCCATTTTGAAGAGGTATCTTTACCTCTCTATCAATGGAGAGGTAAAATCTTATAAATACAATATTTACCTTCTTTTAATGAAAAATCATTCTCCAAGGGAAAAAGTTTTTGAGAAAGTATTACACTTTATGTTTTTTAATGTATTCTATATGATTATTTTTTTAAATAAATTAATTTACCTTTCTATATATCTTTTTTCTTTGGAATATGTTATTTTTTAGAAGGGTGTAATCACTTTTTAAGAAAGTAAATACTCCCTCCGTCCCGCACTACTTGCACTTATTTCCTTTTTGGGCGTCCCAAGTTACTTGCACTCTTTCCATTTTTAGTAAAAATTTTCACCTACAGCCGTAATTTTTGACTTTCCTATACACTCATTCCTTAATCTCCGTGTCGAAAAGGAAAGGGGCGAGTAGCCCGGGACGGAGGGAGTATATGATATATCTTTTCTATATACCTTCCCTCCTTAGAGTGAAATATTGGTAAAGTAATAGAGAGAAGAGAAAAAGTGAGAAAAGCATGAGGGATAAACTTTCCATTTTAAGAAATAAGATTATTTTTTGTGGACATCCCAAAATGACAAAATGGCAAAATGAAACTAATTTTCATGGACAGATGGAGTATAATCAAATGTGAGTGAGAATGAGTTAGTGGAATGTAGGGTCGGTCCACCACCACAAATGATAAAAAGTGAAATATAAAATTTTTTTTGGGACGAAAGTTAATAGAAAAATGTGACAAATTTTTAGGAACGAGGGAGTACATTCAATTAAATTTTTTTCCTTGTTATTTACATTTGTAGACATTGATAATCTTGGGTTTCTTGCATTTGTTTGAAGAATTACGAGAACAAATATATACAACCGTTTGATTATAAAAAAAGTTACATTCCTTTGTCAAATCCATTTATATGTGATTAAATAGTTAAGACCAAATATAATTGCGAAGGAGAATTGGTACAAGTTTTACAAGCATCCTTAATTTCTGTCTCTAGATCATGGAAGCAGAAATGGCTACAGGCCTACAGCAGGCATCAAAGTTCATGTCGAAAAGCTGATCGACGTTTCGAAGGAAGAGTACTCTCAGTTTAATGGTCTCAATGGAGATATCCCAAAACTGCAGAAGACTTTGGAGAGATGATTGAAACCTACTTGAATGGCGCTGATAATAACTCTATCACCAAGCATGCTGTCAAGATGATGCGAACCATGGCACGCATCATGTCGTGCGTGATCTGTTAGAGTTTTGATAATACTTTAAATCACCTTTCGAGTAATTATATTGTAAAAATTTTTATTTTATTTTCCAAGGAATAATAGATTATTTGGTTATAATGCTTTTATGTTTTTACATTTAATGGTTGTTTTACATATTTAAATATATAAGAAACAAAACAAGTTTAAGTCTTTGTTTTAGTAGACCGGTTGTGGGCGACGTTCACTTTAAGGTAACACGGTTATTTCTAAATAAAGGAAAAAATTATTTCACAACCTAGATATGCTTTGACTACCTATCGTGAAAGGTTGCAATGTCAGTTTGTATATTTCTAAGCCTTAGCGAAATAAGATGACATTGGTACGATATGGCACTGAACGGATCTAACAGCAAGACAAGTTTTTATACTACATTGGAAAGACGAGGTCTTAATAAACTATCATTTCTTAATCAATATATTTAGCTTTGAGAATAAATTATTGGTTATACATTACTTTGATTCATTAAATGGTGCATGTTTTATGCAACCCAAAAATCCTGATATTTTGGATAGTAGTAAATAATACTCCATCCGTTCCATATTAGTAGAGTCATTTTTCTATTTTGGTATGTTTCATAGTAGTAGAACCATTTCCCTTTTTAGTAAAAGTGAACATATTTCATCTAACTTACTTTACTCTCTCTTCATCTCTCTACATTTTCTATTTCCTACTTTAGAGCATCCGCAATGGGGCGGACGATAGGCCGCCAGATGCCTCTGGCGCGCCATCGTCCGCCCACTGTGGGTGCGCGGACGATGCCCGATGCATCGTCCGCGCCCTATAGATCGTCCGCGGACGATAGGGCATCGTCCGCCCACTGTGGGCGACGCGGACAATGCAACGCGTTTTTGTTTTTTTATTTTTATTTTTTAATTCTGAAAAATTTATTTATATAAATACCATCTACCCCACCTTCATTTGTAACCTTTCCATTCACTTTTCCACACTCAAATTACACTATAAAATGGATTCCGGTGAATACCCAAGTCCGAATAATCCGATGTTTGGGGGTGGTGCACGTTGGCCGGGTACAGAACCTACGCGGAGTTGGCAGCGGCCGCCAACCGGAGGACGTTGTTGGACACGCACAATGCCCTCAAGCAATGTCAGGACCCAGCCAAAGCCAAATACCTCCAGGGGATGATCGATGAGCTGCGCCGCAAGTTGGGACTTTTGTAGAGTAGTCAACTTTTTTTTCATTTCTAACTCGTGTAAAACTTTTTATTTAATCAATGTAGGATTTACCGTTTTTAATTAATCGTGGTATTTTTTTTAATTATTTTGCATTGACATATTTGAAAACATTTAAATTAATTAACAAAACAATAGTGAAACCTATAGGGCGGCCTTTAGGGAGGCTTATAGGGCGGCTCACTGCAGGTGGAAGGATAGGAGGATAAAATGCTGACGTGGCGGTGCATAGGGCGGGCTTTAGGGCATCCCTTAGGGCGCCCCACTGCTAATGCTCTTATTCTTCATTTACTTAACCCATTTAACATAACTTTTCTTAAATCCCGTGCCAAAAAGAAACGTTTTTAATTATCCAGTAGTGCTCGAATTGCTATTATGTTGATTTGTGCCCCAGACGAGTCTGGTTTGATAATGTTCTCAAGAGGAGCTTGTAATAAAGTTTTATTATTCGGAACCTACCTAGTTGGAATATTATTGTGTGAATAATAAATAAGCATTTCTTGCCAAGTTCACTCTTGGATTAAATAAGATATTAATTAATTAAGTCATTAGAGGGACATTAATTAATTAATTAATAGACATTTTAATCTTAAGCGCGGGAAATAATTAATTAAATGAAGAAACTCGGATTACTTATAATTTTGGATTTGGATAAGTAAGTTAATATTATTACTGTAGTGACTGATAATAATATTCTATTGTGCTTGAATTAAATTGAGGTTCAATTTTGTTAAAAGACAAATAGGTGTGGCGTGCATCCAATAGGTGTGGCCCAATATGTACCTTAATAGATAGAAGAATAAATGAGAGACAGTATAAACTCCGAGAAAAATTGTCCCCCACTTTGTAGAATTTTTGTCTCTTTTTTTTCATGTCCTATATACTCCCTCCGTCCCCCAAAAATTGACAAAGTTATATATAATACGGGTTTTAATGTGGAATTGATAAAGTAAGAGAGATATAGGAAACAAGTAAGAGAGAGGGAGAAAAAGATAGTCGAAGTAGTGTTAGTGGATTGTGGGGTCCACATTATTAGTGATGTGTGTTTGTTCAAAACTTTCCTTATTTAGACTGTCTAATTTTAGAGGACAACCAAAAATGGAAAAACTAGTCTATTTTTTGGGGACGGAGTGAGTATTTTAATAAGATTAGCCCACCCTGATATCGAAATATTGTTCGAGAATCAGTCTTCGTGGTCTAGTATTAAAAATCATCACATGGAGAAGTAGCAAGCTATTTGTGATTCTTTGGAGAATCATCAAGGTGATTAATTATCTCTGTAGAAAGCATGCTTTAGGTTTCAGTTAATCAAAAACATGCCTTAATTCTAGTTTTATGCATGATACATGTGATCACTGCGTGAATGGAATTCGTCTAAGTAATCTACTAAATAGATCAAACTTTGATATATTTGTTTTTCCGCTGCAAATCCCATCAATTGGTATCAGAGCCTTTTTTTGGCTTGAATAAACTCAAGAACAAGCGAATAAAAAAACTTGAATAATTTGAGTATACGAGATGGGCGTTTCGCCGGCGCTTGCGACGAGACGGATCGCGCTACATGTATTCGAAGTAGTGGGAGCAAGAGGGTAACGAGCATACCAGCAAGGGCTCGCGCGTGCCACCAGTGTGAGGTGGAACCCTAGCTTGCGCCGCAAGCAACATCGACAGAGGGAGCGCGGCGCGGCTGTTAGTCCGATAACAGGCCGATATCACCGCGCAGGAACCTTAGCCATAGGCGGAAACCCTAATCCTAGTCACCCTACTAGAAATTGTGCGACGCTAGGCCGAGAGCAGCCCACCTCGCATGAATGATGCCGAGTCGTATTCTTCTTTGGATTGTCTCACTGGAGCTGAGTCATTTCCTTTTTTGGCAAAAAGTACTTTACTCTCTCTTCATCTCTCTACCTTTTTCCTTTATACTTTATTCTCCTTTTACTTAACTCATTTAAAACAATTTTTCTTAACTCCCGTGACGAAAAGAAATGCCTCTACTACAGAAGGACGAAGTTAAGTATTATTCTTAACTCAATTGCATACTACTTCCTCCATTCAATCGAAGATGGTCCACTTTCCTTTTTAGTTTGTCTCACCTAAGATGACTCATTACTAAAAACAAAACCTTTTTATCTGTACTTTATTCACTCTTTTACTTTATTCTCCCCACCTAACACATAAAAAAAAATTGTATAAAATCTCGTGGCGCCGAATGAAGGGTCATCTTCCTTGGGACAGAGAGAGTACTAATCTTTGTGGTGTTAAAGATCGAGACTGTAAAGTAAAGTCCGTAACGTAAATATCAGTGTTCAAAAAATCGGACCGGACCAGTCGGTTCGACTGGTTCAACTGCGAACCAGCAGGCAGTCCGGTCCGATTCACCCCTAAAAATCACTAGCACATTGAACCGCCGCGAACCGGTGAAACCTAAAATTCACTTGCACAATGAACCGCCGCGAACTGGTGGAACCGGTCCTACCGTGAATCGGAAATCGGTTTTTCATTTTTTCAAAATATTTTTTTAAAATTTGTTGTTGCTAGGGCTTGACACATGATCTCATCTCTAAATATCAGTGTTTTAAAAATCAGACCGGGCCGGTCGGTTCGACCGGTTCAAATGCGAATCGGCAGACAGTCCTGTCTGGTTCACCCCTAAAAACCACTAGCACATTCAACCGCCGCGAACCGGTGGAACCTAAAAACCACTTGCATATTAAACCGCTGCGAACCGGTGGAACCAGTCCAACCGTGCCGAAAACCGATTTTTTACTTTTCAAAATATTTTTTTAAAATTTGTTGTTGCTAGAGATTGAACAAATGATATCATCTCTAAATACCAACTCCTTTAACACTCCACTACATGGTCATTTTGAAAATATTATGAACACTAATTATTCTTATACATTAAATCTAAAATTCTTTTTCCACCGAAACTAATAATTCATTTTAATTTTATATTCTTTTAAGATAATTCATTTTAATTTTATATTCTTTTCAGAAATTGTTAATTATAATATATATTTCTTATATTTTAATTATACTTTTACAATCACTAATATTTTACAATATACTTAAGAGTTTATAATTATACATAGAGTTTAATAGTTTTTAATATTGTGTATAATTTATTGTTACTGAATATTAATATTTTTATTTTATATACTTAATTTATATACAAATTACTATTTATATAAATATGTAGTTTTACTTAAAATAACTAAAAATTCATGTTTGATTATTTCTTCCAATACGTTTTTTAGTTAAAATGAATGTTATCTATTTATATATAGGAATAAATATTTTTTATCTACAATAACTAATCATTTATATATTTAATTTTTTTATCTATAATATCTTTTTAAATTTTTATCATTTATTAAATTTTAATATTTCTTTTTACAACTAATTATATATAAGGTTAACGTTTTTTATATATATAACTAATTATATGTAAATTTAATATATTTTGTATAGGGAGAGTGATCAATTGCTAACTTATCATTTAATTGCTAACTACAACTAATTTAAGACCATATGATTTTAGAAATCTTGTGGTCTACAATTTGCCATGTGTAATTTCATTTTTCATTTTTTAATATTAAAAAGATAATAGCAACTATCAATTTAGGGTTTAGAAACACAATGTCAATACAGTGTATGAAATACATCAACACAAAGATATGACAATGTCAATACAATTTCATATTGACATTGTACAAGCATTGTATTGACATATTATGTGTCGTGTATTGATATATAACTGTTAACGAATTTTGAAAATTTTGAAAAAAAAATTCAAATTTTGACATCGGAACATATGCAAGTTAGATCTCGTTAGAATCCTTGTGAAATTATCTTTAATTTGATATATGTTGTGTGAAAAATACTTTAAATCGAGAAAGTTATATGGGTTTTAAAGTTAATTGATATTTTTCAAAAATTAGTTACAACTAATTTGTTATAAATTGACCTTAATACCCTTATTGATGTTTTTTTGTTAATCATTGACATTCCGGGACTGATGATCTAGGCCCTCGATTTGAATATCTAATGGCTATTATTTAATTATAGTTAATAATTAAGTATTGAATTAGCAATATAATACTTACCTTTTGTATAGTGTATATTTAACTATATGTATTTGCAACAGTATAACGATTCGACCAGTGATTAAACCGGTTGAACCGATTGAACCATGAACCAGTAACTTCTCCGGTTCGTTCACCGGTCTGGTTTTTAAAACATTGGTAAATATACAGTTCCAAATGTAAGAAACTGAAGTTGTGAAAATAAAAAAAACTTAATCACTTAATAGACACTATTCAAAATTATTTCAATTATATATGCATCCACAAGTCGGAAAAAATAGATGCAAGATAATGTACTAATATAAACAAGTGTTATTATAAATAGTGTAAACTCTCATTTTAACAATTTCCTGGAATCAAAACACCTGATTAACTTCAAATTAAGAGAGGCGATGTAAGATGATGTAACATAGTGTAAACCATATTATCAATTTCCTATATTCAAATCACCTGATTAAATTAAAATTAAGACACAAGCAATGGATGTAAGATGATGTAACATAAACAAGTGTTGCACATAGTGTACACTATCAATTTCCTATTCAAAATACTGGATTAAATTCATACTTGCATCCCCTATATCAGGATGAACTGAAATGAACAAGTAAATTGCAATACATCAAGAAACACAAAAAAAAACTTCAAAATTTAAATATAACCACGCATCGCAGGCAGGTTATTAATATACAATCTATACGGTATTACATAGCCAAAAGGTTGTATACATGATATACTACATTCGTCGTCATCAGGCAGCCTAATCAGGACGATGGCCCGATTTCAGATATAAAAAAATAGGAGAGAGAAAAGAGGCAAGGCCAGTAAGACAGTTATCCATCATTCAGAAGTTCAAAATCCATCACCAAACATCTAATATATGCATTTGGTTATAGGAAAGCTACTTACTATGGCGGGTGTCAAAAGTTCCTCTGCACCGTAATAGGCATCTCCCGTGCAAACCTCCATCATCATTTACCAGTTATGTAGACACACACCGCTTACTGCCTGTATCGTGGCAAGGATGAGAGGGTTGGTTCTACCATGCTGAAGGCAGTATAGAGACGGTTGGAGATGAGTTCTTGCGGTTATCCTACTATCTCCAGTAACTGTTGTGCGACATGAAGAAGTTGTAGTCAGGATGATCAACTTGCAGTAGCCGAAGCCAATGATCAGCGGCTCGTGAGAGGGATTTGACCTTCTGGCCTTCGTCAACTCCGTTCTCATTCCAGTCCGCGGCTTTGTACTTGTATGAAACAAGTCCGAAGCTAGGTAGGGAGAGCTTGCTACTAGCATCATACCCACCTTCATAGAATGCAAACATATGAACAGGTTATAGTTTAAACCGACAGCAAGTTGTAATGATTAAAACAGCAATAGAGAAGAAAACAAGAAATGTAAAGATAGGTAAAAAGTCACCTTTCACAGGTTTAGCAAGTGAATGGAAAGTCAAGAAACATGCATCAACATTTTGTAGAGCAGGGCCTACAGGTATCCTATATATGGGGTACCTGCAAACAAGGCCACAATTCTCTAAATGAGAACAAGTTACCATCATCACCGAGCCATTCAACTCTTGTTTAATCTTAAGAGAGAGCTTACCAAGCAACAGAAATCCAACTTGAAGGAGACAGATCACAGCTCATATATGTTTTTAACTGATGAACTTGAGAGGCAAGTTTTGACATCTGTTGAATGCAATCAAACACAATCTTTTAAGATAAATGCTAGAATTCTTAAACAGTCAAAGAATGGTCAGTAAGAACAAGACTTGCCTTATCAGCTAGCGGTTCACGATGAAACGGGAGCTCCCTTTCGAAGTATTCATACATAAGTCGACCAGGAGGCATGCTGATATCGTCCCCATCCACAGATGATTCCATAGAAGGGTTGTTTCCCCCTGCATATCTTCTAAATCCATGACCAATATTGTTCTTCTGGTTACAAGATCCACGAGCATCATTGGCTCCTCTATCCGTTCCTTCACTATCACCATCAGTACTTATCCCCCTGGAGGAATTAGCATCACTCTCCTCACCATGTCTTCTGTCAGTATGTAAGTTGACACAAAAAAAAGAATTATTGCTGCCCTTGACCACATATCAGCATGCCAAGATAACTACGAATATCCAAGCCTTAAGAAAATGTTGGTAGAAGTGAATAAACATATGTAGCACAACGGTCAACAAGTTTCTCCCTGCAAATGGTCCTTAACTCTTACCTCACAGTTCCTGGACACATTGACATACCTTGAATAAAATACTTGTGAGTTAAGTGGCAATGAAACCAAAAAAACTAAAGCATTAGAGATGGTGATGCTGACAAAACTAGCACCCCAAAACAAAAGAAGAACCCACCTGTGTTCCACAGCACGGCGCGTTGGATCTGTATACAATTGGATACCAGAGAGGGATGGTGCGTAATATTGGACAACAGAATCACTCTCATTCCAATGGAGGGGAACTCCAACTCCATAAACACTCCATTCCCTGAAAGATTCCCAAAGATCCCCGAGCATGAAGTATGGATCGAACTCAGCACCACGATTTCTCCAAGATATCATACTTGTCTGTAAATCTCCAAATGCATCAAATTAGACCCCGAATTTTTCATTAATAGTATCAAAATGTGGAACACAAAATTAGTAAAACTAGGGTCATAATGAGATAGATGCAAATTGTTCATTAATCATTACACAGCCCCTCCAAATTTATTTTTTTATTTTTTGTTAATAAAACATTGTTGAACTTTCAGTATTTTGTGTGAATTACTATGCAAAAGCCACCCTCATCATAAAAAAACGTACTCCTATTAAAATTATATCTTGAAATTTCAAACTCAAACTTTAGGGTTTCTTAGGATTTATCTAAGTTGAGATGAAGGTGGCTGAAGTGTTCGAAGAAAAATCAACAATAATGCGATTGATTTTCTATCAAATTTCAGTCTTGAATCATTATATCACTTGAAGAACCAACGAACTCAACTCCCCCATGGTTTATCTAGTCAGCTAATGACATAAAGTAGCACTAAACACACCACAAACAAACCACCTTGATTACAGAAGTTTGAACTAACCCATTACTTTAGCCCATAAGCAACCTCAGATAAACAAAAGAACACACATTCTCTATCAAATTTCCACACAATGAGCATACAAGGTTTTTACAGTGCTTCTCGTTTTATAGAGGTTTTGAGATTCGAAGTAAAATCCATTCATAACAACAACAAAAAAGTATATCCAATTGGTTCCCACTGCTTCAAAGAATCAACCCCACTTCACAAAAACGTCACATTGTTAATAGTTATCATTATCGTTGCCATCTCATCTAGCCAAACTACATCGAAATTGCAAAATGCCCAAATATCCCTAAAAATTAAAGGAACTCACTGAAAAAGTAAAAATTAAGCACGTTGTAATTCAACAACTGAGAAACGAAAAACATTACCTTAGTAAAATGTTGACTTGCAACAACGGGAGTGGTGTGCTCCAAAAACAGATTCAAATACGAATTCGACCCGGATCCTTTACTCTCCGGTAGCGGCGACGACGAGGCTGACTTCTGCTCCGATTGCTCCTGCTCCTGCTCCTGCTGCCGCCGCCTCATCGCCGGTGGGCAGTAGTACAATCTCTCCTCCCCTGCTCTCCTCCTCGTTGACATTCTTCCACAATAGAACTCAGCACTCAAAACGACAGCAATTCCTACCAATTGACGTTGTGCAGCAAACGCTCGATGTAAGACTGAATTGATTACTCGACGAATTCAGGGTTTTGAAGGGTTTTTAAATAGAAATTTGGGCAAAGGGGGATTTTTGTTTATTAGGGTTTTGAAGAATGGGTTTTGCATTAAATCTTAAATAAGAAAATCAAAGTTTGTGATTGAAAACAAAGCAAGAGAGAGTGAAGAGGATTCGGGATTGCAATTGACAGTACTAACCCTGCTGACAATCCATTTTTGTTTATTCACAATAAATCAACATCTTGTGAAACTCTAATCAGAAATTTTTGGGAAACATTTGTTCACTTTTCTATTTTTAGTCTTGCTTTCTTGTTTTATTATTTGAGTTTACTGTTGTTCCAAGTTTTCTTTGAGCTTTACTTTAAGATTTCGTTCTTGCAACATTTTTCGTTACCCATCCACCATAAGAATAGCCCAATAATAGCCCAGTCATAGTCTAGCCACAAACTCCTTCTGCCACTTCATTAACACTAAAAATCCTCCTGCCACATCATCAAAACAAGCAAATAGCACAGCCATAGCCTAGCCACATCACTCAAAATTATATAAAACAAATAATTAACAATCACACAAAATACGGAATTAAATTTATGACACAGATACGAGAAAATTCAATAATATTATTAAAATTTAAAAAGTACATTAATTAAAAAAATTTACATAATTAAAAAAAAACTAACGTCGTGCAGTCCTCCGCGCTCATAACTCTTCAATTAAATCCTTTTGGAGTCGAATATGAGCCTCCGTTTGGCGCATGTCGGAGTGTTCTTGGAGGCGGTCGGCTTCATCGTGAGGTACCCCACTCTGTACGTTGGGGGCGGCCACGCCGTGGCTTGGACCGGCTTCATTATAATCATTGGTCCAACTAGTCAGTTGTACACCTTCATCTTAGACAATCATGTTGTGCATGATAATACATGCGTACATTATATCAGCAATGCAGTCGACATGCCACAAACGCGTTGGACACCAAATGCGCGCTCCACATCCTTGCGCGCCGACTCCTGTCGTGCCGCAAAGTAGGCCTTCCTCTCATCTGATGCGCATCGGATCGTCTTCACAAAGATGGGCCACCTAGGGTATATCCCATCCGCCAAGTAGTAGCCCATATCATGCCGGTTGCCGTTGGCGACAAAACTGATGGCCGGACCAACACCCTGGCAATGCTCGTTGAAAAGTGGTGACGAGTTGAGGACGTTGAGGTCGTTGTTCGAACCGGCTATCCCAAAATACGCATGCCAAATCCACAGCCGGTAATCAGCTACGGCCTCGAGGATAATCGTGAAATTCTTTCCCTTGTAGCCGGTCGTGTAGAACCCCTTCCAGGAAGCGGGACAGTTCTTCCACTCCCAATGCATACAATCTATGCTGCCTAACATCCCCGGGAACCCATGTTGTTCCCCGTGCATCCGCAAAAGATCCTGGCAGTCTTCGGGGGTAGGGCTTTGAAGGTACTGATCACTGAATATTTCAATCACGCCCAGACAAAAATACTTCATACATTCAAGGGAAGTCGTCTCACCGATGTGGAGGTACTCGTCCCACATGTCTGCCGCGCCTCCGTAGGCCAACTGCCGGATTGCCGCAGTGCACTTTTGAATATGTGTGTGGCCGGGTCTGCCAGCCGCATCGTGCCTGAAGCGGAAATACAGATATCGATGCTCCAAAGCGTTAACAATACGCATAAACAGGGCCCTGCTCATCCTAAAACGGCGCCTGAAATGGTTGGCGTTGAACCGCGGCTCCTGTGCGAAGTAGTCTTCGTATAGGCGCTAATGTGCAGCTACGTGATCACGATCAATCACTTCTCAGCGGTGGACCACTGGGCAAGGTCGAGGTACCGCCGGCTGCAAGGCCATCTGCATCCATCGATCAATCTCACGGTTCGTATAGGCCTCTAGCGCTTCATTCATTATACGATCGTACTCCTCAGCATCCCCACCACTAACACCACTACTACCACCGGCGTTACTCATTTCTCGGTGTTGATCTTGTACAGAAATTAAGATAGAGAGAGTACTCGTTAAAACAAGTGGTGCAAATGAAAATGACGTGCAAAATGCGTATATATAGTGTTTCGAAAATAAAAAAAAATTAAAAAATCAGCTAGGCGATGCGCTAGGCGATCCGGACGCTGCAATAGCGTCGAGCGGATCGCCCAGTGCCCCGAAATCGCCTAGCGCTAGGCGGTTTTTTATTCCAAAATTGGCTAGGCGGTTGCAATGGACCGCCTAGCGTCAACGCTCGGCTAGGCGGTGCGCTAGGCGCCTTTGCGGATGGTCTTACGGGTTAAGCTTTGTTTTCCTATTATCTCGAGTTGCTCAATATTAGTTCAAAAACCCAAATTCTATATCTTTGAATTGAGTAAAAGTTATTTCAGGTTAATTAGATTCCAAAGTAGTAAACATTTTATATGTCATCGTACCTAACTTTTAGTAATTTCTTTCTTAGTTATAGTATTAATCTTCAAGTAGCTTTAGTTAGAGTTGTTTTATCGCTTTCCCTTAGCATTAATGGCCAGTTTCCATGTTAAATCAGATGTTTCTATCTTACTCACTAATGGCTCGGGCCCTCCCCCGGAAGGAGGTCTTCTTCGCCTTCCACCACCTGGGCGGGAATGGCCTAAACCCAATCCCGGAGAACAGTCAAGCTTCATAGGGCCTTTTTGTCCAAGTGTAGGTAGTCCACATCTTCACAGACATGTCTATTTCACTGAGCCTCTCTCCGAGACAGTGCCCAGATCGTTACGCCTTTCGTGCGGGTCGAAACTTACCTGACAAGGAATTTCGCTACCTTAGGACCGTTATAGTTACGGCCGCCGTTCACCGGGGCTTCGGTCGCCGGCTCCCCTGTCATCAGGTCACCAACTTCCTTGACCTTCCGGCACTGGGCAGGCGTCGATTTTTAATCATTTTTTTTGTCATCGAATCGTAAGCTGGAATAGTAGATCTAGATCTCTAATTAATTTCCTCGCTAGGAAATTCCAAAAAGAGCTGATTTGTAATATTAAAAATCGTACACATTACTTTTTTTTTCTGGATTAGTTAGAAATACTGCAGGTGTCAGATTGGCGTGCATAGCCATTTTACTTTATTTGCTTTTCAATAATATGCTCCATACCTTTCTGAAGGTTAGCTTTGTTATTTTCAGTTGTCCTTTATGAATCCACTTGAACTCGCATTCACGTATTTTTAGAGACTCTTTCTCGTTTTCTAAGTTTAAATGCTTTATTTATAATGTTTTCTCAGATAATAGCTACCTCGGCCTATATAAATATTTCATAGTTTAGTAATTCTTAGCTTGAGTTGTCAACTAAGTCTAGCTCAGCCAACTTACATGTTTTCTTAGTCCAGTATATGTCTAGCTTAACTGAAAGTCGGGTTTTGCACGTACATGTGTTTGTTCCCACCTTCCAAAATACTATTAACGAGTATATGGTAAGTCAGATGTCAATCCCACGAGGAACAATGATTATTTATTACGACTTGGTACGCTAGAGGTTTTCGTCCATGCAACCACACATTAGGGTTTCGTAAAGGAAAAGAATACACGAATACATGGAAATAAGAGGGAACTTATAGATGCGAAGTAAAACCATAGAAGTTAAGCTAAGTATGCAGATTGGACAATTGAATTAACTGCACAATGTAATTGTGTTCACTACTTTACGGGTTTTGAACATTCAACACATAAAAAGAATATTAAAAATAACAAAACAACAACTACCTATCCTAAAGAAAAATCTGACTTGGGAGTGACAAGGAAAGTTTTGTCCTACTTACCTTAGTAAAACACAAGGAAAAGAATGAGCTTAACGTGTGCTTGGGACAAAGTAACTAATTGCTGATTCGGTACAAGGTATGGACAATATGAAGGTAATGAGAGTGACTATTACACTAATGATGAGAGGTGTGGAAGGTTAGAGAATGAGCTTTCTACCCTAAAACCAGTACACATTCATCTCTTATACTCCCTCCATCCCTCATTTTTAGTCCATTTTGTGTTGGATACGACTTTTAAAAAATGTAAAAAAAAAAGTAGATTCAAAAGTTAGTGGAATGTGGGTCACACGTTTATATGCTGGTTTTACAATAAATTGTGAGTGAAATGAGTTAGTGAAATGAGTGAAATGAGTTAGTGAAATGTAGGCTCTACTTAACATTTATGGTAATAAGTGAAAGTGAGCGTCGATAAACTGAGGACATACAAAAATGGAAAAAGTGGACTAAAATTTGGGGACTGAGGGAGTAACTAACTACTCCTTCTCAAGATTGGACGGGAATTTTAGTGGAATATGAGTCCCACTTATATATACAATATTAGTTTAAATGAAATGTGAGCAAAATGAATTAGTGGAATATGGAATCATATAGTAAAAATGAACTGAAACTCCAATTTGCGGCCGAACTAAAATGAAAAAAAACGATAGTCTTATTCGCGGACGGAGGAGTATCTACAACAAGCTTAACTCCTCTTCCATTCCTCTTCTCAACCTTGAATATATGACAAACTCAATCAATTAAATGCACACAAACAAAAGCAACAACTACTAAATATTGGATATTCTTCACCTTAGTGAAGTAAAAAAAAAGAGGGCGGTTTCTTGTTCGCTCCCCACAAAATATAAAAGAAAGGTATGAAACAAAGTAAACCACTTAGAGAGAGAAATTATCCAGAGAGTGTTTTTCTACCTAAGGATAGATGATAATGAAAATAAAAGTGCCCCCAATTATGTAATGTATTTTTCCCAGCGAATTTCTACTTTAAGGTAAAAATACCCCCAATTATTTAATGTATTTTCCCCAAGTGAATTTCTACTTTTATGTAAAAATACCCCTAATTATTTAATGTGTTTTCCCCAAGTGAATTTCTACTTTAAGGTAAAAATACGATATTGGTTCCCGAAGGGGAACCTTATTACCCTAAACCCCTTTACTTACAAATAGTAGGGCTTAACTCAGTTGGTTCCTGGGTGGTAGATTGTCCCTAAGCAGACAGGATCGAATGCTGGCAGCCGCAGTGTGGGAGTTTCACCACTGTGGTGGCTCCTTGTGTGCTGGTTACCAGTGTAAGTTCCTCCCACCTAATGGGCCGCTGAGGTACCGTGTTTGAACCCCTCCATAGCGATGTCGGGCCGGGTTATGGGGGCGCCTGGGGTGAGCGAATCACCTTTTGTCCCTAAGTAGGAAGACGTTTCACGAATGTGTTTTTAAAAGTGCATTCCACGAATGTCTGGTTGGAAGCTGCAACTATGCATTTCTTACTTGATTTTCGTAAATAGTGCTCCTCTATCCCATAAAAATATATACTCCCTTCAAGTGGTAAAGCCACGTTGGGCCAGGGAGCCCTTAGTCCCCCCATTGATTTTTGTAAATATTTTATATGTAAACAAAAGTTTATATATGTGGTAGCATTGTGGTAGAGTCCTCAATCTAGCAAATCTCACTGAAAATCATATCTAATATATCTTTCCTGATTTTATTTGATTTAGCATATCTCTTATTTTAGTTAGTTATCTTTAGTTATTTTTCATATCTTTTATAATATTTTATTTTAATCATCTTTTTTTATTAGCAAGACGTGTGTTAGGGTTTAAAATTCTACTCCCTCCGTCCCCCAAAGTTTGTCCTATTTTGCCATTTTCGTCCGTCCCACAAAGTTTGTCCCACTTGGAATCTTACCAAAAATAGACATTAAATACAAATTTTACCCCTCAATCTCCTCAATGTGGGACTCTTATTTCACTACACACCTTCATTTAATACAAAGTCAAACAATTTCTTAAAATCCGTGTCGGGTCAAATTGGGACAAACTTTGGGGGACGGAGGGAGTATATAATAGAATTCTATCGTATTTTCATTCATTGAGAAATAAATATAAACTTGTTCTCATTCTCGGTTCTGGCGGAAATCGCCTCCTAGCACCTCAACTAGGGTTATCTTTTCTTCAATTTGTTCATTATTTCGTGGTGCCAAGCTTCTATTGATTTACTATTCCTCCGCCAAAATTGATCTCTCAAAATCCTTCAAACTCACGCACGCCACAATTTTTCCCAAAATCTCTCAAAAACAACTCAAGCCATTTTCTTTCCTATCTCCCTCAAATTCACGTTTCCTCCTATTTTCAATCCATACATCACTTTTAATTGGTTCTCTCCAGAAGTTTGGCTCGACATACCATGTCGCTTTTTGATGAATCACAACAACACATTCTCACAGACATCCACGGGATGCTCGTGGAACTACGTCACCTAGTCAGCGCTCATGGAGAATTTCTAGCCACATTTGGGTAGCAAACACGGTCCGAGGAGAATTCAGAGAGCCTTGACGATCGTTCGCCTCCGCAGCGTTGGTCGCCCCCTTCGTCGGTGACGCAGGAACCGATGGGTTTAAAGTTTCCATGCTACGCCTCAAACCTCCACATTTTGACCGAGAAATGCTGGATTGGATCTGTAAGGTCCAAGAGTATTACAACCACACTACACTCCGCTCGATGATCGCCTTTATCTTACGAAATACTTGTTCGATCCATCGGCAACCGATTGGTTTCATAATTATCAAAAACTAACATTGATGGTTCGTGGGAGGATTTCTTGGCGGCAGTCTATTACCATTTTTCTCCAGATTTAACACAGAGGGCCAATGAAAGGCAGCTAGTCATCTTCGATAGTGACGAGATGAAGAAAATTGAAGTAGAGAGCACAAAAACTGAGTGTGAATCAACAGAAGCAAAGAAAGAGGAGGTAGAACAAACGCCTACTCAAGTGGTTGAAGTGGCAGCTCCTGCTGTGGAAGAGGCTCCACCATCCGAGTCTACTGAATGTTCAGCCAAATCTGAAGCTGATCCGGTCGAAGAAAATAAGGTTGAATCACAATGAGATATGAAAACAGAGGAGACAACTGCTGAGGCTAAGAAGATCGAACCAAAAAATGATGTGGCTGAAGTAAAAGGTGTGGTAGCTGAAGAGTTGGTAGAGGCTGAGGCAAAGCCACAAACTGAAGCTGTCAAAATGGCATGTGGAGGCAAAGGATGGCCGCGCGATCCCTCCACACATGGATGTGACACGTCTGGGATTCTCAAAGGATGAATTGATTTTTGCAGGTTTTTGTATTTTGGACTACAATTTTATGCACAAAGAGGCTGCGTGGTGCCATGCAACTCGTCAATTTAGTGACGAAATTGGGGTTTCACATATTTGATCTGGGACCTTTTGATGTGTCCAAACTGATCCACTACGACACGTTGGAAGATTTAACTGCAACCCTCTCCATAGGAGTCCACAATGAAGGAGAACACAGAGCTGGAACTATGGGTGTTCCACTGAAGCCAAGATCTGGTGCCACTTTTGCAATGCTTATTTCTTTTTCCCATCTTGAGGAAAAGGTGGATTTCAACCGAGGGAGAGTTGGTAGGGTCTTCGATCTAGCAAATCTCACCGAAAATCATATCAAATATATCTTTCCTGATTTTATTTGATTTAGCATATCTCTTATTTTAGTTAGCTATCTTTAGTTATTTTCCATATATTTTATAATCTTTTATTTTAATTATCTTTTTTGATTAGCAAGACGTGTGTCAGGGTTTATAATTCTATATAATAGAATTCTATCGTATTTTCATTCATTGAGAAATAAAGTATAAACTTGTTCTCATTCTCGGTTCTGGCGGAAATCGCCCCCTAGCACCTCAACTAGGGTTTATCTTTTCTTCAATTTGTTTGTTATTTCGTGGTGCTCAGGCTCGATAGGTCAAGAACCTATCACATTGGCGCAGTTGGTTGGAGACCATGGCTCCTGTCCCAGTGTCCCGGGATTGACTACCTACGGCGACTATTTCCTTTTTCTTTTTTCTTTACCTTGTATGTATGCAGCCTTTTATTCGTCTCTTTGTTAATGCAGTATAATTTGTTTCTCTTTACTTTCTATTTTGTGGAACATAATTTCTATTTGTCACTTCATATTTATTTTCTTTCATCATTATACTAATAGTAAAAAATTTAAAGAAATGATAATTCTATTATATCGGTTATAATTTATATTTTCGTTGATATTCTCTATAGTGACATTTAAACATCATAAAAAATTAGTTGTCATCCAATGTACCTACGTAGAAATTGAAACTATCGATTATTTCGAGCTTCCGATAATCACAAACATAGAAAAAATCGTAAAACTTCTAGCTTCGTCATTGCTCCCTCTGCCCTAAGGTAGTTGGGTAGTTTATGTTGGGGTTTGGTGCCCCTTGCACAACAGAAGACTTGTACAAAACAATTAAATCAGATAAGGATCTATTTGACCGATTATGTGATTAATCAATTCACATGTTAAACAAATAATTGCATGCTAGAAGGCAAATAATTCATGCTTAAAGAATATAAATCCTAAAGCATGATTTCTAAGAGTTACCGATTTTGATTCTCCAAAGAATCGTCGATTGCTCGCGCCTTCTTCACGTGATGATCTTCAATGCTAGACCACAGATCTTCTGACTGGTTCCCGAACTGTATCTCGATATCAGGGTGGACTGATCTTATCAAAATACTAGGAGTCGAATAAAGAAGATGCAACTTTCTCACGTAGGAGAGCTGAAAAACTCACGGAGGATAAAAAAATAAGAAAAAAATCGTCCCTTACTCTTTTTAATGAGTGGAATTGATTTTAAAAAAACTTAAATTCTGTCTCCTTTATTCTCCTATTTATATTAAGTTACATATTGGGCTCAGTCAGGGATCTATGGAAGGGTTTGGATATGACCTCACCCAATTAGTTTTTTACTAATTAAATTGAACCCACAATTTAATATAAGTTTATATTAGAATATTACGCGCAACCACTACAGAAGTAATAGTGTATTGCCCATCCAAATCCGAAATTACAAGCAATCCAGGTTTCCGTTATGTTTGTTGTTTATTTCATGCGCTTAAGATATAAATGTCCATTAATTAATTAATGTCTGCTATGGACTTAATTAATCAACATCTTATTTATTCCAAGAGTGGACTTAACAAGAAACACTTATTTATTATTCATGGAATAATTAAATTCCAGCTAGCCAGTTTTCCGAATAATAAAACCTAGTTCGAGCTCCTCTCGAGGACATTATCAAACGAGACTCACCTCGCGCACGATTCAACATAATAGTAATCCTAGCACCGCTAGATATCAATCACCACTACCCAATATATCAAGATTATTGGGTTGCGAAAAACCCACACCATTTGATAAGTCAAAGTAGTGCATAATCAATATCGTATGCTCAGTGCTAACATATGTAGATTAAGAAATAGTATTTTATCAAGATCTAGTCTTTTAGTAGATAGCATAAAGACACGTCTTGCTGTTAGATCCATTCAGTGCTATACCACACCAACGTCATCTTATTTCAGAAAGGCTTAGAAATAATCGGACTGACATTGCAACCTTTCACGATAGGTAGTCTAAGCCTATCTAGGTTGTGAAATTCTTCTTTTTCTTTTGCAAAGCATTGCATAGAACCAACTGTGTTACCTTAAACTGGACGACGCCCACAACCAGTCTACTAAGCAAAAGACTTAGACTTTGTTTCCTTCTTATGCATTTAAATGTTTGTAAAATATCTTATAAATGCACAAACAAACACAATGTAATAATATATTGATTTTATTCGTGCAAACTACTCGAATAATACTGAATCAGGTTAAAAGTGGATTGTAGAGTTTTACGTATACAAGCAAGATTCTATTCGTGCTTGAAACATGCTTTTCAGTATTCCAAACCTAACAATCTCCCACTTATACTCAAAACATACTTTCAAGTATACCCACTGCCAAAAACTCTCCCACTTATGCACAAAGCAGGTCTTGGTGCTAGATATATCGAACCACCATTCATTTCTCATCATGTTTGAAACATGTTGCCACAAAGGCATTTTCTGTGAAAAATCAGCTTGGTTGTTCTCTGATCATATCTTTTCCACCATAATGTCTTGCTGCGTACTTGATCTTTAATTAATTTCATCTCTCTATGTGATTGCTTAGCTTTATTAGTTCGTGTGTCCCTTGAGTTATCCGTCACTAGAGTAATTATAACAAAATATAATACTCATAGGCATACTCAAGCTTACGATTAAAGCTATTAGGAAGATACTCCTAAGGTAAACACATATTCAGAGGATGACTTACTCGATCACTAATTAGTCATAAAACTAAGTCAGTGTAACCCCAAGGACATTACATGAATGACTGGTAAACTAGAATATAGCGATTGGTCTTTCTCAAGCACTATGGTATATTCTTTACCTCAATCAAAGTCCTTTGCCATGGTTAATATGATATACACTTGCTATGCATAAACACAACTAATATCAAACTTAGTACACATCATAACATACATGGGACAACTATCTCTATAACTAGTCTCATTATTCTTGATCTCACTAAGTGTCGTAGGACATTTGACTAGAGACAAGACAATTCCATCTTGAATGATAAAAACCTTTTCATGGAATTTCTAATGCTAAAATGTTCCAAGCAATGTACAGATATATGCTTCCTAAGAGAATCTCATCATTCTTTCTAGCAATCTTAAAAGGATTTAGATACTAAGAATGTGATTAGTTTTTCTTAAATCCTTTATCTTAAATTGGGTAGACAACCAATTTCCTATGCCTAGATGCCAATCTTAGTTGTTTGCAACTTTTGTAGATTTCATCATCGTAGAGTACCAATAATACCATTTAATGCACTTTCAACTTCCTTGTGCTTAGATCACAGTTAAGGACACAAGTCAAATTTCAGACATTTAACAACTTTGATAAAACACATATACTCTGATTTAGATGCTTGCCTAAGACCATGAAGGTCTTCATAAGCTTCCAATCATGTGTTTCTGGCCCTTTATTACATACCCATTAGGATGTTCCATGTAGATAATTTCCTCAAGACTTCTATTAATAGAAAGCTGTCTTCACAATCATAATACATACATTCTAATTTATGCAGGTTCTGATAGACAGTAGGATCGAATAAATCCTGGCACAACGACAGACGAGAAGATTGTTCTCTTTGGGTGTAACCCATTGTCATTGTCTAGCCTTTTGAGATCCATATTTACACTTGCAAATATACTAGCTCCCACTGACTGACATAACCTATAGGTAGTATTGCAAATCTTGTAAACCATGTTGTCTATCTTAGATTGTAGTTTGGAATCTATCACCTTTTCAAGGATGAATATCCAAATGAACCGATGCTACATTGTAGTTAAAGGGATTGTGTTCAAGTTAATCTAAGACTGAGTCTTGCGACACTCTTAGACCCATGAACTTGTTATGTTCCTAAGGAACGCTCCTACTACGACATGGTTCTCATAATCTTAGGTACTGAAGTCGATTTTATCAGTGCAAAAGTTTCTAATGGTATGTCTTCTTGGTAATGTGGAAAATCCGATATCTCTCTCTTTATCTTGAGAGTTATCACACTGTTAGGCTTGTAGTTCTTTTCTTGATCTTCATACAAGAATTCTATCTTTGAAGATTACAGAACTTATAACCTTACAACATTTAGGACAACCTTAAAACATACTTCAGTACTCAACTCCAATTACTTGGACACCTTTCCAACATGTGTTGGAACAACATTACAACTTGAGATGTGCTAGATTAGAGACGCTCTAGCCCACAACTCATGTTTTGTAGAAGATACTGATGTTGGTAGTTTCTTTAAGGTGCAATTCGTTGTATCTAACGCTTATCACATCAATGATAAGATTTTAATGAGTACAACTCATCAATTAATCAAAATTATCTTAGAAAGACTTCGATTCCTTCTTACATGACTATCCCATTCTTTATAAGAATGTTTGGATACGTCAATGGAGATTAGACTCCCACTACTGATCATAACCCTTTGCTCGTCTACTTATGGTGTAAACCATTGAGACTTGCTAGTGTTTCTATGTCGCACTACTATCCCATTCCCCCACTTGTGCGGCTAGACTCGCCAATCCTTGCTCCAAAAGGCCGGTGTTTCTTTCCAAATTGACCAACCTCTGATTAGTCACCTTCCTATTTTCCCGAACCTCGATGATGCAGATTTCTAGCAGTTCCTTCCATTTGGAGCGGGGTTGCTCCTCAATACCCGCACATGTTTCAGAATTTTCATTAACATAATGATCTTGTGCATCGTATGAAAAATTTAAGTAGTCTGGGTCATAATACGATCCCCCTTGGTCGGGGCTATAACACTCTTCGTAGTCCCTCCTTGCTGCTCATCACTGTAACTGTATGGACTCTCCATTCATGTGAAGAAATCCATTAGACTAAAAAGAAAATAAAATTAAAATTAAAATTAAAAATGAAAGCAGTAAAATCCAAAGTAGCAAATTCGTCCGTTTGAAGATATCAATCACAAAAGTGAATGTATTCCCCGACAACGGCGCCAAAAACTTGATGCATTTTTTATTAGCACTAAATAAACCTGCAAGTATACAGAGTATATATAGTATAGCTAAAGGTTAGTATCGGATATCGAACACAGGGAAAACAATCACAGATTGGCTATCTCCTACTAAGCTTCTTTTACTATTTGGAAAACCGAGAGAAATTTGGATTTTTAAAAATAAAAACAACTTGAAAGCAAATAAACAACTAATTGCAAATAATTAAAGAGGTAAAATATGAGAGATAAGAGAATTCTAGGGATGTGCGTTCACAGTTATGGTTATACAAATTCCAACTACAATACCCTAGCACAGTTTATACTTCGATAGAATGAGTCACATAAGTTTTGCCCATGCGGCACAAGCGTAGATTACTAACACTAGGGTTGTCAATCCTAGATTCCTAACTCCTAAAAGCTCTTAAGACCCTTGAAAAGTCCCCACTCTCAATTAACAATGCCGTTTTAAAGGAAGCTAATTGTAGTGTCTACTAAGTGGATCTAACTCGCCAACCTCCTCTCACGATTATGTAGCAAGTTATATTAAATCATCACCGAATGTGTCCACATAAATGTGAAGTATTATAGAACAACTTAGGGAAGAAACGAAGTAAAAATAAAATGGATATTAAATAGAAAACGGAATTGTATAATCAAAGTCGTTACTAACACATCCCTAGAATCCTATGAATTTAGTTACACATAATTGAATAATCTAAAAACATAGAATGAAGGGAAAACAAAGTGCACATAAAAACTAAAGCAATAAAACCCAAAGGTTGAATCCTGGTAGCCTTGATCTTCTCTTGATTCATTCTTCAACCTCTTGCACAATGAAGAACTCTCTCAAATTTATGCCCTAGAATTGTAAGGCAAAAAGAAGATCCTAATGAAAAGGTTTTAGGGGATATATATAGAGGAAAATTTGAGGTCCAGCAAATAAGGTAAAAAGTTGCTAAGTTTCGGTAAATCTTGGGGAGAAAGTAGGTCAATTCTGTGCGCCGCGTTTTCCCAGCGGTCGCTGCATGTTGATCCGTAGTCTCTGCCTCTTGGACAGCGGTCGCCACACTATGTTGCAGCGGTTCCTGTGAATAATCCCGTAGCTTCAGAAACTCTTCGATCGGTCGCTTCCCACTCCCCAGCGGTCGTTGGGCATGTTCTTCGTTTCAGTACAACTTTCTCCGTAGCGGACCGCTACTGGCTCAGCGGTCGTTGGGCCTCAGCGATTGCTGTATGAGTTGCAGCAGACCGCTGGGCGTCTCGAAAACTCCAGATTTCCAACTTCAACTTTTTGCTGTCATTTTAGGCTCAAATATGCACATTTCTCACAAAACACGTCAAAATACCAAAATAGAGAAAATATGCAAAATATGGACATGAATTGTGATTTTAACATTAAAAACATACCAAATAAAGGCCTTAAAACAGTGCAAAATACGAGTGTATCAACTCCCCGAAACTTACATTTTTGTTTGTCCTCAAACAAAACAATAAAGACACAAAATAGACGCACATAATGCACAAGCACTAGATGTCGTAATTGCCTTAAAGTATGGAATAGATTGATCAAGCATGTATTAATGCAATCAAATCAAGCAAGACTTATTAGTGCACTTTCATTACTAACTAGCAGAACACCTTGAATTCATGCACTTACATGTGTCAAACTTTCAAAGATGGGAAGTGATTCTTTCTCTCACTCTCAAAGTGTATAAAGGTAATGTGTATAAGCACTCAAATCATGCATCATGCAAAGTTTACCATAGGCTTGCTCAAAGTCTAATTCATCCTCTACTAGATGTGATTAAGCATCAAAAGTCCGAAAGGTCTTTATTTTTTGTTGTAATGAAGGCTCTTTGGTAGGTGAGAGATATTTAGCTAAAAAGTGACTTCAAAAATAAAAAATATCCCAAGTAGAGATAAAATGACTCCACTTTTCTAATAACCCAATACACTTTTAACACTTATTTTTCTCCTTCAACTCACTTTTCCAATCCTTTAATTTTTTCTTTTCTTTTCTTTTCTTTCTTTCTCATAAGCATCCTTTCTAGATCAATCACACATTTTGAATTTTTCTATTTCACAACTTGCACTTTTCTAAATTAAGCACACTACTTTTTTATACTTTCCTCCTTATCTCTCTAATTCATTTACAAAAGATAATAAAAACTATACTAACCCAAAGAATTGTCCCCATTTATTTAGCTTCCAAATAATAGGCTTAAATGCTCAAAATTGGCTTCAAAAGGAAAAAATTGAGAGGGTCAAAAATTTGGAAATAAAAGTAGCTAAGAAAATATTGCCTAACATCCTCCTAAATCAACTTAAACACTATGTAAACTTAGGCAGACTAGGAGCAAGTTCTAGAAACATATACATGAATGCAGATAAATCACACAAGAAATAAATTAGGCTCAAATCTCACAAGGTATAAGCATGATTCAAGGTGAACAAACAATTCACAAATTATGCACCTTTTCACCAAACCATTAAATCAAGACGTCAAGTCATACTTAATCAAAGATGAAAAGAACTTCATATCATTGGCAACTCTGTCTAATGTGTCCCTAAACATGCGTGTGTCTAATGGATTCACATTTGGGATTTTTAAAACAAAAACTTAAACTAAAAACCTAAAACAAAACCCTAAACTCACGGTCCACAACATCATCCCCCCAAACTTATTTACAACAAATTGTAAAATAAGTTTGTAGAGTCGGTAGGGACGTGAGTAAACTACGAAAGAGAAAACATACCTTGAAAATTTTGCGTAGTAGCTGGATATGGCGAAAATTTGAAAAATTCGAAAAATCGAGCTGGAAACTGCATTTGGAGAGCGGTCGCTGGGTGATAAGGCTCATTTCATGCATCGGTTTAAGGGTAAAATGTACGCTACTTGATCGGTTTATCGCGCAAAACAAGTGTTAAATATGCAGAAATGCCGCTTGACCAAGGCAATAAGGCCAAACTGATCAAGTGAGTACAAAAGGTGAAAAAAGGCCGGATATCGGGGGAGTTGATCAAAGGGGAGATCAAGCAGTTAGGAGGGGACCGCTGGCTTCTAGAAGAAGAACACGTGAGGAAATTAGCTGGATGTGGTGCACCGTTCTGTTATCAAGGACGACGTTCTAGAAGGGGACACGTGCCTACATATGAGACGCAAGGACGAGCTGAGTCATAAATCTGTTACAGAAAAAAAAACGTCGTCATTCTAGAAGGAAAGCACGTAGCAATCAATGAGTTGCTCAATCTCAGCGTGAGCGAATATTCCCTGCCAAGATCGTTATCCAGCTGGAGGTCGTGCTGCGCCTATAAATGGAGGATGTGCCACCACAAGGGAGGAGAGATCCTTTACTTTCCGTCTTAGTTTAGCTTAGTTCAGTTCTCTAGCTTAGTCTAGTTTTCTAGATAGCTTAGCTTAGCTTAGTTAAAGTGTTGCTTAGTTAGAGGGGGCGATTGAAGAAGCGCTGCAGAATACTTGTTATCTGTCGGCGTATTCTTAAGTTTCCCGCCGAGGATCTTCTCGGTTTATTTGCTTTCTTATTTTCCGAAGTGCTAGCTTAGTTTAAATTTCACGCTGTACTGTTCTAGTTTAATCAAAGTTGTTTTCGTTTTCATCCTCGCATTTACTGCTTTAGTTTCAGTTTCGTTACGATGCACTCGACCCAGTAGTTAAAATTACCTTGATCAAGTTGGCAAGTTTAATTCTTCCTAGAGAAAAATCAGTAGTTAAAAACTTCCAAGTTAAAGCGTGGCAGCAGCCAACCCCTGTTCACTATTCACACACTTGATACACCAACTTCTTTGTGGAATCGACCCCGAACTTGCCGCTTTATTGTTAAAGTAGTGCAAAATTGGGAGTTTACAAATTACGTTGGTAGGAAACGAGTGAGAGCGAGTTTGCATCGATCAAGTGGCAACGACATTTGCTAACTGATCCAATCAGTTCGGTTATCTTCAATATAACTTGGTCCGAATTCGCGCCCCTCTCGAGGCCTTTCACTGGGTTTCCACCAGCGGTCGCTGCACTCGATATGCTTACAAAGCAGTTATCTCAGGTCGCCATGTCACTGGGCGAACTAAGGGGAAATAAAGGAAAAATTCCGGCTACAGTGCAGCCACCTATTGGGCGAGAAAATGTCAATGTAGTCTCTTTGAAATCCGAAAGAGTTTATCAAAACCCATCTGCGAATTCTCCAGCACCCGCAGACGGACTCAATCATGAAGAAGGCTCTGAGCCCAGCGCCCTTGATTAAGCCAAAAAAGAAGGAGAGTCTAGTACCCTTGAACAAGTCACTGAGAACGGAAAGATGATCGAAGTAGAAAATGATGTCGTGGAGATCCAACCTTGTGATCTTCCACCCAAGAAGACTGACCTAGGGGTATTCACCCTCCCAATTTCCATCAGAGACGTTCAAATGGAGCACGCAATGTGCGACGTAGGGGCTTCCATCAATATTATTCCGTATTCTATATACGAGAAGCTGGAAGATACTAAGCTTGTCAAAACCGATATGGTGATACAGCTAGCAGATGGGTCTTGCATTTACCCCGAGGGAGTTCTGGAAGATGAAATCCTCAAGGTGAACAAATTCATGTACCCCGCCGACTTCTTCGTCATAAAAACGACAGAGCCAGGAGCGGAAGAATCTGTTGGCGTCCTTTTGGGAAGGACTTTCCTATCTACGGCTAGCACAGTCATTGACGTTCGCCATGGGATGATGCATCTGAGTTTTAAAGAAGAACAACTTACATTCGAAATTGATAAAGCTGTGAGGAAGCCGCAGGACAGTGAGAACATTCAATCGGAGGACACTATCAGACCTTGGGAGCAAAAAGTACCTAGAAAAGGAACCCTTCAAAAAACCACCCTCTGGTCCCACTGAAGATGAACAGCTTAAGAGGGAAGCAGCTGAATGGTTCGATGCAACGATAACTGGGGAAATGGATGATCGGGCCATTGAAAGGGCAATTATGGAATTCTACCAACCATCACAACCAGCCGAGTAAAAAGAAATCACTCAACCAGGGAGGGTCGAGAAACCACCTGATCAAGCCGCCCCATTGAGAGGAATGCTGGAGGGAAATCCCTCACCTACAAGACAACTACTATCTTTACCTACATCGCAAGTTACCCTCAGGAACCTGCCCAACCAGACTCGTAAAAAACCAGTCGAGCCAAATATGCAAGGACAAGGAGGACAAATGATAGAAGAACTGAGGCTGGGCCGAGAGGTGGTCAAGTGGAAAACAACATAGATCAACCCGGACCTGTGCATGCATCCCGCCATGTTAGAAGGAAGAATGGCACCCCACCTTGATCAACAACGCAAACTCGACCCCGCTTTGAGAAAGGAAAAGCTCATAGTGGGACAGAAAGAGTTACTCTTCTAGTGTCAAAACTGATACCCAAAAAGCGAAATTCAAACTGGGCAGACCACCGAACAATCATGGCAATGCGCACACAGGCGGCAAAACTCCCATACCCTGCCGACCAGGAGGAGGTCAGAGCCTTTTTGGGACGCGCTGGGCTCTATAGAAGACTCATCAAGGATTTCGCAAAGAATGCCCAGCCCCTGATGAAGCTTCTCCAGAATGACGTGAAGTTTGAATTCTCTGATGCCTGCATGGCCGCGTTCCCATTTCTGAATGACCGATTGATAAGTTCTCCAATAATACGCGCCCCCGACTGGAATCACCCCCTTGGGGTGATGTGCGATGCTAGCAACTATACTGTGGGGACAGTATTTAGTTAGAAAATCCAATGGAAGAGTTACGTTGTCCTCTACGCGTCAAAAACGTTGAATCAGGCACAAAAGGAACTATGATGTGACCAAAAAAGAGATGCTATCAGTAGTCTTTGCATTTGGGAAGTTCAGACAGTACCTACTTGGGTCCAAAGTAATAGTGTATACAAACTATGCGGTAATCAAGTACTTTTTGGCGAAAAAGGAATCAAACCCGCAGTTGATCAGATGGGTACTCCTGCTACAGGAGTTTGAGTGGGAAGCAGTGGATAAGGAAAGATGTGAGAACAGAGAGGCCGGTCACCTGAGCCGAATTCTGCAAGAAGATAACGGTGAAGCCATTCCAGACATTTTTCCTAAAAAGCCCCTGCACCTGATCAAGTCAACATCTGAAAGACAGTGGATCTACCAGGAAGGGAGAATTGGTCAAGCCAAACAAGGAAGCAAGGGACAACACGCACAGAAAGGGCAAATGTTTCCAGGTATGGCCGACTACTTGGTGGCAAGCGAGTTACCCGTAAGGGACAGAATGGAAGCATTTGTAGTGGACGACATTCCACTACTCATGCCCAACTCGCGCCAGTGAACAGGTAAAAGAAGTGATCGGGTGCTTATGGGGAGTCTGCTTGATCAAGCAACAAATTCTAAATCTATTAATCTGATCAAGTGACATTCCAGGGGAACCCGGTCAAGTCCTTGTTAGTTTAAATAGTTTTTAGTGTGTTGATTTTTATTTCTTTGAAGATTAAAAGTCGGAAGTGGAGGAATGAAACTGATCAAGTGAAATTATGAGAGTGTTCATTTGGACTTAATTGTCCACTTGGTCAGTACAACTTGAATTTAATTGGTGGTACATTGATTGAGTTGATAACGGCAGGAGATGATAAGACGTGTGCAGTCAGTAGAGAGGTGTCAGGCGGCGCAAACTGTCGCAACGAAAAGATGTCTTGGAGAGAAGGGGGAAGCGTATCGGAGAAGCATTGCCACCTGGCATTCTGAAAAGGCGCGCCCGTATGCGAAGAGTCGCAGAGATCTCAAACAGGCAGGGATGTCAACAGTCGGAATTTCAGTATAAAAGGGGTCTCTCTGATCCCACTTTTCATCAATTGCCTTCAGAACATTTGTGCTATCCTCATCTAATTCTCTCCAAGTTCAAATCACCTCCAAGGAATCACCCACAATCATCACCGGGAGCCAGTGTCAACAGTGGTAATCGGAGATCCTTGTCACCAGCCGACCCAGATAACCCTAACCTTTCCCCATCAACCACCTGAACCCCATTATCGCCTTCCAGATTCATCAGTCCACTCCAATATGTAGACTCGACATACATAAGGCGTCTGGACGCCGTCTTCCCAGTGATACATATTGAGAGGAAAGATTCTCTGCCTCTTCCCAGTGATCTCCTACTACAACGTGTTGAGAAAAGGGGAAGTATCAATAAGCATTAAAGAAGAATATAGTTCCAAGAATGGAGTTCCAAGAAGCATTGAAGATGTGCATGCATTGTTCCAATAGTAGTGTAGTTCCATGAATATACATTTATTGTAGGATCTCAAAAGTCACCAACATCCCTATAAATATATGGGTGTTGAGTACCATTTCATCATTCAATCAAAATACAATAATCTTCTCCCATTGCTTTCTTCTCTAAATATGTTGTCTATACCATTTAACATGGTATCAGAACGGGTTTGGACTCAGATAAGGTATCATCATCGTCTTTGATACCTTTCTCGGCCCTTTCCCATTTTTTTGTTTTTCCTTTTTCCGCTGTATCTATAACCATAAGCCAAAATGTCAAATGACAACTATATAGTAACCGAAACCTCAGATTCATCTATGGCAGATGAATTTGCCCGGCAATTTGCCAACTTTATGCGCAATAGTTTTGCGATGAACCAACCAAATCCACCAGAAACAGCTGCCATGCCATTCAGAATTGACACGCAGCCCCTCCACATTGGTGGGAATAAGTTGAATGGAGAAAATTACGCCCTTTGGTCCGTATTGATGAAGACGGCAATAAGCGGTCGGGGAATGGTATCTCACGTCACCGGAGTGCCTCATTCTCCACCGCGAACCGATCCAGCCTTCATACAATGGGAACAAGCCGATCACTGTGTGATCACTTGGTTAATACAAAACATTGAGCCTCGACTGGTCAGTCGAGTTTCACAACATCCGACGGCAAAGCATATATGGGATGCGTTGGCCGTCACATATGGGAGCGGAAGAGATAAAATCCAGGTGTATGATCTTCAGTTCAAAGCAACCACACTGAGGCAAGGAAGCAGTTCATTAGAAGAAATATGGAGCCGGTTGGGAGAGATCTGGATTTCAATCGACCAAAAACAGACGAACCCAATGAAATGTCCAGAGGATATGGAGATTCATAACAAATTCATACAAGATCAGAGAGTATGTCAGTTTCTCTATGCAATTGATAGCAAATATGAAACAACCAAGAGGGAGATACTGAAAATGGACCCACTTCCCTCCGTCGACTATGCGTACAACCTGATTCAGCAGGAGGAGACACGACTCCGAGTGTTACAACAGGCAAACACCGGCGGAGCAGCTGCCATGGATGGAATTGGAACTGGCCTCGCCATCCGAGGGTGGCAGAACCCTACCGGCGGCTCTCGGGGTGGCGGTCACGGCAGCAACGGTGGTGGTCGCGGCAGCAACAGTGGCGGTCGCGGCAGTGGCAATGATAGAAATCGGCGAAGTGATGAAGAAGACAAGTCAAAATTGGTGTGTTCCTACTGCAAACGGAAAAGACACACAAAAGATTCATGCTTTGAACTAGTTGGATATCCAGATTGGTGGGAAGAGAAGCACGGCAAGCCGCCGCAACCGCAAACACCATGGAACCGTGGCGGGCACGCCGCCGCAGCAGTTGGAGGCGACGGAGGCAACGCCGTGCAGGGGGTCGCGCAAACCGCCGGTGCTGTCCAGCCATGAGGAAGGACCAGAAATGAAGCTGCTCAGCCGGCGAATACAACCGGGGCAGCAAACTTCGTTGCCAGCGGAAGTGGGAGTGTAATTCACGATTGGAGTGAAGAATTGATGAGGGGAGAGGCGGCGCCCGATTCAGGTAGATTAGGGTTAGGGGGCTCTTTTATTGGAAGCCCCCAAATCTTTGGGAAATTGCAGGTTTTACCCCACCAAAATTCTCAGTCACAATTAGCCCCCAAATCTCCTGAAAATTCCATAATTTCCCAAACCACTTGCCAAAATCAATTTCAGCCTCTCGAGAAGCTTGGAGTTGTGTGTGCAGTATCTAATGGCCATGAGAAAAATGATAAATGGATTTTTGACTGTGGGGCAACCGATACCATAACATATGATGCCTCAGACCTTACCAACCTTCAGAAACCTCTAAAATCTCATATCCAAACTGCCAATGGGGAATTTACGGTGGTTGAGGGGGCTGGAACCGTTAACATTTCCCCAACTTTGCAGTTATCAAATTGTCTATATATTCCTTCGATGTCTCATAAGCTATTATCCATTAGTCATGTCACAAAGGAATTGAATTGTACGTTACTAATGCAGCCACAATTTTGTCTGTTGCAGGATATCCGAACCGGAGAGATAATTGGGCGTGGCACTGAACGTGATGGGCTTTACTATGTGGATGAGATAGCTCAAAAAGGGACTGCCATGTTAACTCACGGATCAGCTGACAGGAAAGCTTGGCTTTGGCATCGGCGCTTGGGTCATCCATCTATCAGTTACTTAAAATTATTATTTCCTAGTATTATTCCTAAGCATGACATGTACTGTGAAACTTGTCTTTTATCCAAAAGTCATCGGAACTCTTACCCATTAAGTAATACTCGTGTTGAAACCCCATTTGCCTTAGTACACTCTGATGTTTGGGGGCCCGCACCAGTTATTGGGGGGCAAGGTTTTCGATATTTCTTAGTTTTTGTGGATGATTGCACTCGCATGACCTGGATATATTTCATGAAACAAAAATCTGAAGTTTTGTCACACTTTACCCATTTCTATAACCTTATCCAAACTCAGTTTCACAAAACCATTCAGGTCCTTCGGTCAGATAATGAGGGGGAGTTCGTTAATTCTACCATGAAACAACTCTTCCAAAACAAAGGCCTTATACACCAAACCACATGTGCTCATACTCCCGAACAAAACGGTGTGGCTGAAAGGAAAAATCGATCTCTCCTCGAAATGACTCGTTCTATGCTTATAGAGTCAAAAGCCCCGAAACACTTCTGGCCAGAAGCCATTGCCACCTCAGCCTATCTCTTAAACCGATTGCCCACAAGTATTCTCAAACATAAAACTCCTCTACAAGTCTTGTCCACCTTCACAAAAATTCCTCCGCCCTTGACTCTTGAACCTCGCGTCTTCGGATGCTCCGTTTTTGTCCACATTCCTAAACATGAAAGAACTAAACTATCCCCTTGCGCTATCAAATGCGTTTTTGTAGGATATGGGGTAAATCAAAAGGGGTATAGGTGTTTCGATCCAAAGTCCAACCGGATGTTTGTTACAATGAACTGCAACTTTCTTGAAACTGAGTACTTCTTTACCCATCTTAGCGGTCAGGGGGAGAGTAATGTTAGGGATAACAATGATACGGACCCGCTAAGTTGGATCTCAATGCCACTGCCAACGCCAAGCAATCCTGATGCGGATCTATCAGAGAAAACAGTAAGCAATTCCGCTGAGCAAGTCTCTGATGTGGTAGAGTCCATCGTAGAAAGTGGCATCGCCTCAAATATTTCTCCGTTAAGGTTATCCACTGTAAGTAATCCTGTGGATACAGATAATTGTTTGGCTAACACTGTAAGTGCAGAAGAAAATTCAATTGAGGCCGAAGAAAGGGAAATTGAGGAAGTCGAGGTCGAAGGAGTTGACCCTGACACTGGGAGGTACATACTTCCACCAAGGTCAAACAGAGGAGTTCCACCCAAAAGGTATACGCCAGAGAGGATTGACAAGAAAAAGCGGTACTCTGTTGTGAACCTAGCCAAAGGCCATTTATCAGAGATGGCTCGGGCTTTCGAGAATGCACTATATGAGGAAGAAGAAATACCACAGACATGGGAAGAAGCTATGAAATACAAGCATTGGAGGGAAGCAATGAAGAAAGAGATTGATGCACTGATTCGAAACCACACATGGGAGAAATGTGCTCTACCAGAAGGGAAGCGACCAGTGGGTTGTCGATGGGTCTTCACTATCAAAAGAAGACCTGATGGCTCGATAGAAAGGTACAAGGCACGACTTGTCGCAAAAGGCTATACTCAGACATATGGAGTTGACTATTCTGAGACCTTCTCTCCAGTAGCTAAGATGAACACAATTCGGGTGTTGTTATCCATTGCTGCTAATAGGGACTGGCCATTACACCAGTTTGATGTGACGAATGCCTTCCTACATGGAGAGTTGAAGAAGGAAGAAGAAGTTTACATGGAGGCACCCCCAGGTTTTGCAACAGATTTTAAAGCAGGTGAAGGGTGCCGATTGAGGAAGACCTTGTATGGATTGAAGCAATCTCCAAGAGTATGGTTTGGGAAGTTTGCTGGGGCAATGATTAGCTATGGATATACACAGAGCAATTCAGACCATACGCTATTTTTTAAGAAGCAGGGTGATAAGATCACATGTTTAATCATATATGTTGATGACATGATTATTACAGGTGACGACCTAGAAGAGATTGAGGAATTAAAGAAAAATCTTTTTCAGGAATTTGAGATGAAGGACTTGGGGAATCTCAAGTACTTTCTTGGGATTGAAGTGCTAAGGTCAATCAAAGGAATTTTTCTGCGACAAAGGAAGTATATCTTGGACATCCTAGCAGAGACCGGCCTACTGGAATGTAAACCAGCAGACACTCCTCTGGCAGTTAATCACGGATTACAAATCAGAGAAGGAGCCAAGTTGGCTGACCGTAGTCGATATCAGCGACTAGTCGGAAAACTCATATATCTCTCGCACACTAGGCCAGATATTGCCTATGCAGTTGGGGTCGTAAGTCAGTTCATGCATAAGCCGCAGACAGATCACATGGAGGCAGCACTTAGGATTTGTCGGTATTTGAAGGGAACTCCAGGGCATGGAGTGTTGTTCGCTAAAAATGGGCATCTTGAGATTCATGGTTATACAGATGCTGACTGGGCAGGGAACCCAAACGATAGGAAGTCTACAGCAGGCTACTTTACCTTTGTTGGAGGTAATTTGGTAACATGGAGAAGTAAGAAGCAGAAGGTGGTGGCTCTTTCGAGTGCCGAAGCAGAATTTCGTGGGATTAAAAGTGGGTTGACCGAGATTTTATGGTTAAGGAGATTGATGAAAGAGATTAATCTCCCTCCAAGCAAGTGCCAGTTGTATTGTGATAACAAAGCCGCTATAAGCATCTCACAAAATCCAGTACAACATGATCGAACGAAGCATGTGGAGGTTGACAGACACTTTATCAAAGAAAACATTGAGAATGGGATTGTCGAACTCCCTTTTGTTCGCTCTGAGGATCAACTTGCCGACATCCTAACTAAAGCAGTCAACTCAAGGAGCTTTGAAGATGTGCTTTCCAAATTGAGTTTTGGAGATCCCACCACTCAATTTGAGGGGGAGTGTTGAGAAAAGGGGAAGTATCAATAAGCATTAAAGAAGAATATAGTTCCAAGAATGGAGTTCCAAGAAGCATTGAAGATGTGCATGCATTGTTCCAATAGTAGTGTAGTTCCATGAATATACATTTATTGTAGGATCTCAAAAGTCACCAACATCCCTATAAATATATGGGTGTTGAGTACCATTTCATCATTCAATCAAAATACAATAATCTTCTCCCATTGCTTTCTTCTCTAAATATGTTGTCTATACCATTTAACACAACGAAGGGAGGCAGAGTGAAACCTCTTTTTGACTATGGAGGATGACTCTGTCTCAGGAAGGACGCGCCGTCGGACGACGGATCAACTGCTGAAGGAAGCTGAGGTTTTGAGACGGCAGATAGATGAGAAGAGACAAGCGAACCAAGGGACCAGGGCGGCCGTAGAAGCAAGCAAGGCTGTGGAGGTCAACAGAGAAAGAAAGCAAGAGGAAGGGGGAAAAGGGTATCCTTCCTCCTCCCAAGAAAGACCACCATACCAGTCAGGGTATGGAGCTTACTAACGCTGCCCAGCATGCCCCTACAGGTAATAAGGAAGGCCTGTTAAATGGAGGCAATAAGGAAGGCGTACAACATCCCCAGTTCAACCATCTCGAAGGTAGTAGTATCACCCTTAACTCAGTTTCTTTGTGTAAATTGTGATTTTCGTTTCCGTTCTCACACTTAGTCCTGTGTATGGACTAAGTGTGAGAAGTTTATGAAAGATGTTGTCCGTTTTTTCCTATGTGTTTTGTTTGTGGTTTTTTCTTTTAGCATGTTTTGATTGTTAGCACTATCTCACACTTAGCCCAGTGTCTGGTCAAAGTGTGTGAAGTTTTCCTTGTTTGTTGTTGTGCCGTTGCCTGTACCTAACCCTTTTTCCACTGCATCCAGTCCCTCGAGGACGAGTTTATATGCAGTGGGGGAGGGGGGAGGGTTAGTTACAGTAAAATCATACATGTCAAGTTTTTTTCAAAAAAAATACAAAATATCAGTTAGTATTAAATAGACAATATGCATGAAATTGGATAAGTGAAAGATTTGATTACTTTGTGGAAGAGTAAGAAAAATGATTTAGTATGTTTACATGTAGAAACTTGATTGCAAAAAAACTTGATCAGTTTGAACGACGTAAGTATGATGAAAATGCTCAATTTTTTTAAAAAAATTACTGTGAAGCCCCTCTATATGTGAGTGATAAGCCAAAGTAGAACACTTTCTACTATTTTTACAAAAGAAAAAAATATTTTTACGAGAGGCTGAACTTAAATATTTAGATGAAAATTGCACAAGTAGTAAGGACTAAAGGCATTAGGACTTAACCAATTTGAGCATTTTTTCTTTCGCTCCACGAACCCGCCTCGTCAAGCAAGGCACCCCTTAGTTAGCCAGGTTGAGCCCATACACTTTTACCCTTTCTTTGATAACCAAGACCTACATCCATATACTTTTTATAAACACGTGAGGAAGAGGGGTCGGAGAGAAACGTCAAAATAAAAGGGTAGTCGGGTTGAGCGAGTTAGTCAATCAGGTTGATCAAGTCAGAAATCAAGTAAAAAAATATTATTATTGAGAAAAGTTTGAGAAAGGAGGGCAGGAAAAATTTGTAACCTGACCCAGAAGTCGGAAGTTAGAAAATAAAGCTAAAAATTCAAGGCTAGAAGTCGCCACTTGACCACGTAAGATATCTAGTGGCGAAATAAATAGTTCAAATCTTTGGGCTCTTGAGTCATGTGTTTTTCCTTTTACAGTTTATGTCTTTGAAACTTAGAACCCCTAGGACCCTACCTTGATGCACCACTTCCCTTAAGCCCCTTTACATCCGAAACAAAGACCTTAAGGAACTATCTTGTGCAATCCGATTCGAGATATTTAAATTTGTGGCAATACCGAGTGAACAGTCCTAACATCTCTGGTGAGAAATGAGTGACTGAGTGAATCCAACAGTAGTTTTTAAAATTGAGCAATCTTGACGAACTGACACCTTGATCAAGTAAAAGCGAAAAAGAAGAAACATAAGCTGCTGACAAATGGATTGATCTCGACCTCGGGCATGATTGTTGGAAATTTATTCGATCTAATGCATCTATGTGAATATGTGTTTTTAATTCGAGTCTTGTTTTCTTTTTCGTTTTCTTTTACCTTCTTGAAATGAGTAAACCATGCCTGAAATTTGCCTTATCTTTTTCTTTTCTTTTCTTTTTCTTTATACTTGGGGACAAGTATGTTTTAAGTGTGAGCAGTTTGATAAGGCTCATTTCATGCATCGGTTTAAGGGTAAAATGTACGCTACTTGATCGGTTTATCACGCAAAACAAGTGTTAAATATGCAGAAATGCCGCTTGACCAAGGCAACAAGGCCAAACTGATCAAGTGAGTACAAAAGGCGAAAAAAGGCCGGATATCGGGGGAGTTGATCAAAGGGGAGATCAAGCAGTTAGGAGGGGACCGCTGGCTTCTAGAAGAAGAACACGTGAGGAAATTAGCTGGATGTGGTGCACCGTTCTGTTATCAAGGACGACGTTCTAGAAGGGGACACGTGCCTACATATGAGACGCAAGGACGAGCTGAGTCATAAATCTTTTACAGAAAAAAAGTGTCGTCATTTTAGAAGGAAAGCACGTAGCAATCAATGAGTTGCTCACTCTCAGCGTGAGCGAATATTCCCTGCTAAGATCGTTATCCAGCTGGAGCTCGTGTTGCGCCTATAAATGGAGGATGTGCCACCACAAGGGTGGAGAGATCCATTACTTTCCGTCTTAGTTTAGCTTTGTTCAGTTCTCTAGCTTAGTCCAGCTTTCTAGATAGCTTATCTTAGCTTAGATAAAGTGTTGCTTAGTTAGAGAGGGCGATTGAAAAAGCGATGCAGAATACTTGTTATCTGTCGGCGTATTCTTAAGTTTCCCGCCGAGGATCTTCTCGGTTTATTTGCTTTCTTATTTTCCGAAGTGATAGCTTAGTTTAAATTTCACGTTGTATTGTACTAGAGAAAAATCAGTAGTTAAAAACTCTCAAGTTAAAGTGTGGTAGCAGCCAACCCCTATTCACTATTCACACACTTGATACACCTACTTCTCTGTGGGATCGACCTCGAACTTGCCGCTTTACTGTTAAAGTAGTGCAAAATTGGGAGTTTACAAATTACGTTGGTAGGAAACGAGAGAGAACGAGTTTTCATCGATCAAGTGGCAACGACATTTGCTAACTGATCCAATCGGTTTGGTTATCTTCAATATAACTTGGTCCGAATTCGCGCACCTCTCGGGGCCTTCCACTGGGTTTCCACCAGCGGTCGCTGCGACGTGTCAGAACCTTTCCAGAAGGTGGCCAGCGGGCCGCTGCGGACACTGCAGCGGTCGCTGACGAGAGTCCAGAAACCTGCGAAAATTTTCATTAAACAAAAAAATGAAAATTAAACCCAAAAGTACTAAAAAACTTAAGCAAAAATTGAAATAAATGGCTGGATTGCCTCCCAACAAGCGCTCTTTCATAGTCATTAGCTTGACTTTACCCCTTTTTACTCGTTGGGTGGTTCTTCAAATGCCACTTCCTCTTCCATCACCTTGTCCGAAAGCCGAGACAAGCCTCCTCAACCCTGGAGATTAAAGAAGCCTCCCCAGAACCAATTTGTGTCCCATTTGCCCAGCAGACAAAAGAGGATGAAGAGATTGAGGAAGAAGAAGAAGCGAAGACAAGCCAGGAGGTGGAGCCGGTGTACGAGCCAATGGAGGTGTTAGTGACGAAACAACTACTAGAAGCCATGGTCCAATTCGAGGACCCCAAATTGGCTCTGACTTGTGAAGGATGCGCTTCAAAGGGGAAGCTCGCGAAGTCCGGAAAGATGTACGATCATCCGTCCCTCCAAGAGATAGAGTCGGAGGAAGAGTTCCTAATGTATATCCGCGCCATAGGATTCAGGTGGCTGCTGGATCACTGCATGGCAGAGATGCCAAACGCTTTGGCAAATGAATTCTTCACATCATACAAGTTCAATTCTACCATGGACCCCGACGCCGACTATATCAGTTTCCGCCTCTTCAGTGAAGACATGACGATGAGCATTCGGGAGTGGACCCTGCGGATAGGATTATTCACCCCAGAGGAAGATGACGAGGGAATCTAGAATGAGATGAAGATAGGGCCCCCGAAGAAGACTGAAGGTTTTGACATGCAGGCAGTCTGGGAACTTATAACCCGGAAGCACTGAGGGAAATTTAAGATGAGTTCGTCTAAGGGATACCACATTGCCAACCCGATCCTCTGTTTTGCGCAGGTTTTTCTTGGGTACAATCTACTTGGTCAAATAGGCGTCGCACTCACAACCCCAGATCTTTACTTTACCTGGTGTATGGAGAGAGGTGTGAAGGTCCATCTGGGTATTGGCTGGCATATGCTTGCAACTCGATGACTAGCCACACGGTCCGCCATCTCTACACTTTCCACCTCCTTGGTGCTTATCTGAAAAGGACCGTGAGCATGAAGGTGGCAAAGTCAGTGCCCAGCCTTCAAGTGTGTAACGCCCCGGAGCTATTCAACGTGTCGTTCTTTTTCAACAAGGGACTCCTACACATGAAGGACGATGAGATTATGTTCTATGAAGTGGGCAAGCCTGATGTGATGACCGTGAAGAGGGAGTTGGAGGATTCTGAAGGTCCATCTAATGTTGAACGTGAGGAGTGGAGGCGCGAGATGGGAGAGGTCCGAAGTGAGATGAGCGCGATGAACAAAAATGTCGCAGGGCTCACAGGGAACATGGAAGTGCAAAATGAACAAATGGCCAAAGCCATTAATGTGATGATGAGGATGATCGCTTAAATGGAGAAGCGATTTCCCCAGGCCGAGCAGATGATGCCCCCTAGACCCAGCGGTGAGCCTAAACAACTAGGCCCAGGGACCTCCTCTGTAAACAACTAGGCCCAGGGACCCCCGACCGAGAAGAGAAAGGAAGTAGTGACCAATCCCACCACCATATCTGTTAAGAAGAATGTACCAAAGCAAGCAGTGAAGGAGAAAGAGGAACCAGCCCCATCAGTTCCTAAGAAAGCAAAGGCTGACCACCGGAAGAAAGCAGCCAAGAATTCTGGCTCCCACGGGGGCCAGACACAGAATTAAAACCCCCTGTAACAAGTAATTTTACTTTTTAGTGATTTTCTTTTCAGTTTTTCATTTAGCATGTTTATCTGTTTTCTTGCATGTTTTAGGTGTCTGTACATATTTGTGTTCTATGTCTTATCCCACTTAGCCCAATTCTTGGTCTAAGTGTTAGAAGTTTTTGCTGATATAGCATGCTTTTGTTCCCGTAATCGTGTTTTGTTATTTCTGTGATTGTTTCTTCTCCTACTTAGTCCATTGCTTGGCCTAAATGTGAGAAGTTTGTTTTGTACATATGTTTGTTGGTTGTTGTTATGTTACTTCTCCCACTTAGCCCAATTCTTGGTCTAAGTGTGAGAAGTTTGTATTTATTTTCTATCTGTAGGTTCTGTTAGTATGTGAGCACTAATTGCCCCGTTTTCCACTTTACTGAAATGCTTGGGGACAAGCAGGATTGAAGTGGGAGGGGGGAGAAGTAGTGCAGTCAGTCAAGCATGTATATATGTTGTTAGTTTGAGCCAGTAGAGTGTTTGTTTTTTTTAGGATTCTATGTTTTAGTATAAACTGGCGAAAAAAAGGCAAGATTCCCTTAGTTAGAGTGATCGAAGAGAGAATACATGTCAATTTTGAGACCTCTTTCCTTAATAAATCAAAATCAGTTTGGACGAAGTGAGAACCATAGAAAATGCCTTGTTTTGATCTTGTTGTGAAGCCTTCTAAAAATGAGTTAAAATCCTAGAGTAGAACACATTCTACTAATAGAATAGGGAAGAGAGACTGCCACTTGATGCTTAAGGGAAAATGACATAGGGGAGCGAGGACTAAAGACAATAGGAGAACCCAGTTGAGCTTAATTCTTTCGAATCTACTAGACCCGCCTCATTGTAAAGGCATCCCTTAGCTAACGTCACGACCGCACTTCCTAAGGATAGAAAGTACGGTGGGTCGCGATTAATGGGGAATTAAGAAGCGGGGAAGAAAGGGGAAACAATCAAGGGGTTCGACATATAGATCCAAAAGATGAAACTTTATTACAAATCATAGTCTGCAAACACGATAGCAACAAAGTTTGTACGAAAATAGTCCAACAGATTACGGAAACATAAGAGTCTTTAAAACTTAGAGTAGCAGAAGCAATCGAGAGTTAGCTACTACTATGTATGAAGACACAATAACAACTGGAACATTTATTGAATACTGTCTTTGTCCAAATGCTCAACATCCTCCGTCCCTCATCCACGCTCAACCTGCACATAGGGAAAACATATGCAGGGGCTGAGTACTTGATGCACTCAGTGAACTCATGCCCAAAAATATATTTTATCAACAAAGTTATGTCAAGCCATCGTTGAGTGAAACTCGGGTTTTACTTTTAAAAATACCGAGAACACTAAAATCATTTCCATAAATAAAATGGTGTCCGCGTGGACAAATATCATCGTCATCCTCCATCATGTACCATATCTGAACCATCATGTGAAACGAGAATGTGGCCACAAACTCGATCACTGGACCGGCCGACCCAAAGGACGGCTCACGATCCCCATCAGTGCACTAGCCTAAGTAGGGCTTAGACCCTAGTTAGACCCGAATTCGTTAACCATCAAAGTCTAGTAGAACATTATTCTAGTAGACAATCAGATAGGAAATTCAAAACATAAAATACGGCATGACATAACATTCAAACCACCCTTATCTCACCATAAACATATCATTGCAAATAAAAGAGTTTAAGTAATAGAGCCCACCTCAAAAGCTTAGTAGTTTCCTTAACAAACTTCTTGATCCGACTTTAACGAGCGTGCGACCCACCTTTTTGAGAAAATTAAAGTACACATCAATCTCAAGAAAGAAAACATTTAGAATACATGCACTCTAATTAAAGTCTTTTATCTCGTTTCTTGGTTTTCGTGCATTTCGATTATTCGGCGGCCGCCCAAGGCGTCGTGTGCGACGCAGGTCGGCCGCTTGCACCAATACTTCCTCCGTTGGCTCCTCGTACTTTCCACCACGATGTTGAATTCATTTCGAAAATTATATAAGCGCATAACCTAATTATCGAACGTATTTCCCTTCGAAAATATATTTATCTCGGACTTGGGATAAATCGTTCATCCTTCTAATTATTCCCAGAATTAATGAAATAATTTCCCACAATTAAATTATCATCCCAAGGATTTATCAAAAGGCCCAAACCTTAATTATTTCCCCACCTTATATCTCCAAATTAACTAAGAAGGCCCAAAAAAAAATTAAAAGAGAGGCCCAACTCATCTTTTAATTGTAGCCCAAAAAAGTGTCCAACAAGGATTTACCAAATCACTTCTCCTCAATATTGGTCATCCCTCTCTCCCTCTTCTCACTTCCAACAAAATCCCCAAATAACTCAAAATCCATACTTCCCGTCGCTCATCTCCAAAACTCCGCCAGCTGTCACGGTGTAGTCGGCGTAGTCGACGCCGCTGCTGTCTCCCAGCCGTCACCGGGTCAGCCTTCGCCAGACACCGCTGCCGCTGTCTTCTCGGCGGAAATCGCCGCTGCTGTCGCCGGGAGGACGCTGCTGCTGTCGCCGATTCATCCAGCCGCTGCACAGAGCCGTCGGGGCTGTTCGCCGCTGCTCCGTCGGTGGTCGTGCTGCCCCGAAACATCACCGTAGCCCCCGATTCGTCCCGAAACCAACCCGAAAGATAAGTTTCTTTACTCAATTATGTTTTTTCGTTTCAGTTTTCAAAACGCAGCAAGGGGTTTTCAATTCGTGATGTTCGATCAGTGTTGATTGTTTGATTACGTTTATTCGAGTTATGCGTTCAAGTTCTTGATTGGTTTATGTGATGAAATGCTAGTGGACAACACTATATGTTCATGAATTTGAGAAAGAAAGGAAGGAGTTTATACCTTCTATCAGCTTGAGGTGTGTAGTAGTGGATTGGTGATTGCCACTCTACGATCAAGGTTCTCTGATTAGCAAAGTGTTTGAAAAAAAATTGGGCACAAAGCTTTTCCACTCTCATTCTCTCTCGGTTCTCTCTCACTTTGTTCTTGCTAAAATTTGCAAATGGTGATTGTGTTAGGGAAGGGTCTTCGCAAGAAACTAATGTATTAAACTTGGGTGACTTTTGATTTTTTAGAATTGAAGATGGAAGATGGAAGGTCATGAAAGGTGGAAGGTTACTTGAAAATGGAGAGTCTCCATGGAGTGGAGAATGGCGTAGGGAAGGGAAGGAGGCTCAAAAACATCTCTCACAACTTTAATTAAATTGTTTTGGCTCATTTAGTTGCAAAGCCCAAATTTGTATAATTATGTATTTGTTGAACTTTTTCGATTGTCATGGCCCAAAGCCATTTTTATAAAAACATTTGGACTCTAATTTTATTTGAGAAGCCCAAGTGTATATACTTTACATTCTCGCATTCCTTTCTATTAATTAAAGTTCACGGAAAACTTTAATTAATTTCGTCGTCTCGTTTCCAACAAAGATTAAAATCGCTCATCGCAACAATTAATATTTGGTGTTGTTCCAAATATTAATTCCTCAACCAATCCTTGATTTAAACGCGCCAAGTACTATAAAATCCATCTCAACCATCTCATTCAATCATTCCAAGTATAGCAACATCAACATCATTACTTCAACGAGACTTTCAAACACGTCTCCTAGTATCCTCCATCATTTAAATAAAAGGGACTTCTCATTTCATACCAAGCACGTAAATACTATACTCCACTATAAAGAAAATAACGAGAAGCATAGCATGACGACAAAAAAAATTCATTTTAACTAAATCACGACATATTTTAAATTAGTACTTAAAAAGTACGGTCGTTACAACTAACCAAGTTGAGCCTATAAAAATTGTTCATTCTTTTGGCACCTCAACCTTCATTTCATGTGAACACGGAGGCGGAGTGGAGGCAACTCACCAATCGAGGTATGAAGTCAGGTTGAGAAAAAGGGGAAAGTTAAGTAGAAAGTTAGAAAATAACGGGCAGGAGATTCTGTAACCTGACCCAGTAGAATGTTAGTTAGAAAACGGGCAGAAAAAAATTGTAACCTGACCCGGTAAAAAATATATATATGTTTAGGAAATGAGCATGAAGAAAATGTATAGCCTGACCCAGAAAAAAATAAAAAAAAAAGAGAAAGAAAAGATGAGCAGGAAAAAAAAATGTTACCTGACCCAGTAGAAAGAAGTTAGGCAATAAAGCCAAAATGGCCAGGGAACTGCTCCAGATTTTGGGAAATCAGATTTGAAAATAGAGAGGTTGTTTCCATCTTTTATCCTTAAGTTCACATGTCCTTCACATATTTGCACTTATACTTTTTGAACTTAGACCCCTAGGATTCTCACCTACACATATTATAATCCCCTAGCCCCGTTAGAACCGTATAAAAGACCTTAAGGAACTTTTCCTGTGTTAGTAGAACCCAAGGCATCAGTGGTATGGCAAAAGCATAAATGAGTGAATGGTCCTAACGTTTCTGGTAAGGAATGAGTGACCGACTGAATCCAATAATTAGAGAAAATAGAGGCTATCATGACGAACTGACAAACTGATTAGATAGACGAAGGGAGGGGGAGGAATCTGAGACAGTAGACGATTGGATTGACCTTAAGCTTGTGGGGACGATTGCTAAAACTTGAACCAGTTTATACATCTGTGCTAATCTTTGCTTCTCTGTGTTTTTTATTATTTTCTCTTATGTATTTTTGTGTCTAGGCCTAGGAGTTTGTGTTTGTTCTTTTCTTTAAGTCAGTTTAATAATAACCATGCACGAAATTTTCCTTATGTCTTTATTTTGTCTTTCATGCTTGAGGGCAAGTATGATTTAAGTGTGAGCAGTTTGATAAGGCCAATTTCATACATCAGTTATGGGGTTAAATTCTATGATTTCTATGAACTAATATACGTATGTTTTAAGTTTAGATGCGTAGAGAATCTGCCAGGTCAAGAAAACAGAAGGAGAAATCTACCAGGCAGAGGAAACTGAAGGAAAATGGAGTGAAGAAGCCAGCTGCAACCTGACTCGGAAGATTGCGGAAGCAGTTGTGAGCGGAAAAGTATCTTTTTGAAGGACTTTCTAGGAGGGAAAAATCGACAAATCACAGAGAAATTACCCTAGAAGTTCGAGCCTCAGCTATAAATAGAGACATAACATGAAGAGAGGAGGAGGACTCATCACATTCACTTTTCGCTCTTAGCTCATCACTTCACACACATATTTCTCTGCGCACTTAAGCAATTATAGGGTAAATTCTGGGTGTTCGTGGTAGCCTAATCCAATTACTGTGGTGTAACACCGTCCTCGTGAAGGGCAAAGATACAATTTACTGTTTTATGTCGTTTTAAGCCCAGACTTCATTGATTTAGAAGCTCGGCGTTTATTGTTTCAGTGTTGAACCTTAAATATCGTAGTTATGGAAGTTTATGTTTTCTGTTCAGCTGATTCTGATATTTGATTGTTGGTATTTACTATTAATACGCAAATCGTCGTTGTATTGCAAGATTGGAAAATAGAATACAACGAGATGGAAAAAAGCCTACAAGACGATTTGCATCTCGTTGTATTCTATTTTCCATCTCGGTATATTCTATTTTCCAATCTTGCAATACAACGACGATTTGCGTATTAATATTTTTTTATATTTAAATTTATTTAATTTGTTAACATATTAAAAATACAAGTGCTACAAATTTAAAATAAAATAAATGATGACGTGAAAATGAAATGAAAATAAGAGGCCCTTCTCAAAAATTGATGACGCAGAAATAATAAAAAAAAATAAACGGCTCCATGAGGGCTCTTTCTTGCTAATGCTCTACAGCGTAAAGGCCTGATAAAATTAAAACTAGTCGTGTCACAGAGATATTTGTAAATAGGACGTGGCGAAATGTTATTGGTAGAATAGTTGTTCAGCTACGTGGCTTTGTGAAATGGTAATTTATTTAATTATTTGTTTTCTGTATTGGAAATAATTTCCTCATTTGCCATCTCTCTCGTCTCTCACCGCTGTCGCCTCCTTTTCGTCCTTATTCTCGGCGTCAGCTTCCCCGCCGCTGCCGCCGTGGACTTGTGCTTCGCCGTATTCTTCGCAGGTCAGTTTTTCTTCACCGATGTTGCATCTTCTTCTCCACCGCAACTTCTTTTTTCTTCCCAATTCAGTCGACTGTTTGTTGGATTTTGTATTGAGATCTGCAGTTCGCTCATTTTTTTCTGAATTGGAATCGGTGCCCATTTTTTCTGAATTTTGAATTGATGGATCTAAAAATTTGAATAATAAGATTTGTGATATATTGAATTTTGATATTAACTTGTTTGATTTCTCATTGACTAATGGATGTTATGTATTTTGGTGGAAGGTTTGTATTGCACTGTGATATATAGGGTTTAGGGATCTATACAATCGTAAAATTCAGAAATTGTTGAGTGGAAATGAGTGATAAAAATTGTAGATTATAAATGTATTTACAGGATAAAATGGTTTTATGGAGCCCTAATTTTAATTTTCAATGTTTATCTCATCTGTATTAATGCTTCATCCTGCATAGTACTCCTATTACACAACAGATACTGTATTGGCGGGAAAAAATGGGCAAAACATTCTACTTATTGGCTCGTATATATGTATCTATATCTATAGATTGTAAAACGAATGCGTGTTATTTGCTATGGTCTTTCTAGGAAATTGAGGGACAGTTCAAGATTTCTGAAGATTTAGAATGAAGAACCATGAGCGTCTTGCTAATTTGGCTCTGGCGGGTATGTCATTTTCTGATTCATTGAGTTTGATTTTCTGTCTTTCTTTGATTTCTGTACTGCTAAATTGATGTTCTAAACTTATTTCGGTCCGGGGCGATGACGCTGGACCCCGGGTCGCGGGGCGATGGGGCGCCGGGGCGAGGGACCCATGAATCGGGGCGCAAAATTAGTTATTATTTATATATTAGTAATAATAATGATTAAATATAAGTCACTAACATATAAATACTTATACTTACATAACAGGAAGAAAAAATATTTAAAATTCAATCTGACATTGGGTAGAAAATAATTATCGAAGAAATTATAGTCTATTTACTTGTTTTGATATTTAATTAATGAATTTTATAATTAAGTTATTTTGGGAAAACATGAAAAGTTGGCAATAATAATAAATTAAGTATAAAAAAGAGGAAAAGTAAAAAGTTGAAATGATTAGATGCAAAAAGAGTCGGTGGGTGCCTAGGTTTTATCAAAAGAAGGACTCCATATTAAAATACTGATAAAATAAAAAAAAAGTTTCAGCTTCCTCCCTCTTTACCCAAAAACGGATTCACGCCCCCTTCGTCGACCCAGACGCCCCCACTGCGCCCCACTATCTCGCTCGGCTCACCCATGTTGGGGCGAAGCCGGACTCGACCCTAGCGCGTTTTTAATAACACTGGGGATGATGAACAGTTTTCTTTGACCCCATTGTTATTTGGTTTACTGGCTCTGGCAGAGTGTTATGTGGAAACATGGTTGATGTTCTTGGATGTTAATACGTAGATTTGGGCATATGAATGCTCGATATTTATTTATCTGCATAGTTCACTTCATATTTTCTATCCTGACTTGATGCAGAGGCATGTCCTAAACTCATCAAGGCCCATTTTGAAATGCATTTCATCCTCTTGATTTAGGCAACAACTTGGTTAGAGAGTGTTGTATTTATATTCCTAGGCACTCATGTTTCTCTGAAGCTCCATATTCATTTTCATGGAAAGTGTATATTTGTAAAGTGCATAGTGTGGATAACTTTACTCTGTGGTCTCTTCTTTTGGCACATTCTGACTTCATGATTCACTGTTACAGGTTTGACCCTTGCCCCACTTGTTGTGAAGGTAGACCCAAATTTAAATGTCATTTTGACAGCTTGTCTTACTGTCTACGTGGGATGTTATCGCTCTGTTAAACCTACTCCACCATCAGTAAGTTGGATTCCATTACATTTCCATCTAATGAACCCTGTGGCTTGAGGAATTTGTAATCAACTTCCTTGGTTCTGCGATTAAATATTTTAGGAAACGATGTCCAACGAACATGCCATGCGGTTTCCATTGGTTGGGAGTGCAATGTTGCTGTCGCTGTTTTTACTTTTCAAATTTCTATCGAAAGACTTGGTTAATGCTGTTTTGACGTGTTATTTTTTTGTACTTGGGATTGCTGCACTAGGGTAAGTTACGCATATGGGCTATATATTGTTTAGCTTAGTATCGGTGTTTTAGTATAATGTTCTATTAATATTCCTTACTTTGTCTCGACTTTGTAGGGCAACCCTGCTACCTGAAATTAAGGGATTCCTGCCCAAACCATGGAATGATAATATTATCACATTGCGCTTCCCGTATTTTCAGTGTATGAACTCGCCAAGACCTCTGTGTATCTAATTATATATTCTATCATCTATAACAATTTTTATGGTTCTCTTGTCACATTTTTCTGTTGGGAATTCCTGGTGTTGCTGCTCACATTTCATTTTATAGTTGCTGATCTTCAATAAAAGATAATACTCACATCTTAGTTGACTTGGATTACAGTTTTGGGTTGACTTAGGATAGATTTTATAACGAAATGCATTCATTTGACTGTGAATTATATTTAGTTATACCCAAAATGGCAACGGGAGCAAAAAAATTGTGAACATTGGAATGTGGTTCTTTCTAATTTTCTGAGTTAGCATACTAATTATCGAACAAAACAGGATACTTATTAACAGGCAAAATAGACAACTTTGTATATATTCTGGTGTTCTCTGTAAGGTCCATGGAGACCTCTATTCTTCGAAATTGATAATGAAAATAATTCTCAAATGTTTTGATTTGTTGATGGATGTTTTTGGGTAAATCAGATGGATAAATGATAATATGCTAGTCTTTTATGCAAATTTGTTCGTTAACTACTTTCATGGGTGTGGGCAAAATTATGTTCTTTGACCTGTTCGGACAATGATTTGTTAGTTAACTTTGTTGTTTCAACCGGCTGTTCTCTGCCCTCTGATAATTGGTGTTCATGTGGATTTGGAAACATTCCATTGCTGTAAAGTTGAACGACTTCAGTTTTCCCTTTTCTTCTTTTTCTATGTGAGAGAGTTATTTAAAATTTAGATGTAAGAAGTTTACATGTTTGAGAACTGATTATGGTCTTTTGTCTGGAAAATGAAGGATTTTTCACTTCGTTTAATTGGAATGTCAGTTGCTGAAAACTGCTTACTGCGATTGGAAAATTTGAGATGTTAGATAGTTTGCCCTTATTCAAACTAATTAGGGTCTTTTGTCTCAAATATGAAGGATTTTTTACTTGATTAATTGGAAAGCTAATTGATGGCAACTGTTTTCTGTGATTGAATTTGGAACTGAGATTGTTCTCAATAGTTTGGCCATGATATTTCATGTCATTTAAGTTCTGTATCTAATGCATTTTTTTGAAGCATTCTGTTCAATCTGCTTAACTTTTTGTTGCTTGTAATATTAAGACATTCTTCTTATTTATCAGCTTTGGAGGTTGAGTTTACAAAATCACAGATAATTGCTGCAATTCCTGGAACGTTCTTTTGCGCGTGGTATGCTAAACAGAAGCATTGGCTAGCTAACAATATCTTGGGGGTTGCCTTCTCCATTCAGGTTATAACACTATAACTGATAATATTTTATCTTGGTGCATCCGACTTACTATATGAATTATGGAATTCTAGCTGATGTACATTGAACCTTAGAGCTCTTGAATCATTTTATTTTTAAACTAGCTTTCTTACCATTTTCACTTATATTGTTTTCTACATAACAATTTCAGGGAATTGAAATGCTTTCACTTGGTTCATTCAAGACTGGTGCTATTCTATTGGTAAGAATATAATGTTTTATAATATGACTCACATAAACTACCTAGCGTAGTTCCATTGCTTTATGAGCCGAGAGGAAGCTTTTGGATATATTTTTTCTGACAGTTGTTTTCTCCATTTTGTTCGCTACTTAATGTTTATATTCTGCCAATGACAGGCTGGTCTTTTTGTGTATGACATATTCTGGGTTTTTTTCACCCCAGTTATGGTTAGCGTTGCAAAATCTTTTGATGCCCCAATAAAGGTGCATGCTTCAACTCTATAATATACCTTACTTGGCATGGCCTTGTTCCTTGTAAAAATTCAGAAATTTCAGTATAATGAATCTTGCTCTGCTCATTGCAGCTTTTGTTCCCTACAGCAGATTCTGCTCGCCCATTTTCAATGCTAGGACTTGGTGATATAGTGATTCCTGGTATGTACTTTTTTACTTCCAGTTTTAGATTTTATGATTCGAGCACCTGTTCGCTTTTGTCTACTGGTAGAGTGTCATTTAATAGCCATCACAACTGCACATGAGTAGAATATCATCACCACGTCCTTTGTCATTAACTAGCGAAATGGTGCATGTGGCGGCGCATGTAAAAAACAAGATATTTGTATATGTATTTATGTATTTATGTATACATTTCAGTTTTCAACCATTTCACTTAACAAGGGAAGGGGCGTATGGAGTAATAGATAAGAGAAAATTTAGTTATATTAGGTGCGTCATTTTTGCATGTCTTATCTGGATAGGTGGCTTGGTACATTGAGTATTCTTCCTTTGTTCAATTGGTAGCTGTTCTTCATGTATGACTGAATTACACTCTGGATGAACCAGTTGTTTGATTTGGCATGTACTTTTCAGGGATTTTTGTAGCATTAGCTCTAAGATTTGATGTCTCCAGAGGGAAGGACAGCCAATATTTTAAGAGTGCTTTCCTAGGATATACAGCTGGTCTGGTTGCCACAATCATCGTAATGAACTGGTTTCAAGCTGCACAAGTGAGTAATCTTCTTGAAGAGACTGGATATTTTGCCCAAAAAGATACTCGTTTATTATATTTCCTAATATGTGTTTTTGAATTCTAATTATTTCTCCAGCCTGCTCTGTTGTATATTGTGCCCGGTGTCATTGGATTTTTGGCTGCACACTGTATATGGAATGGTGAAGTCAAACCCGTAAGTCAATAATTCTTTTTGTATTTTATTTTAATACAATATCATATACCCACCATAATGTATTTGCTAGAGGTATAGAAGTGTATGAAATGTCCTTGATTTAAATGAGTGGATTGAAGCATTATTAAAAGAGATGAGTTCCAAATTTATATTCACCAAACTAGGGTAGTGATAAAATGCAAACTGCATCTTTGTCCTAATAAAGTCAACAGAAAATGTCAACACAACTTCAATTGGTTGACAAGTGCACATTTTCAGATGAGGTTATTTATCATACATCAAATGTTGACATCTAACAGTCTAGATCATAGTTTGGAGGTTGTACAATATATAGAGTTTGTATATATGATTACATCCCCACCAAACTATCTATCTGTTAAATTTTACATCCTTAACGTAAACTAGCTTAAGAGTTGTCATTTCTATTAGTACTAGATTGTAGGGCCTAGTATATTGTTTTCTTAAAAACTCTAGTTATATTTTCAATCTCATAATATAAACTGATTTAATGCAGTTGTTGGCATTTGATGAATCAAAATCAAAGGCTGAAGAGACTGATGAAGACACTAATAAGAAAGCAGACTGAGACAAGGTTAGTAGATGAGGTGCAACATTGGTAGTCGACTAACTTGGAAACAGATTGTTGTACCTGATTTTTGTCATTAGCTAAAAATGTATTAGCCCCTCCCGGCCCGTCCCCTCCCCCCGGCCGATATAAGATTTTTAATGTGTATCTTTAACCAGATTCCGATGAGACCTTTTAGATATGATATGATCTATATTTGGTTTGGGAATACAACAAAGGAAAAGCAAAGGAAACCGTTATATGTGTCTTGTGTATATTTGTTTTACTTTCCGTTATATTCTTGGAAGTTTTAACCTAAAATCCCTTGAGCCAATCCTGCATTACTAACTGAGGCTTTTCTTGTATGATTGTTACTTTTCCATTCATTTGCTTGATAAATAGAATGAATGAGGGAATGTAATGAATATATAAAGAAATTGTCATTTCATTATTATCTTCATCTCATTCTTACTTTTATTCCTTTCCTTCCTTAAGCCATCCACTACGCTGTCTCTATACTATCTCTTAAACCGTCCCTTAACTACTATTTGAGCACTATTTGAGGGCCCCACTGTCCTTTTTTCATCCATCCCTTAACTAAGGGACGGAACCTGCAACGCTCCGTCCCTTAACCGTTTCTATACCGTCCCTTAATTACTATTTATTCAATTTCATTTATAATTTTTTTTTCAACCAAATTCAATTTAAACAAACACATTTTATTAAAATTAAAACAACATTACAACTTAAAATTAAAAAAAAACGAAGACATAATTAAAATTCTAAAAAAATAAAAATGACATAATTTAATCTGCTCCGCCAAAGTTTTTCCAAATGTGCTCAATTAGATCCTCTTGGAGTTGGGTGTGGGCGCTAGAGTCGCGTGTCCTTGCCCGAATAGCCAACCGTTCTTGTATAGACGGATGCGCTCCACTTCGCGGCGGATTACTTGCGGTTGAGCTTCCGGGGTATTCGGGGTCGAACCAATTTCCCGCATCGGGTCCTTCGTCTCGGACAATCATGTTGTGCAAGATTATGCACGTATACATGATGTCGACCATGCTCTCCATGAACCACGAACGAGCCGGGGCTTTGATGATGTTGAAGCGCGCTTGGAGAACCCAGAACGCCCTCTCCACATCCTTGCGCGCAGCCTCCTGCTTCTGTGCAAAAAGAGCCTGCTTTGGGTTCGCAGGCCTGCCGCACGTCTTCACGAAGGTCGGCCACTTCGGGTAGATGCCGTCGGCGAGATAGTACCCCATTTTATACCGCCGGTTGTTGGCGACGAAGTTGATGGCCGGCGCTTTACCATCCAAAACTTCGGTAAAGAGGTCGGACTGTTGGAGCACGTTTACGTCGTTGTTCGAGCCGGGAACCCCGAAGTACGCGTGCCAGATCCAAAGCCGGTAGTCGGCAACGGCCTCGAGTACAACAGTTGGGTGGGTGCCTTTGTGGCCGCTCGTGTAGGACCCCCTCCAAGCCACCGGGCAATTCTTCCATTGCCAGTGCATGCAATCGACACTGCCAAGCATCCCGGGGAATCCGTGCACTTGTTCGTGCAGGTTGAGGAGGAACTGACAATCCTCCGTGGTTGGCCTCCGGAGAAATTCGTCACTGAAGGCTGCCCGGACGCCTCTGCAGAAGTTGAGCAAGCACATGCGCCCAGTGGTGTCTCCGATGTGCAGGTATTCGTCGAATATGTCGGCCGTTTGTCCAGTCGCAAGCTGCCGGATGGCTGCAGTACATTTCTGCAGCGTCGTGTGGCTGGGACGGCCGACCGCGTCTAACCCTTCTCGGAAGAACTCTTCCCTGGCCTCCAAAGTATTCGCTATGTGGGGAAATAGCGGTTTCCACATACGAAAACAGCGACGGAAGTAGGTATCTCCCCAAATCGGGTTATCGCAGAAGTAGTCGCGTACTAACCGTGCGGCGGCTTCCTCCCGGTTCCGATTGATGTACTTCCGGGAGCGTCGTGGGGGTGGCGCGGCTTCCTCCGCCTCTCGTCGTCGATCTTCTTCGAGTGATTGTTCCATTAATTGACGCATTTGCTCAAAAGGATCCATTTGTTTGAGTTGATTGAAGATGGAAATTGGAGTGATAGAGAGGATTTGAGAGAAATAGATGTGTGTTTGTGTTTGAAATGAGTATGAAATAGGATTATTTATAGAGTAAAATATATAAAAAAAATTAAAAAATGAAAATAAAAATTTAACGGTAATATTACCGTTTGAATTTTTTTTTTTTATTAAAAGTCGAATTTTTTAAAAAAAACGAATTATTGCGTCATCAGTGACGACGCCGGCACGCACGCATGGGGACGAGACACGTGTCGCTGGCGCGTGGCGGGACAGCGCGTCCCGTGTCTCGACGAGACGGGCGCGGGCTAGGGACGGGATGGTCGCTGCAACGCGTCCCGCGGAGGACTCGTCCCTCCGGGACGAGACGCGAGCCCGGCGCGGGACGCGTAGTGGATGGTCTTATTCTATTCTATCGTACCGAGAAGGGTCCATCTCATTTTTATGTTTCACTTCTCTGCGATCGCGCCTGATCCTGTTCTTTTTATTTTAATCACAAAAATGGATTTTTTATACGTGAGAAATATATTTATTTATATATATAAAAATTGTTAATATCTATAATAAGAGAATTAATATGCTGAAGGACAATTTGTGAGGGAGAGGGAGCGCCTGATTCTTTAATTATTATTTTTATGCAAAATTCTCTCTTCTCTCGTGTTAATTTAAGATTCATCGTATCTTTATTATTTATACGCCTACCATATTTATTTTCATATTTACCTCATCATTTATTTATGTTCTCTATGCCAGTGTTTTTAAAATGCTGATATATTCCTATAATCGGTGCCATTGACATTCAAAACAGTGGATTTTATTAGGTATCAACAAAGTTTGCTGCCCAATTTTTTCAGAAGTTCCTAAATCCTAAATCCTAATGATGTTTGGGCATTCTTAATTTAAGTTTTTGCATTCATTTTTTCTATTCTGAATTGAGTTTGCTGATATATTTTATAATCTTTGAAGTCCTTTGAATCCTAATGAGGTTTGGGCATCTCAAAATCCAACCCAACTACATCACAATACATTTTAGTCAACAAATTTCCGAAGCTACACAAATGAGTTTTGTGTGAAATTACAATTGTACGTATGGGTTTTCATTGCCACAAATAAAAAAAAAGAATGTTTATGGAGAATTTGCGCCTCCCAATTGGCACAGTAGCAGAATCAAATTCTAGCTAATTTTCTTCTTCTTTGCTATTAGGGTGTCCACTATAAGGTGGACACGCCCAATAGCCCCGCCCCAGTTTTTTGTCCATAGCCCCAATTTTTTATCCATAGCCCCAAAATTCTATTTCCGCCACTATAGTGGACAACTCCAATAGCCCCAAAATTTTATAATCAACTTTCATTTTATAATATATCAAGTAATTATTAACAAATTTATCGGGCTCTAATTAGTGGATTAAGAAAGGCCGACTATACGAATTAAAAATAAAAATAAAAATAAAAATAAAAATACAAATTAAAATTAGAATTACACACTAAATTAAAATTAAAATCACACACTACATTGAATCTAGTACAAATCACTACCAAGTTTACACAACGCCACTACCTCCCCTACGTGCCCACACTTCTTCAATCAAATCGGCCTGCAGTGTGTTATGTGATGTGGTCCTGCGCATATCAGCGAAGCGTTGGATCAAATATTCATTGCTCCGTGGTACGCCCATCTGGATCGGCGCGGAGGCGACACCGTGACTTGTACTTGCACCCTCTTCCGGCGCCCATCGCTCTGCCGCAAATCCTTCATCTTCTATTATCATATTATGCAATATAATACAGGCTAACATAATATTCGCGATATCATCTTCGTGCCAAACTCGTGCCGGACACCGTATAATAGCCCACCGCGATTGGAGGACACCAAAAGCCCGCTCAACGTCCTTCCTAGCACTCTCTTGTTTGCGCGCAAAATATTGTTTCTTCGGTCCTACCGGTTGGCGGACAGTCTTCACGAATACGGGCCACCGCGGATATATTCCATCTGCCAAATAGTAGCCCCTACTATACTGCGTACCGTTGGCTACGAAGCTGATTTCTGGCCCCTCCCCCCGGCACTCCTCGTTGAAGAGAGGCGACGACTGAAGAACATTGATGTCGTTGTTCGAACCTGCCACGCCGAAATACGCATGCCAGATCTTCAGACGGTAGTCTGCCACGGCTTCCAGTATCATCGTTGGATGTTTGCTTTTGAATCCAGTAGTGAACTGGCCTTTCCATGCCACGGGGCAGTTCCTCCACTCCCAATGCATGCAATCGATGCTTCCTAACATTCCGAGGAAGCCGTGCACCGACCCGTGCATATCAAGTAGGCGCTGACACTCATCCGGGTTGGGCTTCCGTAGAAACTCCCCACCGAAAATTTCTCGGATCCCCTTACAGAACTGCCTAAGCACCGTGAGGCTAGTCGTCTCACCCATCTGTAGGTATTCATCGAACATATCCGCTGGTCCAGCGTAGGCAAGCTGTCGGATTGCAGCGGTGCACTTCTGTTGTGTGGACAGCCCGATCCGGCCAGACGCATCACGCCGGAGGGTGAAGCACCGGTAACGCTCCGCCAAATTCGTCGCTATATAGTTGAACAGCCGCTGCGACATCCTGAATCTCCGGCGGAATATCTCGGGTGGATAACGGGGGTTATCCACGAAGTAATCATACATTAAACGTTGGTGAGCACCGACGTGGTCTCGTGGGATTGTCTGCCGATGAGTAATGGTGCGAGGGATCGGATCCTCCGCATCCTCCGCCTCCTCCGCCAAACGGGCCGCTACATCCTGTTGCACCTGTTGAATCAGAGCATTCCAGTTGTCTCTCCACAAATTGTTCATTTCCGACCCCAAATTGTAGTGAGAGAAATTTGTATAGATGTTGTGTTTGAATGGTGTGAAAATAATGAATGGAGTGGGGTGTATTTATAGGTGAATTGAAATGTAAAAAAAAAAATAAATTCGCGCCGAATAGCCGCGGCTTCTTCCTCGTTACACTATAGGCGCCGCGCCTATAGGCGCGGCTATAGCTCCATCGCCGCGTCCTCGCCCCGCACGCGGCTATCCCGCGTCCGCCGCCTCCCTTCCCCCTCGCCGCGTCCACCTCCGGGGCGGACAACTCCGCCACTATAAGGCGCCCCGCTTCCGCTCCGCTTCCGCCCCAAACGCGGCTATAGCCGCGGGCGTGTTATAGTGGACGCTCTTACTCTCTTCATCTATAATAAAAAGTTGAGAATTGGTAGGAAGTGAACAATAGAAAATGAGATTTTTTTTTATTTTTCCAGAGAGAGATGGGAGAGCAGAGAGAATGTCGGTTAAATCTTTGAATGAAAGAGCTTTTAGAGAAGAGACAGAATTTTGAATGAAAGAGCTTTTTGGAAAAAAAAAAGAGAGACAGAATTTTGTATTAAAAAATAATTGATAAATGCTGACTTGGAAAGTGGCGCTCACTCTCCCTCACAAATTGTCCCTCAGCATTTAATAATAAAAGTAAACTAAAGAAATATGTGATGGTTTTAATTTAGTACTAAATCAAATATTATACTCCATCCGTCCCATAGTAGATGGCATAGTTGAAGAATGACACGAGATTTTAGGAGATGTTGTTTTGTGTGTTAGATGGAGGGAGAAAATAGTATATTTATATTAATATGAGAGAGAATTTTTTTTCTAAAAAAGGAAATGTGACATCTTTTGTGGGACAAACTAAAAAGAAAAGTGTGATATTACGGAGAGAGTAGTATAACTTCTGTAACAAGTTAATAAGTTATATAGTAGTACCATTTACTCTTTGAAAATCTTTCAGCATGTAGTACTTGTTATTTTAAGTTTCATAAATACAGCAATTTTTTATAATACTATTGCGCCTTTTGGGATAATTTATTATACATAAAATTTGTACATCTTTTATTAACAAACGCAAATTATATAAAATCATTAGTTGTGTTTTACTGGCCATGAGGGAATAAAATTCTATTTGAACATCTACCTCTATTCTATTATATTTATATATACTCATTGCCCAAATTCACGAATTACTATAACATAGAGGTTATTTGTGGAACAAAATGTTTACCCAATTTGGATGGAAGACTAGACAGTTGATCATATTAGATTCTTAAACCACTTTTCTTGTTGTCAAAGTTGACAACACGTGTTAATGTACAATCAATTCATTTCTTGCCATGTATTGCAAGTAAACTCAACATAATATTAGTTTTAGGCAGGAATTTCATTCATTTGAATCTTCAATTACAAGATAAATAATTTGTATCGTGTCTATCATTTTAAATAATTTTGAATAAAGAATCACGTAATGTCTGATTGAACCAATATGTGCTGTATTATACCCATATATTATATCTTTAGCTTACGCGTAAAACCAAATGCATGAGTAACAAGAATATTCTCAAGAAAATTTATTATTCACAAAGAAATAAATGGAACATGCTTTAGTCCTAGTTGATATGCAATATCAATGTTTATTGTTTTAGTTGTAAGGGAATCTTCAATCTTCACCCTTCTTTATGCCCTAATTAATATTAATATGATTACCTAGCTCCTTAGCATCCCATAATAAATTGAATACAACCAACGACAGATTTGTTTACATTTCTCAGTATAGTTCCTTATTATTTTTAATACCAATGGATCTTGGACCTCCTTCAATCGTTTTGAAGGCAATCCAGTGGCTACTTTCCCAAAATATCAACTTAAATTGGCTCCACCTATCTATCAACATTCAATATAGAAGACATAAACCAATTGACAAATCAATAAATGCAACCACAATTAAATGTGGAATTGATAGAACCTCACAAAGGCAAATTAAAGATAGAGTTCTAAAGGTTTACAATAATAAAATTTGATCTAAAAATGAATACATTGGGTATTTATACTAAGGGGACCAAGCCAAATGCATAGACTGTGATTTGGTTGAAAAGGTAGCTTTCAGCGTGCACTATCCGGTCGGGTAGCACTAAAGTCGATTAGCGTGCACTCCGGTCGGGTAGCACTAAAGTTGGTTAGCTACTCGGCCAAGTACAGGCCTCTGACTCACCTCACATGCACCATGGTTGGGTGGAGCTAAGCACCCTCATTACCCAATTAGGTGAAATCCTCTGCCTCTGATGTTTTACCGAAGATGACCAAAAATTCCACAATCACTCGGCCGAGTGACTCCTTTTGACTCATTTGTCGAACACCCGGTCAGATAGGTCCTTGTCATGGTGCCACCCGGCCTGATAACACCCTCTAACTCGCAATGGCGTCCCATTAGTGTGACTGGTCGAAGGACGATGATTCACTTGGTTTTTGCATGGGTTTAGAGAGTAGTTTTACTTGGTTTTGATCATATATTGTGTACTTTGAGGTATAGTTATACCTACTTTTCTATTATGTTAGTATTTTGACCATTTTGTGAAGAAAGTGTAGAAAAATGTACAAAATATATGGATGTGCAGCAGCTTTGGTTTGAGACAGTTTTTCTAGAGATTTTGAATTCCGATTCGCCCATAATGCATACATTCTCTTCGTCTTCGAAGAGCTTCGCGTGGACATCTTAAACGTCTCAATCCGAGTTCAGTAGAAGAAGTTATAGCCGTTTTACAGAGACTGCGCGGAGCAATGACATAGCTGGCGACCCGCCGGGTTCGCGTGCAAACGAACCTGGCGACCTGCCAGTATCTCACAGGAAAAACGTCGTAGGCAGCTGGCGAATCGCCAGCTTCGACGCACACCGAACCTAGCGACCTGCCAGCTTCGTCGGAAAGCTTATTTCGCGCCCAAAGTCAACCCTAGGTATATATATGCCTAGGAAACGCCTCCCAATACAACTTACACACCTCCTACCCAAAAAATACCAGTTTTTCACCTATGAATAAGAGAAGAACTAGCAGATGACAAGTATTCATCGCAAGATTGAAGACGAGACCTCCAATCCGCCCAATCCAATTCCAGGAGTTCATATTTTAGTTTTATTTTTGTTCAAACAATGTTTTTGAATATTTCTATGAATATTTCTTTGACTTTTGTGATGAACATGAGTAGCTAAATCATCCGAAGAGTTCTATGGGGGAGATACAATGATTTTTATGTTTAATTGATTTCCGTTTTCTATGCCTTGGCTCATGTGGTTATTTTGACTTCTCTTGTGCTTATACATTTATTTGACTGATCACCTTATAAATGCATGTGGATTTTACTACAATACTCGGGAGATGAGTAGTTTAATTTGAAAGAAGAGAAGTTGACGTCTTTGCCAATATAATCGAAAGATTTGAGCCTTTGAATGAAGCTAAGTATCTTAGGAGCTTTTAGGAGGTGTTGCCTTAGTTCTAGGAAGGACACTTCGGTTCTAGGTAGCAATCCACAATTTGTATGCTTCGGGAGAAGATATAGTTTTACCTTAGTGATAGCTTAATAACCCTTGAGACCCTTGTTGGCATAGTTTGGAAATTAGTTGAGCATAGGATAGTTGTTATCGATCCTATAGGATTCTACCTTCCTCCTGTAGGATTCTACCTTCCTCATCCTTAATCTACATCTGTATTCTTTTATTTGCTTTTAGTTCTCTAGTTGTTTTTAATTCTTTATGCTTTGCTTTCATGTAGATTTAGAAAAACCAAAACTTTCCGATTCATCTAGATAGTAGTTGAGGTTGGTTCGTGGTACTTAGGTTGACACTCATTGTCTCTGTGGATATGATACTCTTTGCTACATTAGTCTCGTACACTTGCGGGTATACTTGTGTTAAAAATAGGTTGAGTCAAGTTTTTGGCGCTGTTGCCGGTGATAATTTTGTGTTACTATAGCCTAATATCGTGATAAAAATTTTAATTACTAATCTAGATTTTACTTGCTTTAATTTTTCTTTTCTTTTCTTTTTGAGTATTCTCACTTTTTTTATTTTTCTTTTCAGGTTGTATGCGCACTCGCTCTAAGGGGAAACCATTAGAGTTATTTGATCCTGAGATCGAAGCATCCAACCGAAGGAGGAACGCTCAGAGAAGGTTCAACCAAAGGATCTGAGCTTCATCTCCGATCCAAGGGCTATCACTTTCGCCTGTTAAGAGAGAACCGCCTACTCCTTTTGTAAAAACAATGGCGGACAACGGAGGGAACAATGCACCACATCCAGATCTGGTAGTCCAACAACTCCAACTACAACTAGCAGATGTGGTGAAATAGCTAAACGAACAAGATGAGAAACAAGTCATAGTGCCAGTGCAGAACATGTATGCTTACAGAGAGGTAGAGAACCCACCAGTTGGCAACGATCAGATCAATGCCAACACTTTTGAGCTCAGGACAAGATTGCTTAATATGGCAGATGCTAATGCTTTTGGGGAAAAGACCAATGAAGATCCCAACAAGCATCTCACCAAGTTTATTCAGATCAGCAACACAGTGAAGCTTAATGGGGTGACAGATGAACAAATCAGACTAAGGTTATTCACATTCTCCTTGAAAGATGATGCTAGAGACTGGTATGACAGCATAGGGCCAGGATTTGTTAGAACGTGAGATGCCATGGTAGACTTATTTTTGGAGAAATACATCCCACCCAGTGAAGCTCTAAAGAGGCAAGCAGAGATAATTCAGTTCCAGATGAAGCCTCATGAGATAATCCGAGAAGCATGGGCAAGATTCAAGACACTGCCAAAGAGATGCCCCAACCATGGTCTAAATTCGGGACATCAAGTCATAACTTTTTACAGAGGATGCATTCCAGATGCAATGCGTGAACTGCATTGGAGCACAAGAGAAGCACTCCTTCAGTTAGGAGAGAATGAAGCTATGCAAGTGATTGAGCGAGTAGCCTCCAATGATGATGGATGGAATAATGACAGAAACAAGTCTTATAGGGTGGCCTCTGCATTAGAAGATGATAGAATAGACAGAATGTCAAAGTAGCTTGATCTCTTGACCACACAATTGGGAATTATGGAGATGAGACAGTTAGGGCCAGAGATTCAAGGGGGAGTTGAAGGTGTCAACTATGTGCACCAAGGAGGGAATAACATGAACTTCAACAACTATCGCCCCAACCAAGGGGGTGGTAACTATAACCACTATGGTAACAAGGTGCATCCTAATCTCTCCTATGGGAATCCTAACAATACTTTGCAACCACCATCGGGATTCACAGTAGCTAATGGAATGGTCGATGAGCAGAAGCAACCTACTACAGAAGATATCTTGGCAGCATTCATGATTCAGACTACCAAGTACATGGAGAAAACTGACAAGTACATGGAGATTACTAATCAAAGGCTAGGAAAAGTTAAGAATGACGTGCAAAGCTTGAACGTGCACATGAAGAGCATTGACAATCAGATAAGTCAGATCTCTCAAGCTGTGGGAATCCAACATCAACCAGGCAAATTCCCAGCACAGACCATAAACAATCCCAAGGACTGCAAGGCCATACACTTGAGAGGTGGTAATAGCTATGAAGGACCTTCCATGTCTGTAGAGGAAGAGAAGAGTATTCTAGAGGAAGATGTCAGAGTAGAAGAAAATTCCAAGGGAAAGAATAAGGTGGACATTCAGACCAAGAAAGACACAGTGCCAGAAAAGCTGCCCCCTCCCTCCATTCCTACGACAGTTAGGGTGCCCTTCCCATTTGAGGTGAAGAAGAAGAAGTTGGATGAGCAATTCTCCAAATTTCTCGATATTTTTAGGAAGGTGCACATTAATATACCATTGGTGGAAGCTCTGCAAGAGATGCCTACATATGCAAAGTTCCCAAAAGATGTGCTCTTCAAGAAGAAGAAATGGTTTGACTATGAGACGGTGAACATATCTGAAAACTGTAGTGCGATAATTCAGAAAAAGCTACCGGCCAAGCTTAAAGATCCTGAGAATTTCAATATCTCATGCGTAATTGGAAATGACTGACAGACAAAGGCACTGTGTGATCTAGGGGCGAGTATAAATTTGATGCCATTATCATTTTTCAAAAAGATGAAGATTGACACTCTCAAGCCGACTACAATCACACTGCAGATGACAGATAGATCAGTCACCTATCCTAAAGGAATTGTTGAGGATGTTCTGGTGAAGATACACGACTTCATATTTCCCATCGATTTTGTAGTGTTGGATATGGAGGAAGACATGAATGTACCGCTTATCCTGGGGCGCCCAGTCTTAGCAACGGGAAACGCATAGATGGATATAGCAAAGGGAGAGCTCACTCTTTGTATGGGCAACAAACGACACATTTTGTCTATCTATAATGCTATGAAGAGTCGTGAAGACGAGGAACTTGTTATGAAGATGGAGTGCAAAGCTGTGCATGTTGTAGAGGTCCAAAAGACACAACCAATTGAGTCCACATTGGAGGATTTTTCATTTCCGCGATGGATGTTTCGTTCATGTGGTGGATCAATTTCTAAAGAAGAGACTGCATCAAATCCTAAAGTGAAAGAGAAGAAAACAAAAGCTGAAAATTCACCGAAAGTGGAGACCAAAATTTCTAATGAAGCTCTGAAGAATACTTGGTGGAAGAAGAGATTGGCGAGATCATATGCGTCCAAGATTGAAGGAAAAGCCAACACCACCATTTATGGCGTGACATGATGCAGCTCATGGAGGACGTCGAGCCAACGACAATAACCAAAAGCACTGTAGGGGAGGTAACCCCTAGTAGGTAACTTTAAATTTTATCGTTTCATTTTGTTTTTGGTGTGTTTTGTGTTGCTTGCATACCATGTATGTATCCCTTCTCCACCAACTTTTCAAACTCATTCTTTGCTTAGCTTTGAATAAGTTTGGGGGGGATGATATGGTGGATAGGGACACTTACAAGGTATGTATCTTATTGCTTTACTTTTGCTTTAGATTTATTAGTTATCTTTTGTTGCTTTTATTTTGTTTTAGGACAAATTTGTTTTTTTTTTTTGAAAAAACTCTATGAATTTTTTGTTTTGGTTCGTTGGGTTGTGTTTGACTGAAAAAATTTGAAATTAAATTGAGAAAATTTGGTAGTAATTGGGGTGAAGACTAGTCGTCTATGATAATAGAACCATCCATTTTGAGCTATCACTTGACCATTGACTTGAGAGTTTAAGTAATAGGGTGCATAAGTAACGAATTGCTTGTTTACCTTGATTCATGCTTTTTACCCAAGTGAGATTTGAGCTTTAAATTCTTTCATGTGTGTTTTATCATCAATTATGCTTGTGTTTCTAGAACTTGCTCACGGTCTTCTTAGTCTACATAGTGATCTTAAAGATAGGGGAAGACGCTAGGCCATCGTTGTTAGCCTCATTTTTATCCAAACACTAATTAAGTGGGTTGAGAATCCTAAACTCCAGATTTGTTGAGCTATATAAAGAAATGGAAGAGTTGGGAGAGTATGATTGAAGAAAAGGGTGGTTGTGTTTGTATATATAAAAAATGAAAAGAAAAAAAAGGAAAACAAAAAAGAGAGAAAAAAAGGAAAAAGAAAAAAAGTTGGGAATAAATTAGACAAAGTCTAGTTATTATCGAGAAGTGTTTTGAGAATGGTTGAAGTTAAAAGTTGATTGTTGTGATTTCTTGGGATTTTATCTTTTTGGGAATTTAGTCACTTTAGCCAAATATTACCCCACCTTACCAAAGAGCCTACATTATAACCTAAATAAAAGACCTTTCAGACTCTAGATTTATTGTCACACGAAGTAGAGGAGAGGTTAGATATTGAACAAGCCTATGGTAAATCATGCATTTTTTATTGATTTGAGTAACTACTTGATAACTTATACACTTTTGAGTGAGATGAATACACATGTATATCCTGAGTGAAGCATGAATCCAAGGTGATATACGAGTTAGTAATAAAAGTGCATTCGACGGCTTGACTTGATGGAATTTGTATTGTGATATGCTCCTTTATTCCATATCCTCTCAGACGATGATGATGTCTAAAACCCTTTTGAATCCAAGTTCTTTTTAGTTCTTTTTCTTCATTGCTCGAGGACTAGCAATTGTTTAACTTTGGGGGAGTTGATTCACTTGGTTTTTGCATGGTTTAGAGAGTAGTTTTACTTGGTTTTGATCATATTGTGTACTTTGAGGTATGTTTATAGCTACTTCTCTATTATGTTAGTATTTTGACCATTTTGTGAAGAATGTGTAGAAAAATGTATAAAATATATGGATGTGCAGCAGCTTTGGTTTGAGACAGATTTTCTGGAGATGTTGAGGTCCGATTCGCCCATAATGCATACCATTCTCTTCGTCTTCGAAAGTACTTCGCGTGGATATCTTAAACATCTCAATCGGAGTTTGGTAGAAGAGGTTATGGCCATTTTACAGAGACTGCGCGGAGCAGTGACACCGCCAGTATCTCACAGGAAAAACGCCGTAGGCAGCTGGCGACTCGCCAGCTTCGACGCACACCGAACCTAGTGACCTGCCAGCTTCGTCGGACAACTTATTTCGCGCCCAAGGTCAACTCTAGGTATATATATGCCTAGGAAACGCCTCCCAACACAACTTACATGCCTCCTACCCCAAAAATATCAGTTTTTCTCCTAGGAAGAAGAGAAGAACGAGCAGAGGACAAGTATTCATCGTAAGATTGAAGACGAGACCTCCAATCCGCCTAATCCAATTCCAGGAGTTCATATTTTAGTTTTATTTTTGTTCAAACAATGTTTTTGAATATTTCTTTAACTTTTGTGATGAACATGAGTAGCTAAATCCTCCATAGAGTTCTTTCTACGGGGGAGATACAATGATTCTTATGTTTAATTGATTTCCTTTTTCTATGTCTTGGCTCATGTGGTTATTTTGACTTCTTTTGTGCTTATACATTTATTTGACTGATCACCTTATAAGTGCATGTGGATTTTACTACAATACTCGGGAGATGAGTAGTTTAATTTGAAAGAAGAAAAGTTGATGTCTTTGCCAATATAATCGAGAGATTTGAGCCTCTGAATGAAGCTACGTATCTTAGGAGCTTTTAGGAGTTGTTGCCTTAGTTTTAAGAAAGTGTAATACCCGCTCCTTTAAAAGCCCTTTTTCTTATGTTTTGTCAAACTAAAGAAATGTCGCTTTCTTGTTCGTTGAAATAATTGGAACTCTTTTTACTTAGTGTTGGTAATTCGCGAAACAAAAATTTAAAGCAAGAAATCGAACGAACTAAAACAATCTAATGTGTATTTACAAAATATGATGAAAGTTGTGAAGGAATACGAAGATGTCCCTCCCGAACCAAAGTGTTTGCAAACAATCCCGAATAATACTTTAACTTACATAAACGGAAGAAAAGGAATATAGAGTACTATTACAAAAAAAAATTAATCATGAATGGGTTAAAAAGTTTAAGAAATTGAATCTTGTAATGCTTGCACTTTGGGCCTCTTTTTCCCAAGCCCAAATTCGCACTCCCCCACGACCCGAGTCCGATCAGCCGGCGAGCCCAGGCAGCGACCCGTGGCCGGGATGGATAGTTGGCAGCCAAGCCTCGCCTCACCTGCAAAATAAGACAAGCCTTTTCACTAGGAAACAAGAGAAATTAAGGAATTTCCATTAGAGGAAAAATAACAACTCTCCTTTAACCATAGGAGACAAATGGCTCACCAAAGAGAGCAAGTCAAATCCAAACAAATGAGAGTTATTAGCTAAGTACCTAGTACTACAAATCCAAACAAATGAGAGTTATTAGCTAAGTACCTAGTACTACAAATACCACCAAAAACCCTTAAGTAAAGGTACTACAAGGAGATCAAATAAGAGGGATATGCTATGTATGAAAACAAATGAGAATCAGCCCCATTTAATTCCCCAAAGTACACCAAGTTTTGCCTATATAAACCCCTTCACACACATCAAATTTCCCTCCCACGCACACTTTGAAATTTCAGCCACAATAGCAAGTTTTGAGAGAGGGAGAGGAAGCTTGGAGTAGAGATTTCTGCCGGGTGCTTCAACAACCCCTACCACTCCAAATCACAAGATTTGTGGGCGAACTTTGAATCTAGGCGCGGAAACTCAAAGAAACAGCGACTGCAGTCAAGGAGATAACTCCATCTCAAACTCAATAAGAACATCATGTCATCATGTAGGAGCACTAAAGCTAGAAGCAACAAACTACTGCCTTTACACCAAAAATCAGTAGCTTAAGTAGTACTCACAACATAGAAACCCTCATGCTTATACAAGTTTCCCTCAAGTAATGTTAAACCAGCACAGCCAGCAAAATAAATTCGCAAGTTTAAGCCTAAGACTTCAGGTTTTGCTAAATCTGCCTTTTGTCCAACTTTTCTAATAAACTAAGAATTACCAAATAGCTGCGAGATAGATGCGAATAACAAATGTATGAAGATAAAATGATTTGAATGAATTAGAGAAAACTGAGAGGAGAATTTGGGAGAAAAATATTGGATGTTTATTGATTGAATGAAAGCATATACAAAAACACCTTATATACTTGGTGTTGAGCTAACTAACAAAATAACTAACAAAGCTAACTAACACAACTAACTCCAGCTGGCAACTAACTAACTAACTGAAGCTATAACTCGATTTCAACATGGATTGCACTCGTGTGGGAGAGGCTGCATGAGAGTCTGCATGGAGGTGATGTTGATGTAGCTGCGTGCATGATGTGGTGTTGATGTAGCTGCTCTGATAGGCCCCCTCAAGATGGACTATATAAAGTCTTGAAGTCCATCTTGATCAACAAGTTGTGGAACGGAGCAGCGGCTAAGGGCTTTGTAAAAATGTCGGCCAACTGATTATTGTTGTGGACATGGATAGTAGTTATCACTCCTTCAAGAATTTTGTCACGAACTGTGTGACAATCAATTTCAATATGCTTTGTGCGCTCATGGAAAACCGGATTAGAGCTGATGTGGACGGCAGCTTGGCTATCACAATATAAGGGTACCGGTTGTTTCATTTTGATACCAAAGTCTTTGAGTAGAGCAAGTATCTATACTACTTCACAACAAGCAAGGGCCATAGACCTATACTGGCCTCAGCAGAAGACCTAGACACAGTATGTTGCTTCTTTGATCTCCAAGAAATCAAAGAGGTGCCAATGAATAAGTAAAATCTAGATATAGAGCGACGGGTGTCTGGGCATCCAGCCCAGTCAGCATCAGAGAAGATGCTAGGAGAGAGGTCTGCTTGAGCTGAGTAGACCAAGCTATGGCCTACTGTGCCTTTGAGATACCTAAGAACTCTTTCAGCGGCAAGAGAGTGATCCAAGCATGGTTTATAAAGAAACTAACTCAGTTTGTTGACAGCAAAGATGATGTCGGGTCTTGTGATGCAAAGATAAACCAGCCTCCCAATGAGTCTTCTGTAAGCTGTTGGATCATCAAGTGGAGGTCCTGCATCCATTTGTAGCTGTTTGATAGAATCCATGGGAGTAGAGGCTGGTTTGCATCCAAGCAATCCAGCATCAGACACAAGATCTAAGGCATACTTATGCTGAGAAATGAAAATTCCAGTGTTGTTTCTAGCAATTTCAATGCATAGAAGGTTTTAAATTCAGAGATCATGCTATCTTCACTGTTGGCCACCAGAATATCATCCACATATATGACAACTCCAAAGAAATGGCCGGTTGCAGAGTGTCTGTAGATGAAAGAATGATCTGAAGGGGACTGAGTTAGACCAAAACCAGATAGAACTTGAGAGAACTTCAGGTACCACTGCCTGGAGGCTTGCTTAAGGCCGTATAGAGACTTTTTCAATCTGCACACAAGCTGCCCAGAGCCAGGGGGTGGATCATCAATAATCAGACCAGGAGGCAAGGTCATATAGATCTCTTCCTGGCTGAGACAATTTGGATAGAGAGAAATAGGATGAGATGGGATATTGTGAAGATGTGGTGACTAAATTACAAATGTAATCAGCAAGATGAGATGGGGTTTTAAGTGTTCTGCCAGAGGTGGATTGGTGAGAGGAAGTAGGAAAGGGAGCATTCTGAGGTGTGAGAGGATCATTACGAGAAGAATTATGAGGAATGAGAGGATCAGAAGTTGATGAAAGATTAGTAACTGGAAAAATGGACTGAGCTTGAGAAGAGAATGGAAAATCAGTTTCATGAAATGAGACATTCCTGCTGATAAAGATCTCATGAGTGTCTAGATCCATGACTTTATATCCTTTATAACCAGATGGATATCCAATGAAAACACATTTGATGGCTCTTGGAGAAAATTTGTTTTTACTCTTATACAAAGTGGATGCAAAGCAAAGACATCCAAAGGCTTTGAGGTTTGAGTAGGAGGGGGCTTTTTGAAGAGAGCTTGGAAAGGAGTTGAGTTTTCTGGAAGGACAGATGAAGAGGTTCTATTAATAAGGAAAGATGCAGTCAGAATATATTCCCCCCAAAAAGATATAGACAAAGGAGACTATAAAAGAAGGCTGCGGGCTACATTGAGCAAATGCTGGTGTTTCCTTTCAACTCTAGCATTTTGTTGGGGAGTTTCCACACAAGAATGCTGAGCTATAGTCCCATATGAAGAGAGGAGGGTGTAAAGATTGAATTCAGGGGCATTGTCACTCCTCATGATCTTGATTTTCTTAGAAAATTGAGTATGGACAGTAGCAAAGAAGTGAGTGAGCACTGGTTGGACCTAAGACTTTTGTGTGAGAAGGAAGGTCCATACAAACCGTGAGAAATCATCCACTATGGTTAAGAAATATTTAAAACCATCATGTGTAGGGGTGGAGAAAGGACCCCATACATCACAGTGGATCATATCAAAAATCTCAGTGGATGTGTATGTGGAAATAGGGAATGGAAGCTTCTTTTGTTTAGCAATGGGGCAAATTTGACAAGTATTGAGATGTGAGTTTGAGGGAGATAGTGTAATGGATAAAAGCTTCAGTTTATTAAGTGAGGGATGTCCCAAAAGTTGATGCCAAAGATCAAGACTTACAATTGAATTGACAGAAGCAGAATTTAAAGATGATACAATTTTGGCACTTGAACAAGGCTGGGAAGTGTTGGAGCTACTGTGAGATGAATCTGGAAACTCTAAGATGTATAGGTTTCCAACTCGGTTACCCCTCTCAATCACTGTCCCCAGTGAAGCTTCCTGAATTTGGAAGTCATTATGAGTGAAGTTGTCAGTGCAATCAGAATTTTGAGTGAGTGCACTAACAGAAATGAGATTGAAAGAGAAGGAGGGTACATGAAGAACTGAAGATAGAAAGATGAGAGAAGTGAGTTTGATAGTACCTAGATGAGTAACAGGTGTTGTGTTACCATTTGGAAGATTGATAGAGGCATTTGAAATTGGTGAGGCTGAATTGAAAAGAGAGTGATCAAAGCATACATGGTGAGTAGCACATATATCTAAAATCCATGTAGACGAAGTTGAACATGAAGAAGATATAGAGTTTATGGAAGGAGAGAAGAAAACAGCACCAGAGAAGTTGTTTGTGACATGAGTGTTGATTGAAGATTGAGCAGAAAGATCAGTCACTGGTGTGTTGGCTGATGGAGAAGGATTGTGGAGGTTCTGGCTTTGCAAGAGGCTAATGAGCTGTTGATATTGATCAATACTTGGTAGATTAGCAGTGTCTTCAACAAGATCCACAGAACGCTGCTGATGAGAACCTGAATTTCCAGTAAAGCCAGAAGAGTGTGAGCCTGAATTTCCAGCAAAACCAGAGGAATGTGGAGCAAAACCAGAAGTTTGTGGAGATTTCCCTTTCCCTCTGCCAAATCCAGGTGGAAAACCATGGAGAATGAAGCATTTCTCAACTGGATGGTTGGTTCTACCACAGTGAGAACAAAGAAACTTGTTCAAACCTCTGCCAATGAAGAAGCTGCATTGGCATAGGGTTGTTCACTAGTGGCTGGAATCCGAGTAGATGTGGAGGATGATGATGAATTTCCATCAATGAGTCTTTGCCTCTCTTCCTGAATCACCAGTGAGAAGACTTTGGATAGAAAAGGAAGATGAATCATGGAGAGAATGTGAGATCTGATTTGAGAGAAAGAAGTATTCTATCCAATGACAAATTGAGTAGTGCAATCATTCTCTTGGTGTTTACTCCATTTTGCAGCGCTATCACATGTGCATCTAGTACATGAGCACCATGAAATTGGTTGAGAGCTTTTGTATTCATCCCAGACGATGCACAGATTAGTGAAATAAGAGTTGACATCCGATGATCCTTGAGATAGAGACATGAGCTGCTGTCGAAGCTGATAGGTTCGAGCAGAATCACTTGTGGAGAAACGTTCCTTCAGATTGAACCAGATAGTGTACGCATCATCAATATACATGATACTAGAGCATATTTGTTGAGAGACAGCATTTCGGAGGCATGAGATCACCATACTATTGCAACGAATCCACGGTTGATACAAGAGATCATCACGAGCAGGGCGAAGTATGGTTCCATCGACGAAAACAAGCTTGTTTTTGGCGAGGAGAGCGGTGGTAAACGGGCAAGGCGAAGTATGGTTCCATACTAAAGAATACCTGGATTATCACTAGGATGAAGGAAGTATGGACTGGATGTATCCTCCGTTGGCAGCTAAGCTACTCGATTTCGATTAGCCATTTGGAATCAGAGGTTTGGAGAAGAAAATGTGAGTAGATCAGAGAATGAGATCGAAGGATTGAAGATGATCTGGAGTAGATCAAAGAGACGGAAGCATTTTGTCACTGATACCATAACAAATGTATGAAGATAAAATGATTTGAATGAATTAGAGAAAACCGAGAGGAGAATTTAGGAGAAAAATATTGGATGTTTATTGATTGAATGAAAGCATATACAAAAACACCTTATATACTTGGTGTTGAGCTAACTAACAAAATAACTAACAAAGCTAACTAACACAACTAACTCCAGCTGGCAACTAACTAACTAACTGAAGCTATAACTCGATTTCAACATGGATTGCACTCGTGTGGGAGAGGCTGCATGAGAGTCTGCATGAAGGTGATGTTGATGTAGCTGCGTGCATGATGTGGCGTTGATGTAGCTGCTCTGATAGCGAACTAGTTAATGAGAGTTCAGGGACATAGCTTTAGGGCCGATTGGTAGACAGTGGCTGCCTCGGCGGTGCATCCAGGCAACGCTGGCAGGGATCGCAGCGAGCGGAACCGCTACCCGATGGAGGGCCTGCCGGTGGAACGGAGCTGTGGGTGCAGAGAGGGGGGGAAGGGACGAAGTTTCCTCTACTTTCCCGACGGTGCGACACTAGCGACGAAGGGGCCGAAGGCGACGGCAGCGAGCCGTGGTATTTCAAGAAGGCAGCCAGCGAGACGGCGGCTAGCCGCGGGGCGGCGGCGGTGACCGACGGACGGCGAAGGGAGAGGCGCCGCCGAGTTCGCTTAACCGAGGGTTCCCTTCCCAAACGCCACCTCGACCCGAGAATTTGTCAAGGAGCTCCCCGGAGGAGAAATTCACCGAGGGGAGAGTGCTGGCGAAGCTCCGGTAACCCGTCGGGAGTAGAAATCGCAGAGAGATGAGAGAAGGAGCCGATGATCTAGGGTTCTTTTGATTTGAGAAATTGGAGAGTGAGAAGGGAGAGAGGGATCAATGAAATTGGGTGATAGAGTTGGGCTACCCCTTTTCTTATTGGTCAAAAAGAATTAAAGTGGTGGTGGGCTAATAATTTAATTAAAGTAAGAACTTGGGCCTGAAAATTTTAATAAACGAATGGATTAGTTCTTTAAGTTTGGGCCTGTTGTGTTAATTTTATTCGCGGGTCTTCCTAATGTTTCGCCCAACCAAATAAGTGATGGCCCGCTAGTAAATCCCACGATGATAAATTTAATCCCCATACTTTAGTTTAGTACTAGAATATTTAATGTTAGAAAATGGTACGCTAATTAATTCCGAAATAACGCTCTTTTGTTAAACGAATAATTGGTAGATCTCCACATAAAATTAAATCGCACGATTTAATTAAGGCTCAAAGACTTTTCTAGGGAATACGAAAAAGAATAAGATGACCACGCACTTAGGAATGCATACACGTTAAGTAATTTGGCTTCTTAAGCCTAATTAAGTATTATTATTTTGTTCCTAAAGGGGCGTCTTCGCACGTCGTTTAAGACCGAATCAATGGAACTTTTCGACTAAGGAAAAAGCTTCTGAGGTGGCCATTCTTTTCAAAAACGTGATTTTAGTATGAAAATGTGAATCTTTTCTAAACATATTTGTCATGCCATGTTTTGCTTTTACGATTACCTCTCTGCTTGGCTATGTCATTCATGTTAAATCGAATTCGGGTCCCAGTAGGGAAGCAAACCCTACTCAGACTAGTGTACACATATGGGGACCGTGTGCTAGCTTTCCAGTTGGCCGACCCAGTGACCGTCGTGGAATGTGGCCACATTCCCGGTTCACATAAGTTTCAGATATAATAATCTATGTTTATGTGATTGTGCAATCAATTTTATGAAATTAAAGGGAATTTAGTGACTCGGGCCTTTTAAATAAAAACTCCGTGTTCACTCAACTGTGGCTGACAAATTTAAATGAAACTTATACTTTGGCACTATGTCCACTGAGTATATTAAGTACTCATCCCTCCATGTTCTTTTCTGACGTGCAGGTTGAGCGTGAACGAGGAGGCGAAGGTGTTGGGTGATGATTATTAATAAGTAGCAATAGGTAGCCCAAAGTAGTGTGTCCTCACACATGCTACTTTGTCTTGGACTCTTCCGCTGCAATAGGATTTTGTTCTAAGAGTTATGAATTCGGTTACCGTACTCTTATTTCATTTTGACCATATACCAGTTCACCTTTGAAATTAATGCCTTGAGCTTTACTTATTCCCTTATGTTTATTTCATGATTTTTGAGATGTACTTTTAGCCACGAAATAGTTGCGCTCACTAGCACTAGGGAGATGTGGTCGTGACAGAATGACACTTCGGTTCTAGGTAGCAATCTACAAATTGTATGCTTCGGGAGAAGATATAGTTTTACCTTAGTGATAGCTTAATAACCCTTGAGCCCATTGTTGGCATAGTTTGGAAATTAGTTGAGTATAGGATAGTTGTTATCGATCCCGTAGGATTCTATGATAAGGCCTATTTCATGCATTGGTTTAAGGGTAAAAAATACGCTACTTGATCTGTTATTGCGCAAAAACAAGTGTTAAAAGTGCAGGAATGCATCTTGACCAAAGCATCAAGGCTAAACTGATCAAGTTAGTACAAAGGGCGAAAAAAGGCCATAAATCGGGGGAGTTGATCAAAGGGGGTGATCAAGCAGTCAAGGAGGGGACCACTGAATTCCAGAGGAAGGACACGTAAAGCTGACGGTGCGCATGTTTCTGTTATCAAGGACGACACTCTAAGAAGAGGACACGTGCTGATACATGAGACGCAAAGGACAAGTTGGGCCACCATTCTGTTATGAAAAGCGTCGAAGAAGGGCACGTGGCAATCAATGAGTTGCTCACTCTCGGTACGAGCGAATATTTTCTGCCAAAAATCGTTATCCAGCTGAAGGACGTGCCGAGCCTATAAATAGAGGATGTGCCACCACATGAAAAGCATCCGCTCCTTAGTTAGTTTTAGCTTAGCTTAGCTTAGTTAACTTTAAATTCTCGTCCAGTTCTTAGCATAGCTTAGTTTAGAATTCTAGTTAGTGAAGCGTAAGAGATTCAACGCGACAGCAACTTTGGTTCTACCAGACGTTGTTTCCAGTTTCAATCCAAGAATTGCTTGGTTTACTCGCTTTCAGTTCTTTCAATCTCGTAGCTTAGCTTAGTTAAATTTCAATTAATGCTCGTATTTAGTTTATGCTTTGTATTTCAATTTGCGCACTCTGTTGAGACCTATTTTGGAATCAAAGTTCTTTTGTTTTCAGAATTTGTGTCAACTGTTTCATTTTAATTTCCGCAGCTTTAATTTTTCTAGTATTTAGTTATAATGTTCCGGAGCTTGATCAAGTAGTTAGTCAACTTACTTTTCTTCCTAGTATAATCCAGTAGTTTAAAAACTCCCAAGTTAAAGCGTGGCCGCAGCCAACCCCCCTGTTCACTAAACACACACTCGCAACACATTTTTCTCTGTGGGATCGACCCCGAACTTGCCGCTTTACTGTTAAAGTTGTGAAAAATTGGGAGTTTATAAATTACTTTGGCAAGGAAGAAAGAGCGAGAGCAAGACTGTAGTGATTAAGTGGCAACGACAATTTGCTAACTGATCCGACCGGTTCGGTCATCATTCCATATAACTTGATCCGCATTCTAATCGCGTTTTCGCCTCTTTCCAAGTCCCGCCATTCTACCTTCCTCATCCTTAATCTACATCCGTTTTCTTTTATTTGCTTTTAGTTCTATAGTTGTTTTTAATTCTTTATGCTTTGCTTTCAAGTAGATTTAGAAAAACCAAAACTTTTCGATTCATCTAGATAGTAGTTGAAGTTGATTCGTGGTACTTAGGTTGACACACATTGTCTCTGTGGATACGTTACTCTTTGCTTACTATTTGCTACATTAGCCCCGTACACTTGCGGATATACTTGTGCTAAAAATAAGTTGAGTCAGACGACTGTAAGGGGGTCTAGGTCCAGTGTCGACCAAGCGAGCCAAGCCCCACTTGTGCGGAGGCTTGGCCGCATGTGGTTCTATTGTTGTTGAATTACTAGGTTGAACGAATTTTTCCTTAACATTGAACGATTGGATTCGCATCATCCCCTCCTCCTTTTAAAGGATTTGTCCTAAAATCACGACTAAGGATACCTATACGAAAACAAAAACCCTAGTTAAGCATCTTAAAAGCATAGAAATCATTATGCAATCAATTAAGTAAAAGCATATCTTAAATACAAACAATCACTAACTATACAAACAATTCAACCAATGTCAAAGTGGGTGCTAGTTCAAATTGAACATATAAGAACACAGTACGTTTTTTTGGAACTGCCATTTAAATAAAAATTAAGAGATTACTCGTTGGTATAGCTGGATGTGAAAGACATCTATTGTTCAAAAAAAATCTGCGCTTTTCTAGATAATTTTTTTCTAAAATTCTAAAAGAATAGACTATGGACCCTATGGTAAAATCGCATAAGATTTTTCTAAAAAAAAAAGAAGAATATTTTGAGAAACTTGTCCAAATTTGACTTGAATTTTCTAATTAGAAGGAGACTCATAATTAATCTTTGTCTTTCAGATCATTTGACCAATTGGAACTTCTTGATTTGAATATTTGAAATATTTAGAAGAAATTCAGAAAGAATAAGTAAAAAGAAATAAAAATGAAAAAAAAAAAAGATATTTTTATATTTAAGTTAGTGCACATTTTCATTTTTTTATTGACTCCTTTCAAAAGAAGTAAAATCCGATAAATCGGAAACAATTAGAAGGAGACTCATAATTAATCTTTGTCTTTCAGATCATTTGACCAATTGGAACTTCTTGATTTGAATATTTGAAATATTTAGAAGAAATTCAGAAAGAATAAGTAAAAAGAAATAAAAATGAAAAAAAAAGATATTTTTATATTTAAGTTAGTGCACATTTTCATTTTTTTATTGACTCCTTTCAAAAGAAGTAAAATCCGATAAATCGGAAACAATTAATCACCAATTTTAATTTTCTTATGCAACAAATATATCAATATGGGTGGATTTTACCTTTCGTTCCACTTCCAGTTCCTATGTTAATAGGAGTGGGAAAGGCATACATATCAATAATGGCTGGAAATTTTAAAAACTGTGATCCACTTTTAGAACATTTTGTATATAGTTCCCTAACTTCAATTGGGTTTGTACTTTTGTAGATAACTTAAAACAATGGTTTTGATAAAAGTAAAAATAACCCCAACAACTCAGAATTAGGATTAATTGGTATCTCTTGGTATCTTCTGTAATGGTACTCGGTATAAGACATACACTAGTATTGAAACTTTATACTTCCTCCGTCCCAAAAAAAAATAAAAACATTTGGCACAGAACAAAAAATAATGCATAATTGGTAAAGTAAGAGATGAAGAGAAGGGAGGCACGTTAAAATAATGTTAGTGGATAGTGGAACCCATATTATTATGAGATATTGGCATCTAATATCATGAAACTTTCAAAAAGTTAGGTTTTTCGGACGAACTTTGAAATTGGTAAATAATACTCCCTCCGTCCCGCACTACTCGCACCTTTCCTTTTGGGCACGGAGATTAAGGAATGAGTGATAGACAAAGTCAACAATTACGGCTGTAGGTATAAATTGTTACTAAAAATGGAAAGAGTGCAAATAATTTGGGACGCTTAGAAAGGAAATAAGTGCAAGTAGTGCGAGACGGAGGGAGTATCACGAACTTTACTCTGAGTTTGTTATTTATCACCAATGAAAAAATTCCATCTATATTAATAGATTGAATAACAATTTTGGAGGGTGTGCTTCAAGAAAAACTATCCTCAAAGATTGAAAAACTTGAAGCTCTCGAAGTTGTTGTCGAGAAATTATGAAAAAAAATTTGTATCATGATATTATTTGCCAGAATTTTTTCATTGGTAGGAAATAACAAACTCGGGTAAAGTTCGTGATATTAGTTGTCAATTTCAAAGTTCATGGGAAAAACCCAACTTTTTGAAAGTTCCATGATATTAGGTGTCAATATCCGTATTGTTATTAATGTTTAATGGTGGGCCATAGTGGTATAAGTTGTAAATAAATCTATATATATATATATATATATATGTAATGAGTTTTGGAAAAGTTTCTATAAATGGAAATAGAATCATTTATGGAAAAGGAAAGTACCCTTATTTTTACGAGACAGATGGAGTAAATGTTGTGTTTCAGTACATCGAAGATGATAGTCCCCAATAGATGTTTTGAAAAGAAGTAATTGTACATAAATATATAAATAATTGGATTATTCTAGTAAAATAAGTAGTGGTTTCAAAGCTCTAACACTCTTACACAACAAACTAATTAAATTGAGCTAATAAGAAGCTTGATTAAATTGACATAAAATATCATAAACATGAGAAATAAAATAAATTACCAAGAAGCCCGAATTTCGATGATTAAGATTTGGATGGTAAGTCACGATTGATTACAATCAATGTTTTAAAAACCCGCGAACCGGTAGGTAGTCCGGTCCGATTCACCCCTTTAAACCACCACTGCATTGAACCGCCTTGAACCGGTGGAACCGGCCAGTCGGACCGGTTGGACCGTGAACCGGAAACCGGTTTTTTATTTTTTTTTTCAAAATTTTTTAAAATTTGTTGGTAGAGGTTGAACTCATGACCTCTCTTCTAGTTAAGAAGACCTCTACCACTCCACCACATAGGCTCATTGAACAATTTGAACATTAAATATGTTTATACATTAACCATTAATTTTATATACAAAAACTAATAATTCATTTTAATTTTATTATTCTTTAATATAATTGTTAATTATAATATATATAATTATCATTCTTTATATTTTAATGATGCTCTACTTACCACCTATATTATTATTAGTACCATATAAGATTCATTTACTATAAATAAATTTTTTATATTACATACTTAATTTATATACCCTAGCTATTGACATTAATGAATAATCTTATCTAAACTAATTAATAAGTACTTAATTCATATTTCATTATATATTATTTTATGAAATAAATTTTCTTAAATTAATATAAACATTATCTATTTTAATACATGAAATATTAAATTTTTTATCTAGACTAACTAATATTAAATATATATATATATATATAAATATATTTACTAAATTTTAATATTATTTATATTTATACATCACTAATTATCTATAAGGTTTAATGTTTTGTGATATATTATTAATTGTAAATAATTTACTAAATTTAATACTATTTGCAACAATAAAACGGTTAGACCGGTGGTTCGACCGGTTGGACCGGTTGAACCGTGAACCAGTAACGTCGCCGGTTCACTTGCCGGTCCGGTTTTTAAAACATTGATTACAATAGTGACACTAATCAATATTCCTAATGGACTTTAATTAGAGTAAACTCAATTTAATTAAATCACAACTTTATTAGGAGAAGGCATGCCCAACTCTTATTAGATCCATTACCAATCCCATCAGTTCACTATAATTAAGAGAAGGAACATCAGATCACATAATCACATATTTATCATAATTTTTGAAGATCACTACTACATATTTTAAAAAATCTCATCTCTCTCCATCTTTGATATTTTCTCCTTCCTATATTTAGGAGTAGTTTATTGCCCAACGCCCCAACCAATATTCAAACTTCGAGTATTTATTAGATGATTTGAGGTTGGAATACGTTTGTGGAGAGACTTGAGTTGGAAACAATCATCTACAACAAGAAGATATGCAATGAAGAGGTATATTCTATTCCCTAGGAGCATGACTAGGTATCTATTGCATGAGATATGTTGTCTATCTATTTTTATTCTAGTGTAGATTATACTTTTTATTTTAACGCTTAATTCATAATTTATGGGTGAGGATTAAATTTGAAGGTTGTTCCAATTAGGCAACCAAATTTTTACAATGAAGAAAAAAATGATTTGGATATGCTAGGCTTAGGATGTTTAAAACGTTTGGCTTAGATTTAAGGAAATGTATGCGTGATCTCAAGTAAGAACTTAAGGCCACCCGCAACGCGTCACGCGGGTGGCCCGTGTTTCGTTCCGCAGTGACGGAACCGGGGCGGTACGCGTTGCAGCTTCTCGTCCCGTCACCAGCCCGTCACGCAACCCGTCCCTCCGCGACGAAATGCGGGACGTCTCGCCACGCACCGAGGCGACGTGGCGCGCTCCCAGGCCATGCGTGATGCCTACTCGCCGTCCCACGAGTGGGCATCGTCATGCTGATGCAATAATTCATTTTTTTAAAAAAATCGGATAAAATAAAATAAAATAAATAAAAAATAGTAAACGGTAATATTACCGTTAATAGAGCCGTTTTTCCTTTTTTTATTTTTTATTTTTTTACTCTATAAATACTCCTATTTCATCCTCATTTCACACACAACTACACATCTATTCTTCCCAATTCATCTCCATTTCCTCTCCAATTTTCATCTAACATCTCATCACAAAATGTCCGGCGACGGAAACTCCGGCGGTGGCGGCTCCGGCGCGTGGGATCTCAACGCGTTCGGCGACTGGGGGAGCATGTCAACACATTGGGTGGTTCCGGTTCATCGACGCCGGGCACCCAGGGTTCGTTGTCGCCGGGGGGGTACCAACCACCCAATTTTGATGTTGATGCATACGCCCGTCCCTCCGCCCCGCGGTATTCGCAGGGATTATCCCAGATTCGGGAGGATTATCCGGTTCAACCCACTCCGGAAGAAGGCCGAGGCGGGGGAGGCTCCAGGGCGGAGGCGGACCCGGAGGAGAAGGAGGATCTAAGCTGGCATCCGTACGGTCCCAAAGAAATGTTGGCGGTGTACAACGCCTGGATCAGTGTTTCGTACGATCCCATCGTCGGGAATCAACAACCCCGGAAGTGCTTTTGGGAAAAGGTCACCGAGGCCTACCACGAGATTAAGCCGAAAAAGACCTGCCGCCGCACATATAAGATGCTCCGCGCTCACTTTGACCGAGTCGACAGAGAGGTCAAACGATTCTGCGCTATCTATAAGAATGAAGCGGCGCAGTACCAAAGCGGAGCCAAGGGAGCCGACATTCTGAGGTCGGCTTTGAGGGTCTACTTCGAAGACACCGGCAAACAATTCAAATATGCCGATGTTTAGGAGCTCGCCAGGGACGAGGAAAGGTGGGCCGGCGGTGTGCGGTCCAGCTCGGGCTCGACCTCGAAGCGCATGAAGCACATGGCGAGTGGCCATTACTCGTCTGGTTCGGGCGGTTCGGGCAGCGGGGCACAAGAGTTTACCTCGCAGGAGGAGGAGACCCCGGCATACGATGCCGGGGGGTCCTCCCGTGGGCGCCGTCGGCCGCAAGGGAGAAATGCGGCGAAGGCAGCTAGAGGGAGGAGGGGCCGAGCCGAATCAAGCCAGGCAGGCTCGGTCTCGGGCTCGGGGGGACCCCCCAACTCCCTTATGGCCATGTACATGACCGCCACAATGGCGGACACTTCCCGCTTTACGCCCGCCCAATACTAAGCCTGGCTTAACGGAGTTGCGTTTATGGCGGCACAACTTGGCATTCCGCCTCCTCACGGCTTCAGTGCACCTCCACCGCCTCCTCCGGGGGATGATTCGCCGGCAGAGTAGTTTTTTTTTATTTTCTATAAAATTGTATTTTAAATTATGTCATTTTTATTTATTTAGGATTTTAATTATGTGTGTTTTTTATTTTTTTGAATTTGTATTTTTATTTTATGTTGTAAAGTTATTTTATTTTTAATGAAGTGTGTTTTTTATTAATTTAATTTGTTGGAAAAAAATAAAAAAAAATGAAATTGAATGAATAGTAATTTAAGGGACGGTTGAGGGACGGATAAGAGACGGAGGGTTGCAGGTTCCGTCCCTTATTTAAGGGATGGAGTAAAAAAGTACAGTGGGGCCCGCGAATAGTGTTTTAAGGGACGGTTAAGGGACGGTATAGTAACAGCGTTGTGGATGGCCTTAAATAACACTTGGATGCTGATTTCGTACGATTACTTTGATGTTATATATACGCTTGAGAGTATGTGAACTCTTGAGATCGTTTGAACGTTTGAATGTGTAGCACTTCTTGTGACTGATCACATTTAAAGGTTGGAAATCTTCATCCATGTAGCTTTCAATGTGTGAATTAAATTAAATGGGATAATGCATAATCATTCTAGCCATTTTATTTGAAATTTTCGGCCCTCCTATTTATTGGAAATAATACATTCTTTCTTGGATTTAATTAATTGCTTTGGGATATTTATCCAAATTAAATCCAAACCAAATTATCCGTATGCTATTCTAAATGATTTTCGACCCCTTGGCCATCCCTTAAGATTTTCGAAATCTCATAATTAGGAGAAGGAATTATTTTTGTAGATTTAATTGGTATCTTGTTTATATCTTTCCTTGAATTAAAATCTAATTAAATCTTACCATATCTTGTCAAATCTCTCCATATCCTATTTTAATTAGGATTTGATTCTTTCTTTCCCTAAAACCTCATAATTTTCGGCCATATGCCTTTCAATTACTTGTGGGATTAATTTAATTGTTACCTATTTTGTGGGAGTCTTTCCCTACAAAAAATTACCAAATTTAAATCCTATTCCTATTTGATTTAAGGATTTAAGTATTTTTCCTTAATTTTTCCCATTATACACGCCCCTTTTTATTTCCCCACTTGGAGATGCTTGAATTATTTTGTTACCTTATTTATGAGATACTCAATATCTTTTTACCTATTTTGTGAGTATCTTTCTCTCCAAGTAAATACCAAATAAATATCTATGCTAATTAAATAGCAATTTTCGAAAATTACTTCCCCACATACTACACGCCTATTTTCCTTTTAATGGTGGGATTTATTCATTGACCTCTATTTTATTCTTCCACAATTTTAATTGCTTTATTGTGGGATTTATCCTAGACAATAAATTAAAAGAACCCTAACCCTGGCCCTCATATTTTCGCCTCCCTCTTCTCTCCATACCACACGTCTCTCTCTTCCTCCCCTTCTCCACCAATCCTTCACCAATTCCTTGTTCTTGCATCATTGTGGAGTTGGAAATTCAAGATTCATCGAAGAATCGCATCATTCGTCATTCCTACCGATTGTTTTTCAAGAGAAATGTATACTTTGATTAATCTTTCTCCTTCTTACCATTGAATCCATGTTTCTTGATCCCCTCATGCATATAGTGAGTGTAGAAATCGTAGATCTAAAAATTAATCGGTTGGGAATGATGTTTGCATGAGAAAGTATGTGTATGTGCGTGTATGTATGTGTGTGTGTGAGTTTGTCGATGATTCATTGGTGAATGCTATGTGTAAATAGGAGAACATGGTTGTGATGCCGTTTTTGAAGCGGGAATATGTGTTGAAAGCATGAATATGTATATGTGGATGAATGATAGACAAACCCTAGTTTGAAATTGTTGAGCATGAAAACTGTGGTGTTCGGATAGTAGGTTCCAACGAGTGTTTGGCCGAACAAACGATCTTATTTTGGCACGAATTTTTAACTGAGTGCAATTTTAAGTGTTTTCTGTGTTGTGTCAAAATTTCAACCTCTTTTGACGAAAGATGAATTTTTAACGAATTTTTCAATTGAACTGCGCAGTCCTGTCAGAATTTATATTCTCTTCCAGTGAGTTTCGTTTTTTGTTTTTGACCAACCTAAAGATGTGATTTTGGTGTGGATTTTTAACTGGATGAACCTTGATGTGTCTACTGTGTGGTGACCAAATTTTAGCTTCAAATGATATCGGATGGATTTTTAATAATTTTTACAAAACGACTGTGCTGTTCTGCCAGATTCATGTCTTGATTGAAATAGTCTTGTTGGCAAGTTTCGAATGAAATACATGATACATGTGTGAGTAAGAACTTATCCTATGGTGTGATTATGCGTTGCACGTTGATGTATGCCAAAGGGTTCGTATCGTTTATGATGGTGAACGTTGGGATGGGCAATATGAGAAAACGATGAAAGGAACGATAGGGCATGCATGAGTAATGTGTTGATAGAAAACTGATTGTGTTGTATTATGTGGTTGGAGAACAAATTTGGAGAGTGTGCTTCAAGAAAAACTATTCTAAAAGATTGAAAATCTTGAAACTCTTGAAGTTGTTGTCGAGAAATTACGAAAAAAAACCCGTATCAAGATTGATATGCTCGGATTTTGCACGGTTTTAAGGCCATTATTTGGTCCGTTTTGAATGTCAAAGTTGCATTACATGTCCATTATTTGCATATTTTATCTATTTTGGTATTTTGACATGTTTTGTGAGAAATGTGCATATTTGAGCCTAAAAAGGGAGTCAAAACGCAAAGTTGGAAATCTGGGGATTCTGGGAGCATCCAGCGGCAGCAGCAAGATCGTCGTCGACCGCTGGCGCTCAATGACCGCCAAGTCTGTAGCGGCCCGCTCCGGTAAAACTGTGCATGGAATGAAGACACGTCCGGCAACCGCTGGACAACGTGTGGCGACCGCTACAAATGGTCCAGAAAGTTACGGGATGATAGCCGGCGACCGCTGAAATAAGTGCAGTGACCGCCGCCCAAGAGTCAGAAGCTTCAGACCAACCCACAGCGACCGCTGGCCAAGGTGCAGCGGCCCGCTAGGAAATAGCGGAGAGCAGAATTTGCTCTACTTTCTCTCCAAGATTTATCATATTTTGCAACTTTTTTTCTTATTTGAGGAGCTCGATTTTTACCCTATATATAGCCCCTCAAGCTTCATCATTAGGATCCTCTTTTTGCAACATATTTTCTAGAGATTAAAAGTTAGAGTACTTCATTGTGCAAGGAGTTGAAGAAGGATTCAAGAACATCAAAGCTACAAGGATTCAACCTTTGGGTTTTATTTGCTTTAGTTTTATGTTCCAATTTTTTTCCCTTCAATCTATGTTTTTAGATTATTCTATCATGTGTAACTAAATTCATAGGATTCTAGGGATGCGTTAGTAACGACTTTGGTTATACAATTCCTTTTTCTATTTAATATCCGTTTGTTTTTACTTTGTTTCTTCCTTAAGTTGTTGGATAATGCTTCACCTTTGAGTGACACATTTTGTGATGAATTAATATAACTTGTTACATAATCGTGAGAGGAGGTTGGCGAGTTAGGTCCACTTAATAGACACTACAATTAGCTTCCCTTAAAACGGCACTGTTAATTGAGAGTGAGGTTTTTTCAAGTGTCTTAGGAGCTTTTAGGAGTTACGTATTTAGGATTGACAACCCTAATGTTTGTAATCAACGTTTGCATCGCATGAGCATAAACTAGGTGACTCGTTCTATCAAAGTAAGAACGGTGCTAGGGTATTGTAGTTGGAATTTGTATAACCATAACTGTGAACGCACATCCCATGAATTCCCTTATCTCTATACTTTTATCTCTGTGATTTATTTGCAATTAATTGTTTACTTGGTTTCAAAGTATTTGTTTTAAAAAATCTTCAAATCTTTCGGTTTTTCCAAATACTAATTGAGTTTTAGTAGAGGGTAGCCAGTCTGTGATTGTTTTCCCCGTGATCGATATCCGGTATTGACCTTTAGCTATACTATTCATACTCTGTATACTTGCAGTTATTTATAGTTCTAATAAAAAGTGCATCAATGATATTGATTGCCGGACTTTTTCATTGGTGGAAAATAACAAACTCGGGGTAATGTTCGTGATATTGTTTGCCAATTCAAAGTTCGTGGGCCCAAATTTTTTAAAGTTTCATGATATTAAAAAGTGGACTTCAATCCTCGTTCTCTACTAACAATACTATAATTAACTTTTTGTATTATCTCTCTCATACTTTATTAATTTCACATTAAAACTTATGTTGTTCCTAAAGTCATTCAATGAGACAGGAGGAGTATATTAATTTTACCATCAAATATTTCGATATAAAGAATATATGCATCGGAATAATGCAAAATAGTACGTTAACTCACGGGCATTCTTATTTAAAACTACGTGTAAGTAATGCTCATATATAATGATAATGATTTTTGTTATAAAAATAAATGACAATAATAATAATTATATCCTTGTTGTATGATGTAATGCAATGTGAATTCTATTTTTATTCTAATCCTTGGTACTTTAGAATGAAGGAAATAACAGAATGTAAATGCAAAGATTCATTCCTATTTTATTCTATTCCTATCTTTAGTTCATTCATCATTACATTATACCAAAATGAGTAAAGCCTTTGTATGCATGAGTTGTTCTAGTGGTAGAATGACAATATATGAAGCTAAAGATCTCGGATTCGAGTCTATCGTGGCGCAGCGTTTGAATTTACATTTATTTATCTATAAGGGCGTTAGTGATTGGATGCACTCCCATCGTTCCTGAAAGTTTATCACATTTTTCCATTTATGTGCGTCCCACAAAATTTATCGTATTTCATTTTCTTACCATTTTTTGTCGTGGACCTCATCTTCCACTAACTCATTCTACTCACATTTTATTATAAAACTAATATTTAAATAAAACTCATATTCCATTAACTTTTTCTAACTCATTTTTTATTACATTTCTTAAAACTCGTGCCTAGTCAAAATGTGACAAAATCTATGGAACGTAGGAGTAATATATATTCACACAGTTATTAGATAATTTATTCCCGAATTAATGTGTAAAAAACATAGTATTTCAAAAAGTGGCTAATTCACATAGAAAATCCAACAATTAAAAAATTTGCCTAATGCCAAAAATAACATAGTAAAATTTGAAAGCATTCTATTATTATTAAATAACAAAAGAGAACCTTTATTAGTGGTCACAAGGGAAAGAAAGAGAGGAAATGAAGTATAGATTTCGTGTTGCAGTTATAATCAAACAGCACAAAAATCAGACACAACACACGGTGGAGAGAAGAGATTCCTTGCATGTCCCACAATTCATAAACTTTCAAAATATTCCAATTCCATGCAAGAAAATACATGCCATATATTGATTTATATTCTCTTTAACACTCTCCATTCCCATACCATCATCTTTATCTTTATCTCTATCTCCATCTCCATCTCCATCTCCATCTCAATCTTTACCTCCTTCCCTCTATCTCTCTCTCCATTAATGGTTCCTGAAATGGAGGTATGTCTTAAACATGTATATGTAAGAATTAAGTAGGATTATTTCTAATAGTGTAAAAAAAATGCAGAAACCTCAAGTCACAGAGATAACGGTGAGAATGGATTGCAATGGTTGTGTGCAGAAAATCAAGAAAGCCCTGCAGGTGGTCTCCGGTAAGCAATTTTTTCTCGAAATCAAATTCTTGAATCTCGAACAGATTCGTCACTAACGCAGTGTGCTCGTATTTGAAAGGCATACAAGGAATCGACGTTGATTTCCCGCAGCAGAAGCTAACCATTACAGGCTGGGCTGAGCCGGAAAAGCTAGTGAAAGCAATCCGAAAAACGAGAAAAGCTGCGGTGATTTGTGTACATACAGAGGAAACCGGTCCAGTAGAAGGTGAGGAGGCGGCCTCGCCACAACAAGAGCCCATGAATCAGCAAGGGGAGACCGAGGCAGCGCCACAGGACGAACCACCACCACTGCAGCCGGAGAATCCACCAGCTTATCATCAACAGACAAGACCAAATGGTGCGGAAGTTCATGTTGTTTACCATCATCCGCCTGATCATGGATACGGTAGACCTTGGAACGCGTACCCCGGGTTTGGAGACGAATCGCATCAGCCACCTCCACAGGTTTATGTGCAGAGTTACAACACATATAGACCATCTCCACATGTAACTGAATATGAATATCCTCGGCCACCACCTCCCAGATACTCGTACGACACCAGACCCAATCCCTATAGCGATCCACCGTTCAAAGAAGAGCCACCACAGCCACAGCCACAACCACAACCTCCACAACCACAACCACTACAACAACCACAACCACAACCACAGCCATCACCGCCTGCCACATACATATACAACGCTAGACCCTATCAATATAGTGGTCCAGGGTTCAGAGACGAGCCACCACAACCACAACAACCACTACAGCAACAACTACCACAACCTGTGTGTGCAACGCACAGCTATAACACATACAAGCCATCACCTTATGTGACCGGTTATGCATATCCCAGGTCACCACCAAGACCCTCGCCCTCGACTCATATCAGACCTGACAGCAGCTGGGGCCCAGGACTACAAGGCGAGAGTGAGCAATCTCAACCACCTCAGCCTGTTTATGCAACACACAGCCAAAACATATACAGGCCATCTCCATATGTTACCGAATATGCATATCCCAAGTCGCCACCTCCTAGATACTCTTCTTTCAGTATACCCGGAAACTATAGTCGGGATTACTACGGTGGGAGCCATGGAAATGGAAATGTAACATCAATGTTCAGCGAGGAAAACGCTAATGCATGCAGAATAGTGTAATAGCTCACAAAAACACCAGAAATTTCTTAAAGATTAACTGCTGCAATTTGAGGAAATATGTTCCCAGCTTGTATGAGTTAACAACATTTATTCTTCCATGTTTTAGTCTTTATATCCTCAAACATCTGAGTGATAAACAATAAATTTTTCATTCCAATATGTAAGGAGATAAAAAGGCAGACTCAGACCTGAGGGCTGAGACTAACAGTGCAAATGGAAAGCAGTAAATCTAATTAGCTAATACAACACAAATCCATGTCTACAGTCTACCTACCAGCATGGGAAATATACATTTATATTTGAAGAACTTGTTTTTCTCAATCGAACAAAAAATGCTGTTTGACCACAAACGTTGTCAAAATTGGGCAGACTCTTGTGGGACGGAAGGAGTGTGAAGTATATATGTTTATGTACTAATAAGAGAAGGGGAAGAATTCCTCAGGCATACCTTTGACTCCCAATGGTTTAGTTTCACTCTTTTCATCAACCAGATCAAGCAACTGAGGCACGGGACCTAATGCGCCCTCTATGTTTGAGCGATCCAGAGCAGTAACTGTTCAATATATATACACACATACAAACAAGTTAATACCACATTATGGATACGACAACAAGTTTGATAACAAGAAGCAATCAGATGCACATTTGAATCAAGCTAAATGTGATGCTGTATTGAGGTATAATCATAACAACCAAGGATGCATCTTATTGTGGACGTGGAGAGGAGCAATTATTTGCATAGAAACATTTTGTAGCTTTCCAGCAAATACATTAGGAATTGTCTCACTCTGTAGAACTTCATTTCAAGAAAAAAATTAAGGATTTCATATCATACTTGTCCAGATCTGTATCCCATGAAACTCAAATACATTCAAGATACATAAACTCGCATAGAAGTCACCCTGGATGACAATTGTTAACGCTCCATTTGAACTGACCGGCAGCCACATCCATCGCAAGAATATCCCCAACAACAACAAGGAACTCCCAAGCTTCCTTTTCTTCTAAAAGGAACAATGCAATAAAAGTGATCCTAGCAAGCATATGCTCAAAACCAGACCTTTTTGTCCAGGGAAAACCACTTCATACATGTATAATCCATGGAAAGGTGAACAAAGACAGTCACAAGATGAGCAAATTCAGTCTGCACTTGACCTTTCCATATCTGTGAGTTTGCCAAACTATATCATTAGCCAGATCCAAACCCAATAACGTCCTAGCTTTTAAGCTAATTTCCCGAGAAATGAATGTATGCAGGAACTATGAGTTTTCTAATAATCGAACCGAACAATGTCGTGTTGAAGCTAGTTCAACTTATCGAATACTTTGAGGCTAGTGAGCGTATTGGAGCCATAACAAACTTTCTGAGCATATTAAAGATGCACTTTGCAAATATTAATCATTTTCTTTACAATGAGAGAAGTTACAATACTAATTTTAATATAAATATGCAAATTGAACTAGTCAGTAATTTTATGTTTACATTACATGAACTTGAATTGAATAAAGCCTCACGAGAAGGTTACAGCCTTAATTTTGCTATAACGATGAATGGAAACTTTAACAACTCGTCAATAAGAAGCATTACTACATTATAGAAGCTCAAAACTCGGCAACAATGAGGTTTAGCTAAAATATTATCACAATTCTCAACCATTTTTAAGCAGGAAAGGAGAGCACCTTTACTCGATCATCACCGAGAGTGATTGCCAACGCCAAACAGATCCAAATTCGGACTAAATGAAGTTAAAACACGACCCCGTTTCTCTTTTCTTCAAGCACAAAAAGCTTGCCAGAAAAATAATTATGGTGTGTTCGTGAACATGGAATTAGAGCTATAGAATTGGAATTGGAATTGGAATTGGAATTGGAATTGGAGACTCAAATTTCAATTCCAGTATCATAAAAATGTAAAGAATTGGAATTGAATTAAAATTTCAAAATTTTCAATTCCATGATTTGAATTCTATATCAAAAGTAAAAAATTGGGATTTCAAATAGTCATAAAATTAGATAGCTTCACTACTCACTACATACACTACACACACTACATGCACTTCACACACTTCACACACTACACAAATTTCACACACTACAAACATTTCACATACTACATAAATTTCACACATTTCATGCACTACACACATTTCACACACTACACAAAATACACACGCTACATACATTGTACACAAAATACACATACTAAACACATTACACACAAAATACACACTACACAAATTTTACACAAAATACACACACTACGCACACAATACCCTAAATACACGAACTATTCACAAACCAAAATATCAAATTTGGTTCGGTTTAAACTTTTGTAAAATTTCAGTTTCTTGATTCAGATCGGAAAAAAAATCTAAAACTGAAAACAAAATCTAAAAGTCGGATGCTTGAAATGTGTAAAATGCGTGTAAAGTGTGAAAGTGTGTGAAATTTGTGTAGCATGTGAAATGTGTGTAGTGCGGGAAATGTGTGAAATTTGTGTAGTGTATGTAGTGTGTGAAATATGTGTAGTGCGGGAAATGTGTGAAATTTGTGTAGTGTGTGTAGTGTGTGAAATGTGTGTTTTGTGTGTGTAGTGTGTGAAGTGTGTGAAATGTGTGTAGTGCGGGAAATGTGTGAAATTTGTGTAGTGTTTAGTGTGTGAAATTTGTGTAAGGTGTGAAATGTGTGTAGTGTGTGAAATTTGTGTTGTGTGTGTAGATGTGAAATGTGTGTAGTGTGTGCGGTGTGTGTGAAGTGTGTGTATCGTATGTGTACTTTGTGGGATTAATTCTTTTTTAGTTCTAGGGTGTTTTTTACATTCCATAAGTGTACTGGGCTTTTTTTTTTAATTTCGGCTTTGGGAGAGACGCATGACCCACATGCGCCGCCCGTTAATGAAACGCATGACCTTGATGCATTTTAGTGTAAGACGCATGACCTTAATGCGTCTTTCAATTTTTTTATTTTAATTGAACGACGCATGAAGGACATGCTTCTTAGGGTAACACGCATGACACGCATGCGTCTTCTCTGGAATTCTCCAAAACAATTGTCTTCGTCTTCAAAAGGGATTCGCGTGAGTATCTTGCACGCCCCCATCAGAGTCCGGATGAGAGAGTTATGGGCATTATACGAAAGTCGCGCATTGAAGCGCGGATGACTCCAAAAGACATGTCCTCGTCATCGGTCGATGCGTCGTTCAATTAAAATAAAAAAATTGAAAGGCGCATTAAGGTCATGCGTCTTACACTAAAACGCATCACGGTCATGCGTTTCATTAACGGGCGACGCATGTGGGTCATGCGTCTCTCCCAAAGCCGGAATTTAAAAAAAGCTCAGTACACTTATGGAATGTAAAAAACACCTTAGAACTAAAAAAGAATTAACCCGTATTTTGTGTAGAGTGTGTGTGAGTGTGTATTTTGTGTATATGTGCATATAGTGTACCAAACATAGGATTTGTGGGCTGCAAATTGTTTACGGTTATGAAATTCAAAAATAGAGATATAAATGGCTATCAATTGGGCCTTAACTTTTAGCGGTAATAATTAACCATATACTACTTCCCACGATTCTATAGTAGTGGAGTCATTTTTGGTACGTTAGTGGAGTCATTTCTCGTTTTTCTTTTTTTTTATTAGTAAAAGTCACTATTCGAAGTTTTAGTTATTATGAAGTTTAATTGGATCAACTAAGCAGATATTGGGTTAATCTTATTTAGATTGCCGGCTAATGAGGTATAGGTTCATTGTGTTATGATTTTATTTGATTATAAATTTTCAATTATAACCATGAACAATCAATTTTCAGTTTAATCCAGCGAGCTGCTAACGATAAAATAATATGTGATGAATTTAATAGATAATTATAAAAATTAATCATATTTATAAAATTTAAAATATTTAATTGTGATAATTTAATGATATATACTTAAACTCGAAAACTAATTAAAATATATATAAACAAACACGTTTCAATATATTTGAAATCTTGTTTTAGAGTTGAAAATATTCCTTATGAAATACTAGTAGATTATTGGTAGTTCCAACACACAAAGGAAAGTGTAATTAAAGGCGATATCATATACTCTCCTCCTCCCTTCCATCATCACCAGCACTCCTCCATATTTCCTGGCACCTTCATTGCTGTCAATACCTCCATGGAAAATACTGCCTTTCATCCGGCTGTAAGTCTCCTCGATCATAATGAATGAACTCTTCCCCGATCTTCTTCAGGTTTTCTTGATGAGGAGCCATGTTAATTAGATTGATGGTATCAACTACTACTAGTCTTTGTAATTTGTGTGTGTTTTTTTGTTCATGAAATGGGAGAGTTATTTATACATATATATGATCAATGTCAGAGTAATAATTCGTGTTACAAACTACTACAGTTATGCTGGTTATATAAATGTTTTTAAGCTATAATCTGCCTATAGCATTAGCGTACTGATCATTGTTCTTTTCACCTTGATCATTTCATTACTAAATGGAAATATATCTATTTGATTACAACTTACATTAATGGAATTTTGCGCTACTAATATTAATATTATATGTAATCAAAATGTGAGTTAAAATGAAATAGTAGAATGTAGGCCACTATTGAATGTAGAAAAAATGAAATAGAACAATTAATAAGGAATGAACAAAAATAAAAAATTGAAACATATAATGAAGGATAGAGCAAGTATGATGTGTTACATATTGGTGATGGATTCAAACTAAGTTTGGTATGATGACTGAGTGAATAAGTTGGATACAAATAGCTTATAGGCTAATTGTTAGTACTCCGTTCGTCTATAAAAAATAGTCGCGTTTTTTTATTTCGAACTGTCTAAAAAAATAGTCCCATTAAAAAATGAAGTAATAAATTGTTAACCTTATATTCCTAATTATTATACAATTTATACCTACCATTAATTTACCTCTTCATTTTCTTACTATTTAATTATTTTCTCTTTTTCACTTTTTTATCTATTTTTTCTCCTTCTCTACTGTACTAACTTTTCATTAAAATCTATATCATCCAATTATAGGCTATTTGGCTGACATAGGGAGTATGCCTTTTCCATGTGTGTTCAATTTCTATTCTAATAATAAAAATGAATGAGACATTTAGACCGAATTTTGTTAAGAGATTCCAATATTTTCACCACCTCTCAAAAAAAAAATATTTCTATTATAGACCGGAAGCATAGAAGTTTTGAAAGATGTTTTAGTTTATAAATGTTTTGAAATTTTCTGATATCATAGTAAATTTATATCGTAATTAATATTTAAAAATTATTAGTGTTAAATTAGCTCTATTTGTTTTAAAGTAATATATTTTGGTCAATTTCTTTTAAATTTAACAATTCGATTTCTAAGTGATTCAATTTTGATAAAAAAAATATATATGATTTTTATTTTTTTTATTAGAATTGACATTGCCCAGAGTTCGCTGGCCAACAAATTTTAAAAAATATCATACTGCATTTTTTGAGCGAAGAAATAAATTTTGTTAAAAAAATTGGTTATACTTTGTTTAATTCGGAAATTTTAATAATTGACTTTTGATATTTACTAATTTAAAGTTGTTAGTTTAACTTATATTTTGATTATAAAAATTGATAAATAAAGTTATGAAATGTTTCGTTGCCTCTCGGATTATAAGTCTAGCTAGTAGCTCCATAGCTGATGGGAAGTGTAAAAACATTTTCTGTATGTAGTATTTCGGGCTGGGGAAAAATATCGAAAAAATGATATATCGCTCGTATCGTATTGAAAAATATCGAAAAATTATCGAATTTTCAATATATCGTAATTTTCGATACGATACGATACCGTATCGTAAGTTTTTAATACGATAACGATATGAATTCCCTTATATCGCGATATATCGTTTTATATCGAATATACGATATATATCGTATATATCGAAACATATTGAAATTCAATACATATTAAAATTTAAAATTATAAATATATATAAATCTATTTAATTGTACTTGGTTGTGTTGTATTTTGATTATGGAGATAAGAACACTATTAATTTTATTGTGTTGAAGTTTTATTAATTTTTGTGTGAATTTTAAGTTTTGAAATTATAATTTTCGATATACAGGTATTCGATACGATATCGATATTTCGATATATCGTACCGAAATTTGATATATCGATATATCGAATTTCGGTACGATATATCGAAATATCGATACGATAACGATATTGATATTATCCATATCGAAAGTTCGATATATCGAAACTTTCGATAAGATAACGATATGAAATTCTTTTATACCGATATTTTCGATACGATATACGATACAATGTCTTCGATACGATATCCCGTATCGATCCACCCCTAGTAGTATTTTATATACCTATTTTAGGCACACAAACCAAATAAGTAGAATAAAGATTTTTAAAAAAATCGGACATACATATTTTGAATTGATAGGCTCATTTATTACATATCTCTATGACTAATTTGACCACTTTACAATTATATGAGAAATTCATACTATTACTACAATTTTTCTTTAATTATTTAAATTAAAAAATATGTAATTAATTTATTCTTGAAAATATTAATCGTTATTAACAGATTCACAGATAAAATATTACACAGAATAATCATTCACAGTAGTATTTTAATGGAATAAGCTTTTTTTTATTCATTTTATTTAAATTATCACAATGATATGAAGATAGATCAATTGTTTCTTTTTCTACAAAGTAAAAATGGGCAAAATACTCTTTTATTTAGAATTTTTCTCGTATTAAGCCATAAAGCTACTGAATTATTATTTTTTTAATTTTTAAATTATAATTGTTGATAATTTTGTATATACAATTGTCTTCTTAAATTTGGCCCTAATTTTGTATATACAATTGTTGATAATTTATCAGTACTCATAAAAGTAATTGTCTTCTTAAATTTTGAAGAGTGGAGTCATACTCTTACGATTCCATTAATAACACAGACACGATTAATATCTGATATCAAACATTTTGGGTTTGAGTCTAGACATTTTAAAAATATTTCTGTTTCCGTTCAAAAATATATTTCAATTTTCATTTGTATGTCTTTTGTTGCACAATCTCATAAATAGATCAAAATAAATTACTAAAGACGGAAAATTAGAATAATATTATGAACCACTTGCAAATTAGCTAGACTTAAATCTATGGCTCGACTCGTTAACTTAAAACTGATTCCATTTCCCAGTTATTTAAAAAAAAATAAAGTTAATGAATTGATAATTTAAGTACAACATTTACCTGGATGAATTACTAGTACGTCAGGTTCTTGTAATTTTGACTAGAAATAAAAAACAATTATGCATTAATGATATATATGGAAACTCTCTTTTGAGAAAGAAATCAATCAAGATTTGAAGAATAACTATTCAAGAAAAAAAAAGAATATTGTTATTATCACCTGCATCCAGCTTTTTTCTTGATCGTGATTTTTATCTATTTTTGGGACTTTTATTCTTTTATTCCAGTCTAATTTTGATGTTATTTTAAAGTCTCACTTAGTTGTATACAGTGTTGAGCACACAGAATTTCTCAAGCTGGACCAGATACATTTAATTAATACAATTAATATTTCATTTCTTATATAAATATGAGAATATGTAGACTTTATTTGTAGACATTAATATGAGAACAATTTCCGCATAGTTTGGTTATAACTAAACAATCTAATTTGGTGATTTTATATTTGGATTGACCACATCAAATAACTTGGCATATGAAACTATAAAAGCAAGAATATGGGCAGATGACTCTTGGTTTCAAAGTTTTCTTTAAATTACTTTCAGCCTAATGAGGATTTAACTAATTATTTTGTGAGGGAAATATTTGGTGTCATTAGGTCCTTTGTCATTGTTTCTTCATTTGAAGGAGGTGGGTTGGAAGAATACTGATAGATAATAGATTTAGTTACTTGGAAATAAGATGACATGCATTATATTGCCAGTTTTTTTAAATTCTTCGCAGTCTTTTGGATTCTTCACCAGGTGCTCAGGTACATACATTAATTACATCTACAGCTGTTTGCTTCATTTAATTTTCGTATACATTTATCCTATGCAACTGTTCCCCATGTATGAGTCTTCTTTACTTGATTATTGTACACTGATGTAGTAATTTTCTGACTTCTGTATGGTTATCTTCTTTCTCTTCTACCCCTTTAGGTGATTAGGGCATGTATTTGACTGTCTCAATTTATTGCACAGACAAAATATTCTAGAGATTTTCTATGAGAGAAGCACATGAATCAGTTTGTTGATGTATTATCATACTCCCAAAATATTGTCTAAGTTTGACTTGGCATGAGTTTTAAGAATTATGAAGAAAAGTGAGTTGAAAAAGTTAATGGAATGTAAGTCTCACACTTATATATAGTTTTATAATAAAATGGGAGTATAATGCGTTAGTGAAAAGTGGGTCCATTTACTACTAAAAGTGGAAAAAAATTAAAGTGGACAACATTTCGCGGACGGACCAAAATGACAAACTGGACAACATTTCACGGACGGAGGGAGTATTACTCTTCAACTCCCACAGATTTCGTTAGATATTACTCTCTCCGTCCGCAAATAGGAGTCTCATTTCTGTCCGGCACGGGTTTAAGAAATATTACTCCCATATATCTCTATCTTTTCGGTTATCAAGAACTTCTCCTTCTCCCGCGGTTCCACAACCTTTCCCTCTTAACAAAAGTGTAATAAATTTTTCTTATTGAAAAACGTACTTTTATCATCGGATGGCTTTTAATGGCAATACTCTATTTTCATGGTTAATGTCTACAATATTTCATATTCTTTAATAAAGTTTATGTGCTTGGTTATAACTCCTCTGTCTTCATCTTCTTTTTTGTTTTTCTTTTTCGCTTAGAGATTAGACTTTAAGGTTTGTTAACGAGCAGATGACATTTATTATCCCATAGAAATAGATGTGAACATGTTAGTGTAATTGTAATGTATAGATGACATTCATTATCCTATTTGTTTTTTAAGTGAGGTTTGTTAATGTGGAGATAACATTATTATCTCATATAGCTCTTTTAATGAGGTTTGTTTGAAAAAATATAATGTGTAGATGGCAGAGTTGTGATATAGGCCGAACTAATTTCCAGTGCACCATCGAGCAAAAATATAGCTCTTTTAAGATCATTTTAGTCAAAAAGTAAATTACTTGAGAAAATATAATTTTATAATTGATGTGAGAATGAATTTTTTTCAAAAGAGGAAATGTGACATCTTTTGTGGGACAAATTAAAAAGAAAAGTGTGACATCTATTATGAGACGGATGGAATAGTATTTTTAAGAGCTCGCTGTTAAATAGCAATAGGGATCACCTAAAACTTCTCTTAATACATCACTTAATACACAAATAAAAAAAAGCCATGTGGACACTATTTATAAACACAAAAAAGACTAAAATTTCTATCTTTTCTACTACCTCCTACTACACCATTATAAATTAGATGAAGAAAGATCTCATAATTTTCTTCCTAATCACAACTTATAGCTCGAAGTGAGTGTAGAAGTAGCATCACTCTCATCATTTTTGAACAACTTAGGAATTCCTTTAGTATCAGCTGATTCATTAGAATTTGGTAACTTGGTAGAAAAACTAGAAAATGTAAATGGCGGTGCTAATGTTTAGGTCAATGCTAAAAGTGGTAAGGATAAAAAAACAGTAGTATAATATTTTTCTTATATTTAATGTGTTTATAAATTTTAATCTTGTTACATGTGTAAAAAATAGTGTATTAGATTAGAAAAATGGATGAGATTAGAAAAATCATTTGCTTATAAATTTTAATTTTGTTATAAATCATTTGCTTGATTTATTTTATCCACTAGATTAGAAAAATGGATGACTGGGATTTGATCTCTAGTTCGGTCTTTAAAATTAGTTCGACATTGAATACATTATCCCATTTTTTAAGGATAGAAAACACGATTGATCGCAATAAGGGGAGGATTAAAGAAGCGGGTAAGAAAGGGGAAAACAACGAAACTCGACTATAGTTCGAAATAAATGGGAATAACTCGAATAAAGTCAAAGTATCTCAACAAACAACAACTCAAAAAGAACACTATCTCAGCAATACATGAACTCAAAAGAAAGACTACTCAGCGGAAGCATTCGAGAGAAGGAATATACCACGTGTGAAAACATGACACATTCTGAACACTTAAATTCCTTCAACGGTCTTGCTCAACAGCCACCGCACTCATCACAGCTCAACCATATCTGAACCTCATATGTGAAACGAGAACGTGGCCACATTCTCGATCAGCGGACCGGCCAACTCAAAAGATAGCGCACGATCCCCTCTGTGTACACTAGCTTGAATAGGGACTTACTCCCTCGTTCTCTTACAATTCTTAACTTGAAAATTCTCACTCCGCCTTAACTCGATTGCAAAAGAAAACCCTGAGAATTTTCGAGTTGGACACAGCTTTGAAAACTCTAACCCCTCCGTCGATTCCTTCTCCACCCCTTCTCAGTTTTCTTCTGATCTTGAAGAATTCGACTTTGTCAACTCTAACTCTCTTCTCTAACTCACGGTTCTCTCTACTCTATTTTCTCTCTCAGATTTCGAAACTTCTCTTCTCATATTTATGAAAGTTGGAAGACGTGTGATGGTGGTAGAACTTTTATATATATATATATATATATATATATATATATATAGGGTAGTGATCAAGATATAACTATTTTTAAGTGTATAACTAGAGAACAAATCTCAGCCACACCACACATCTTAATAGAATAAATATTATTTATTTTAATTATATAAAATAGACCAAGGGTATTTTTGGAAATTACATTATGAGATTTAAATTAATTAAGCGGTTTCCTTTCCTTCTCATTCCAAATCTGCGCCCAAGTGCGGCGAGGGAGATGAGGAACATCCGGCGATCGCCGCCTGGACGGTTAATTTTCTGGAACATCCGGTGATCAAGGATGAGTATTTGCCTCACATGGATGAGATGTTCAGTTTCTACAGCTGCCATCGACAGGAAGTTCTTCCCCTTTGTGGCTCCCAAACTCCTCTCGGGAAAAATGTATGGAGCTTTCTCCTCAGTTAATGCGTCACACAAATTTAAACATATCTAAAATAAATCAGGAGATCTCTTATGTGTAGAGTTGCTGTTGCTGTGTTCATTTATGTATTTTAGAAAATGTGTGCCAAAGTAATTCTGTATAAATACGGCAATACTGTTGCTTTAAGGAAATATTTATGCCTTTCTCTCATTTGCTTCAATACTCTTTTCCCGATTCTCAAAACTAGGCACCACCATAATATATAAGCTCAATTTATACGTTTTGTTTGAATTTGGCCAAAAAGCTCACTTTATACATCATTCCATTTCATATCTATTAGGTGAATCAACAGGAAATTACTGGAAGATTTTAATGCCACCAATTACTGGAAGATTTTAACATAATTAAAATCAAAACGTCGTATGAAGCAAAAAACACTATTAACATGATTTTGCTTCATTGTTGTTAATAAAACACATCACTATTAGCATGATTTTACTTCACTATTGTTTATAAAACATATCACTCTTACCATTATTTTACTTCACTGTTGTTTACAAAACGCATCACTCTTAGCATGATTTTACTTCACTCTTGTTTACAAATCACATCACTCTTAGTATGATTTTACTTCACTCTTGTTTACAAAACACATCACTCTTAAAATGATTTTACTTCATTGTTCGTTACAAAACACATCACTCTTAGTATGATTTTACTTCACTCTTGTTTACAAAACACATCACTCTTAGCATGATTTTACTTCACTCTTGTTTACAAAACACATCACTCTTAGCATGATCTTACTTCACTCTTCTTTACAAAACACATCACTCTTATTCTGATTTTACTTCACTCTTGTTTACAAAATACACCACTCTTATTCTGATTTTACTTCACTCTTGTTTACAAAATACATCACTCTTATTCTGATTTTACTTCACTCTTGTTTACAAAACACATCACTCTTAGCATTATTTTACTTCACTCTTGTTTACAAAACACATCACTCTTATTCTGATTTTACTTCACTCTTGTTTACAAAACACATCACTCTTATTCTGATTTAACTTCACTCTTGTTTACAAAACATATCACTCTTATTATGATTTTACTTCACTCTTGTTTACAAAACATATCACTCTTAGCATGATTTTACTTCACTGTTAAGGAGAACGTATATGTTGATTTTAATTTAGCAAACAATTATAAATTCAGAAATTGATAATCCCATAGCCATGAATAAATGTTTCGAGGAATTTAGTAGCTGGCGTTCATCCAAATCTTATCTCGAACCCATTAATAAATTGTTACTACTTCAACCCTAATTCAATATCATACTCTAATGAATTTCTTTCTCTTTCCACATATATAAACTTGACGGAACAACGATGATTGATTGGCTTTATTGGTTCCGATCGAAAAAGCATTTAACTTTTAATTAAGAGACACATGAACAAATTTTGGATGAAGTTTTATTGAATTGGCGATAAATCTCCTTCTCCAGAATCATCTGCAGCATCGACTGCCAGAAATCCAGATACGGATCGTCCGATTCCTTCGCCCAACAGCGTGCTCCCCTCCACCTCCTCCGACGAGTGGCCGGAGATCTCATCTGACCTTCACCTGGAGCTGAAACAGGTGAATTTCTAGAATAGAGAAGAGGAGAATAGAGAATGCTAGGTTGAAGAAGTTCGGTTTGCAATTGAATTCAATTTTTCGTACTACCAAGATTTTGGAGTTAATTCAATTGGTATGCAACGACCATAATACCCCTGCATTTTATTATAGAGTAAATTTGTGATTAAAGGAACTATATCTCCTTAAATTAAAAAATTAATACTAGCCCTTGATTTTTTTGATCTTGTGGCTATTATTTATTCTCTAGTTATATGGTTAAGAGGTGTTTGCCATAGATCATGACCCTATATATATATATATATATATATATATATGGGCGCGTTATAATGATAACTCTAATTTGTGTGATAACCCTATAACTAAATCTCCACCACACATTTTAAAAATATGTGGTCTGGATTTAATCTAACAAAACTATCATTTTATCAAATAAAACTATCATATTTCGGATATATTAAGGGAAAATTGTCATTTCGTTATAAAATTGGGCGGGTAAGAAGAAAACGTGAATCAAACGTTGCATTTAATTTCTCTCACACTCAAACCCTCCGAATCGCATTTCAAACCCTTGCTTCTTCAATTTCGAAGGAAAAATCATCCAAATTCTGGAATATGTCGAGGGAAAATGCTCAAGCATCATCGAAGGAAGGCTGGATGAAGTTTATTACTTATTTCACTTTTGTTTTTGCTCGATTTTATCATTTTGCCAAAGATTCTCGTTTATTTTAGATTTTATAGTTTTTTAGTGTAGATTTAGAGTTACATATGACAGCATGATGAATTTACTTTGAATTTACTTCATACTTGGTTTTGTATCATCAATTCATACCTTATTCCATGATGAATTTTTGTTTTAAATTATAAAATTATAGTTTCAAGGGATAAAATGATAGTTTCAAATGATAAAATGATAACAGGGATAGAAATCAGCTGCTTCTACTAATGTATTGAATTTCATACCAATCATTGGCTTCAAAGCATCATCACAAACAGGAATGTACATACCTACAAATCATTAAAACTATCATTTTATCAACTCAGAGTATCATTCTATCCGGAAAAACTATCATTTTATCAACTCAGAGTATCATTCTATCCGGAAAAACTATCATTTTATCAAGTCAGAGTATCATTCTATCCGATAAAACTATCATTTTATCAACTCAGAGTATCATTCTATCCGGCAAAACTATCATTTTATCAACTAAGAGTATCATTCTATACGGCAAAACTATCATTTTATCAACTCAAACTATCATTTTATCAAGTCAGAGTATCATTCTATCGGACAAAACTATCATTTTATCAACTCAGAGTATCATTCTATCCGGCAAAACTATCATTTTATCAACTAAGAGTATCATTCTATACGGCAAAACTATCATTTTATCAACTCAGAGTATCTTTCTATCCGACAAAACTATCATTTTATCAACTCAGAGTATCATTCTATCCGGCAAAACTATCATTTTATCAACTCAGAGTATCATTCTATCTGGCAAAACAATCTTTTTATCAACTCAGAGTATCATTCTATCCGGCAAAACTATCATTTTATGCAGTAAACCTAACATTTATAAGCCAAAACTATCATTTTATCAACTTAGAGTATCATTCTATCCGGCAAAACTATCATTTTTTGCAGTAAACTTAACATTTATAAGCCAAAAGTATCATCTTAACACATAATCGGCAATACATAATATAATTAAATAAGAAGTTCAATGCATCAGAAACATAAACCAATCGACAGCTAATATTAATCTAAAATCAAATTCAATACATGAAGCAAAACAGTCAATAAATTTAAATATGAACACAATCAATAAGCTAAATAATAGATAATGATTGTTACCTTCGTTATTTGCTACAGACTCCATCGAAGCAAATTCGGACAACAATTAAACAGGTAATCAATGAAAATAAGAACGCAAAATTGAAAACATCTCACCGGTCACAATTCACAATTATGCGAGAAATATGGAAACAAAATCTGGAGATTATGGAATAATGAACCAAATCAGAAGAAAATCTGGAAATAAAATCGATGATAAGAGGAATATGGAAACAAAATTGCTGAGAAGATGAGAGAATCGAACTGAGAGAGAATGAAAGAATGGAGCGAAATTCAGAAATTAAATGAGAGAAATGACATATTTACCCCCTGCACCTTTTTTATGAAGTAAATCTAAGTTTGAATCTCTACCACAAGATTAGAAAATATGTGTGGTTCATATTTAGTTATAGGGTTATTACGTGATTTGAGGGTTATTATATGATCACGTCTATATATATATATATATATATATATATATATATATATATATATATATATAGAGTAGTGATCTAGGGCAAGAGCCCATTAAACACATAACTAGAGAACAAATCATAGCCACAAGATCAAAAAAATCAAGGGCTAGTATTAATTTTTGAATTTAAGGAGAAATTAGTTCCCTCAATCACAAATTTACTCCATAATAACAATGCACGGGTATTATGGTCATTGCATAGCCAATTGAATTTACTCCAACGTCAGGTTAGGTTGGCAAATTGAATTCATTTGAAAAGGAACCCGCGATTCTTCTTCTCTCTTCTTCTCTTCTCTGTTCTGAAAATTAAACTGACAAATGGAGTTGAGCTCGGAAATAAAATCATGCTAATAGCTCTCCAGGTCTTCCAGTAGAAGGGGACGTAGCAGAATCTGGTGGCATGTCTGCCACACTCGCTCCGCCGCCGCATCGCGAGCATATTCCAGCCGCCGGCTTCTGCTGCCTCACCTTTAGCGTCTGATCAACCACGAAGCAGAAGCAAACCATTGTGTTTATGATGTTAATTTGGGGGGATATTACAATTACAATTGTTTCAATTGTGTTAGTTTTGAGTGATGATTTTAGTAGTGAAAGGATTTGATGAGTATTTATAGGAGTCGGAGGTGTATGCAGCTCGCAATCATGATTGTACGTTGACTTTTTCTAATATCCTTTTCAATGAACTTGGCCAATTAGTGTTTTAATCATTATATTGTAATATGAGAAGTGCGTGTTCGGAGGTTTGGAGATAGTCAAACGAACCTTCTTGCATTCGGAATCATATTACCATCAATCTTATAAGAGTGATGTGTTTCGTGAACAAGAGTGAAGTAAAATCATAATAAGAGTGATGTGTTTTGTGAATAACAGTGAATTAAAACATAATAAGAGTGATGTATTTTGTGAGCAAGAGTGAAGTAAAATCATAATAAGAGTGATGTGTTTTGTGAACAAGAGTGAAGTAAAATCATAATAAGAGTGATGTGTTTTGTGAATAACAGTGAAGTAAAATCATAATAAGAGTGATGTATTTTGTGAGCAAGAGTGAAGTAAAATCATAATAAGAGTGATGTGTTTTGTGAACAAGAGTGAAGTAAAATCATAATAAGAGTGATTTGTTTTGTGAATAAGAGTGAAGTAAAATCATAATAAGAGTGATGTGTATTGTGAACAAGAGTGAAGTAAAATCATAATAAGAGTGATGTGTTTTGTGAACAAGAGTGAAGTAAAATCATAATAAGAGTGATGTATTTTGTGAACAAGAGTGAAGTAAAATCATAATAAGAGTGATGTGTTTTGTAAACAAGAGTGAAGTAAAATCATAATGAGAGTAATGTGTTTTGTAAATAAGAGTGAAGTAAAATCATAATAAGAGTGATGTGTTTTGTGAACAAGAGTGGAGTAAAATCATAATAAGAGTGATGTGTTTTGTGAACAAGAGTGAAGTAAAATCATAATAAGAGTGATGTGTTCTGTAAACAACAGTGAAATAAAATCGTAATAAGAGTGACGTGTTTTGTAAACAAGAGTGAAGTAAAATCATAATAAGAGTGATGTGTTTTGTAAACAAGAGTGAAGTATAATCATAATAAGAGTGATGTGTTTTGTGAACAAGAGTGAAGTAAAATCATAATAAGAGTGATGTGTTTTGTAAATAACAGTGAAGTAAAATCGTAATAAGAGTGACGTGTTTTGTAAACAAAAGTGAAGTAAAATCATGCTAAGAGTGATGTGTTTTGTAAACAAGAGTGAAACAAAATCATAATAAGAGTGATGTGTTTTGTAAATAACAGTGAAGTAAAATCGTAATAAGAGTGCCGTGTTTTGTAAACAAGAGTGAAGTAAAATTCATCATGTTTAATGAATATTGGTATTAGAATTGATATGGAATATTGGAGTAAGATAAAATGGTGTGTTGCAAGCGCATAATGCGGCAACAACCTTCACTAAATGCAAACGTGGTCTTAGTAAATGCTGAACAGGTCTAGTGAATTTGCTGCACATGCAACTCAGAAAAATATTGGCTTCTTTAATTTAATACTATAGTATTTGTTTATCTGTTCAAACACCAAATGCACATTAACCTGATCACAGTTGTGGCACTGAAATTATTGTGAGCGACAAACAAGGATCGATCCATTTTCGTTTAATTGTTTTGGTACTTTTAATTATTGCATGTTTATAGTGATGTATTCATAATATCTTTGGGCGTGCCCAAAAACAACTAGAAATGAGGAGAAAATACGCAACCCACGAAAACCACCAAGCACCACCAAAATAAAGCAGCTCATATATCTCGTGCTTCAAGCAACGAAAAAAAGAAGAAGAAGAAATTCAACAGCAGTTTCAGCTCAAGCTCTAGACTCAATGAATCAAACTTATTGAACAAAATAATAGCTGAAGAGCAATACTATAAACTTTTGCCACTCGACACGAAGCAATATCGAGCAATCAATCCCAAATTAAGCAATCGACCAACCCTCCGTTCTCGGACTTTTTCAGCGGCGGCCACCACACGGCTGCCTCTAGCTCCGCAGGGAACTTCTCCAGCATCGCTCCAATCAGGGGGAGAAGTTACGCTCTGTCAAGAGCTAGAACTCTCTCCATCGCGCTTGCGACGTCGGTTTCGGTAATGAGATCGGTTAGGATCAGCGTCGTTTGGATCTCTTCGTGCAGTTGCTTGAACAATCTGGTGGCGTTGCGCTGCTCTTCAGCGAGCTGCGAGGGTTGGAGCTTGTTCACCGCCGCCGTCATCTCCACAAACAGCCCGGCGGAGGACGCCTTCAGGGGAAGAATCGGCGCATGTGCTGCGGCGGCGGAGAGACCGGCCATGCAGAAGCGAGTTCTCCAGCAGAATAGCCTCGTATGAATTTCATAAAATGATTTCCAAAACCCTTGGCCTATTTTACATTATTAAAATAAATAATATTTGTTTCATTAAGATGTGTGGCTGAGATTTGTTCTCTAGTTATACACTTAAAATTAGTTATATCTTGATCACTAACCTATATATATATATATATAGTAGTGATCTATGGCAAATACCCCTTAACTATATAACTAGAGAACAAATAATAGCCACAGGATCAAAAAAATCAAGGGCTAGTATTAATTTTCGAATTTAATGAGATATTAGCTCCCTCAATCACAAATTTACTCCATAATAACAAGTTAGGGGTATTATGGTCATTGCACAATGAATTAACTCCAAAATCAGGTTAGATTCGAAAATTGAATTCATTTGAAACTGCGTCTTCTTCTCTATTCTCCTCTTCTCTGTTCACCATCGTAAAATCGCCGATTAAACCGCATTCAAGCCGTCGCCTATATTACATGTTGCACCCAAATTGTTTGAAACTGAAGATGAATTCATCAAATTTGGGAGAAATTTAAAATTAGTGTTTGAAGAAATGGGATTGGGAACCAAACCAATCTACTCAACGCTGGATCTGTTGGTGTTTGGGAAAATTGGGAGCGAGGGCATGAAGCTGCTTCCCCCAAATTGCTCCCCGCCGAACCCTTGATCCATCACACCAAAGCCGCCGCTAAAATCGAAATCCGCGGCAGTTCCTCCGCCAAATTGGACGAACTTACTGAGATTCCCATTGCAGGATCGTCCACATCAGCCATGACATAGCAGAGGAATGCCTGTTCCTGGCAGGGAGACTCTGATAGCACGTTGTGCTACAAGCCGTCGCCGATTACGTGTTTAATCATGCCCATCGTAATAATTGTAAAGGCTAAGAAGAACAAATTTGCTGTTGTAAACTTCAAGCGTTCAAGAACTATTGTAGAAAACTTCATTTAAATTCAATAGCAAGTATTTATTTTACATTAATATCTTGTTTACTATTTAAATCACTATTGTGTTGTATCTATTTACTTCACTGAATAAGGAAGTAGTGTTTTGTAAACAAGAGTGAAGTAAAATCATAATAAGAGTGACGTGTTTTGTGAACAAAAGTGAAGTAAAATCAGATTAAGAGTGATGTGTTTTGTGAACAAGAGTGAAGTAAAATCAGAATAAGAGTGATGTGTTTTGTGAACAAGAGTGAAGTAAAATCAGAGTAAGAGTGATGTGTTTTGTGAACAAGAGTGAAGTAAAATCAGAGTAAGAGTGATGTATTTTGTGAACAAGAGTGAAATAAAATCAGAGTAAGAGTGATGTGTTTTGTGAACAAGTGTGAAGTAAAATCAGAGTAAGAGTGATGTGTTTTGTGAACAAGAGTGAAGTAAAATCAGATTAAGAGTGATGTGTTTTGTGAACAAGAGTGAAGTAAAATCAGAGTAACAGTGATGTGTTTTGTGAACAAGAGTGAAGTAAAATCAGAATAAGACTGATCTGTTTTGTGAACAAGAGAGAAGTAAAATCACAGTAAAAGTGATGTGTTTTGTGAACAAGAGCGAAGTAAAATCAGAATAAGAGTGATGCGTTTTGTGAACAAGAGTAAAGTAAAATCAGGTTAAGAGTGATGCGTTTTGTGAACAAGAGTGAAGTAAAATCAGAGTAAGAGTGATGCGTTTTGTGAACAAGAGTGAAGTAAAATCAGAGTAAGAGTGATGTGTTTTGTGAACAAGAGTGAAGTAAAATCGGAGTAAGAGTGATGCGTTTTGTGAACAAGAGTGAAGTAAAATCATAATAAGAGTGATGTGTTTTGTGAACAATAGTGAAGTAAAATCAGAATAAGAGTGTTGTGTTTTGTGAACAAGAGTGAAGTAAAATCATGCTAAGAGTGATGTGTTTTGTAAACAAGAGTGAAGTAAAATCAGAGTAAGAGTGATGTGTTTCGTGAACAAGAGTGATGTAAAATCAGAATAAGAGTGATGTGTTTTGTGAACAAGAGTGAAATAAAATCAGATTAAGAGTGATGTGTTTTGTGAACAAGAGTGAAGTAAAATCATGCTAAGAGTGATGTGTTTTGTGAACAAGAGTGAAGTAAAATCAGAATAAGAGTGATGTATTTTGTGAACAGGAGTGAAGTAAAATCAGAATAAGAGTGATGTGTTTTGTGAACAAGAGTGAAGTAAAATCATGCTAAGAGTGATGTGTTTTGTGAACAAGAGTGAAGTAAAATCAGATTAAGAGTAATATGTTTTGTGAACAAGAGTGAAGTAAAATCAGAATAAGAGTGATGTGTTTTGTGAACAAGAGTGAAGTAAAATCAGATTAAGAGTAATATGTTTTGTGAACAAGAGTGAAGTAAAATCAGAATAAGAGTGATGTGTTTTGTGAACAAGAGTGAGGTAAAATCATGCTAAGAGTGATGTGTTTTGTGAACAAGAGTGAAGTAAAATCAGAATAAGAGGGATGTGTTTTGTGAACAAGAGTGAAGTAAAATCAGAATAAGAGTGATGTGTTTTGTGAACAAGAGTGAAGTAAAATCATAATAAGAGTGAAGTGTTTTGTAAACAAGAGTGAAGTAAAATCATGCTAAGAGTGATGTGTTTTGTGAACAAGAGTGAAGTAAAATCAGAATAAGAGTGATGTGTTTTGTGAACAAGAGTGAAGTAAAATCAGAATAAGAGTGATTTGTTTTGTGAACAAGAGTGAAGTAAAATCAGAGTAAGAGTGATGTGTTTTGTGAACAAGAGTTAAGTAAAATCAGATTAAGAGTGATGTGTTTTGTGAACAAGAGTGAAGTAAAATCAGAGTAAGAGTGATGTGTTTTGTGAACAAGAGTGAAGTAAAATCAGATTAAGAGTGATGCGTTTTGTGAACAAGAGTGAAGTAAAATCAGAGTAAGAGTGATGCGTTTTGTGAACAAGAGTGAAGTAAAATCAGAGTAAGAGTGATGTGTTTTGTGAACAAGAGTGAAGTAAAATCGGAGTAAGAGTGATGCGTTTTGTGAACAAGAGTGAAGTAAAATCATAATAAGAGTGATGTGTTTTGTGAACAAGAGTGAAGTAAAATCAGAATAAGAGTGTTGTGTTTTGTGAACAAGAGTGAAGTAAAATCAGAGTAAGAGTGATGTATTTTGTAAACAAGAGTGAAGTAAAATCAGAGTAAGAGTGATGTGTTTCGTGAACAAGAGTGACGTAAAATCAGAATAAGAGTGATGCGTTTTGTGAACAAGAGTGAAGTAAAATCAGATTAAGAGTGATGTGTTTTGTGAACAAGAGTGAAGTAAAATCATGCTAAGAGTGATGTGTTTTGTGAAAAAGAGTGAAGTAAAATCAGAATAAGAGTGATGTGTTTTGTAAACAACAGTGAAGTAAAAACATAATAAGAGTGATGTGTTTTGTAAACAAGAGTGAAGTAAAATCAGAATAAGAGTGATGTGTTTTGTGAACAAGAGTGAAGTAAAATCAGAGTAAGAGTGATGTGTTTTGTGAACAAGAGTGAAGTAAAATCAGAGTAAGAGTGATGTGTTTTGTGAACAAGAGTGAAGTAAAATCAGAATAAGAGTGATGTGTTTTGTGAACAAGAGTGAAGTAAAATCATGCTAAGAGTGATGTGTTTTGTAAACAACAGTGAAGTAAAATCATAATAAGAGTGATGTGTTTTGTAAACAAGAGTGAAGTAAAATCATGCTAAGAGTGATGTGTTTTGTAAACAAGAGTGAAGTAAAATCATGATAAGAGTGATGTGTTTTGTAAACAAGAGTAAAGTAAAATTATGCTAAGATTGATGTGTTTTGTAAACAACAGTGAAGTAAAATCATGCTAAGAGTGATGTGTTTTGTAAACAATAGTGAAGTAAAATCATAATAAGAGTGATATGTTTTGTAAACAACAGTTGTAAACAACATTGAAGTAAAAGCACTACCTTTAATTACTGTTAATGGTCAATATATTGCTTCATTATATAAATACAATCATTACACACAAGATTAAAATCAACTGATTAAGACTAACACAGTGTGAATATTGAATAAAATTAATTTACAAGGAAACCCTTCTAGACTTTAACGAATATATCAAAATGTTTCTTCTCGGAATGTTCATTTGTTGACCAATTTTAGTAAAACCAAATTATAGTGACATAATCGAGTTTAATACAGTATTTATCATTCCGCCCACCAACTTGGAAAAAAATAAACACAAGTCAACAAAACCCCCCAATTTATATAAATTCCTTAATATTTTTTGTATTGAATTCCAGATTTGATCTAAAATTAGATGGCAGCAGCCATGAATTCTGCAGTGTCGAGAAATCCTACAGTTCGATTCAGCAGAATAAATGAGGAATTCGGCTACAGCGCCGGCGCGAGGAGCAGTGGCTGGAGAATTTTTTCAACGCGGCGGAGCGGGCATAATCTGATGAGTTCGTGGAGCTATCGGCGAGTTAGTGGAGCTATCGGCGAGATCGGGTAAACTGAAGTGACGGCGGAGCTGAAGAAGGTGGTGGAAAAGAAGATATCGGAGAATGACGCGGAGGTGAACAAGGCTCAGGGTGATTTTGCGACGGCGATCGACGGGGAAGAGAAACAGAAAGACAATAATCACTATAATTTCCAACGAGATTTGGAAATTGAAACTGCATAATTTCATATTTAAATTTCATAATGTAATTGCCAAATAGACCCTTGGCTTATTTTATATTATTAAAATAAATAATATTTGTTCTAATAAGATGTGTGGCTGAGATTTGTTCTCTAGTTATACACTTAAGATTAGTTAGATCTTGATCACTAACCTATATATATATATAGTCGTGATCATATGATAACTTTAAATATCGTAATAACCCTATAACCAAATCTGGACCACACATATTTCTAATCACGCGGTTGAGATTCAAACTTAGATTTACTTCATAAAAAAAAGCGCGGGGGTAAAATTGTCATTTCTCTCATTTAATTTCTGAATTTTGCCAAATATCACGTAAAATGATAAAATGATAGGTTTATTGCATAGAATGATAGTTTTGAGATTCAAACTTAGATTTACTTCATAAAAAAAGCGCAGGGGTAAAACTATCATTTCCCTCATTTAATTTCTGAATTTCGCTAAATATCACGTAAAATGATAAAATGATAGGTTTATTGCATAGAATGAGAGTTTTTCCGGATATAATGATACTCTGAGTTGATAAAATGATACTTTTGACTGACTGATAAAATGATAGGTTTATTGCATAGAATGATAGTTTTGCCGGATAGAATGATACTCTGAGTTGATAAAATGATACTTTTGACTGACTGATAAAATGATAAAATGATAGGTTTATTGCATAGAATGATAGTTTTGCCGGATAGAATGATACTCTGAGTTGATAAAATGATACTTTTGACTGACTGATAAAATGATAAAATGTTAGGTTTATTGCATAGAATGATAGTTTTGCCGGATAGAATGATACTCTGAGTTGATAAAATGATACTTTTAGCTTATAAATGTTAGGTTTACTGCATAATATGATAGTTTTGCCGGATAGAATGATACTTTCAACCGATAGAATGATAGTTTTGCCGGGTAGAATGATACTTTCAGCCGATAGAATGATAGGTATTTTTGGTGTATAAAATGACATTTTTGTTTAATAAAATGATACTTTTACCTTATAAAATGATAATCTAAGCGGATAAAATGACAGTTAGCTTATAAAAATGATAGTTTAGCTGAAGAAATTGCATATAAGCTGATAAAATGATACTTTAACGTGACAAAATGACATAAAACTGATAAAATGATAGTTTTGCCGGATAGAATGATACTTTCAGCCGATAGAATGATAGTTTTGCCGGGTAGAATGATACTTTCAGCTGATAGAATGATAGGTATTTTTGATGTATAAAATGACATTTTTGTTTAATAAAATGATACTTTTACCTGATAAAATGATAATCTAAGCGGATAAAATGATAGTAACCTGATAAAAATGATACTATGAGTTGATAAAATGATACGTTTACTGCTTTGTAGGTTTGTATATTATGTATTGTGCCGATTATATTAGGTGTATTGCATAGAATGATAGTTTTGCCGGATAGAATGATACTCTGAGTTGATAAAATGATACTTTTGACTGACTGATAAAATGATATATGTTAGGTTTATTGCATAGAATGATAGTTTTGCCGGATAGAATGATACTCTGAGTTGATAAAATGATACTTTTAACTGACTGATAAAATGATATATGTTAGGTTTATTGCATAGAATGATAGTTTTGCCGGATAGAATGATACTCTGAGTTGATAAAATGATACTTTTGACTGACTGATAAAATGATATATGTTAGGTTTATTGCATAGAATGATAGTTTTGCCGGATAGAATGATACTCTGAGTTGATAAAATGATACTTTTAACTGACTGATAAAATGATATATGTTAGGTTTATTGCATAGAATGATAGTTTTGCCGGATAGAATGATACTCTGAGTTGATAAAATGATACTTTTGACTGACTGATAAAATGATAAAATGATATATGTTAGGTTTATTGCATAGAATGATAGTTTTGCCGGATAGAATGATACTCTGAGTTGATAAAATGATACTTTTGACTGACTGATAAAATGATAGGTTTATTGCATAGAATGATAGTTTTGCCGGATAGAATTATACTCTAAGTTAATAAAGTGATACTTTTGACTGACTGATAAAATAATAAAATGATATATGTTAGGTTTATTGCATAGAATGATAGTTTTTCCGGATAGAATGATACTCTGAGTTGATAAAATGATACTTTTGACTGACTGATAAAATGATAAAATGAGCGAAATTCAGAAATTAAATGAGCGAAATTTGGATACGTAAATTTTATCATGAGCGAAATGACATATTTACCCCCACGCTTTTTTTTATGAAGTAAATCTAAGTTTGAATCTAAACCTACATATCAACATAAAGTATCATTTTATCAACACAGAGTATCATTCTATCAGTCAAAACTATCATTTTATGCAGTAAATCTAACATTTATAAACAAAAGTATCATTTTATCCACTCAAAGTATCATTCTATCAGTCAGAAATATCATTTTATCGGCTGCAAGTATCATTTTGTCATTTTATAGGTTAGAAATATGATTTTATCTACTGCGAGTAACATTTATCATTTTATAAACTCAGAGTATCATTCTATCCGGCAAAACTATCATTTTATATAGTAAACCTAACATTTATAAGCCAAAAGTATCATTTTATCAACTTAAAGTATCATTCTATCCGGCAAAACTATCATTTTATCAGCTATATGTCATTTCTTCAGCTTATATATCATTTTATAAGGTTATCAGGTTAAAGTGTCATGTTATGACGAATGTATCATTTTATAAACAAAAGTATCATTTTATCAACTCAAAGTATCATTCTATCAGTCAGAAATATCATTTTATCGGCTTAAGTATCATTTTGTCATTTTATAGGATAGAAATATCATTTTATCTGCTGCGAGTAACATTTATCATTTTATAAACTCAGAGTATCATTCTATCCGGTAAAACTATCATTTTGTCAACTCGCAGTATCATTCTATCGGTAAAAGTATCATTTTATCAACTCAGAGTATCATTCTATCAAGCAAAACTATCATTTTATCCAGTAAACCTAACATTTATAAGCCAAAAGTATCATCTTAACTACCAATCATTGGCTTCAAAGCATCATCACAAACAGGAATGTACATATCTACAAATCAGTAAAAGTATCATTTTATCAAGCAAAACACATCACTCTTATTCGGATTTTACTTCACTCTTGTTCACAAAACACTAGTTCCTTATTCAGTGAAGTAAATAGATATAACACAACAGTGAATTAAATAGTAAACAAGATATTAATGTACATTAAGTACTTGCTATTGAATTTAAATGAAGTTTTCTACAATAGCTTATGAACGCTTGAAGTTTACAATCATTTTTTCCACATCTGTGTTATTTGTTTTCCTATATTCTTCATAATGCTTTGATGCTAGTGACAAGATATTCAATGCCTCATGGTTTTTTTTCCGACAATAATAATGCGCTGCAATACTTTTCTCTCAGTCTTTAGAGTATTCCCTTGCTTCTTGCAGTTAATCCACAATTCCAATCTTGTTCACGCTCACCATAATAACATTCCAAATGTCGCATCAAAAAAACTCCACAATCTTCTACATTTGATGTTGTTCTCCAAGGCATTTTGAGCCTTACTATGCTCGCATACTTTATTGATTTGCTTTGGTTGTGATACCCCATTTTTGTCAAAAAATGACAAAAAAAATAATCTTTGCAATATATCATTATGAATATCAGATGTAGTTCACTATAAAGAGTGCTATACTTTACTGTAATCACAAAAATACTTCACTATATATCATGTATACTTACCACATTTCCAGGTATGCCACCATATTTGATTAATACGTCCTCATCGTCAGCATTCTTCGAATTGTCAATCACCACTATACTTTTAGTACTAAATCTGAAGCATATGGTATAGTAATGTTCTACAGCACATATTGGAAAGAACACCTACATAGATAATAATAATAATTTCAGAATAAAAACAATTAGTAATATAACAAAGAATCAATTGTGTTCAGTATTTACCAAATCTACATCGTCCCATTTGAAATACGGAATTTGTTCAACCTAAGTTTGTAAATTGTCACAGAATCTATCAAATAGTTTCAGTGGGTAAAATGATAAACTTACTAGTTGCACTTGATATAATTATAGTTGCACTTGATAAAATGATAGTTTTAGGGGATAAAATGATACTTTGACTTTATATAATGACATAAATCGTTTAACACACTGAAATCTTTTGTATTAGGAGAGAAACTTCCTGATGCTGCTGCTGATGAAGATGATAGACAAGCATATATATAATCATGCTTTATAATGAAGATATACCATGCAATTTATTTTTCAAAATTTATATTATTCTTACGGATGGGTATGTTGTGAAAAAGAGGCTCCTTGATGAAGATAGAGCCCTGTATCCTTCCATATTATTCAAATAAGAAGCTCATGCACTGATCACACCCACTTCTATTAGCGTACGTGGCAATAGTGAACAGAATTCTCTTTTTGTTACCGTTATGACATTATCATCATACACTATGGCGTCCCTGTTCAAATATGTGTGTGTGTTAGCACATCTTTTGTATATTTTTCTTCTAAATCAGAACTATAATATAAATCTTACTCATTTGATTCATATGTTGTCATAATCCACAAAAAGATTTGTGACTCCTTCAAGGTAAACTTGGTTTTGGCTTGGACCATCCACTCCATTTGTTCAATCCTAGCAGTTGCCTGTCAAGGCAAGAATGATATGAAAACTTCACTATATAAGACATATAGTTCACTTCATGGTTGTTAGAAGTGTTGGTGAATGGATGAGATATATCATTGCTTAACACTTACCATGTCCGGATTGTAAACTACTATTTCGGTTGAAGGATTATAATCATTTGTCTCCTGCAAATAGTGAAATGTGATATAACATAAGAATAAAAACTCAAAAAAGTAAATAAATTGTTTCCCAAATCTTCAACTTACTGGTTTCTTTCCCAAGTTAATATCAGGCAAAATTGATGTGCCTTCATTCACTAATTTGCATTTTTCATCACGGGCTTCCATCATTTTTTCCATAAGCTGAATCCATTCTGGATCATCTTCTTGATCCTCTTCCATAGCATGTGTCATGTTTTCAATTGGCTTAGACACAGCTTGGTCCCCTTGATCAACCTCCACACCAACCATCTTTAGTGCATTTATAGCTGCAACTTTGAAGCAATTGGTGTCATTGGTATTTGCTGGAGCATCTTTTATATACCTCATCATTTTACTAATAGCATCTGCAGCCTCCCTAATTGAACTTTTAATTTCATCACACGAAGAAACTTTATAACTAATATCTTGAACACTCTTTCCTTTATCCTGTTTCTTTCTGGCAAGCATTTCTTCTTCATCGTTGGTTTGTGACCTCCCACGCTTTGAGGCTGGAAATAAAGATAAACTTCTTCGAATAAACCGCTGAGTTAGGATATGGAACAAGGTATGTATTGATGATACAAAACCAAGTATGAAGTAAATTCGAAGAAAATTCATCATGCTGTCATATGTAACTATAAATCTACACTAAAAAACTATAGAATCTTAAAAAAAGGATAATCGCAGGCAAAATGATAAAATCGAGCAAAAACAAAAGTGAAATAAGTAAAAAACTTCATCCAACCTTTCTTCGATGATCCTTGAGCGTTTTCCGACGTCATATTACAGAATTTGGATGGATTTACCTTCGAAACTGAAGAAACTACGGTTTGAATGCGACCGGAGAGTTTGGAAGCGATTCGTAGGGTTTGGAAGCGATTCGAAGGTTTTGAGTGTCAGAGAAATTAAATTTAGCGTCTAGTTCACGTTTTCTATCGACGAGCCAATTTGAAAACGAAATGACAATTTTGCCCTTATATATTTTATAAACAAAAGTATCATTTTATCAATTCAAAGTATCATTATATCAGTCAGAAATATCATTTTATCGGCTCAGAGTATCATTCTATCCGGCAAAACTATGATTTTGTCAACTCAGAGTATCATTCTATCGGCAAAAGTATCATTTTATCAACTCAGAGTATCATTCTATCAGTCAAAACTATCATTTTATGCAGTAAATCTAACATTTATAAACAAAAGTATCATTTTATCAACTCAAAGTATCATTCTATCAGTCAGAAATATCATTTTATCGGCTGCAAGTATCATTTTGTCATTTTATCTGGCAAAACTATTATTTTGTCAACTCAGAGTATCATTCTATCGGCAAAAGTATCATTTTATCAACTCAAAGTATCATTCTATCAGTCAAAACTATCATTTTATGCAGTAAATCTAACATTTATAAACAAAAGTATCATTTTATCAACTCAAAGTATCATTCTATCAGTTAGAAATATCATTTTATCGGCTGCAAGTATCATTTTATCATTTTATAGGTTAGAAATATGATTTTATCTACTACGAGTAAAATTTATCATTTTATAAACTCAGAGTATCATTCTATCCGGCAAAACTATCATTTTATATAGTAAACCTAACATTTATAAGCCAAAAATATCTATCATTTTATCGGCTGAAAGTATCAGTTTATATCAAATGGCTTCAATCTGCCTTCTCATTGAATCTACCACAATTTCTTGAATCATGATGACCCATCTCATGACATTTACCACATCGTCGTTTTGGCTTATTTGCTTTCTTTATTGCACTCTCCCTCTTTGATACCCTGTCACTAGCCGATCCTTTGGTACGAACAACATCTGGAGGATGTACATCAATTACATCAGGTACTGCCATTCCATAAAAATTCTCAACCATCTTTTTCTTTTCAATGACTGAAGGTGTTGCACAATTTCCAAATATATGCTCTTCCAAATCATCAAGACCAACACATAACAAAGACAGATGATCCATACTTCCCTCAGACTTTTGGACTAATCGATTAAAGTTGGAGGACAAATTTTTCTTAACTTCCTGCTTTTCATCCAAATCTGTAAGGTAAAAGATAACATTATTACAATAAATACTATCATTTCAATGACTGAAAAATAGAATTTTTACAAATAAGGTTAAAATTGGAGCTCACGTTCAAATGGTAGACCATGGGCTACCTTTAGTAAAGAGCTCTTCAACCACCTTCGACCAAAATATTTCTCAGGAATGAGATTAGCAGACTTATTCTTCAACAAACAAAATATATGACAGCATAACAAACCAATTCTGGAAAACTTCTTACAACTACAGTCGAATGTGTCTTGCTTACAATCATACTTAACATCCCATGTTCTACCATATTGGTCCTTGACCTTATGCATCTTGATGTTATCCTCAACAGTTATCGAAATAATCTCACATACCATACTTATTTCCTTTTGTACATGTTTGAAAATAGAATCAGTGTAGATTGTAGATGAATGCTTCTCAATAGGCAATTGGGTTGACAAATCAGGAATAGTTGAGTAATCCAAGTAGTTCAATCGTGAATTGGCATTCCTTTGATCTCCCACAACACAGTTAAAGAAATTGATGAACTGTACAAGATTTGCACGAGGCTTTGTGTAGTTTTTAAAAAAGCTATTCTCTGATTCAGACATCGAGGTAGTCCTAAGAAGCGACCCCATGGGAAAATCTCGAAAATAAGCAGGAACCCAGAATTCTCTATCTTCAAACATCGATCCAAACCAGTTGACGTCTTCTAATCCATACCGTTCCATAATATCATTCCATATTATATCAAACTCATCAGGCTCTAACAAATCAGACCAAACACATGCATTAAACTCTTTTTTGAAATCTTCACTACCAAGCAAGGATTTGGACAACTTATCTGACACCTTAACCATAATATGCCACATGCACCATCGGTGCCTTGTTTGTAAAAGTACTTGTTGAACAACAAGTTTCATCCCTCAATCTTGATCAGTGATAATCATTTTGGGTGCAACCCCCATACATCGAACAAAACAGCCAAACAACCAAGAATATGAGTCTCTACCTTCACTTGATAACAATCCAGCTCCAAATGTAACTGCTCTGTAATGGTTATCTTTTCCAGTGAATGGAGCAAAAATCATGCAATACCTTCAAAACATAACATAAAAATGAGTTATATTTTTATGCATACAGAAAAGTATCAATTTATCAGCTATAACTATCATTTTATCAGCAAAAAGTATCATTGTATCCACTGAAATATAATTGTATCAGCAAAAAAGTATCATTGTATCAGCAAAAAGTATAATTGTATCAGCAAAAAGTATCATTTTAGGTCTTTTAGCAACAAAAGTAATATACCTGTTAGTGTTGTATGTTGAATCAAATGAAATTACATCTCCAAACATATGATAATTTCGTCTTGAAATAGCATCAGTCCAGAAGAGTTTAGTTAACTTTCCATGAGATCCTATCTCAATTTCATAATAGAAGGCATCAGATAATTCCTTTTGAGAACGCATATAATCAAAAATCATTTGAGCATCTGAACCATCAATATTGGACATAATATCACGATAACCATTTCTAATATCAATAATATCACATCCAACATTTTCAGGTCCACCCATTATCTCCTTCAAAAGATTGAATGTTTGAGTGGGACCAATATTACACCTGCCACAATCCTCCATAAAACTTCGATGGATAGGATCCAGACTGCGATTGGCCGTCATAAAATGCCTATGCTCATCCGCAACCATTAAGTGATTATGATACTCAACAAACTGATAAAACTCATACCCGCTGCTAATACCATCTGAAAAATATCTCAAGTTGAGCTTAGCAAGACATTCACACCTAAACGACCGACACCTACGCTTCTTAACAGACACTTCAGTTGATTTGGATGCATGACCAGGTATAAAACTCTTAGAGCCTTGTTTGCTGCAAGCCAAATACTGCCACTTAATAATACCATGAACTGATTTGTTGCCCAGCTTATGAATGCCAAAACCAACTGAACGGGCATAGTGTTCATAGAAACCAGATGCTTCTACTAATGTATTGAATATCATACCAATCACTGGCTTCAAAGCATCATCACAAACAGGAATGTACAAACCTACAAATCAGTAAAAGTATCATTTTATCAACTCAGAGTATCATTTTATCAGGAAAAACTATCATCAGAAAAAGTATCATTTTATAAACTCAGAATGTCATTGTATCTGCCAAAACTATCATTTTATGCTGCAAACCTAAAATTTATAAGCCAAAAGTATCATCTTAACACATAATTGGCACAATACATAATATACAAACCTACAAAGTAGTAAACGTATCATTTTATCAACTCAGAGTATCATTTTTATAAGGTTATTGTCATTTTATCCGCTTAATTTATCATTTTATCAGGTAAAAGTATCATTTTATTAAATAAAAGTGTCATTTTATACACCAAAAATACCTATCATTCTATCTGCTGAAAGTATCATTCTATCCGGCAAAACTATCATTTTATGCAGTAAACCTAAGATTTATAAGCCAAAAGTATCATTTTATCAACTCTGAGTATCATTCTATCCGGCAAAACTATCATTTTATCATTTTTGTATCATTTTGTCACGTTAAAGTATCATTTTATCAGCTTATATGTCATTTCTTCAGCTAAACTATCATTTTTATAAGGTTACTGTCATTTTATCCGCTTAGATTATCATTTTATCAGGTAAAAGTGTCATTTTATGACAAATGTATCATTTTATAAACAAAAGTGTCATTTTATCCGCTTAAATTATCATTTTATCAGGTAAAAGTATCATTTTATTAACCAAAAATGTCATTTTATACACCAAAAATATCTATCATTCTATCTGCTGAAAGTATCATTCTATCCGGCAAAACTATCATTTTATGCATTAAACCTAAAATTTATAAGCCAAAAGTATCATTTTATCAACTCTGAGTATCATTCTATCCGGCAAAACTATCATTTTATCAGTTTTATGTCATTTTGTCACGTTAAAGTATCATTTTATCAGCTTATATGCCATTTCTTCAGCTAAACTATCATTTTTATAAGGTTACTGTCATTTTATCCGCTTAGATTATCATTTTATCAGGTAAAAGTGTCATTTTATGACAAATGTATCATTTTATTAACAAAAGTATCATTTTATGTGCTGAAAGTAACATTTTGTTAACAGCATAGGTTGCAAAACTATCAACTCAGAATATCATTGTATCCGGCAAAACTACCATCAGAAAAAGTATCATTTTATCAACTCAGAATATCATTGTATCCGGCAAAACTATCATTTTATGCTGCAAACCTAAAATTTATAAGCCAAAACTATCATCTTAACACAAAAAAACGGCAATACATAATTTAATTAAATAAGAATTTCAGTACATCAGAAACATAAACCAATCGACAGCTAATATTCATCAAAAATCAAATTCAATACATGAATCAAAACAATCAATAAATTAAAATATGAACACAATCAATAAGCTAAATAATAGATAATGATTGTTACCTTCGTTATTTGCTACGTTCTCCATCGAAGCAAATTCTGACAGCTATTGAACATATAATCAATGAAAATCTGGAGATTATGGAATAATGAACCAAATCGGAAGGAAATCTGGAGTCTATTAAAATAATCGGAAGGAAATCTGGAGTCTATTGAAATAATCGAAAGGAAATCTCTATAGAAATAATCGGAAGGAAATATGGAGTCTATGGAAATAATCGGAAGGAAATCTGGAGATTATGGAAATCTGAAACCAAATCGCGGAGAATAGGAAAGAAGTGAACTGAGAAAGAGAGAAAGAATGGAGCGAAATTCAGAAATTTAAATGAGGGAAATGCCATATTTACCCCGCGCCTTTTTTTATGAAATAAATCTAAGTTTGAATCTCAACCACAAGATTAGAAAATATGTGTGGTTCAGATTTGGTTATAGGGTTATTACGATATTTAGGGGTTATCATATGATCACAACTCTATATATATATATATATATATATATATATATATATATATAAGGGTGTGTTAAGGTCATTCGCAGCTTTTCAGTCCAAGCTTCTTTTTAATCACAGCCCTTGGATCCTTTAATTGGATGGTTGTGATGATCTGCATTATTACACTATAAATACATCCATATATATATATATATATATATAGGGATGTATTCGTTTCCTTTTTGCATATTTCCTCCTTTTTCCTTCTTGATCTCAGCCCTACGATTTTGTCATCCGACGGTTAGATTGGTGCCACGTGTCATTTAATAATGCAGATTTTCAGTTGAATAATGCACACCGACTAATAATGCACCATTACAGTGTAATAATGCAGATTTTCAGTTGAATAATGCACACCGATTAATAATGCACCATTATAGTGTAATAATGTAGATCATCTGGACCGTTGATGAATGAGATCTAACGGCCCATATTAAGAAGAATAAAGGATCTAATGGATGAATAGGAGAATAACGCTCCCCTATATATATAAATGATATGCTGAGCGTGGTTATTTGAGCGTCAATATATTTTCTTTCTCCTTTCTTCCACGTTTCTTTTTCATTTTCATCTGGTGCATGAAATAAACTAGAGAAATAAATACTGAGGTGTTAAATGAAATAAGCGTGTGCATGGGGTGTATGCACACGAGAGGAGCATGTTGTGAGATGGATATCAACACATAGCATAGAGTTTGTTAGATTGAGATCTATGATTGGAGTTAGTTAGTTGTAAATGCAGCTATATAAGCTGTTTCCATTTCAGTTGTAAACAAGACTTATGAATTAATGCAAAGTTCCTCTTCCTCCACTCTGTCTTCTCCGTTGAGTAGTTCTATTCGTGTAGGTGCGATTCTGATTACCGTTCCTATCTCCGGTGACCCCAATTCTGCACCATCATCATCAATTTCTCACCCAATTCCTAAACCCTTTCGATTCAACCTAGTAGAAAGAAAATATCCTCACCCAATTTCTCATCTTTTCGCTTCAACTCGGGCATCCGTAGTGGTGCGAATGTCCCGGTGGACATCCCTGCGAACATCCCAAAAACACCTTCTGCCACGTCATATGGACTTCCCACTGCGGATGCCACGTCATACGGACATCCCACTGCACAGTGGCAGACATCCCCATGGACATCCCGACGAACTTCCCATATTAAAAAAATTCACCAATTTAACAATTTACGGAATTAAGCAATTTACGGAAGTAAAATTTCGACACAAATATGGAGAAAATGGGAACACTATATTTAAAAAATACATACTTAATTAAAAAAATACATTAAAAAATTACATAAATATAAAAAAAAACCGCCTTCTCACTCCTCGGATTCCCCACCGCCGGTACCCTTGTAGTCACCACCCCCCTCGCCGTCGCTATCCGACATCTCGTCGAACCCCAAATCGTGCCTCATACTGTTGAGGAGGGGTTTAAGCTTCCGCTTGCAATGGGGGTCGGTCGCTTGGCGCCATTCAACCATCACACGTAACAAGGTTTCATGTGCCGCGATGCGGGCGAATGAGGGGTTCTCGGGATCGTTTTGGGTGGGTGCTGCCGATTGGGCCTTGGCGGATCCGCTGCCGCTTCCCCCCGGAGTCCCCGCCGCGGCCTTATGCCCAACCGGGCGACGACGACGGTTAGACGATGTGGGTGTGGGGAACCCTGCCTCGGTGGGAGGGGGGAGCTCGTAGGAACCAGCACTGCTACTATACTCCCCGGAGGCGCTGATCCTCGTTCGCTTCGGCCAGCCAGTTTCAACGCCCGCAGTGAACTTAGCCGAATCCTACACCACGAGATAGACATCCCAATACTTTAATTAACCGAACCCCTTTGAAGGATCGATGTACTGCTGGTGCGCGGCAAGCTTCACGTCCTCGGCGGACATGCCGCTGGACGCCATACGGAGACAGTTCATGTAAAGACCGGCAAAGCGGTTGAGCTGCCTCATCAGCCGCTCCCACTTTTTGCGGCATTGTTCGACGTTGTGAGGCTTCCCCCCTGCCGGTTTGAACTGGAGGTAGCTTTGGCTAATGCACCACCACATCATGTCGATATGCTGGTTCGCCCCGACGTATGGATCCTCCACTACACTGATCCACGCCTTCGCCAGCACAATGCACTCCTCCATGCTCCAGATGGTCCTCTTGTTCCCGCTGGACCCCTCCCCCACCTCAGCAGCCCCCGACCCACCATCGTACACCACCGCAGACGATGTAGTGTCCCGTCCCCTTTCCCCTTCTCCCCGTGGGCGTCGGCGCGTTGGTAGGAAAATCCCGGATCGGAGACAGCCCCAACTCCTCCAGCGAGAACGTGTCAAGGCCAGTGAACTGGGTCTCGACAGGAGTACTCACCGGGTTGTCCGGCGACACTAAATCCATGTAGGGCCGGTAGACGTTGTCCATCAGTGATTGGGGGACCCCCTGCCTACTCCTCCCGCTCCCGCCGGTGACCCCTGCATCATCATACCGGGCATCTGGGTCATCATCCTCGGCATTCCAGGCATCATACCCGGCATTTGGGTCGTTCTGGAACTCTCCCCGGGCATCTGGGACATTTAGCTCATCATCCCATACCACTGCGGGTGCATGTTGTAGTACCCGGGCTTCATCCCCGCCGGCATTTGAGGTTGGGGCATCATCCCCGGCAGTTGGGGCATCGCGGCAGACATCGGCGCCGTTCCGCCGACGGGAAAAAAAGGCGACGGGAATCGCTATCGTGGTGCTCCATTGTATTTCGAAAGAAAAGTGTGTTAGAGAGAGAAACTTGTTAAAATAAGTGGTGCGATTGAAATGAAGTGCAACGAGGCGTATTTATAGAATTAAAAAAAATTAATGCAAATCGGGAATTCCGCGTCGACGTCCGTGGGAGTCAACGCAATGGCGGACGTCCCGACGGACATCAGCAAAAAGGAGCGGACATGCGGTGTCCGTATCGGACGTCCATATCCGTTGAACAGTTGCACAATGGCGGACGTCCCGACTTCTGACATCCGCGCGGAAGTCCGCCATTGCGGATGCTCTCAGCAGAAAGAAGAAGAAATCCTCACCGACTTTCTCATTCATTTGATTCAACACAGCGGAAGACGAAACTTAGATTTAATTGAATTTTGGTGAAATTGATATCCCCAAATAAGAGGCGAATAATTTCTTTTTTTATTGTTTTCAGTTTTTGTCTTCATTGAATTCACAAATTTGTCTTCATTGAATTCACTTGACGAAAAGAACTTGGATTCAAATGAATTCTGACGAAATTTATCTTCATTGTTGCTGACGAAAAGAACTTGGATTCAAATGATTTCCGGTGAAATTTATATTCTGCCAATGAAGCCAATTTGTTTTTCTCTCTCTCTAATCAATTGTCGACGACGCTTGGTCTACAAATTTTATTTGCAGCAATATCAATGGCAATAGACGAGAGTGGGAATAAGAAATTTGTTGTGGGTTTTACATCTATGCGATTTTGGGATCTCTGCAATTTTGAGATTTCTTCAAATTTAGGAGAACTAAGAAATTGGAAGTATGTGGAATTTCAATTTAGAGAAAAAATTCATGGAGCGGGTAGATCTACAGAAAGGAAAAAGAGAGAGAGAATTTGTTTTTGTCCCTCACGCGGGCGCTCAGCAGAATATTTCTCTATATATATATACACGAAGTTAATGATATCTGGTTGGAGACTTTTAAGGGAAAATGGAAATACGGGGAAACCGTGCGGAGAAGTTGAGAGATATTTGACCAAAAAGTTAACTGCAAAATTGAAATAAATAATTGATTTTTGGGCTTCTCAAAATTGGTCCCAACTAAAAGAAATAAAATGGCTATAACAGGATAGACAAAAAGTGATAGGCCAAAACAATTGAGTTTCGTAGTATTTTGTTCTTAGTAGTTTGGTGTTATTCCAAGTACTCGCGAAAGTAACTTCTAATTTATCTACGACATAATCTATAGCATTCATCGAGACTCCAAAAACACGATTCAAAACATTCGTCTATCCTTCGATAAAACATACCCATTGATTATCGAAACAAAACAAGGGCGATAAAATAAAATTAAAAAAAATACCCCAAAAAAGAATGAAAAAGGCTGGCGTTACATAAGTTCTATCACCCCTTTTTACTTAGTTAATTTGAGTTTGAAACTGAACTGTTCACTCACTGGAACGAGCTTGGTATTTGGGGCTAAAGTGTTGATCATTTAATTATTAAAGCTTGCTACTGTTATGAGGTTCCTAAAGCCATAATTATATGTTCTTGAGCCTAGCATGATGTCCGAAACAAAAGCAGAGGGTGTGCTAGTGTTTTACCTCTTTCTCGATGACTCCTTCAAACACCAGACTGCCCTTAAGCTCACCACCACTCCTTCCTCTCTTGCTGCACTTCTTGTGATTTGTGAATGTTGAGAGGTGTGAGGAAGGAGGTGGTGGTGGGCTGGTATTTATAGCCAAACTCCTTGGCATTTTACGGCTAATTTGGAATAAAGATTCTCTCTTCTTTTTTGTTTTAGGCTTAAAGCTTCACTACTAAATTGGTGTAAGGCATTGGAGAGCTCCAATTTCTATTTTGAGCTAACAAATCATCTCTCTTTTTGAATTGAGCTAAAAAGCCTTCTTGCCAAATTTGTGTAACCCTTGAATGACTCATTTTGATATGTTTCCTACAAAGAGTCCTCTTTTGGGCTTGAGGATGAGCTCAGCCTCTTGCTCATTTGTTTCTATTACTTCTTTAGGAGATTTGGGATATCCAATCACCTCATTATCTTATGCCACTTTGTTCTTATTTGGATTTAGAAGGATTTGGGAGGATTTCTTTGTCAGGGACTTACTGCCACCCTCTCTTTTCCTTACTACTAATCACTTTACTTTTTCTTCTTGAAATTTGCTACTCATATTTCCTCCCTATTTGTGGTGTGTGAATTTTCCTTCCAGGTTTGGAGATGATTCCTGCCGCTGCTGTTGTTGCCCAACCGAGAAGAGAAGAGGGGAAGAGATCATGCTCCAAGGCATTCCTAGATCTCATTACCATTTCTAACTAGAGTCAAATCCTAGATTATGTACTCCTTAGATTTGTCAAGCCGTAACATATCTCCTTTGTATCATGAACAAAAAGCACTCCATTTGATTACATGGAAATTTCTATTTTCCAACGATTGTAGTTCTTAAATTTGAAATTCCTTGCACCTTAATCCAATCGTCTCGTCGTCCAAAATTTTTTTTATACTCTAAAACTAGTGCACGGAAATTCGGGATGTTATAGTTAGAATAAATATAATGTGTAGATGATATTCATTATCCCATTTCTCTTTTAATAATGAGGGAATGTGGAGACCTCCACCACACCTACTATTGTGCACAAAATAACATCGTTTCATATTTTTTTCAATTCCCTTCTACTTTTGGGTACATAATTAAATAAACAATAGTTGTTATAGAGTTTATGTACAATCCATTATACTATTAATTATTTTAATGTTATCATTATCCATAACCACTTTCTTATTAACTTATTTTATGTTCACCAAAATCATAACGTGTTCTATTCAAATTCCTTTTTAAATTCTATAATACTTACAATAATAAAATAAAAATTTCATGTAAAGAATATAATTGTTTGATTTAATTTATGTAAACAAATAAACATCTTAGTTTGTTCAAATTTTTATATCTAGAGCTCATTGTGATATTTTGTTTTTTATTTTTATTTTATACAATAATTCATTTAATTTATAAATAGAGTTTCATTAATCATTATTGTAGTTAGATCCATGATTTTGTTCTTACTAAATCTTTCTCATATAAAGGAATATGAATAAAATCCAACACAATTTGAGTGCACATACAAATAACTTTAATAATAATCTTTAGTTATTTGAACACAAAAATTGTGAAAATGTTAAACAATACACAAACTAGAACAACTATTTGTATTAATGCAACAAGAGGAAATAAAAAAAATGATGATGAAATAGTGCAGTAATCGCACAATATTGGTGCATGTAGAAATAAGGTTAATTACATAATAATAAAACCGTGCAGTTTTGTGCACATCACCTGCTGCGCACAAAACTGCACAATAGAAAATCCTTTTTTTCCCACAAACCTCATTAAAAGACAAATGAGATAATGAGTATCATTTATACATTACATTTACACTAACAAAAAGATTGGACAAGGCATTCGTGATTGCTCTCACAACCCACTATAATGATGCTGATATGTCGCATTGGCAATTCCTGGGAAAACAGTTCAAGATCTAAAACTTCACTATGAAGCCTTTTGAGTCTGGTAAGATGCCTCTGTCCATTTATCCGACCAAAGGCGATGTTCTAAAAGAGAAGAAGCTGGAGTCAGAGCAAGTGCAACGAGGGGCTCACTGTTGAAATTCCTGTCGAAAGGCAATTATGATAGTACTCTTATTGTGGAGCGGACTGAAATGGCAAAATAGAACTCTTATTGTGGGACTTTGGGAGTAACTAATAATTGTCATGATGTACTTGTACGAGTTGGGACATTGTTCCATCCCTATTAATCGTTCTATTTCACCTACACTATACTACTCCCTTCGTCGCACTCAAGATATCCACATTCTTAAATGCCATGGAGTTTTAGTAACATTTATTACCCCATTTGTTTTTTCAATGAGGGTTGTTAGTTTAAATGTAATGTATAGATGATATTCATTATCCCATTTGTTTTTTAATGAGGTTTATGGGAAAGAAAATATTTTCTATTGTGCAGTTTTGTGGACAACAGGTGTGATGTGCACAAAACTGCCACATTTTATTATTATTTTTTATTAAACTTATTTCTGCATGCACCAATATTGCCCGATGACTGCACTGTTTCATCATCATTTTGTTTCATTTCCTCTTATTGCATTAATAAAAATATGTATTGTTTAACATTTTTACAATTTTAGTGTTCAGATAACTAAATACTATTATTAAATTTCTTTGTACGAGCACTAAAATTGTGTTGGATTTTATTCATATTTCTTTATACGAGAAATATTTAATAAGAACAAAATTATGGATCTTATTGTGATGTGAATCAAATGTTTATCTTTATTCCCATAGCTTTACTTGAATTATGTGAAGTGATACTTGCAAAAAGTGTGTTTTTGGTATAGGAAGCGGAATGGATGGTGAAAATGGACATGAAAACTCACTTTGAGGCGTTTCTACATTTCCAGAGGCCTCCACGTGGCCGGGTGATTTTCATGCCCTATAATTCACTCGGCCGGATGACTAAGAAACAGAAGAGGCTGAAAATGAGCCACGCGGCCGGGTGATTTTCATGCCCAATAATTCACTCCGCCGGGTGACACGCCCAATGAACACACAATCCAGCGAGCTCCAAAAATTAGCCACGCGGCCGGGTCAATTTCATGCCCAATAATTCACACGGCCTGGTGCGTCGACGCAGTAACGCTGATTTTCAGTTTTCAAATAATTGGAAGGCAGATTTGGGGAGATTCAGAGATTCTCATACACGAAAATAGAGAGGAAAAAGAGAGAAAGAGAGAGGAAGAAGAGAAGGAAGAAATTCCGGACAAAATTCCGATGATCTGTCTCCAAATCTCAATTCCACTCAACGAGAGCATGCTTCCTACGGTTTTCTTTGTGATTTTTACCATGTGCTTAGGCTAAACTCTCAATCTTGCTCTAAGTTGTGATTTAGGCTTGTTTGAATGTATCTACACCTTTGAATTCACGTTTTGACATCGTTGATGTGTTTAATGTTAGATTCTATCACTTTAGAGGCCTCTATCGTTATAAACGTTTAATCCTTGTGTATCGTCTCTTTAACATAGACTTGGATAGATTAATCAATTGATGTGTTGTTGAATTTGAATTGTTCAGAAGATAATTTGACAACAGAATAAGTAAGATTTTATAGTAGATGATCTTTTATTCCCGCGCTTCCGCAGGAATTGAATATTTTTGAAAATTAGTTCACTGGATTAGATACTCTAAAATACGGATCAGACTGTAATAATGATTAATGAAAATCTATTTATACATTAAATGAATTATTGTATAACATAAAAATAAAAACAAAATATCACAATGAGCTCTAGGTATGAAAATTTGACAAAACTAAGACGCTTTATTTTTTTTACATAAAATTAATCAAACAATTATATTTTTTACATGAAATTTTTATTTTATTATTGTAAGGATTATAAGATTTAAAAAGGAATTTGAATAGACTCTATAACAACCATTGTTTATTTAAGTATAACAACCATTGTTTATTTAAGTATAAGGTTGTGATTAATTGCTAATTAATTAGCATTTACAAATTAATATCAAATCTTAGCCATTAGATTAGAAGCTCTAGTGGTTGAAATAATGTCAAATAGATTATATTTTAAATTTTAACATTTATTAAATAAATTTAAAGGGTATTAATTTCAATTGTTATACATAAAAGTTAAAACTAACTGCTTTCTCTCTCCTCAAAATCATCTTAAAACTTAAACTTTACATAATTCTCTAGATTTAAACTATTTTTCGTAAAAAATATATCAAAGTAAAGGTAATTTCATCAGGATTCTATCAAACTTAAATGAGATCTCAATTGCATATGTTCCGACGATGATCGGATGATGTAATTTTACAATATAATAAAGTATCAATATAATGCATGCACAATATCAATAAAACTATGTTGATATTTTCGGGTACTGGTGTAACACCCCGACTTTTCCAATCTTTTTATAGCGGTTCTCAAAAGCGAGTCAAATTTTTTTACCTTCAATAATTGTAGGAAAATAATAGTATACATTTACGGCCTATCTTTGTTTAATTTATTATTCCCTAATTCCCTTAGCCCAATTTCCTTTTTTGCGAAACTACTTTGGAGAAGCCCAATATGGGACCAAATGCAGATATACTTTCTCAAATCTGCTCAAATCTTCACGTTCAAATCTATACCCCGAGAAATAGGATTTAGATCAACAACCACCAATATATATATAGAGTAGTGATCTAAGGCAAATGCCTCTTAACCAAATAACTAGAGAACAAATCATAGTCACAAGATCAAAAAAATCAAGGGCTGGTATTAATTTTTGAATTTAATGATATATTAGTTCCCTCAATCACAAATTTACTCCATAATAACAAGGCAGGGGTATTCTGGTCATTGCATAGCCTATTGAATTAACCCCAAAATCATATTAGGCTGCAAAAATTGAATTCATTTGAAACCGCGTCTTCTTTTCCGCCGCCGCAACGCCCGCGGAATCACTGAAGTGAGGAATCGATCAATTCGCGCACCAGAGGCTGCGATCCTCTGGAGAAAATCGATTTGTGGCTGCAGGATTTGGTGCCGGACATTGTTAGGAACCTAAAGCAGGCGCCGCTGCTGGTGCAAATCTATTCCAGATTGGACGGCAGGGTGAGGATTGAGACGGAGAAGGCCGTGCCGGAGGAGTGGCCGGCGGCGAGAGAGGGGTGGCGAAGCGGGGAATCGAAGTCGCTGTGTCTGGATTGAGTTTTGAATGTATTTACGTTCCATAATATTATCATTTAATAGATAGCATCACTTTTGTGGAGCTAACATGTGAATATTTGTTTTTGCTTAATAGAATTTATCGTTACTTGCTACTGGATTATGTTTTGCTTTTAGATGTTTTATAACTTGTATAGTTCAGTTTGCATATTTTCTCATTTCAAAGTCATTCAAGCTGCAGAAGTGTGATAACTTAGGAGTGATGCGTTTTGTAAACAAGAGTGAAGTAAAATCAGAGTAAGAGTGGTGTGTTTTGTAAACAAGAGTGAAGTAAAATCAGAATAAGAGTGATGTGTTTTGTGAACAAGAGTGGAGTAAAATCAGAGTAAGAGTGATGTGTTTTGTGAACAAGAGTGAAGTAATATCAGAATAAAAGTGATGTGTTTTGTAAACAAGAGTGAAGTAAAATAAGAATAAGAGTGTTGTATTTTGTGAACGAGAGTGAAGTAAAATCAGAATAAGAGTGATGTGTTTTGTGAACAAGAGTGAAGTAAAATCAAAGTAAGAGTGATGCGTTTTGTAAACAAGAGTGAAGTAAAATCAGAATAAGAGTGATGTGTTTTGTGAACAAGAGTAGATAAAATCAGAATAAGAGTGATGTGTTTTGTGAACAAGAGTGAAGTAAAATCAGAGTAAGAGTGATGTGTTTTGTGAACAAGAGTGAAGTAAGATCAGAGTAAGAGTGATGTGTTTTGTGAACAAGAGTGAAGTAAGATCAGAATAAGAGTGATGTGTTTTCTAAACAAGAGTGAAGTAAAATTAGAATAAGAGTGATCTGTTTTGTGAACAAGAGTGAAGTAAAATCAGAATAAGAATGATGTGTTCTGTGAACAAGAGTGAAGTAAAATCAGAATAAGAGTGATGTGTTTTGTGAACAAGAGTGAAGTAAAATCAGAATAAGAGTGATGTGTTTTGTGAGAAAGAGTGAAGTAAAATCAGAGTAAGAGTGATGCGTTTTGTAAACAAGAGTGAAGTAAAATCAGAGTAAGAGTGATGTGTTTTGTGAACAAGAGTAGAGTAAAATCAGAATAAGAGTGATGTGTTTTGTGAACAAGAGTGAAGTAAAATCAGAGTAAGAGTGATGTGTTTTGTGAACAAGAGTGAAGTACGATCAGAATAAGAGTGATGTGTTTTCGAAACAAGAGTGAAGTAAAATCAGAATAAGAGTGATGTTTTTTGTGAACAAGAGTGAAGTAAGATCAGAATAAGAGTGATGTGTTTTGTGAACAATAGTGAAGTAAAATCAGAATAAAAATGATGTGTTTTGTGAACAAGAGTGAAGTAAAATCAGAGTAAGAGTGATGTGTTTTGTGAACAAGAGTGAAGTAATATCAGAATAAGAGTGATGTGTTTTCTAAACAAGAGTGAAGTAAGAACAGAATATGAGTGATGTATTTTGTGAACAAGAGTGAAGTAATATTAGAATAAAAGTGATGTGTTTTGACAACAAGAGTGAAGCTTGGTTTTTCTTTCTTTCTTTTAAATAACAATTCTTTTATATTATATTAATAAATCTGTAGAAATCATTTAATCTCAATTGAAGTAATCACAATTCACATATAATAATTGATTGCCTTCATTTCATACATAATCAAAACTAATGCAAAAAATCTGAATGCCAAAAACTCAGGGCAATCAAAACTCACTGTCTTTTTGTGAATTTTATGAATCAACTTTAAACTAAGCAAAAAAAACCATCATCTCCTCATTATCGCCCGCCATAATTTCCAGCATCTCTGCATCGGGATCGGCCAGCAAATTCGTCACAAATCCACAGAATTCGAACTCCACGCCTATTGTATAGCTAGCTGCGCCAATTTCCACCCTACCGCTGCAAGGCATCGCAGTTATCGGGCACCGGCGAGTGCCACGACGATCGTGGAACTGGTGACGGCACTGCTGCTGATGATGCATCAAAATCCGCAACTCCTCCTCCAGGCTGCTCCGGAGCTCCCTCTCTAGCTCCACGTTTCTCTGCCGAAGCGCCTCCGACGCATCACGGTGGCGACCAGAGATCGGCACACAGGGAGAGAGAGAGAGAATGATAATAGAAATAAAGAGAGATAATTATTTTAATGGAATGTGTATGTGAGAATATGGGAATAAAGTTTGTTTCCAAAAATACCCCTATGCTATTTTTATTAACTAATAATGTATACTTTTATTAATCATTGGATTAAGATAATATGTGGCTGAGATTTGTTCTCTAGTTATACACTTAAAATTAGTTATACTTTGATCACTACTATATATATATATATATATATATATATATATATATATATATAGGGATGTATTCATTTACTTTTCCTATATTTCCTCTTTTTTCCTTCTTAATATCAGCCATTAGATTAGAGAAATGGACGGTCAAGATCAACATTGGGTAATTAATCCCGTGTTGCATTATTTGTCCTATTTTGTGCATTATGAGGGTACAATAGTAATCTAATAATGGCTGGAAACCGCTACGAATAATGCACCACATGGTCACGAGTAATGCATATAATTGCCTATATAATGCACAATATGTGAACTGCAATGCATACGAACAAGATGTGTTGTGTTATGATGTTGGACACACGTTTCTTGTTTCCCCTAAGGGTATAATAAGCTTAGGGGCTAGGGTATAGTACGTAGACATGTATGTAATCTTCACATGGTAACGGGTAATGGATATAATTGACTATATAATGCACAATTTGTGAACTGCAATGCATACGAACAAGATGTGCGGTGTTATGATGTTTGACACACGTTTCTTGTTTCCCCTAAGGCTAGGGTATAGTACGTACGCATTAATAACAAATTATAAAACGATACGAATAATTCACCAAATTGTCACGAGTAATGGATGTTATTAACTATATAATGCACAATATGTGAACTGCAATGCATACGAATAAGATGTACCATGTTATGATGTTTGACACACGTTTCTTGTTTCCCCTAAGGGTTTAATAAGCTTAGGGGCTAGGGTATAGTACGTAAACATTACTAAATGCACGTATGTAATCTTCAATCCGTTGATTAACCCATATATACAATACCTCTAATAATGCATAATATACTGAGATAATGACAATTAACAGCTACATAATGCACTACCTAAACCAAATAATGCACATACGTATATTCCAATAACAACAATTTGTTAGTAATGTCTACGTACTATACCCTAGCCCCTAAGCTTATTAAACCCTTAGGGGAAACAAGAAACGTGTGTTAACATGGTACATCTTATTCGTATGCATTGCAGTTCACATATTGTGCATTATATAGTTAATAACATCTATTACTCGTGACAATTTGGTGAATTATTCGTATCGTTTTATAATTTGTTATTAATGCGTACGTACTATACCCTAGCCCCTAAGCTTATTAAACCCTTAGGGGAAACAAGAAACGTGTGTCAAACATCATAACACAGCACATCTTGTTCGTATGCATTGCAGTTCACAAATTGTGCATTATATAGTCAATTATATCTATTACTCGTTACCATGTGAAGATTACATACGTGTCTACGTACTATACCCTAGCCCCTAAGCTTATTAAACCCTTAGGGGAAACAAGAAACGTGTGTCCAAACATCATAACATGGTACATCTTATTCGTATGCATTGCAGTTCACATATTGTGCATTATATAGTCAATTATATGCATTACTCGTGACCATGTGGTGCATTATTCGCAGATACCAAAATGTGGCAGTTACTTTTCCGTCAAATGTCAATAATGACCCTGTAATGCATACAACCACCTTCTATAATGCAACACGGAACTAGTTTTATAGAATCAATCTGATCCGTTGATGCCTTAAATCTAACGCGTAATATTAAGAAGGAAAAAGGATCTAAGATGTGAAAAGGAGAATAACGCTCCTATATATATATATATATATATATAGGGATGTATATATATATATATATATATATATATATACCCTTCGCACAATATCAGTAACTATCAACACCTTTTGAACCCCTCCATAGCGATGTCGGGCCGGGTTATGGGGGCACCTGGGGTGAGCGAATCACCTTTTGTCCCTAAGTAACTATCAACACCGGTCGTCGTGTGTTGTTTTTCTTCTCTTCCGTAAAGGTAACTTTTCTCCTCGATCCATTGAATACGAAAATCTGCATATTTGTTGATTCCATGGTCAATTTCTTCGTCATATCACAGCTTGAACCCGAGAGGATCGTGATCTCAGTTTATCCTATTTGTTGGCTACTTTTCCTCCGGAAGGTATAATTCTCAAAAATCATATGAACTCTCTACATTCTGAATATCTCAAAGCATACCATTCAATAGCTGACCCGATTAGAAATTCTTCTGATAACACCGGAATGTCAAAGTCTAAATCTTTATCTCCTGTTGTTGAATTGTTTGAGCTCCTTTGAACCAAATTAAATTTAAAACCTTGTAGAAACAAATTGGCTGACAGAGGGGAAAAGGGGAGAGAAAACTTACCTGCGGGAATGGGCTGACAGAGGCAGCAGCGCTGCCCGACGGAGTGCTGGCCGTCTGGAACGGCGGTGAAGGTGAGGCGGCTCCAACTCGGCAGTGGTGAACAGAAAACAGCAAATGTTGAGGGAGAGAGAATTTGTTTTGGGGATTTTGTGTTAACTTGGAAATAGAGACGAGAGTTGAGGGAGAGTTTGTTGCTGGGTGTTCTTGCTGTCAATTTGAATTAAGCAGAGGGAGGGCGTGAGAATTTGAGACGGAAGAGAGAGATTAGAATGTTGAGACAGTAGGGTGCATATGGGAGTAGACTTGTTTTATTTTTATGTTAAGGGTTTGTTTGTTTGGTATGATGGCCTCCTATCTAGGTTCTTTCTGCACTTTGTTTGGTATGATACTGCACCTCAACGACCCGGTACCTACCTGCCAAACCGATAGAAGCCTAACCAGGCTTTCGGCTCTGATAACACACTATATGACCGATCTAGTTTGTGGAATTAATGCAGCATTGTCTTAAACACCCCTCCCCCTCTTCCTCACTCCATCTAGTTCAACCAGATTTTGGGCGAGACTACAGACCGCCTTCAACTCCGACCTCCACTGGCGGCGAAAATTGTATGTAACCGCTGCCGACGGCTGTAAGTAACGCACAATCTTAGGTCACTATTCCTTAATATGCTAATTTCCTGAACCACGCAATCTTTATGAATTCAAATCATTGACACAGCTTGGTTGTAAAATGTAGGACTAGTGATTCCAATCCAGCGGGGAAGGTCGAGAGTCACACGGTCCTGTATGGCTAGCGAGGAGGATAATCTTAAGGTACGCAAATTTCACCACTTACCCACAATGAATTTGGGATAAATTTGGTCGCGTTGTGGCGGATCTGGATAATCGAAGTGACGTCAAGTGACGAAGTGATTTGAATACACTTTTTTGAAATTCGTTGGGTGGTTGAAATTTGAATTTCATGAGAATTGCATTTGTATATTGGTGGATCTGCAGTTGTTCGGGCCTAGTTCCCCATTTGTCTGTACCATTGTTTCATTCCATTCGTTGCCTTGTTGTTGCTTGGATGTTGTTGTTGTTCTTTTGCTGAATTCATTTGAGAGTACAACGACTTGGGTATTGACACCTTATTCTCAATTTTCTTTTTTCCAAAACCTGTAGAAGAAGTTCATGACTTTACGAGTTTACTGAAATTTAATGAAGATTTGGTTATTGTCAATAAGCTTTGTTCGTATTCTGTGGACCAAGATAATGAGTTTACTTAATGTTCAGTTGGTTGTTGTGTTTGTAAGTGATTGAATTGGCATCTAGGACTTTGTCAAGCTTCTGCACTTTCAATGACTATTAAATGTATGTATTGGTTGATCAGAGTGAAGGTAGGTTTAATGAAGTGACAACATTGTTACTTTTGCTAGAGGAGATAATACGGAATCATCAAATAAACATGATGCTAGTATCTTTCATAATCATGCTAATTGGCCCGTGAAAGCACAAGCGCAAACGTTGGGACAAACTTGGCCATTCACAAATGCTAGATTCAATTCCTGCTAATGTCAAGCATTTGGATAGGCTTGTGCGTCTCATAGATAGGTCATGTGTGGATAATTTAAGGATGGATAGAAACACTTTCGGTCGCCTCTGTCGTATTCTCCGTGATCGTGTAGGATTAATTAACCAGAAATTCGTGACTCTTGAAGAACAAGTTGCCATGTTCTTATGTGTTCTATCACACCACAAGAAAGCTCGTATAGTTGGTTTCGATTTCATACAGTCCTCTCAAACTGTGTCAAAATACATACACACTGTGCTACGTGGTGTGCTCACGCTCCACAGTTTGTTTTTGGTTAAGCCCTACCCTATAGATGAGGAGTGCTCTGACCGGCGATGGAAGTGGTTTAAGGTATGTTCGTTTGCATCTGCACACCTCCGTTTGTAAAGCGTGTGATTGGTACTGAAATGTTTAACAATGCAGGGGTGTCTTGGAGCCTTAGATGGAACCTATATCAATGTACGAGTACCTATTGCTGACGTACCACGATATCGGAACAGGAAAGGTCACATCACAACAACCACACTAGCCGTATGTGATCCACAGCTTCGTTTCATATACATTCTCCCTCGATGGGAATGATCTGCAGGCGATTCATGGATTTTACGCGATGCAATAAGTAGGACATTAGGGCTCAAAATGCCTAAAGGTTCAACTCACTTGTTCTACCACGCTTGAATCATCTACTCTCATATCATGCTGGTGTAGTGCATCAATTGGTTTATCAATTTACAAGTTGCTACTACCTTTGTGACAATGCTTACGCTAATGCTGAAGGGTTCGTGACGCCATATAAAGGTGTTCGTTATCATCTACAAGAATGGGGCCCTGGAAGGCAATCACCTCAAACCCCGGAAGAGTTGTTCAACTTGAGACACACTAAGGCCAAGAATGTCATCGAACGCTCTTTTGCCGTGTTGAAGATGCGATGGGGTATACTCCGCTCTGCAAGCTTCTACCCGATTGATGTTAAAACCAGTCTGATTATCGCATGTTTCCTGCTACACAATTTCATGCGTAGTGAGATGGCGGTTGATACGGTTGAGGCGGAGTTAGAGTTACTCAATGAAGTCGACAATAAGGATGACAGTGACCACGAACACGTGGGTGGTGATCATATCAGTAGCGTTGAACCTTCAGGTGGAATAAAAAAAAGAGATGATCTCGCGAGTGCTATGTGGGCTGAGAAAAACAATGTATAAACGAGGTGGTTGGGAGACACTTGTGCCATACTATGTTCCAACTACAAGAGTTCTCTTTGATTTGTATGAAACATTGATTGATTTTCCCCTACTTCCCTTCCGGCTCATATTCTGTGTTGTTTATTGGTGACAGATTTTTTCAAACTCATCCTCAGGCTCCCCGCAATTTATGTACCTTAGGGGTAATTCTTTTTGGGTTCTAGACCACATTAACCATTCCATCTTAATACTGGACTTTTTTTAGCTTCCCCAGTTTGTGAGAAACGCATGATCGTCATGCGTCGTCCTTTAATGAAACGCATAAGAATCATGCATTTTAATGAAAAACGCATGAAAGACGTGCGTCTTTTTTTTAATTTTTTAAATTTTTTATTAAAAGACCCATGACCATCATGCGTCTCTAGGTAAAACGCATGAGTGTCATGCGTCTCTCCTTCAAACAAAATGACGAATTTCAGAAGCAGAATACCATTCTGCGCGAAAGAAGAGAGAAAGGGGCAGCGGCAATTTTCTTCCGATTTCCGGCGATTTCTTCCATTTTCCGGCGATTTCTTCTATTTTGTGGTTATATTTCGGTAAGTTTATCTCTTATTATTAATTAATGCATAATATTGTTAGATTATGTTGGTTTTCCCTGATTTACTAAAGTAGGGTTTATAGGAAAAAATTGTCCCTAATTTTTGTATTTGTTATATTTTCGTATGCAGAAATCATGCAAATATTTATGAGTTTGTATTGGGGTAATAGTTCAACTTCCACAGTTGGGTATTTGTTATGATCCACCTCGGGCGAGAGGCTCCATTATATTGAATTCGCGCATTTCGTATTCTGAATTAGTTGCAATGATATGTGGTGCGATGAGAATAGATATGAATCAGCACGTCATTCAAATATCATGGAGACATTGTCTAGTCTTTACATCCAGTATGATTTATATATGTACTGATATTTACAATAGATCCAGTATGATTTATATATGTACTGATATTTACACTGATCAAAGTGTAAAGTGTATGTTCAACGAGGCTCAAAATTCTACTTGTTGTATTGAATTGTTTGTTGAATATTCACCTGTGAGAAGTTCAGAAATCACACCCGTTGTTGATTATGGCGCTGTTAATGTTGGTGTTGGAATGAATGATGAGTTAGCTGTTGCAGATCCTGTGATGATAATACTCACATTGTACGAGATAATGATGAACCATTGTTGCCAACAACATCTGAGGCAGATGCCAGTCTAAGTGACGATTCTCCTGGTGATGCTTCTGATGATGAGATAGTAGTATGTAAATCCGTTGTGCAAGGTGAACAACCACTTCCAAAATACATTCCCAGGGGGATAAAATTCTTTCGCGGATTACCAAGTGGTCCTTCTGAGGTACCTAATGAAGTTGGCAATGAACACAACAACATGTACTGGGATGAGCGACATCCATATCGGATTGCTATGGGAACAAAATTTGATTTCAAGCTGCATGTGAACACGGTTATGACTATGTAGAGTTTGTGGCGTCAAAGACAGTTTAAGGTCATCGAGAGCAAACTAAGAAGGTGGCATGCCGTATGCAAATTTCCAGCAGGAACGACAGAAGATGGGGTAGCTATTATCAGCAAGACCGACGCTGAAAAAGTGAATGAATGTTCGTGGGAAGTTTCTGTTACACAAAGAGCCCATGATGATATGTGGGAAATTAGGAAGTGGATGAAACGACATACTTGTGAAGGACATCGTGTGAATAGAAGACATGCTAACTTTTCATCATCAATGATTGCTCTGTGTATTCGACATCAACTGCAAGAAGATGTTGCTTTCAAGGCCTCGAACATAAAAACCTATATTCATGAAAGATTCAATGTGGTAATCAGCTACAAGAAGGCATGGTATGCGCGGAGAAAGGCTTTAGAGATTGTCTTTGGTGGAGTGGAGGAATCAATCAGACAGTTACCAAGCTACATGCTTGAACTGCAGTCACAGAGTCCAGGCACAATTGTTGAGTTGAAGCACAACGAGCTGTTGTGTCACGGACGTAAAAAGGTGTTCAGTTATGTTTTCTGGGCATTTGGGGCTGCTATACATGCTTTTCAGCTGGCCCAACCGGTTTTAACAATTGACGGGACTCACCTCCGAGGAAGATTTAAAGGTAAATTGCTTGTTACTTGTGGTTTTGATGTTAACAAGAAATGCTTGCCTATTGCATATGCTGTTTTTGATGAGGAAACTGGCGACAGTTGGACATGGTTCTTGAATCATGTAAGAATTCATGTGGTGAAATACCAGAGGGAGGTGTGCATCATATCAGATAGGCGTAAAGGAATCTTCAAGGCTATGGATTCTGATGAATGGAAAAAGGAGCCGAAATGTGACCACAAATTTTGTTTGATCCATGTGAGGAAAAATATCTTAAAGAAGTGCAAGGGTCCTATTGTGAAAAGCATGGTGTGGGCATTGGGTGCTACAACTCAAGAGCGTAAATATAAGAGAAGGTTGCGTGCACTATAGGAGGAAAGCCTTGAAGCAATACGACAGCTCAATATGGCCAAAAAAGAAAGTTGGTCTCTTTGTTACGATGATGGACTTAGATCGGGGGTGACCTCAACAAACATGTCGGAGTGTTACAACAAGGTTTTGAGGGGTGTAAGAGAGTTGTCAATTATAGCTTTGAATGATCTCACATTTTGGAGAATAGTGAAATGGTGGTCACAAAAGAAAACAAAAATACAACACATCGAAGGTCGGTTAACACCATGGGCGAGGGAAAAACTTGCTGAGAATGATGCCAAGGGGCAAAAACATCACATTTCTGTACTTAACCGAGGATTAGGACATTACCAAATTCGAAGTCGGGCACGGCTAGAAGATGGGAAGCCAAAGGGCAACAATGTACAAAAGGTGGAGTTTGATGATTCTAAGTGCACTGTGGGAAGTGGCAGATGTGGAGAGTACCTTGTTCACATGCTTGTGCGGTTGCTAGAGATAGAGGTATCGCTATGTTTGAGCTCATATCTACACAATACCACAAATCTACATGGGAAGCACAGTATTCTGGTGGTCATCCATGGGATGCATCAAGACACGAAGATTATTGGGCTAAACGCGGATGGAAATTGTGTATCACCCCTGAGCAGTTGTGATACGTGCATATCCACATGAGATCCCCATATCTTTATTAATTAGTTTGATTTATCGTATCTTTAGGATATCTATTTCTTGCTCGTTAAGTTAGTATTAGTATTATATATAGGACTATTGTTCTTCTCTCTATTCAATCAATGAAGAAATAACATATTACTTTCCTCATCTTTATTGTTCTTTACTTTCCGCATAAACCCTAGTTGGAGCTGATCTCGGGGAGAGCTCGAGACGTCCGTTTTATCATTCCATTTATCGCAACAATCATCGACAGAATCTAGTTAAGGGAGAGAGCCCTTAACAATTGGTGCTTTCATTGTTGAACTCATGTCGGATTTTCAATTGATCATAGGTCGCACGGAGCCCTTGTGTTCCCTCCCGGCGATTACTGATCCGGTGTGGTCGCCGGCTGTGGATTCGACCTCTGTCGACCCGATCAGAGTCATGTTCGAGCATATGTTGGCGGGTATGGCGCGCTTGGAGACTCGCATGGACGAGTATGATCGCCGACTGCCCGCGTGTCACACGCCTAGACCGGAGCCGAAGCCGCTGGACGATCGCCCACGATCGCACCCTCTGGACGCAGCCGCGTTCGCTCAGCCGCTCTCCGCGGTGTCCATCACCGTACCGCAGCAGTCGTCGAGCGGAGCATGTACGAGCCGCCCTGACGGGTTTCATCCAAACCCTAATTATGCATCAGACGATCCTCAGCCTAGGTTCGGAAATCAGCTATCATCGTGGGACCTCCCACCCTCCTCGCGACCTCAGCCCACATCCTGGGATCTGCCGCCTGCCTCGCGTCAGCAACACACTTCACAATGGGGCCAGCCCCCCTCGTCACATAACCCCACGGCGTTGGAACCATGGGGCAACCGATTCCCCGACCTTCGTGTTCCCACCGGACATCCGTCATGGGAGCCCGCGGGTCATCGACATCAGGCTTCTCTTCCGGCCGTGGAATACCATTCATGGGTCCACCAGCAGTCGCCACTGCTGCCCGTGCTCGACCAACCGTCACCACCGTTCACTGCGGTATCCGTCGCAACTGCCCCATTCATGGACATCAACGAAGGGTTTCGGCCAAATCCTCGCGGTGCGTCGGGGTCGCGTCGCACTGGACCAGCCGAGCGCCTGATCCAACAGGAGCTTCAATCGACGTGGGATCTTCCCCCAGCGTCGCGTCCACACTCGGCATGGGATAATTGGGGGAGTCGTTTAAGCGAGCCCCACATTTACAGCGGCGGGTCGTCGTGGGATCCCCCGGGGCAGCGGCAGCCGGCGCGCATGGATGAATACGATCGGCGTCCATCGTCGTCGCGACTGCCGAATCTGCCGGAGCCTGACCCTCCCTATACTCTCGCGAACCACCGACCGATGGATGTCAACGTGCCTCACATCCCTCCGTTCTCGGCGATTAGCTATGCTACGCCGTCCTACATTGATCCCTATAGTCAACCGCAGTACTACACCGATCCCTACACTGATCCCTATTATGAGAATAATATTGGTGTTAGCCCAGCGGTGGTCCATAATGTTGTAGTTCATGTTCCTAAAGAGCCCGCTCTCATCCAAGTTCAGGAGAATATTGTTTCGGAGCGGAGCACGTCATCTGCAGAAGAAGTTGTTTCTGGAGAACTGTACAACCTCCCAGAGAATGGGGACTTGCCAGCAATTCAAGACGAAAATGTTCATGTGTCGAAGAATGTCGTTGAGGCTCGGGATGAGGTAGAGCCGGTGATTGAAAACCCCACCATAATTGACGAAGCACCAAAGAAGTCGTATGCTCCTATTGCAATGCATCTCAAGGTAACGACTGCAACTTTATCGAGGTTTCCAGCTTCGGTTTTTGTGCCATTCCTCGAAGGGAAGAAGGTTTTTGTGCCATTCATCGATATGTCATCCACGGCACGCATCGAGCCTCACTCGGTGAATGTTTATGGGAATATTGAAGGAAGTCGTTCAATTATTCGGTGGGCATTTGATCCAGGGGGAGTTATCTCGCCAAAGCTGTTGTTTCGGACTCTCTTCGTTGTGTCGTGGTTCCCACCTTGAGGACAAGGTGGATTTTAACCGCGGGGGAGTTGATACGTGCATATCCACATGAGATCCCCATATCTTTATTAATTAGTTTGATTTATCGTATCTTTAGGATATCTATTTCTTGCTCGTTAAGTTAGTATTAGTATTATATATAGGACTATTGTTCTTCTCTCTATTCAATCAATGAAGAAATAACATATTATTTTCCTCATCTTTATTGTTCTTTACTTTCCGCATAAACCCTAGTTGGAGCTGATCTCGGGGAGAGCTCGAGACGTCCGTTTTATCATTCCGTTTATCGCAACAATCATCGACAGAATCTAGTTAAGGGAGAGAGCCCTTAACAAGTTGCTTCCTCGAAGGCATGGCCGTGGTAGAACAAAGAGGATACCTAATCAAATGGATGTCCGAGAGGAAGATGAACCGAAAGCTCCCCGCCATTGCAAGAATTGTGACAAGAGGGACACGACCGAAGAAATTGCTCAGTCGGTTGTGTTATGTAGTTTCATGGTAGATATTTGCTATGTTTTTTTTATATTTGTGTTAAATGTTGTTGGCATTTGGGATTGACTTTGCAATTTCTATTCTTGATGTGCTTTTGGTCTTGTTGCAGCTAAGGTCTAGTCGAAACTTCTGCAGCGACGTCATTTTGCTATGTGTATAATCCTTGGAATAGCAGCCTATCTATACAAGTAAGTTCGTATAAGCCTTTTCATTTATGTTCTTTTGTTTGGGATGAGTTTGATAAGGGAAATTCCCTTATCAAGATGCCGGAGACGATAAAAGAGAAGTCCCGGGAGGCGGAATCCCGTCGACAACTCAAGCTTAAACAAAGTGCGTAAAATAAAACAGAAAGAAACGTAAATTCATAAATTCATTCGTTCGTTCTTTGAAAGGAATAACAATGACACCTATTTATAATACTAAATACCCTAACTTAAGGAAAAGAAAATATCCTTAACATATATGGAAAAGATATGACAAATCACTAATTAACTAATTAATAAAGATATGGAGATTTTCATATAGATATGCACGTATCAACTCCCCCGCGGTTAAAATCTACCTTGTCCTCAAGGTGGGAACCATGAAGCAACGATGAGCGTCGAGGAATCCTCTTGGGTCAAATATACAAGACTGACCAGTCCAATTATATACTTCATTTGGCTTCATAAAAAGCCACCGTGACAGTGGCAACATGGTCCCCAAATGAGAACCATTCGCATGAAACACAAGAGAGTCTTCATCTACCCTTTCCATGACCTCAAGCATTGTATAGATAGGTTTCACAATAATATCAACATCAAGCAATGCATCGGTCCTTTTCTCCTCTACTGGTACTTGAGGAGCGTCTACTCCAGATTCCATTGGATGATCACCAGAATCCATGGGCTGGTCACCACCATCATTGGTTTTATTGTCCTCAAGCATCACCATATCAAAATTCAGAGGGCAAGTGACAGCAACTTCATCAGGAATGAACTCATTCATTGATTCCAAACTGCCATAAACTGCATCGTTTTCGATGCGGCGGTAGATTTCATCAAGGCGAGACTCCATCCTTTTGCACGCCTCCAATAATTGATCAAGCATCGCTTCAACTGGGTTTGGCGCTGTGGTGGCTAGACGAGGTGGCTGCGGCGCGGGCTGATTCCATCCTGAGTTATGGTTGGGGGGCAGTGGCTGATCGTATGTCGAGACCTCGTGGAAGGGGCATTGTCCCGGTATCTCCCAGTAGGCAGGTGGGTCCCAGCAACTAGGACGACGTCCGGGCGGTGGTGGCGAGTACATATCTGGCTCATAGGATGGCGGTTGTTGATATGTGGCGGTCTGGCGCATCCATGGTGGGTCCCAGCTAGTGGGCTGTCGGGCGTGGTAGGGGTGACGCTGTTGGTGCCCGTCCGACTGGTATGGTAGCGGTTGTAGGTGGCATCGCCAATCGGATGATTGATGATCTAATAGCGGCTGCTCCTCGGACAACGGAAACGGACTTGGGGATTGATATACGGGCTGCCATGGGTGGTACGGGTACCCGGTTGTTGTATATCGCGGCTGTTCAAAGGTCCCCGTTGGATACATAGATGGAGAGTGAAAATGGTGACTTCCGTCGTGGAGATCTCCTTCGTCAAGATGCGTCGATTGTGGAGGATGAGCACGAAATGAAAGCACCAATTTGATAAGGGTAATTCCCTTATCAAGATGCCAGAGACGATAAAAGAGATAAAAGAGAAGTCCCGGGAGGCGGAATCCCGTCGACAACTCAAGCTTAAACAAAGTGCGTAAAATAAAACAGAAAGAAACGTAAATTCATAAATTCATTCATTCGTTCTTTGAAAGGAATATCAATGACACATATTTATAATACTAAATACCCTAACTTAAGGAACAAGAAAATATCCTAAACATATATGGAAAAGATATGACAAATCACTAATTAACTAATTAATAAAGATATAGGGATTTTCATATAGATATGCACGAGTTTTCTGTTGTTATTGTTGTTGATGAGTTGGTCCAACAGCTTGTGATACAGGAAGAGATAAAATCATAGTAGCAAGCACTTCGGCTTTACAAGAAACTATTTGCTGCTTTGAAAAGTTGTTTAGTGTGTAGAACTCAAATGACCAAAAACATGGAAGTTGCAAAGCTGTATAAGACTTGTGAAAGTTGCAATATGTGTACTATTTACAAAGTGGATATGCTATCTTTATTAATTTAGTCTAGTATAAACAATTAGTGAGTTTTGCTCTACATAATTATTTTCATTCTTGTATGATCAAAAGTTGCAATCGTTCATATGCTATCTTCGACATGCTGTGGAATTAAGGCCCTCATGATTTTGTTGTTTTATATATATGTTGTTGGCAAAAAAATATATAATTATTCTCTCACTAAGAAATCTGTTTCAATTAATTTGTCTCTCGTGACTGTTTTCATGTACAGTCACTAATTAAATGATTATGATTGGATTCGCACAAAAAAATATTTACAAACAGTAGCTCTGTTACAAACAGTAAATCTATTAAAAATATAAATTCCAAAACTGCAAGTATAATACTTCTGGAATTAATAAAAAGGTGCAAAAGACAAAGTTTTTTGGAGACGAATCCCAGAAAAACAGGGTCAAAAGAAACGTATGAAAATAGGAGAAAATATTCTGTGGTCATGACATACCAAGGTGGAAATGTGATTTGGTATGTCCTATCAATACATCATTGACAAGTGAAAATAAATAGAGTTACACTTCCAACTAGAGGGTTGCGTTAGTGTGCTAACTAATTTACAGTAATAATTAATAACTTTCAATTTTGGATATTAAAATTATCAACATAAAGACATAATTATATCAATACAACATGTAGTTTAAATATCAACACAAAGACATAAGTTTATCAACACAAGAATATTGATAAATTTATGTCTTTCTGTTGATACTTTTAAAATACAAACTTGATATTAGTTATTAGTTATTACTATAAATTAGTTAGTATTTGATCACCCACCTCCAACTAGATATATTAATTATAGAAACATAATTATTTTTTCTTAAAAGAGGCATTATAGTTAAATACGGAAACTATACCAAAATATTGGTATATGCATACACGTGAATAACAGCTAAAGTGATCATATTATGTTACACATTTCAAATTTAATGGGGTTGCTTTCTTTCTTAATACAATATAATATAATCAACATGAACACGAACAAAAAAAATATGATCATAACTTATTTTGTTTAAATTTAAATTTATTTACTAGTATATGAATAATTATATAGTGTAATTCTTATTTTATTTTATAATTGCACATTCATCATATGCATGATAATATATTATGTTAAGGGTATATATATATATACACGTGAACAATAAAAAAATGATCATACTGTGTTACAAATTTCAAATTTGATGAGGTTGTTTTTTTTTCTTATAATATAATATACATGAACAAAAAAATGATCATAACTTGGATTTTGTTAAATTTAAATTAAATTTTCTATGTGAATGATTACATAGCGCAATTCTGATTTTATTTTATAGTTACACATTAATCATATGTTATTATATATTATGTTATAATATAACTGTAGATATTAATAATAAATTTATATAATTAAACTGAAATTATATAATAAAATAAGAATTACACCATATAATCAACCGTGGTAGATTATTTTTAAAAAATTTGGCAAGAATTCATCTTAAAATATGTTACCATAAACCTGTTAATCATGTAACAAAACATCAATATATAATGAAAAACAAGTTCAAAAAAATCAATACAAAGTTTAAAAAAAAAGACACAAGTTCACAAAAGATACATAACATTACATTCTTTCAAAATGAGCTACTTATACGACGATGGGGTGTATTTCGACGGTTCAATCCCCTTATTCTTTCTGGTTGAAAATCTCTTCATCACTTTGCTCATGTACTTCCCAACCCCGGTGCGTGATGAACCCTCCGCAACTGGTCGAGGTTGGACATGGGTATTCTGAACAACCTCTTCTTCCTCATTTTCCTCTTCTCTTTCATCATTTTCTTCTTCTCTTTAATTTTCTTCTTCTCCTTCATCATCATCTTCTTCTTCAACTCATACAGGAGCCACAAACTGATAATTTTGGAAGTATGAATCGACTGATGCTCGGGCTCCACTCCATTATGGCTCATTTTGGCTTTGTGAATAGGGGCGATGACTCCAATCAGGCTCAGGTTGGCTTGGGGAATAGAGGGGACGACCCCACTGTGATTGAGACTCCTGGCTTGGATAGAAAGACCACTGAGGTGGGTCATACTCTGGATTCATAGGCTCTGGTTGCACATAATCAGGATGCGGCTGCGACATCCTTATCTGTTTAGTGAAACCGTGTCCACCAGTTCGAACACCCCTCACTCCATGACATCGATGTGGTGGAATGTCTTGTGGTTCATCAGGCCTGAGCACATCTTGGTGTTGGGAAGTCGGGTACTCCATGACATCGGCGTAATTCGTAGACTGAAGGACATGCCTAGGGATTTCTCGAACTCGTCGCATTCTTGGGTCCATTTCTTGTTCAGTAGTCATATGCCAAATCTCCTGATAACCCTCAACCTAGATAAAAAAAATCATACAAATATCAATACAAAACAATCTATAACACATGAAAGCATATAGTTTTATACATGATTAATTAGGGGCATGCATTCTAATTAAAGTTTAAGAACTTCTTGAGTCTTATTAGTACGTTGTTTGTTTTCAAGAGGCTATCTCTGCGAGTTAAGGGTGGAGTTAGGAAAATCCAAGTTAAGGAGTTTTAAGTAAACGAGATGGGCTTTCTGTTTACTATACAGTTTTTGCAAGAAGTATTTTGTGGGCTTTCGTAACTAAGTATTTTACGAGCTTTCTATAGTGATATATGATTGTGGGCTTTCTTTTAGAATTCAGAAAATAGCTTTGAAGTATGATTTCAGTTATTTATGTTCCCGTGAGAAAATATCTTGCAAGTATGCTTACAGTTATTTTCATAAAGTGAAAGTAATGTGATTTATATGATGTTATGTGTTGCTTTACGAGTGCTCGCGAACTGTCAGCCTTTGTTGATATTGTGTTCGGCTTTGACCGATAGAAAAATGAGTTTATGTTTCAAGAATGTTTTATGAGAAAAATAAAGTTGCAAAGGTTATGTTAAGCATGTTTTGTTTTGAACAATGTCTATCTGTACTAGACCAGGAGTTTCAGTTTTAGTTAGTGAATTTGCGGTTCACCAGGAGTTAGTGAATTCGGGTTTGTAAGTGGGATGAGCCCATGCATTCCGGTTCACCAGAAGTTAGTGAAATCGCGGTTCACCAAGAGTTAGTTCAGATACGGCATATGTTCCAAGAAAATAGATCGACAGATCGCTTTTGACAAAGGAAAAGAAAAACGTTTTAGTGTTCTTGGATATTTTAAGTAAAACACCGGGTTCACTCAGGAGTGGCTTGACAAAACTAGTTTTTATGAAAATATATTTCGGCTCGTGTCCACTGAGTCCACCAAGTACTCAGCTCTGCATATGTTTTAAAAATGTGCAGGTTGAGCAGTGATGACGGCGGGTGGTGTTGACTGTTGAGCACAGACAAGTGAAGATCCTTCGATAGAATAGTACTTGGATGTACAATAATTTGGAAACATATTTTCAATATGTAATTAATGGAATTTGAGCCGGTTATACTAATAAACTACCGGATGAATTTTCAAATTAGAGTTGCAATTATTATATAAATGAAAATAATTTATAATGGCATTCATGTAAATATATAAAAAACTCCCTATTTATATATGTATAGATGAGTCGGTGGTTCCTCTAGAAATCGATTCTTCCTCCAACATCATCTTTGTCAAGGTCTGTTGTCATTTTCTTATCAATAATTACATAAATAACAAAGGATTTTTTTTGCAATAACTCAAATATTTGCATTAGCTACAATATGAATCTATAGATGACATTCATTATCTCATTTGTTTTTTGGTGAGGTTTGTTAATATGGAGATGACATTCATTATCCCATGGTTCTTTTAATGAGGTTTGTTAGTGTCACGATCGCACTTATTAAGGATAAAATGCCCGGTTGATCGCGACTAGAGGAGAAATGGGAAAACTGTACTTGAACTGAAATAACTTGGAATATATATAAATCAGAGTGTTTGATACAAAGAATGTAAACTCGACTTTTACATTGCAGCGGAAGAGTCAAGAGTAGATGACATCATGTATGGTTAAATACACCATCTAAAACTATTTTTGCAATTGAAAAGTCATGTGTTTCATACACATACATCTTTGGTGCAATTTGATAATGACTATCGACAGTTTTTTTGCGTTTTATTTACCGTATATAAGCTTGGGGGAGCGTTCATATCCATAACTGAAATTATGTCAAATATCAAAGCAAATCACAGTCATTGGATCTTGTGATGTGACCGTTAAATTAATGTCACGTGTCATCTAATAATGTAGATTGTGTAGTCTAAAAATGTAGCTCGTCTAATAATGTAACGCGTTTTAGTCTAATAATGTAGCTCGACTAATAATGTAACGCTTTTAGTGTAATAATGTAGCTCAAATATTATTATCACAACCATCCAATCTAAAGATCCAAGGGCTGAGATGAGATTTGCTTTGATTTTTGACAGGATTTCACTTGTTGATCATAGTGCACCCCATAGTGCACACCAGCCTATAAGCATGTATAGATTTATATTGTAGTTAATGCAAGTATTTGAGATATTAATCCTTTGTTATTTATGTAATTGTTGAACAATCAAAAAGGAAAACCCCACGTAGGAGGCCAACGAACTTAATCGTCAAAATACTTGATCTCTCCAAGATACCGAAACCTAATGAGAGACTCCCTATTTATAGACGACAATGAATAAAACCTAATACTGCCGAGATCTTCATGTCTGCACAACTGCCTCATCCCAGCGTATCTTCCTCCATTTCCTCCAAATTGCTTGGCCAAACTACTTCCCCATTCCCTCACCTATACACTCTCACACTTCCTGACAAGCATTTTAATCCAGAAAATGAGGGAACATGGAGAGATCCACATCATCCAAAATATCGGTGGTAGCACCGATATCATATTGACCATCAACAAATAGGTCAATATCTTGCCCTGCTGCACCTTTGCTATTCCCAACAATTCCATATGAACAAACACAGAATTTGTGGTCAGTTAGTTCATTAGTGTGAACCTGTTCCAAAAAATGATGCTTCTCAAATATGCATTGGCATTTCAGTTTTTATCAGAAGCAAATTGTAACTTTATAAGTGAAGATGCAGAACATGATTATATGAAGCCATGACTTGGCTATGATAAAATCCCTTTCGACAGGCAATGCCATTCAAGTTTCAACAGGCGTGACATTGAGAAAAATTATATATAGTGGATATTAGGCACATCAACAGTATAAAGCATTTAGCGATCTTTGCAAAAATAAAATATTTCTTCATGCAAGTAAGATGTGCTGAACGCTTTTTACCTGTGCTCCTCTTCTGTCCAATGAGCCTCTCGTTGCACTTGCTCTGACTCCAGCTTCTTCTCTTCCAGAACATCGCCTTTGGTCATATAAATGAACAGAGGCATCTTACCAGACTCAACAGCCATCACACTTAAGGCTTCATAGTGAAGTTTTAGATCTTGAACTGTTTTCCCAGGAACTGCCAATGCGATCTTACCCCACATATCAGCATCATTATAGTGGGTTGTGAGAGCAATCACGAATGCCTTGTCCTCCTCCCTTGTCCAATCCAAAGATGTGCGGGCATCCTTTGATGCAGCATCATCCACCCTCATCGTCCAGAAGCAGTTGTCAGATGTCCGATCTGAATCCATTTTCGAGACAACTGGGAAAGCTTGACTGAGAACAGAGAATGATGACCTGTAAGTTTTGAACACATCAAATTTTATTGAGAAAACTAGCTTCAAATCCATCTCATCTTGCTTAGTACCTCAAATATTCAAGAACTAAAATATGTGTGCACTATAGATGTATGGCTTTGTTTTATATACACATACATGCAAAACAAAATATGTACAGATGTGAAAATATGACAACTTGTAAAATAAAAATACTTAGAAATAGTACTTAGAATGACATAAGTGATTACTCAAACAGGGTAAAACATAAAAAAAATTCAACTCTTACTCATCAAAACTAATTGTGAAAATAAGTAAAAATATAGGAATTTTGCATCCAATATTACCATTACAAGACTTATCCCTTAATTTTTTATTCAGAAATATACAAGCAGGAGAGTATAAAACATGCATACAATTGAAGAATCCAAAAAAATAATTTGGTGAAAAGAAAACAGTCCCACACTCGCATCTGCGACATCATTACATCCAAGCACTACAACTAAAAATCGACATTTTGTGTAATATGCAGTAAAAAAAACACTGCTTCATGAACTTAATCCTTGCAACATTATTTTTAAAATAAATTTGTCAATAGAAAACATGACTACGGAATTATCACCAAAAGTATGAACGTAAAATACTCAGAAATGTTGTCCAAAATAAAATCAAGAATCTCAATTTCAGCGATTGCTCCACATTTACTTTTCTGTAGTTATTTGTGTTTTCTCTCTTACTTTATTTGCTAAAGCATTAATGTGAACTCCATTGATTCAGACAATTATTTCACAAACATATCAACATATCAGATGATTAAAAAAAATAAAAATCAAAATAAAAATAAAAATCAACATACCAGATCTTCTTTCCCTTCTATGGAATTCAACATACAGTCATTTCAAACATAACATATAAGCTATCATTAACTACACAACGGAGAAACTAAACCATTAATTAAGTTTATACCTTCATGAAAATATATAAAAAAAGATGCAATTTTTCTTCATTTGTGTATAGCTATGTGATTAAAATTCTTTAAACGACAGATCTACCTTCAAGGGAATAATTCTTGGCGAAGACTGCACAAAAAAGAAAAACTGTGGCCTCCAAATCCTTTGAAATTATGCTTATTCTCTGTGAAATTTCCTCCCTCTAGTTTATAGTAAAATTTTTACTCTGAAGATTAATAGACAATGGACTAACCTGTGCTTCTTATAAGGCGCTGGGCATACAAGCTAGTGCGCGTGCATTACAAAATGAAAAGATCCCACTGTCATTTTTGTCCTGTGTGTATTGCTTAGCAGCCAACCTGGCTCTCTTAATCTTTTTGTTATATGGAGTAAAGTTGATTGGAATGATCCCACCTGGCTTTCTTAATCTTTTTGTTTTGTAATAATCATTTACAATTACAATTGATTCACTAAAAGATACACACTTGTTCACACGTATATGATTGTAAGGTCAGTGATTGTGAGTGTAGGTGCCATAAAGGTCTTGTGACGTGTGAGGATAGGTGTTACATATGCAAGCATCTGAGCAAGCGTTATAAGTAAGGTGTGATTAATGCGATTTTCCACTATTCTATTTCGGAATAAGTTTACATGTGTAGCTGCTCAGAAGCCACTTGGCCACCTTTGTAATCTACTATTTTCTTATTATTGTATTCGTGTAATTAACTTATCGCATACGTGTATTTGATTAAAGAACATAAAAATTACCTTTGATACCAAATACCACTTATTAGTTGGATAATCTACTGCAAGCAGAACGTCAGAGAAAATATTAGAAATAATACGGATTACATTATTTTAGAGTCGACTAATAGGACTACTCATGAATGAGGCAGAGTACTTTCACACGAAACAATTATAAGTCATAGCAATCTTGAACAATGGAGAAGAAGTCACCTTACTAATTCTAAACATATTAGATTAGGCAACAACATACATCACAAATTTATTATGTAGCTTATGAAAATATACATGTATTTGATTGCTTTGATAAACAATGATTTGGGCCAGCTTCAGCCCATTGTTGTATCCCATTACATTTTCTATGACACTATCATTAACTACAAAACAGATTAAGATTGTTGAGCGCACAGTATTCTAACCCAACAGATTTATATTCTCAGTTCCATCCGAACACTTTTTTCATGGCAACATGGGCCAATATGGAAGTAATTTTTGTAAATGTGAAAAGAAATCACATATTTTGACAAAACAGAAACTGTGTGCTGGTTCATTTTTTTTTCTTTTCATATCTTTTATTTTATATACCAAGTTGTGGTGTACCATTTCTCTACCACTACTAACTTTTTTAATCTTTTCTTCAATATTTCATATGATAAGTATTTTGTTTTTTGGTTTTATAAATAATTTATAATTAGGGTTTATTATATATCATAATTAGTGTTTTATAAATATTTTTTATTTTTATATTTTCATTTTCTAGATAATCATCTATAATTGGTGTTAATTATTTCAAAATCAATATTTCCAGAAAAATATTAGTTTCAAATTTAGTTAGTAAAATGTGAGTTATAGTTGATTATTACAATTAGATTTTCATTCTCAACTGTTTGTAAAATTTATATTCTTGAGTGTGGTTCCCAATTAAAACAGAGGTACAGATTATATGTTCTCCAAAAACACAAGGTATGGGATGGAATCCATAATTTCAAAAAATCTATATTTAATCAAGAAAAATATATCTACACCTATATATGAACTTTGAACAATATCCCCCCAAATGAGTTTGTTTGTGTTCGTTACTTTTAGAATACACTAGACCAAGAAAAAGATTTCACATTATGTTCCCCAAAGATCGTGATAAGAATCGATGATTGTTCTGGTTTTCTATCTACACTTGGATGTTTTATATTTGTTCGAGTAACAATCCTCACAAGCATCTTAATCATCTTGTTTAAAAGTTACCTGCAGCATATTTGTTTTATTATTTTACGCCAAACTCTTCTACTGCTAAAAGTACGACTTCCACACAAAAATATCCGACATAAACAGCAGTAATTATGTGTTCCTTAGCAGCTGAAAATAGGCACTAACACACTCCCTACATGTCAAACTCATCCACATTCCAAAAACCTACGAGATAGTATTAAAATAGCAATTCAACATAAGAATTTAACACAATCCAAGTTAAAATCGACATTTATAAGAGCTCATTGCACAAAGCATGAGGAGAAATCAAGATCAGGACATAGGCATTATTAACACAAACGTCACTCAGGCATTCCGCCGAACAGATAGAGAGCATGGAGAAGCAGCATTAAAGGGCTGAAAAAAAATTAACGGAATTTATTCACCTGTATGCAATAGATGTAGCCATCCAATTTCCGGAGACGGAGGGGCTTCTGTATCTTCCCCCGGCGAAAATACCGCCGGAAATCGGACGTGTTTCCCGCCGTTCGATGGAAAAGGATAGGCATTGGAATCACTAACAACACTAACTGGGTTTTCAATCAAACAATGGAGCTTAATATTTGCAATGAATCCAACTTTGAGCTTGTGGTGATTTTCCTTTTCCAGATCTTTACTGATTTTATCAATTTTATTTTAAACTTTGAAACAGTATGTCAATATTTTCCAGTTCATTTTTTTTTAAAAACACGAAACATTATTATCACCTACTTTACTACTCCTTTCGTCCCATAATAGATGTCACACTTTCCTTTTTAGTTTTCCCATAAAAAATGTCACATTTCCTTTTTTGAAAAAATTTATCTCTCACATTAATATAAATATATTATTTTCTCTTTCCACTTAACATACAAAAACACCTCCTAAAATCTCGTGTCAATCTCCAAGTGTGACATCTACTAGGGACAGAGGGAGTACTTTATTTCTCTCTTCTACTTTTCAACACAATTTTTAATCTTTGTGTCTAAAAGTTGACTCAACTTAGTTGGGATGGATGGAGTACTAATATCGACCAATCCTACACCATTAGATCTTAAAATGAGTGGACGACATTAAAGCTTATGAATTTCTCATTGAAGATGACCCACTTTCCTTTTTTGGTTTGTCCCAATCAAAATGACTCATTATTAAAAATGGAAACACTTTTATCTCTACTTTATTTCCTCTCTCTTACTTTACTCTCTACACTTAACACACAAAATCTAAGTTGCATAAAATCCCGTGTCGTCCAAGAAAGTGATCATCTTCCTTGGGACGGAGGGATTAGTAGATTAAATATCAATAAAAGGGAAAATAAGTAATCTGTTATTACATAATAATTTTAACGATTTTTTTATATCAACATAAAGTATTACAAATATCAAGACTGTAGGATGTGAATTTCAACACAAATACCCAAAAATATCAACACAATTTTATTGATATTGTACATGCATTATATTGAAATTTTTCGATGCATTTATTGATATAAAATCTATTTATCAACACATACGAAAATTGAAATAAAAATTATAAAATTTCATCATCCGATCATTCGTCGGAACATATGTAATTGAGATCTGGTTAAAATCCTTATGAAATTACCTTTAATTTGATATATTTTTTTACAAAAAAAAACAATGAAATTGAGGCAGTAACGTAAATTTACAGCAAAATATTGATCATAGAGAAAGTGTTAGTTTTAATAACCACATATAAGAATTGACATTAATACATTTTAAGTTTATTTCATAATTTTTTTAATTTAAAATACAAGGCATTATTCCAATAACTAGATCTCATAATCTAATGACTAAGATTTGATCTTAATTTGGAATTGCTAATTACTCCTTTCATCTCATAATAGAAATCACACTTTCCTTTTTAGTTTGTCTCACAAAAGATGTTATATTTCTATTTTAAGAAAAAATTCTCTCTCACATTAATATAAAAATTATATTTTTCTCTTCATTTAACACACAAAACAAAATTTCCTAAAATCTCGTGTCGTCCCACAAGTGTGACATCTTTTATGAGACGGGGGGAGTAGTTAGCAATTGATCACAACCTTCTAAAAATTAAAATGTGAGTGATAATAAGTTAGTGAAATATGAGATCCACTACAAAAAATGGTAGTAAAAGTGAAAGGTGACAAAATTTTAGGTATGGACGAAAATGGAAAGTGACAAATTTTCAGGTAGGAAGAGAGTAGTATTTATCTATAAAAATTTCTTTTGTATCTACTGTTTAAATCGTGTATATTCCATTACTGTCACATGTAAATAACAAATTAATTATTTCGGTTTTGTGTATTTTATCTTTATAAGATTAAATTATTATAATTTAAATTAAATATCTGTGTCGCACAGGTGTGACAGTAGTGTAATAAGGGCAAACTTCAAGGAAATAGAAAGCTGAGAAAAATGTTACACCATCACCAATAACTTAACAAGAGATTTAGACCAACATAATATATTCAAATACATCTTTGATCTAGTCTAGTTATTCACAGTCAATCTCTATGATCAAATATTTTGCAGTAGTAGATTTCATAATAACACATATAACACCTCCCATTTATGCACCAAGAACAACCCTATACAGATTCAAATCAAACCACAGAAATAAACCAAACTAAATTCTATACTTATGAAATATCCACGCAGACAGAGAACATATAGCAGTCCCTTTCCACTGAACAATAAGGCTCTTCCCATTCAACTCAAGTGTGCAAGAATCGCCACAATCGAACATTTTAAGGCTCAATCTCGCATGATCAAGTGCCGATGAGCTCAACTCCTTCTCCATCATCCCAAACTTCGTAAAAAAAGCCCTCCAAACATCAATCCCCACTATCCTAGACCTCCTCTCCTCCCCCTCAGCTCCCACGGTTGTTCTCAACGAGGGGCCAAACAGATTTGACTCTACAAACTCTCTATCCACAGCAACATTCTTCAAACAATCCTCCACACAATCAAAGTAGGCGCCATAGTAGAAAAGGGCCTCAACAAACCGGTTCACAAACACTGGTGAGTTCACATTCCCCTCGGGTTCACACACTATCATTACACATGGATTTGTGTTCTTGATGAATCTGATGAGAGATTCCAGCTGGTTTGGCCTCACAATCATGAACTTCAACGCGTTTGATGCATACACCACTGTTTTCTCGTCAGAATCACACCTTTTTTGGAGTTTTAACATGTCGTCAAGCTTGATCAAGTGGAAGGAGAAGCTCAAGTTCAAGGAGTTAGCCAGATTTTTGAGATTAACGCCTGCAGCCTCCGCGAGCATGAGGCCAGAGCTCAGCACCACAGCGGTTATCTTGTAATGCTTCAAAGAGGATTCATTTTTAGATGCTAGAGCTTGCATCAGGATCACGTGGTGGAGCTCACAACGCATGTCAAGATCAATGATGTGGACTTTTTTGGAAGAGGAGACATGACCGATGAGCTCTTGAACCCCAGCAAATTGAGTTACTTGAATTGGAGGCACTTTCTGGTGAAACGCTGCTAATCCTGACGCTGAGACCACGGGATTCATTTCCCTGGTCTTGGTTTCTTCGTTGAATCGTCCTGTTTCTCGAGCAATCTTGTCAAGGAGAGCCTCGGAGAAATAGTAAACAAGTCGCCTTATCACATTTGATTGGCTAAAACTAAAGTTATGGCAGAGTGAAAGAAGCTTCCCTGCTGCAACATATTGCTGATTGCTCACTTTCTCAGCAGAGGAGAGAAGATCCTGCAGCAGTTGGAGGTCTGCAACGTGGTCTGAGGTGATGCCTATGAAGGCACTGGCATAGGGGTGGCTGAGGGCAGAGAGCTCACCTCTGGCATTTGTGTTGGACTTGATGAAGTTTATTGCAGCCAGCTCGATTATGTCATTGGTTGACAATGGTGTGGGAGAAGGCAAGTTTTGTGCCCCCAAGCAATGAAGACTTTTGCCACCCGGTTTGCTCATCTTGCTAGTGTAGTTGTTCCTCAGAATCTCGAGAGATGCAGAGGGGAAAAAAGCATATGATTTTTCTTCATGTTGTTGTGACTTTGGAGGAGAAACAATGTCAAGAGGTAGATCATTTAGGCCGCCCCCGTTTGATAGAAATGTAACTTCTTCGTAGTCTGGAGAAGCCTTGTATGCCTGAGGAACTCCAAGGTCAGGACAACATGAAATGGCTTCAAGAGTCCTCACAAAATAAAAGAAAATGAAATTTGGTTGTTTATTACCTGAAAGGTGCAAAACTGATCTCCGGTTGACATTGCTGCAAATGATGTATTGAGAAGTTCTTGGTTTATTTTTATGTATAGTGTTTTACATCAACAGAAGTGACGAAAGCACAGTCTCTGAAAACAGAAGTGAAAAAAAAGGTTGATGTTTACAAAGGATACAGGTGGTAGATAACTACTAAGACAATGAGCAAACATCAAGAAAAGTTTAAACAGTTTAATCTTGTCTCATTTGGCCAACCTAAGACTATATAGATTTGATTTAGCGCTATAAATGGATGTTACCATAAACATATACAAGAAAAGACATGTTAGTCGGCTTGTATGACAAGAAGATCAGTCCAAAACAATAATAAAAATAAATTATTGCATTGTTAGTGAACGTACTTCCATCTTGTTAGTGTCTCAAGTTGGACAAAATGACTATTCTATTAACACAGCTGGAAGGTAATTGGAACATACTGTTGTCTTATAAAAGACAATACTGTGCAATCCCCAAAACAGTTCAAATATCTCAAACAAATTCTGACTTTCTTCAAGTAACAAAAATGTACAGTTCTAGCAAGGCTTTGGAGAGAGAAAATCATGTGCAAACTTACTCATTTCAAGGAGACGAGAGCATTTGTGAGTCTGACCTGCTCTTTTACGAAGAGCTACCGACTCATTTTGCTGCTCTTGATGATCTGTATCTTGATAAAGCTTGTTCCAGCAACGAGCCTCGAGATTGGCAGCCAAGCCCACAAGGAGAAAAGGCCATATGCATTTCCCTCTGCAGCCATGGAGATTACAGAGAGACAAGGCGAAGGGCAACAGCCAACGGGCACCCCCTCCAACGTTGTCGGTCATTCAGCTGATTGAGCTGGCAATGAGAAGTTTCACCCATTCCGATTCCAAAACAGGAAAGGATTTCCATCACTCTGCTGTCATTTATCCGAATAGAGCCACCTTCTCCAGAAGCAAGTCTGAGGATATTCGGCTCGTGCAGGACCTCCTGTCGTGTGCTCAGGCAGTGTCCAATCATAACAACGATTGTGCTAGTGAGTTTCTAAAAGAGTTCAGCAAGCTGAGCTCCGGCTCGACCAATGTGATGCAGCGTCTGGTCTACTATTTCTCTGAATCTCTATGTGACAGGATATTACCAGTGAATACAAGGCCATTAGAATTAATACCTCCGATCTCGGACACAGCTTCCTTGATCGAAAAATTACCTTTCAACCAGGTTATGCAGTTCGCCGGTGTTCAGACAATGTTAGATCACATATCATCATCTTGGCCTCTATGGCGGCCTCAGACATGCTGTTTTAATGCAAGCTTTAACTACTAGGTCTGGATGTCCCGTCCAACATCTCAAGATTACTGCTGTAGCAGCTCAGTCGCATGTTCAGGTCGAGTAGGAGGTAGTGGGAGTTCGCCTCCAAAACTTGGCCAACTCCTTGAATATGAGCTTTTCTTTCCATGTCATAACATCCGAGGACATCCTGGATCTTAATCAGAGCATTCTTCGCCCAGATCCTGAAGAAACAGTCGTCGTCCAAGCAGCGCACATCTTGAGGTTCATGATTCCGGAGCCTGAAATCTTGATGTTAGCCGTACGAAGCCTCAACCCACATGTGATGATCATCATTGAAGTCGAAGCCAATGTTGATTCTAAGGTTTTTGTCAACCGCTTCGCTGAGGCTCTCCTTTTCTTTGGGGCCGGTTTTGACTACTTGGAGCAGTGTCTTAAGGATGATCTTGCAGCGAGAAACTATGCCGAATTCGTGCTCTTTAGCCCTTCGATAAGACACATTGTTGCGGCCGAGGAAGAGGAGAGGAAGTTCAGAATTGTAGGCATCAATTTCTGGAGGGGGGGTTTTGTTAGGTTTGTTATGGCGGAGACGGAGCTGAGCAAACTAGTGCTCAATCACGCTAATTCCGTTCTCAACATGTTCGACTGCCGTGGTTCTTGCAGACTTGTACTAGATGGAAACAGCCTCATTGTTGGATGGAGGATACACCAATATTTTCACTATCTGCATGGAAGTTTCAGAAGATAGTATCAATGTGAAAGTTCAATTATTTGGCTTATGTTTCTATCATCATTTTCTCACTTTTGAGTTTATAGATAATAGTTAATTACAAAATGCAAATATTTAAAAAACTAGTAGTCGTTTAGAAGAATCAGAATCGGAACCTGAAAGATTTCTGAGGCGTTAGCATAAGAGTTAGCATCATCCAAGCTATTATACCTCCGTCAAATGCAGAAAATCAAGATTATAACAACTTAGCTTCATAGACGAAACTAGTTCATCTAACATCGCATAAAGTGAGGTCGAGCACGGATGCGACTTGTCAGCAACGACAAAGCTATGAGCTGCTCCATTCATGCTTATCCAGCTACATCCGGGAACTTTTCTCAACCCTCTTTTCCTCATAACTTGCCTAACTTCTGCCACAACGTCCCACCTCTTTGAAGAAGCATATAAATTGGAAAGTGAGATATAATTCGAGGAATTGTCCGGCTCCATCATGATGAGAGACTTGTATGCCAATTCCTGCATCTCAGAGTTTCCATGGAGTGCAGAAGCACTCAAAAGAGCGCCCCAAATGCTAGGGCTCGGATCAACATTCATGTTCTTGATGAAATCTAGTGCTTCATCAAGCTGCCCCGATTTACCAAGCATATCAACCATACAAGCACAGATTTCAACTGAAGGTATGATCTTGCATTTAGCCACAACATAATCATATATTCTTAGCCCGTCACGTATCAAACCCGACTTTGAGCAAGCAGAAAGAACTCCAACAACCAGTGATGTGTCAGGCTTTATTAATCCATTTTGAAGCATCCTATCAAACAAAGTGACAGAGTTTTCACCTTGGCAGTGTAAGCCGTATCCACAAATCATTGAGCACCAAGAAATTGCATCCTTTTGAGTGCATTCGTGTTCGAATACTTTACTTGCATAGCTCAAACTCCCACATTTGGAATACATGTCGATCAAGGTGTTGCAGAGAGAGAGGTCGTGATTCACACCCCTCCTAACTGCAAAGCCATGGATTTGCTTCCCTCCAATCAAACCAGCAATCGAGCTACAAGCTGGCAATATAGCAACAAGCGACACCTTGTTTGGCCCATTGTCATCCTCTCCGCACTGCATTCCGCGGAAAAGAAACAAAGCATCATCGAATTTCCCACAATTTGCATAGCCATTAATTATTGCAGTCCAAGCATAGACGTTCCTACACTCCATTCTATCAAAAACTCTTCTTCCCAAATCAACCCCACCATTCTTTGAGTACATAGCAATCAAACCACACCCAATATGAACGCAACTCGAATTCAACCCGTTCCGAACAATGTAGCAATGCAGCTCCCTTCCATGACCACCTTCTTCACCACACAACGAAAGAAGCATGGAGACTGTAAACGCATCAAATTTAAACCCCTGGCTCTGCATTTCCCTCACAATATCCCAAATTCCCAATCCACATACAGAGCTACTCCAACCACCCTTGGAATAACTCGAAATCAACGCATTCCATGAAGACACATTCCTTAGAGGCATTTCGTCGAACACTTTAAAGGCATCACCAAAACAACCAAATTTCTCATACATAGACATCAATGAATTCCCTACCACAGTATCAAAAACCAAGGCACTCTTCAAGCTCCTCGAATGCACCATTTTCCCCACCAAAACATCCCCAAATTCCCCAGCAATTTTGAAAATAACAGAGAAAGTGAAGTCATCCACCGCGCCGAAATCAGAGCCCCGGCACATTTCCCTGAAAAGACACAAACTTTCTTCAAACATCCGGTTTTTCCCATACCCGCTGAGCAGAGTGTTGCAGAGATGCGTGTTCTTGAAGAAGAGCGAGTCAAAAACCGACTGGCCCTCAAACGGGCAGCGGAATTGGCAGTAGGAGAAGATGAGCTTCTGAGCAATGAGGGAATGCTGCGTAAGGCCCAATCGGTGAGCTCTGGCGTGGGACTGAGAGGTGAGATTGTGCGATTGGGTGTCGATTGAGAGGTCAAGCAGTTTAAGGAGAGAGAGTGAGGGGTCAATTTGGGCGGAGGTGGTGTGAAAGAGTGAATTGCTATGAGACGATCTGAAACAAGCTCTCAGCGCTGGCATCATAGAGCTATTGATGATATGAATTGGAGCAAAGAAGAATGTTTTCTCTGTTATTTAAAAGTTGCAGGCGGCGGACACGACAAATTCCTTGAATCAATCCTACGGATTGTACTTGATTCAAATCTAGGGCTGCACACATGTCAATCGGGCGTGTTTAATCCACTCGGATTATCGGGCTATTTGCGTTATAAATTTTTTGAGTTAAGTAGTATAAATTTTCAACTAAAACTTTTAAAAACAAACTCATTTAAGCAAAATTTTCTTCAGTTTTAAATCACATAATATCTTTAAATTTTCATGATTTTCACCAATAATAGTTGGAGATGAGTGTTTCATCTTAATCTAAATAAAGATAGATTAAAATTAGAATAATCAATTTGAATTAAAGCTTATATCCGTGTCATTATTTTGACATTGTTGGTAATCATTATTATAACAATAAATATATTGGAATTTTGATGGATTAATTCTTGGTTTTATCTTGATTGGCTTTAGCGGAGGTACGCCAGTGATGATGGGATAATGGAAGAATGAGTCAAAGGTGAAACATAGAAGTTGATAGTGTGGAACCACATAGAAAGGTGTGGAATGAAGATTGGAAAAGACAAGTGAAATGTGGCACATGAAATCCAAAAATACAAGAAAATTTCTAAAATTTAGTATTTTAAAATAAAAATTACAAACCCGCAGCCCAGCTAGGCCAACCTGCCAACCCTAATGTGCTAACCCATTTAGCCCATTTTTTGTATTCGGGGTATGAAATTAGGGACTATCCCACTAATTTTATCAGGGCATTCGGCCCGATCCATAAGTTTCGGGTTAGATTGACATCCCTAAATACTAGCACTTCTACTTCAATTTCAAGTTTGAATAAACATAAGAGTGAACCACGCAAATGATCCTTGAACTTTGCTTTTTGTAAACCAATAATCCATGGACTTTAAAAATATCATGGGTAGTCCATGAATTAAGATGTAATCATTCATGGTACTTTTCACAATTCATCACGATTTTGCACCAAATGCCCCCAAGGCATGAAGGATATTTTTGGACTTTCCCAAAAATGGAATATCCAAATATTGGATATAATATTTTCTTTAGAGTGAACTACAAAAATGGTCCCTAGACTATGGGTTTATCTCGCCTATAGTCCATGTACTTTAAAAATATCGTCAGACATCCCTGGACTAAGAGTTTATCTCAAATTTGGTCCTTTTGCCATTTTTTATACGAAAATACCCATTTGAGCATTTGGGTAATTTGGTCTTTTTACACTTTTAACATTTTAAATCTGATATTATTTCAGTAATGTACTAAATTTGATATTATTTCAAAATTATCATTTTTCTTCCCTTTTGTCATCCTTCACTTTGTTTCTTCATTTCAATATTAGATTTAATTTTATAAAATAAATTTTTAAATTTAGATTTTTAAATATCAATAATTTTTTTTAATTAAAACTATTAGTTCATAGAAACTATAAATATTGATTAAAACTATTAACTTTTGTTATTTAATATATTATTCAGCTGAATTGAAGAAGTACAGAAAAATAATATTAATCATGATGGAAAAATAAGAGTTATTCTATTTAGCATTCGTTCGGTTGTTATAATTGCTTGTGATTATATATTATGAAGTTGACTAAAAATTTGATACTACTAAAAATTTTATATAAGAGTATTTTTGTTGAAATTTTCTAGTTAGTTTGGATTGTTTTCAAATAAATAAACGAAAAGTGTATTAGTCTTACATTAGATGCATATTTATTTCAAAATAAATCGTGTTATATGATCTATTTATGATTAAAACTATTAAATATTAATTAAAACTAAGTTGTCGTCGACATACCTTATAGATTAAAAATTAGACACTATCAAATATTGATAAAACTATTAGTTTCTGTTATTTAATAATTTTAATAATTAATAAAAATTTATTGATACTTAAAATTCAAAATTTAACATTTAATTTTATAAAATTAAATCTAACATCGAAATAAAGAAACAAAGTGAAGGATGACAAAAGGGAAGAAGAATGATAATTTTGAAATAATATCAGATTTAGTACATCACTGAAATAATATCATTTTTAAAATGTTAAAAGTGTAAAAAGACCAAATTGCCCAAATGCTCAAAAAGGTATTTTCGTATCAAAAAATGACAAAAGGACCAAATTTAAGATAAACCCTTAGTCCAGGGATGTCTAGCGATATTTTTAATGTTCAGGGACTATGGGCGAGATAAACCCATAGTCCAGAGACCATTTTTGTAGTTCACTCTTTTCTTTATCTCTCTCTCTATATAGGATATGTTATTTTCTATAGTTAGAGCACATGAAATGATACATTTCAATTCACTTTTTTCAATCACTATATGTCAAATCCTCTTTCTCTCTCTTAAACTTTAGAAATTAAAAAATTAAAATAAAAATTCTATAAAACTCTTAAACACTATATAAATTATAAAAATTAAAATTGTAAATTTAATTAGCAAAATAACTTGTAGCCAAATTTAATTCTGATTGTGATTCGATAATTTTTTTAATACTATTAAAATTTAAAATTTAAAAATAATTGAATCACAATCAAAATTAAATTTATCTACAAGTTATTTTTATAATTTTTTATTTTTATAATTAACATATTTAATAGTTTTATAGTGTTTTTTATTTTAATATTTTATTTTCTAAAAGTTTAAGAGAAAGAGAGAAAGAACGATTTGATATAAAGTGAATGACAAAATGAATTGAAAAATATTATTTCAGGTATTTAAACTATAAGAAAATATCATTATCTAAATATCTTAGGGTTGGGATCCCCTGCTGTGCACAGGAGGGGCTGTGCTATCAAGCACACACCCATCAAATTTTCTTATAATAAAAGATATTAATATTTTAATATTATTATTTTCAAATAAAATATTAACATGGGTGGAACAACACCCTGCTGTGCTATCAGCCACAGCAGGGGATCCAAATCCAATATCTCATCTTTATGAAAGTTCAAAAATATTCTTCATGCCTTGGGGGTAATTTTGTTAAGTAAAATTGTGATGAATAGTGAAAAATTACTAGTGATTATACCTTAGTCTAGAGACTACTCATAAATGCATGAAAATGACCCTCAAATCTGCCCATATGCGAAAACTAAACAAGTCTGTTAAGCATTATACTCATGTAGTTACCTCAAAAACAAGGTTCTAGTGTTAGGCATGCACACGGTTCAAAAACTGCTGGTTCCGAACCTGGAACCGGCGGTTCACGGTTCAACATTTTCATGAACCTGAACCGGCCCGCCAAGGGTTCCGACGGTTCCGGTTCCGATTCAAAAAACCGGCGGTTCAAAACCGCCAGTTTTTGGCCGAAACCGCCGGTTCAGTTTTTTTTTCTTCTTCTCGTTTTAGTATTTATTTCAACGAGACTATAAGTCACAAGTCACAACTTATAAGTTACAATTTACACTTAATGTTGAACTTGAGTCTTTGGGTTGAAAGAGAGTGTATTGGATGATTCTCTTTTATAGCTACATGTTCTTGGATGTGTTGCTCTTTCTTTCAATGTGAGATAAAACTCCTTATTTATAACTTCATGATACATCTCCATCATCTTTGTTTATATTAGTTTATATCTTGACTATCTTCTATTATTATAACTTAACAAAAACTATAATTGTATTATTCTTTAATTCTTTATCATTATCGATTTGTTTGTGTATAAGTTTATGTGTATGTTAACTAATAAATACCATTATACACATTAAGAGAATAATTATTATACAAATTGTATTAATCTAGCGATAACTATAATATGAATAATTATTTATCTATATACAAATCATATTACTCAATAATTGTTTATTCTTATCTATCAAGAATATATTCACAAATAATAATTTTATTTATATAAATTATACTACATCTATTAGAATAACAACTATTATACAAAATCATACTATTAGTCTACTACTAATATATAAATATATAAACTATATTATACCACTAAACAAATCATTCTTTAGTTATCTATTTTTATCATTATTATGCCAATTATATTAATTGTTGTTTTTTCACATTTTAATCAATATATTGAGAAAAACTAGCAACATACTTACATTTAAATCCAATTATTTGAACACGTCCACATTCTATAAATATACAAATTATTAGCAACATGTAACATTCAAATTTAATTAAACTATTATAGTTGATGCTATTATTATCTATAAATTTGTCTTAGAAAAAGAATCATAACAAAAATAAAGATAAAGTTAGTGAATAATAAAATGTAGTAAAAAATAAAGAAAAGTAGAAAACAAAAGAAAGTTTTGTATCTCACGTTGAAAAAAGATGAATGAATGATCTAAACATGTAGTTATAAGAGAAAATATTTCAACATATTTTGTCCCACATTGAAAGTGAAACACAAAATATTCAAGGAAAGAAACAACAAAGAATGGTTCTTAGAATCATAGGCCCAACAAATAAATATGGGCTATTATGAAATTATTGTATTGATTTATATGTGAAAATTGATTTTTATAAATAATAAATATATTTTTTTAAAATGTTATTTGAACCGGCGGTTCGAATAGGCGAACCGCCGGTTTCGGTTTCTGAAATTCTTGAACCTGAACCGGCCCGCATTAACCGCCGAACAGTCTGTCGGTTTGGAACTGCCGCGCCGGTTCCGGTTTGTGAACCGACGGTTCTGAACCGCTGGTTAACCGACGGTCCGGTTCGGTTTGTCCATGCCTAGTTCTAGAGTGATGCACTCTTAAAATTTAATACTACAACTAAAAAGGCAATCTTCAATTAATTTTTCACTCATCAAAATCTCCAAGTTGAGACAGAGCTAAGAGGTGTGCCCTTCCAACCAACACTCGAGCACTTCCCATCCCTATACAACGTGCACGACCTCCCGCACACCACCCTCTGCAGCCCAAGGTACGCCTTGTTCACTGCCAACGCGCTCAGCTCCATCTCCGCCAACTCGTACCGAGCAAAAAACGCCCTCCACACACTTATACCCATATGCCTAAACTTCCTCTCGTCCCCATCAGCCACGAGGACGTTCCTAATGCACGACCCGAACCAGCACGACTCTGCCTCCACCCTGCTCGTCTCGTCATGCCTGAAACAGCACTCCAGCGAGTCGAAAAAAACACCAAAGAAGAACAAACTCTCTACAAAACGCTCCACAAAGGCCGGAGAGTTGCAGTTTGCCTCAAGCTCAGTGAGGATCATAACACAAAGTTTTAAACCCCTCAACACCATCATCAGATGATCCAACTGCTCCACCCTCCCAACGAGATTCGCAAGAGCGTAGGCCGAGTACACAACCACAGTCTCATTAGAAGAAGAAGCATCAAACAAAGATGTACTAAGGTCAGAGAAATCAGCAGCCACCATCACCACATTGAAGGCAAAGTCTATATTTAACGAGCGAACGAAACACGCCAACTGGGAGCCCGTCTCCTCTATGATTGGCCTACATCTCGTCCCCACAGCCGTGACCCTGAGGCGCTGGACAGGCCGGGAGGCGAGATCCTGCATTAAGATGATCCACTGGATCCCGGTCCTGATCTCAAGGTCGATTATATGCATCATGCCGTTGATTTCTACATGATCTAAAATGGATTTCCAAAACATCACAGATTCCACAGGATCTGCACCGTCGAAACTTTTAACTATGACTCTCCCAGTCTCATTAGCAATCTTCTCAAATAGGGCTCTTGAGAAGTAGAAAGCCAGTCGTTGTATAGGAGTGCCAGTGGAGGAACTCTCTGAGTCGCACTCCTTCAAGAACTTGAGCGCGAGTTCATACTGATTGTCGGACACTTTCTCTGCACACGAGAGGAGGCTTTGGATCAGGGGAACCCCTCCTTCAGAATCCTCGCCACAATGGGCTAAAGTCGAGTGGTTGGACCGGGATTCTTGAGCCCACGCATCGAGTTGATGAACCTCTCTGCAGCCACTCTGATAGTTGCTTCAGCAGATTCCTCAGCAGGAAACAACATTGTGCTCTTCTATTCTCTAAACTGTGGGAACTAAAAATATATGCTACTACATAGCAACTTTTGTTTTTATCATGTGATTTATAACAATGCACAATGTTCTAAGAGATGGAAAGATTATGACAGACTGATAAAAAAACCAAATTAAATGAAGGCAAGAGTTAATGAAAACTATGCAGTCAGATGGAGTGATGAAATCAAAGTGACCCTCAAATCTCAATACTATTCATAGTAAGTATGCCAATTTTCACATATGTAATCTATAAAACTATTGTTTAGCAGCAATTTCAAATTATTACAGAAACACAAAACAACTATAAAATAACCTGTAACGCTCCCTGATAAAGTACAACAGGCTCGGCCAGCGAAAAAAGTTAAAAAAACGATGAAACCTCAATGATGCCTAACTTTCCAAGCAGACAGTGAAGTGAGCGCGGTTCCCTTCCAACCAACGATTAGGCATCCACCGTTCCTGCACATAGTGATGGAGCTCCCATTGGAGCATTCCCGGAGGAGCCAGTTCGCCTGATCAAGAGACGAGAAGCTCAGTTCAGTCTCCAACATCCCAAAACTATCAAAACAAGCCCTCCAAACATGTACAGGGACATGCCTTAGCATCCTCTCCTCTTCCTCAGCTGCCAACACATTGTTTATGGAAGACCTAAACAATGTGGACTCGATATCCACCCTACTCGTCTCTTGACCCTTCAGACAGTCTGACAGAGAGTCGAAAAGCGCCCCAAACAGAAACAAACTCTCAACAAAGCGCTCAATGAAACTCGGAGAGTTACAATTGGCCTCCATTTCAGTGACTAACATGATGCAAGGGCTCAGGCTTCTGATCACCTCCATCACATGGTCAAGCCTTTCAGCCCTCCCGATCAACGTCACCAGAGTGTAGGACGCGTATACGACAACAGATTCATCCGCATTGAGATCAAAGAGGTCTCGATCCAGCTCAAGAACATCTTCCACCAGAACTACTCCAAAAGTGAACTTCAAGTTCACAGAGTCAGCAAACCTCGCTAGCTCCCGACCTGTCTCCTCAAGAATCAACCTTTTTGAGGCAGACGCGACAGCAGTGATCCTGATATGATGGACGGGATTCTCAGTTCGCCCTGCAGCGACATCCTGCATGAACTGCACCCACTGCACGCCACTTCTGATCTCAAGATCAATGACGTGGATCCTCCTCGCCTTGTCAAGATACCACAGAATGGTGTGGCTTCCGACTAGATTGGTGATCTGAGTGACCGGGAACTCCTTGTAATAAGTAGGGATCGAGTTCACACACTTTGTAGGCTCCAGATGCCTGAACACCACATTTTTATGCTTCTTCTTCTTCTTCTTCTTCTTCTCGTTTGTTTCGTGTTTCATATTTTCCTTGTCAATCTTCACACTGAGGGCTTCAGAGACATAGAAAGCCAGTCTCTGAAGAGGAGAGCCTGTGGGAGAGCTCATCTCACCACATGCCTTGAGGAATATTTTTGCACGTCCGTGCTGCTTCTCTGCTACGCTCATTGCACAAGACAGAAGATTTTGGACGAGACGAACGTCACTAGAATCCTGATTGCTGAGCTCAGAAAGGGAGTCGACAAACTTTCCTGCAGCCAGTTTGATGGTCTTTGCAATGGAACACGAGGCACGAGGCTCGTCTGAGTTTTCATCCTTGTAATCTCTCAGGTGCCTCCACCTACTGTATTTCCTCAAAATATGAAATGGTTCAGAAAAGGAAGAAGCACCTGCTCGGCTCTTGCTAGGATCGGTCACCTCCATGTTGTCGGACTTGATGCCAACGAGCCTCAGTATCTCCTCCTCGCACGAATGTGGGAATGGAGGAGACTGAACATCAAGGTACAGATCATCCAACTGGACGAACTCTTGCAGATTTTGTCGATGCTCGTAAATCTCATCCTCTGCAAGATCAAAGGTGTTCATCCATTCTTCAACTCCATCAGTTTCATTCTCTTGTGATGCTTTCTTGTTATCCATTCTAGATTTGTTAGAAACTTTGCTAACTATCAAATTTCTCAGCATGAAACATTCTGCTTTGTCCACTTCCCTAGTAATAAACTGATTAAAATCCAACAAAGTTTAACATATTTATATTCAACATAGTAAAATGAAAACAAGGCTATGTGACAGTTCAAGCAAATTAATTTCTTGTGGAAAGCAAAATATGTGAAGAAATAATTAAAACTGAGACATCCAACTGTACTTTTCAGCAAATCATAGGATGTTTTTCTAGTTACATTATGCAAGTTAAACATTAAAAAAAAAACAAGCATAACACAATGATGACAAAAACAATGGAGTTGAAAAAAATCATTGATATCACCAATGAGATTCTGAATTTCCAAAGACATGTGTCTGGTCCAGCTCGGATAAAAAAATGTCTACTCCTTTACAAGATTCATAGGCATGTTGTTTTGTTTTTAATTAATCCACATCTTTTGCTCAAATTTGATATAATGAAGCCAATCTTGGACTTGACATCAATAGTTAAACTAACATTAAATTAAGCTACTGCCAAAAGCTCTTCTAATAAACTAAGAATTGAAACAACATAGGACTATCAGAAATATTAGTAAAATCAAACATAATTAATTAAACTTCCTGATATCGGATTTTTAAAAAATGTATGACTACTAAAAGCATCCACAATGGGCGCCCTAAAGTCCGCCCTATAGGGCACCCTATGCTCCGCCACATCAGTATTCTATCCTCATACCCTTCCACCTGCAGTGGGACGCCCTAAAGTCCGCCCTATAGTTTTCACTACTATTTTGTTAATTAATTTTTTATGTTTTCAAATATGTCATGCAAAATTAAAAAAAAAACACTACGATTAAAGGCAAATCCTACATTACTAATTAAATTTTTTTACAAGAGTTAGAAATAAAAAACAAGTTCACTAAATCCTACATTACTAATCCTTCATTCCCAGCTTGCGGCGCAGATCATCGATCATCCACTTGATGTATTCGGCTTTGCTCGGGTCCTCGCACTGTATGAGGGCGTGGTGCGTGTCCAACAACGTCCTCCGGTTGGCGGCCGCCACCAACTCCGCATAGGCATGTCCCGCAGCCGAAGTCGGGACCGGGGTCCGGGTCGGGTCCGGGGCCGCGGCCTGTGAGGATGTCGCCTTCGCCTTGCCCTTGTTCTTGGCAGCCTTGACGCCAATGGGACCCCGGGAGGACATCGGTGTGCCGTAACTCTCATCCTCGTACATCGGCTGGTTGAGTTCCATCCGAGGTGCCCCGCTGTCGCTGCTCGTATAATCATCGGCGGCGGTCTTCGTCCTCTTCGCCGCAACCAATAGGGGCTTAATCCCTCCTTGGAACTTCTGCTTATCCTTCAAGAGGAGCCAGGAGTTGTAATGCTTGAAATCGCCGTACAATGAAATGTACGACGCAAGCGCTTTATCGCACACATCAGTCAAACTCTCGCCGCTGCCTTGCTCTCTCAAGCACTTTTCGTACTCCACCGAGAACAAATTGACCTGCTTCTTCACCTGATCCCAGTGCTTGTGGAGCTGCTCCCTATGGCGCTTGTAGGCAACTGCCGGCTTGGCCTCGTTGTAGCAGTCAGCGATGCACTCCCAGTACGCGATTTGCTTTTGGTTGTTGGCAAACACCGGGTACTCCGAAATATCAATCCAACACCTAACCAAGACGATGGTTTCTGTCAACAAGGAAAGATTACAGAGAATTATCTACTCCGGAAAAGTAGCACAATTAACATGTAATTGATATATGATTGATTCTACTAGGAATAGATTAATTCTCTACCATATTTACATCCTCTCTCTACCTTTAAGAGGATGAACGTTCTGTACAAAATACACATAGAAATAAAGAATGAAACCTTCCTCCTAATATCTTCTCTTCTCTAAATCCCTCCACTCTGATATGGCATCAGAGCGGGTTCCATACTCCATGGGACTCAGAAACAAAGTCATCATCGCCCCTAACCATTCTCCGCCTTTAGCCTAATCTCTTCCAAACCAAAACCTGCAAATCAGCAACCCAAACCATGTCGGACTCAGAACCAAACACTCCAAAAAAACCCCAAACCGAGGGCAGCCAATCTGCCGCCTTTCCACCCGAATTTACTGCACAACTTGCGGCGTTCATGAAACAAAATTTCAGTATGCCACCAGAAACCAAGCCACCAAAAATGACCCAGCCAGTTCAACCAGACCATCCTGAGAATTTCGGGGAGGTCTCTGTGAAAACCAAACTGAACGGAGATAATTATCCCCTGTGGGTGACCCTCATGAAGCGAGCGATCGGGGGAAAATGTTTGACTTCTCACATAATCGGAGTTTCAAACCCCCCCGGTCGAAGATCCCAGTTATGCAAAATGGCAACAACGGAATGATACGATATTCAATTGGATTATCAACAACCTCGAGACAAGCCTGGTCAATGAGGTGTCCCGGTATGAAACGACAAGAGACTTATGGGACGGACTTGCCATCACATACGGGAGCGGCTCAGACCCCGTCCATATATGGGATCTGCACCAACAAGCATATGACATGAGACAAGGTACAATGACATTGGAAGAATTATGGAACAAATTCCAGGAATTATGGATCATGATTGACACCCGAGACCCAAATCCAATGAGTTATCCGACAGAGATCGAAAAATACAACCAAAGAGAGCAAAGGTTTCGGGTGTACCAATTCTTGCGAGCCCTAGATCACAGGTATGATGCGGTAAAAAAGGAAATAATCAACAAGGATCATCTCCCCACAGTAAAACAAGCATATGGAATAATTCAAAGGGAAGCTATCAATTCGGGAGTCCTCAAACCTGAAACAAAGGAATCAACGACGGGAGGCATCGGCGCTGGATTAGCCGCCATAAACCGGCCACCGCTGCCAGGCTACTCCTCAAACATTGCAAGCCGCAACCGAGCAGGAGACGGGGACAAAAGCCGGCACGTTTGCTCCCACTGTGGAGGGAAGAAACACACCAATGAGGGGTGTTTTCTCCTAATCGGGTACCCCGAATGGTGGGACGAGATGAAGAAGGCCAGAGCAACAAGGGCGGCCAACCGAAACCAAAATCGAGGCGGTGGCGGAAGAGCAGCGATGGCGGTGACAGAAGGAGGCTGGCCGGATGCTACCATCACCGGAAAACACCAAAATAGCGGAGTACCGGCGGGCAGCAGCACCACACCAACGGTCTCGTCGGGAGTGACAATCGGAAATGGAGCGCAGCAAGGGGAGGTCGGATCGGGACTGATGGCGGCTAGGATTCCAGGAGGTAAATGGGGGTTTTGTTATCAAAACCCCTCAAATTTTCTTAACGCCCATTATCCATCACAAAACTTCCCTTTAATTGAAAACCGACCCCAAATCTGTGCAGAATTAGGTTTCCGACCCCACATGTCATTTATGTGTCGATCTGCCCCCGGAATTCCTAAAAATTTGCAAAAGGGACCCCATAAACAATTAAAACCGTGTTTTTTAGCCCCAAGTAATAAAAAGTCCCTATACCGAGCCTAATATTGAGTGTAGAAATGCCTTCCAAGCATTAGCCAACTTGCTAACTATCCAAAATATTCCCGAAATTCAAGGAAAAATTAATCATTGGATATTTGATTGTGGAGCCACCGATACCACGTCCTATGATGCCTCTGATTTCGCCAATATCTCCACCACAAAAAAACCTATATACAGACTGCAAGTGGAGATTTAGCACACGTCCAAGGGGCTGGCTCAATTACTATTTCACCGGATTTAAAGCTGTCTAACTGCCTATATGTTCCTTCGTTGTCTCACAAACTGATATTTGTTAGTCAAGTAACAAAAGAACTTAACTGCAACTTACTAATGCAACCACAATTTTGAATTTTACAGGATACGAAGACGGGGGGATAATTGAGCGTGACACTGAACACAAAGGACTATACTATGTAGACAGGATGGCTCAACCCGGGGCTGGAATGTTGACTCACAGACTGACAGACAAGCAAACCTGGCTGTGGCATCGTCGGTTAGGGCATCCATCTCTAGGATATTTACGCCTACTTTTTCCAAAAATTTCTGCTTCAGATAGTTTAAATTGTAAGACTTGTTTTTTGGCCAAGAGTCACTGACACTCATTTAAGTTAAACAATACTCGTGTGAACAACTCTTTCTCTTTGATACACTCTGATATTTGGGGGCCTACACCGGTCACTGGTGGGAATGGATTTAGATACTTCTTATTATTTGTGGATGACTGTATTAGAATGTCTTGGGTATATTTCTTGAAAAGCAAATCCGATGTTTTTGAGAAATTTGTGATTTTTTACAACCTTATCCAAACACAATATAAGCAACGTATCCAAATCCTTAGATCCGACAATGGAAGGGAGTACATTAACACCAATGTGCAAACCTTCTTTTCTGATAATGGTCTCGTTCACCAAACCACATGTGCCTATACTCCCGAGCAGAATGGGGTAGCAGAACGGAAAAATAGGACTCTACTTGAAATGACTAGGGCCCTCCTTATTGAGTCACGTACACCAAAATCCTTTTGGCCAGAAGCAATAGCCACCTCAGTCTATCTACAAAACCGACTTCCCACATACATCCTGAACTTCAAAACTCCTCTCGACACCCTATCCACCTCCACAGAAATACCATCCTCATTATCCCTCGAACCCAAAGTCTTTGGATGCACAGTCTTTGTCCACATTCCCAAACACGACCGATCAAAGTTTTCCCCATGTGTAGTCAAATGTGTGTTCGCCGGGTAAGGGGTCAACCAAAAAGGGTACAAGTGTTATGACAAAAAAAAAACGCCACCTGTACACCACCATGAACTGTGACTTTGTTGGGGGGGGAATACTTTTATCACCAACTTGAGAGTCAGGGGGAGACAGATACTAGCGACTCTCCAAGTTGCCTTAATCCCACTACTACTCCAAAGCCATCTCCATCCTCCGTTGTTCCCTTAATCAATCCACTAATGAGCCCCCACCCTGATAGCGGCCCCACTGAGGAGGACAGCAACACCATCGAGCCATCTGCGACGTCTCATAGTTAACAGCCCAATCTATCCTCACCGTCTTCCACTCATGAGGTAAGCCCCAGTAATAATTCTCAAGTTAACGAGACTAACAATGTGAGACAGGAAGATGGTGGAACTGAAAGTGAGGGGAGACCAGTGGAGGAAGTACAGATGAGGATCAAGCGGTGGATGCAGACACAGGATTATACAAGCTGCCCTACAGACAGACGAGGGGAGTCCCACCCAAACGGTACTCTCCAGAATGGCAGGGTCATCGAAAGCCCAGATATCCTGCAGCCTATACTGTGATTGGGCCGCTGACTGAGATGGCCAAGGCCTTTGAGGCAGCCATGTATGAAGATGAGGACATACCGCGTTCGGTTGAAGAAGCTATGAGACACAAACACTGGAGAGCAGCAATGGAGAAGGAAATGGAAGCCTTGATAAAGAATCAGACATGGGAGAAACACGTCTTGTCTGAAGGGAAGAAACCGGTAGGATGTCGATGTGTGTTCACCATCAAGCGGATGGCAGACGGATCGATCGAAAGATACAAAGCCAGATTAGTGGCTAAGGGATACACTCAAACGTATGAGATAGACTATGATGAGACCTTCTCTCTGGTCGCCAAGATGAGTACTGTAAGGGTGCTGCTTTCCGTAGCCGCATGCAAGGACTGGCCACTGCATCAATTTGATGTGACCAACGCTTTCCTACATGGAGAACTGAAAAAAAAATGAAGAAGTATACATGGAAGCTCCTCCGGGCTACTCTGGAGAGTTCAAGAATGGAGAAGTCTGCAAATTGAAGAAAACTCTCAACGGTCTCAAGCAATCTCCTAGATTATGGTTTGGGAGGTTCTGTCAGACTATGACTTCCGCTGGATTCAAACAGAGCAACTCTGACCACACATTGTTCTTAAAGAAGAGGGGGGATAAGATCACGTGCTTAATCTATGTTGATGATATGATTATCACCGGAGATGATAAGGAAGAAATCGAGAACCTGAAGAGAAGCCTGTTTCAAGAATTTGAGATGAAGGATCTAGGAGCAATGAAATACTTCCTAGGGATCGAAGTTTTGAGATCAAAGTATGGCATTTTCCTTCGTCAGAAGAAGTACATTCTAGACCTGTTGGCAGAGACTGGCCTACTTGAGTGTAAACCGGCAGAAACCCCAATCATACTAAATCATGGATTGAAGTTGGGGAAGGAGGCAAATTGGCTGACAGGGGGAGATATCAGCGCCTGGTCGGAAAATTGATCTATCTTGCGCATACTAGGCCAGACATAGCCTATGCTGTTGGGGTAGTAAGTCAGTTCATGCATCAACCCCAAGAAAGTCACATGGAGGCAGCATTGAGGGTTATGCGCTATTTGAAGGGTACGACGGGATATGGGATCCTACTTGAAAAAAAAGAACATTTGGAGATCGACGGATACACAGATGCCAATTGGGCAAGCAACCCAAATGATAGAAGGTCCAAAGCCTGGTACTTCACCTTCCTTGGAGAAAACTTGGTGACATGGAGAAGTAAAAAGCAGAAAGTGGTAGCTTTGTCAGGTGCGGAGGCCGAATTTTGTGGAGTAAAGAGCGGCATAACGGAAATCCTATGGCTGTGAAGACTACTGTCAGAAATGAATTTTCCACCTGTACAAAGCAGCCGACTATACTGCGACAACAAGGCGGCAATCAGTATCTCCGAAAATCCAGTTCAACACGATCGAACCAAACATATAGTGATCGATCGTCACTTCATCAAGGAGAAGCTCGATGAGGGAGTTATTGAGCTCCCGTTTGTAAAGTCAGAACATCAGCTAGCAGACATCTTGACCAAGGCAGTCAACACCAAATTCTTCAAGAAAGTTCTAGGCAAGTTGAACATCGGAGATGCCGTTGCTCAACTTGAGGGAGAGTGTCAACAAGGAAAGATTACAGAGAATCATCTACTCCGGGAAAGTAGCACAATTAGCATGTAATTGATATGTGATTGATTCTACTAGGAATAGATTAATTCTCTACCATATTTACATACTCTCTCTACTTTTAAGAGGATGAACGTTCTGTACAAAATACACACAGAAATAAAGAATGAAACCTTCCTCCTAATATCTTCTCTTCTCCAAATCCCTCCATTATGATAGTTTCATCCGGGTTGTAGTTCGTCCTCCCTGGGGAGAACTCTTCATTCTTCTCCGGAGGCGGCAACTTCTGGGCCCTTTGCCTGTTCCGCTTCTTCTTGGTGGCGGTGGGGGGATCGCGGCGGGGTGGGGCGTGGGCGTGGGCACGGGTGGGAGACAGCTCCATGTCTGACAGCCCTTACGAATCCGTACTGAAATCGGGACCGTACTGGGTGTTGGAGTCAAAGGGTCGGTATTCATCAGGGTCTGTACCCAGCCACTGTGCACCACCACTAAACATCGAACTATTCGGACTTGGGTATGTTAGGTTTAGTATACTGAAAAGCATGTTTCGAGCAAATTTGCACGAATAGGAATCTTGATTGTATACGGAAAAACTCTACAATCCACTTTTAACCCGATTCAGTATTATTCGAGCAGTTTGCACGAATAGAATCAGTATATTATTACATTGTGTTTACTTGTGCGTTTATAAGATGTTTTATAAACATTTAAATGCATAAGAAGTAAACAAAGCCTAAGTCTTTTGCTTAGTAGACTGGTCGTGGGCTGCGCTCACTTTAAGGTACTACAGTCGGTTCGAAGCAATGCTTTGCAAAAGGAAAAGAAGAATTTCACAACCTAGATAGGCTTTGGCTACCTATTGTGAAAGGTTGCAATGTCAGTCCGATTATTTCTAAGCCTTATTGAAATAAGATGACGTTGGTGTGATATAGCACTGAATGGATCTAACAGCAAGACGTGTCTTTATGCTATCTACTGAAAGACGAGGTCTTGATAAATATCTATTTCTTAATCAATGTACGTTAGCATTGAGCATACGATATTGAGTATCTACTACTTTGACTTACCAAAGGTGTGGGTTTTTCGTCACCCAACAATCCAGGTATATTGGGTAGTGGTGATCATTATCTAGCGGTGCTAGGATTGCTATTATGTTGAATCGTGCGCGAGGTGAGTCTCGTTTGATAATGTCCTCAAGAGGAGCTTGAACAAGGTTTTATTATTCGGAAACTGGTCAGTTGGAATTTAATTATTCCATGAATAATAAATAAATGTTTCCTGCTAAGTCCACTCTTGGAATTAATAAGATGTTAATTAATTAAGTCCATAGCAGACTTTAATTAATTAATGGACATTTCTATCTTAAGCGCGAGAAATAAATAATAATAAACAAAATGGAAACCCGGATTACTTGTAATTTCAGATTTGGATGGGGAGGTCAATATTACGTCTGTAGTGGCTGCTCGTAATATTCCAATATAAGCTTGTATTAAATTGTGGGTTCAATTTAATTAGTAAAAAGCTAATTGGGAGAGCCATATCCAAAACCTTCCATAGATCCCTGACTGGGCCCAATATGAACTTAATATAAATAGGAGAATAAAAGAGACAGAATCATTATTCAAAATATGAGAAAATTTCGCGGACGAAGCATAGGGCGCGGACAATGGATGTGCCATCGTCCGCATGGCTACAGTGGCGGACGATAGTTCACCCGATGCATCGGACGGACTATCGTCCGCCCCACTGTGGATGCCCTAAGACATAGATAGATAATTGATGTAGGAAATGGACACTCTTAAGTTTGGGGTGTCTTGTGGATTCGGACTCCTTTGTTCTCCTTTTTTATTACTCCATTTGTTCTTTTTTTTATGTTTTTTAGTATTTTATCGTTGTTTTGTTTTTGGATAATTTTTGTTTTAGTTTAACATTAGTTTCTTTTTACTTTAAGTTAGCAAACACCTTTTTGGTTAGAATGAAGTTGAGTTAGAATGAATGAATTCATCACTTGTGCAAATGGGTTTTTAAGATAGAGTTGCTAGTGTTGTTACAAAATGTTAAAATTTTCGAAAATTTGTTTTTGTGACCAGTAAATTGTACTCCCCTGAAAAGAAAAGTATGAACATTTGGTTCGATACGAGTTTAAAGTATGATTGGTAAAGTAAGAGAGAGAGAGAAAAAATGGTAGTGTAAGTAGTGTTAGTGCAGAGTGGACTCCACGTCATTAGTAGTGTAGCATATATAAGTTGTACTAGTATATAAAATGAAGTGTGGGGGTAATGTGTTACTCCCTCCGTCCGGCCATTAGGAGTCCCACTTCTTGGCGGTACAAGTTTCAAGAAATGTTAAGAAAAGTGGGTGGAAAAAAGTTAGTGGAATATAGTCTCACTTGTATATATTAGTTTTAAATGAAATGTGAGTGAAATGAGTTAGTGGAATGTGGGACCCTATTAGCATTTATAGTAAAAGTGAATCGGGACTCCTATTTGCGGACAGACTAAAATTGAAAAACGATACTCATATTCGCGGACGGAGAGAGTATTTAACTATTACAAAGTTAGAAAGTTCATATAGACGGACTAATTAGAAAATACTGTCCATGGATAAAGTATATTGGATTATAACTTATTCGATGAGTGAATTTCCCTTTTGCGTTGTCACATGCGTATTTCCTAGTGATATTTTGAGCCTTTATTGATTCATGTGTGATTGAATAAGCATGTGTCTTTGTTTCTAGAACTTACTTTTTTTTATTAAATCTACATATTGAACGTGAGTCTAGGAGATGAAGTTATGTCATCTTTTGATAACCCAACCTATAAAACTTGCTTTCTTAGTACTCTACATAGTGAATATGAATCTATAGGATGAAGTGGTGTCATCTTTTAATAACCCATCGTATTCCATACATGTCCCTCACACATAAGTTCCCTAAATAGCCTAAAACCCTATTTTTATTGTTAAGCCAAGTATATACACTACCCACCTTTAAGTGATGAGCTTAAAGTGAAAAGGAAATTATAAAAAAAAATTTGAGGGTGTTGAAAAATGTTAAAAAGAAAAAGAAAGGAATGGAAAAGAAAAATAATGAAAAGGTATTGGAAGAAAAAGGAAGAAATTAAACAAAATCTAATATTTCTCTGAAATTTGTTTTGATATGGTTTATTTTTGGATGTTTAAATGAAAGTCGAGCACTTATACTTTTTTATAAATTTAGCTACTATAACCTATATTTCCCTATCTTCTAAAGTGCCTACATTATACTAATTTTTTATAATGATCTTCTGATTTTAGGATTATATTTATACTTTAGAGGAAGAAATATACATTTTGAGAAAGTCTATAATAAATATTGCATATGACTTTGATTTGAATGTATACCCTTTGCTTTATATACTTGAGTGAGAGATATACAACATAAGTACATTATCTACTTGTAAGTGTATAATGACAAGATGATGTTAGGGTTAGTATACTGAAAAGCATGTTTCGAGCGACTTCGCACGAATAGAATCTTGCTTGTGTACGGAAAAACTCTACAATCCACTTTTGACCCGATTCAGTATCATTCGAGCAGTTTGCATGAATAAAATCAATATATTATTACATTGTGTTTGCTTGTGCGTTTATAAGATGTTTATAAACATTTAAATGCATAAGAAGTAAACAAAGCCTACATCTTTTGCTTAGTAGACTGGTCGTGGGCTGCGCTCACTTTAAGGTACTACAGTCGGTTCTAAGCAATGCTTTGCAAAAGAGAAGAAGAATTTCACAACCTAGATAGGCTATGGCTACCTATCGTGAAAGGTTGCAATGTCAGACCGATTATTTCTAAGCCTTATTGAAATAAAATGACGTTGGTGTGGTATAGCACTGAAAGGATCTAACTGCAAGACGAGTCTTTATGCTATCTACTGAAAGACGAGGTCTTGATAAATATCTATTTCTTAATCTACATACGTTAGCATTGAGCATACGACATTGAGTATCTACTACTTTGACTTACCAAAGGTGCGAGTTTTTCGTCAGCCAACGATCCAGGTATATTGGGTAGTGGTGATCATTATCTAACGGTGCTATGATTGCTGTTATGTTGAATCGTGCGCGAGGAGAGTCTCGTTTGATAATGTCCTCAAGAGGAACTTGAACAAGGTTTTATTATTCGAAAAAACTGGCCAGTTGGAGTTTTATTACTCTATGAATAATAAATAAGTGTTTCTTGCTAAGTCCACTCTTGGAATTAATAAGATGTTAATTAATTAAGTCCATAGCAGACTTTAATTAATTAATGGACATTTCTATCTTAAGCGCGAGAAATAAATAATAATAAACAAAATGGAAACCCGGATTACTTGTAATTTCAGATTTGGATGGGGAGGTCAATATTACGTCTGTAGTGGCTGCTCGTAATATTCCAATATAAGCTTGTATTAAATTGTGGGTTCAATTTAATTAGTAAAAAGCTAATTGGGAGAGCCATATCCAAAACCTTCCATAGATCCCTGACTGGGCCCAATATGAACTTAATATAAATAGGAGAATAAAAGAGACAGAATCATTATTCAAAATATGAGAAAATTTCGCGGACGAAGCATAGGGCGCGGACAATGGATGTGCCATCGTCCGCATGGCTACAGTGGCGGACGATAGTTCACCCGATGCATCGGACGGACTATCGTCCGCCCCACTGTGGATGCCCTAAGACATAGATAGATAATTGATGTAGGAAATGGACACTCTTAAGTTTGGGGTGTCTTGTGGATTCGGACTCCTTTGTTCTCCTTTTTTATTACTCCATTTGTTCTTTTTTTTTATGTTTTTGAGTATTTTATCGTTGTTTTGTTTTTGGGTAATTTTTGTTTTAGTTTAACATTAGTTTCTTTTTACTTTAAGTTAGCAAACACCTTTTTGGTTAGAATGAAGTTGAGTTAGAATGAATGAATTCATCACTTGTGCAAATGGGTTTTTAAGATAGAGTTGCTAGTGTTGTTACAAAATGTTAAAATTTTCGAAAATTTGTTTTTGTGACCAGTAAATTGTACTCCCCTGAAAAGAAAAGTATGAACATTTGGTTCGATACGAGTTTAAAGTATGATTGGTAAAGTAAGAGAGAGAGAGAAAAAATGGTAGTGTAAGTAGTGTTAGTGCAGAGTGGACTCCACGTCATTAGTAGTGTAGCATATATAAGTTGTACTAGTATATAAAATGAAGTGTGGGGGTAATGTGTTACTCCCTCCGTCCGGCCATTAGGAGTCCCACTTCTTGGCGGTACAAGTTTCAAGAAATGTTAAGAAAAGTGGGTGGAAAAAAGTTAGTGGAATATAGTCTCACTTGTATATATTAGTTTTAAATGAAATGTGAGTGAAATGAGTTAGTGGAATGTGGGACCCTATTAGCATTTATAGTAAAAGTGAATCGGGACTCCTATTTGCGGACAGACTAAAATGGAAAAACGATACTCATATTCGCGGACGGAGAGAGTATTTAACTATTACAAAGTTAGAAAGTTCATATAGACGGACTAATTAGAAAATACTGTCCATGGATAAAGTATATTGGATTATAACTTATTCGATGAGTGAATTTCCCTTTTGCGTTGTCACATGCGTATTTCCTAGTGATATTTTGAGCCTTTATTGATTCATGTGTGATTGAATAAGCATGTGTCTTTGTTTCTAGAACTTACTTTTTTTTATTAAATCTACATATTGAACGTGAGTCTAGGAGATGAAGTTATGTCATCTTTTGACAACCCAACCTATAAAACTTGCTTTCTTAGTACTCTACATAGTGAATATGAATCTATGGGATGAAGTGGTGTCATCTTTTAATAACCCATCGTATTCCATACATGTCCCTCACACATAAGTTCCCTAAATAGCCTAAAACCCTATTTTTATTGTTAAGCCAAGTATATACACTACCCACCTTTAAGTGATGAGCTTAAAGTGAAAAGGAAATTATAAAAAAAAAATTTGAGGGTGTTGAAAAATGTTAAAAAGAAAAAGAAAGGAATGGAAAAGAAAAATAATGAAAAGGTATTGGAAGAAAAAGGAAGAAATTAAACAAAATCTAATATTTCTCTGAAATTTGTTTTGATATGGTTTATTTTTGGATGTTTAAATGAAAGTCGAGCACTTATACTTTTTTATAAATTTAGCTACTATAACCTATATTTCCCTATCTTCTAAAGTGCCTACATTATACTAATTTTTTATAAAGATCTTCTGATTTTAGGATTATATTTATACTTTAGAGGAAGAAATATACATTTGAGAAAGTCTATAATAAATATTGCATATGACTTTGATTTGAATGTATACCCTTTGCTTTATATACTTGAGTGAGAGATATACAACATAAGTACATTATCTACTTGTAAGTGTATAATGACAAGATGATGTTAGGGTTAGTATACTGAAAAGCATGTTTCGAGCGACTTCGCACGAATAGAATCTTGCTTGTGTACGGAAAAACTCTACAATCCACTTTTGACCCGATTCAGTATCATTCGAGCAGTTTGCATGAATAAAATCAATATATTATTACATTGTGTTTGCTTGTGCGTTTATAAGATGTTTATAAACATTTAAATGCATAAGAAGTAAACAAAGCCTACGTCTTTTGCTTAGTAGACTGGTCGTGGGCTGCGCTCACTTTAAGGTACTACAGTCGGTTCTAAGCAATGCTTTGCAAAAGAGAAGAAGAATTTCACAACCTAGATAGGCTTTGGCTACCTATCGTGAAAGGTTGCAATGTCAGACCGATTATTTCTAAGCCTTATTGAAATAAAATGACGTTGGTGTGGTATAGCACTGAAAGGATCTAACTGCAAGACGAGTCTTTATGCTATCTACTGAAAGACGAGGTCTTGATAAATATCTATTTCTTAATCTACATACGTTAGCATTGAGCATACGACATTGAGTATCTACTACTTTGACTTACCAAAGGTGCGGGTTTTTCGTCAGCCAACGATCCAGGTATATTGGGTAGTGGTGATCATTATCTAACGGTGCTATGATTGCTGTTATGTTGAATCGTGCGCGAGGAGAGTCTCGTTTGATAATGTCCTCAAGAGGAACTTGAACAAGGTTTTATTATTCGGAAACTGGCCAGTTGGAGTTTTATTACTCTATGAATAATAAATAAGTGTTTCTTGCTAAGTCCACTCTTGGAATTAATAAGATGTTAATTAATTAAGTCCATAACAGACTTTAATTAATTAATGGACATTTATATCTTAAGCACGGGAAATAAATAATTAACCAAATGGAAACCCGGATTACTTGTAATTTCGGATTTGGATGGGGAGTTCAATATTACTTCTGTAGTGGCTGCTCGTAATATTCCAATATAAGCTTGTATTAAATTGTGTGTTCAATTTAATTAGTAAAAAACTAATTGGGGGAGCCCATATCCAAAACCTTCCATAGATCCCTGACTTGGCCCAATATGAACTATTATAAATAGGAGAATAAAGGAGACAGAATAGAGATAATTAATTATCGTGAAAATTTCGCCCACTCTAATTTTAGAGGGGACGAAAATTTCAAAAAGATTTTCTCCTCCGTGAGATTTTCAGCTCCTCCTCCGTGAGAAATTTCTGTCTTCTTTATTCAAGTCCTAGTGTTTCGATAAGATCAACCCACCCTGATGTCGGAATAGAGTTCGGGACACCAGTCAGAAGATCCATGGTCTAGTATTGAAGATCATCGTGGAGAAGGCGCGAGCAATTGACGATTCTTTGGAGAAACAACGATGTAAATTGGCCAACTCTGTAGCAAGCATGTTTTAGGGATTTTTTGTGCTAAAACATGTTTGAAATTCAATTTATGAGCATGATACATGTGATAATTACGCGAATAGAATTTGTTTAAATAATCTGCAAAATAGATCCGTATATGTGATCCGTTAGAACGCATGCTTCCGCTGCCAACCCCTTCAATTGGTATCAGAGCCAGGTTTTTGCCTCTGATTATTTGGATTTAAATTTATGAGCATGATACATGTATTATTTGATTTCGACGCATGTTCTTGGTGTTTTGTTTAATTTATTATGCATGATGAACTCAAGAACTATCGAATCAAAGAACTTGAATTACTCGATCGTACGAGACGTGCGATCCGTCAGCGCTCGCACCGAAACGGATCACACCACGCGCAATCGAGGTAGGGATGTAGAGACAGTGGGAGCCGGATAGCCATGATCACGGGGCGACGCGCAGACAAGCTAAGGCTCGCGCGCCGTCGGCTGAGACCGCAAGCCCCAGACGCACTCGCGTCGAGATCGACGCATGAAGCTGGCGAGGTGCGGTGGTTCGTCTGAGAATCACCGAGACACTAGGCGCCGAGAGCTCCAACCCTAGGCGGAAGGACCGAGACGGGCGGTCGGAGCTGGCCGAGAGCAGGAGCACCTCCGTGCGCGCCGCTGGCCGAGAGCTCGCGCCACCCGACGGCTCGGATGGCCGAGACGGGCATCAAGATGCTGGCCGAGAGGCGCGCGCCGACGCGTGCGCGCCTGGCCGAGAAGCGTCGACACTCGTCGGAACACGACGCCGAGACTGGCGCTCGCCGCTGGCCGAGAGGAGCCGCGCCTACGCGCACGCTCCTGGCCGAGAAGGTGGCGACTCCCGACGAGCCGCTGGCCTAGACGCCGTGTGCGTCGTATTTCGACGAAGAACTCGTCGGATTTTCGTCGTTCATCGTTCGTGCGAACCTCGTACAATGAGATAACGATGAAGGATTATTTTAATGATTATTTAATTATTTTATTAAAAGATATTATTAAAATATTATTATTTAATGGAAATAAAATCTTTTGGGAAGATTTCCCTAGATTCTTGGATTTTAATTAGGAAAATATTTAAGATGAATTTGGAAATAAGATTTGAATATATCTTTTATGGATTTTATGTATTATATAAGATTTGATTTAATATCAAATCATGAATTAATTAGATTCTTTCCTTATTCATTGGATTTATATGGATTTTATTCCTAGATGAATCCTAGTTATATTTGGAAAATAATAATCTAAATTTTATCTATATCCTATGGATTTATATGGATTTATTCCTAGACAAATCCTAGTTGGATTTAGATAATAATAATATTATTTTATTCTTATCCTATGATTTTAAATGAATTTATTCATAGATAAATTCTAGATGGATTTGGATTGTGATAATACAATATTTTATTCATATCTTATAGATTTATATGGATTTGTTCCTAGATAAATCTTAGATGGATTTGAATAACTATAATATAATATTATCTAATTCTATGGATTTATATGGATTCACTCCAAGAATAAATCCTAGATGGATTAGGATTAATATTAATATTAATTTATTTTATCCTATGGATTTGAATAGATTTAAGACAAATCCTAGATGGATTAAAATAAGTATTAATCCAAGATTATCCTTATCTTTTGGATTTATATCCTAGATAGATTAGGATAAAGATAATATATAAGAAAATCCGTATTTAATTGGATTTAGATAAATTAATTTATCAAAGAAATCCTAAGTAATATTTGATATATTCTAGATGTCTATTCTAAATAGAATTAAGATTTGTATAAATATTGGTTGATTGGATTTTATTTATCGTATGGATTATGATGGAATCGTTTTTATCTAGTAATATCCTAGAACGATTTAATAATGATAATCCTAGATCAACGTTATCTTGAATTGAAGGATTTGATTCTATCGAAATAAAATCTAGAATGATCCTAAATGGATTTAGATAGTTAACACTATCTTGATAAATTCTAAATGAATTTGGATAATAATTATCCAAGATAAAACATAATTATTTAATTGATTCTCCCTTGACTAGATTAAATAATTGTCATTAATTATCCAGTGTGTTTAAATGCCATGCATTAAATGGATTTATTTGTCTATTTGGTGTTTATCTTTGTAAGTGGATTATCTGCTTTATCTGCTTATGTGATAATTATGCAAAAACCATATAAAATATCTAAGCGATAATTACAACAAGTGCGTTGTATATGTTCTCCATCAATTGGTCTGCAATTTATGAAGTTTTTTTTATTATTATTGCCACCTGCTCTGTGGGGACAATAATCCTAAGAAATAGCGAGTTCATAAGGCGGACTTCTCAAATATAAATAGTATGAACTAGAATGTGGTTTCCAATATTATCGCCACCTACTCTGTGGGGACAATAATCCTAAGAAACTACGAGATTCAGAAATTCACACAGAATTTATGAGATAGCTTAATCTTGTTAGCAGCACATGAGCATTGTTATGGGAGTGTGTTGTAGAAATGAGACTCTGTAATGCTAAATTCGGTGGTCTTGCTTCGGCAACATTAGGCGGCCATGCCACTCTGTGGTCTCTGGACTATTCGTCGATGATTGTGACCAGTAAAATTGTAAGATTTTAATGCGTATTGACCTCCTCTGAGGGATACAAAATTTTAATTTTACAGTTGCAAGATACATAATTGTTTTGTGGTTATTTGTGATTATGTATTGAGCATAAGTATGTGATAATAAGTTTATATGCCAAATCTTCATTATGTCGTTCATATTTTGTCCGCGATCCTTAATGAAATGAACTCGAATGCCAAAATTATGTAGACTGGAAATGAAAATGGATAAGATTCTCATCGCTAAAACTTGGAGTTTATACTCAATGATTCATGTCCTCCATTTCCTCGACATAATTCCACGAAGATTGTTCGAGAATGCTTTTTGCATGTACTTGACAAGTTCTTTGAGGAATAAGGTCAAACTATTTTCTTATAAGTTGCATGACAAGTCTTGGTTAGTGACGATGAAAGATGGGTATCAATAGAATCTGTCAAGATGATTCGATTGGAATATCCTAGAGGAACAGAATGTTTTGAGGAATCTTTTGATCACTCAAATAGTTTTTTGACTCAAGTCATCCTCTAAAGTAATAAGAAATGACTACAAGAAGGTTTAACTGAAAAGTATAAAACCCTCAGAATATTAGTTGTTATATTACTTTTAAAGGAAAGTAACATGATAGATGACGAATTCATAAATGTTGCATTTTCCCTAAGTCCTAGTTCATTTGTACAAAAGACTAGATATGAAAATGAGAGAGCTTGAATTGTCATAAAAGTTGTTTAAAGCGAGTGAAGATGCTTAGTAAGTTGGATTGACCTCTTTTAGAGAAGGACAATGACTTACATAACAATGCAACTTCTAAGTAAGAGATCTTGATCCAGTTAGGTGTTTGTTGCAGTGGGAGCTGTTAATGCTCAATTATTGTTTTATGGTTGATGTTTAAGGCATCATAGTATTGAAACAATATAGATGCAACAAGATTGAGTATTAAACAACACATCAACTTCTTAAACAATGAATGATGAAGTATTTATGGCTAGTCTTAAGGCCAAGAAAATACTTAGTTATTGTTCAAACTGATCTAGACTATCAAGATTTTAACAATTTGTTAAATAGTTTGAAAGTCGGGAATGTCTATTCGATGCACTATGAGTTAGAATCATTTGATTCAGAATACTTATATAAGTGCAACGTAGAAAGACTAGCAAGTCTCAATGGTTTACACCAATGAGGAGACGAGCAAAGCGTTATGATCAGTAGTGAGAGTCTAATCTCCATTAACGAATCCAAGCATTCTTTCAAAGAACGGGATAGTTATGTAAGAAGGAATCGAAGTCTTTCTAAGACAAGTTTGATCAAATGATGAGTTGTACTCATGAAAATCTTATCATTGATGGGACAAGCGTTAAATATAACGAGATACACCTTAAAAAACTACCATCATCAGTACCTTCTACAAAACACGAGTTGTGGACTAGAGTGTCTCTAGTCTAGCACATCTCAAGATGTAATGTTGTTCCAATGCATGTTGGAAAGGTATCCAAGTAATTGGAGTTGAGTACTGATCAGACATGTTTTAAGGTTTTCCCAAATGATGTAAGGTTATAAGTTCTGTAATCTTCAAAGATTGAATTCTTGTATGAAGATCAAGAAAGGAACTAAAAGCCTAACAGTGCGATAACTCTCAGTACAAAGAGAGATATCGAATTTTCCACGTTACCAAGGACTAATACCATTAGAAGCTTTTGCACTAATAAAATCAACTTCAACACCTAAGATTGTTATAACCATGTCGTAGTGGGAGCGTTCCTAGGAACATAACAAGTTCATGGGTCTAAGAGTGTCGCAAGACTCGGTCTTAGATTAACTTGAACATAATCCCTTTAACTACAATGTAGAATTGGTTCATTTGGATATTCATCCTTGGAAAGGTGGTAGATTCCAAACTACAATCTTAGATAGACAACATATTTTACAAGACTTGCAATACTGCCTACAGGTTGTGTCAGTCAGTGGGAGCTAGTACATTTTCAAGAGTAAATGTGGATCTCAAATGGCTAGTCAATGACAATGGGCTATTCCCAAAGAGAAATATCATATTCTCGCTGTTGTTGTGCGAAGATTTTTTTGATCCTTCTGTCTATCAGCACTTACATAATTAGAATGTATGTATCATGATTGTCAATACAGCTTTCTATTAATAGAAGTCTTGAAGAAATCATCTACATGGAACATCCTAATAGGTATGTAATAGAGGGCAAGAAACACATGATTGGAAGCTTATGAAGACCTTTGTGGTCTTAGGCACACATCTAAATCAGAGTATGTGTTTTAGCTAGATTGTCAAATGTTTGGAATTTGACATGTGCCCTTAAATGTGTTGTGAGGAAAATGAAGTTGAAAGTGCATTAAATATGGTATTATTGGTACTCTACGATGATGAAATCTATAAAAGTTGCAAACAACTAAGATTGACATCTAGCGTAGGAAACTGGTTGTCTACCAAGTTTAAGATAAAGGATTTAAGATAAACTAATTACATTCTAAGCATCTAATTCTTTGAGATTGCTAGAAAGAATGATGAGATTCTCTTAGGAATCCTATATCTATACATTGCTTGGAACATTTTAGCATTAGAATTTCCATGAAAATGTTTTTACCATTCAAGATGGAATTGTCTTGTCTCTAGTCAAGTGTCGTTTGACACTTAGTGAGAACAAGAATTATGAGACTGGTTCTGCAGATAGATGTCTCATGTATGCTATGATGTGTACTAAGTTTGATATTAGTTGTGCTTTTGCACAGCAAGTATATATCATATTAACCATGGCAAAGGACTTTGATTGAGGTAATGGATATACCATGGTACTTGAGAAAGACTAATCGCTATATTCTAGTTTACCAGTCATTCATGAAATGTCCTTGGGGTTACACTGACTAAGTCTTATGACTAATCAGTGATCGAGTAAGTCATCCTCATTATATGTGTTTACATTAGGAGTATACTCCTAGAAGCTTTGATCGTAAGTTTGAGTATGCCTATGAGTATTTTTACTCTAGCAAAGGCTAACTCAAGGGAACACGAGATCATAAGCTAAGCAATCACATAGAGAGATGAAATTAATTAAAGATCAAGTACGCAACAAAGGCATAGTGGTGGAAAAGATATTATCTGGGAACAACCAAGCATATTTTTCACATAAATTGCCTTTGTGGCAACATGTTTCAAACATGATGTGCAATGAATGGTAGTTCGATATATCTAGCTCCAAGACCTGCTTTGTGTATAAGTGGGAGAGCTTTTGGTAGTGGGTATACTCGAAAGCATGTTTTGAGTATAAGTGGGAGATTGTTAAGGTTAGTATACTGAAAAGCATGTTTCGAGCGACTTCGCACGAATAGAATCTTGCTTGTGTACGGAAAAACTCTACAATCCACTTTTGACCCGATTCAGTATCATTCGAGCAGTTTGCACGAATAGAATCAATATATTATTACATTGTGTTTGCTTGTGCGTTTATAAGATGTTTTATAAACATTTAAATGCATAAGAAGTAAACAAAGCCTACGTCTTTTGCTTAGTAGACTGGTCGTGGGTTGCGCTCACTTTAAGGTACTACAGTCGGTTCTAAGCAATGCTCTGCAAAAGAGAAGAAGAATTTCACAACCTAGATAGGCTTTGGCTACTTATCGTGAAAGGTTGCAATGTCAGTCCGATTATTTCTAAGCCTTATTGAAATAAGATGACGTTGGTGTGGTATAGCACTGAAAGGATCTAACAGCAAGACGAGTCTTTATGCTATCTACTGAAAGATGAGGTCTTGATAAATATATATTTCTTAATCTACATACATTAGCATTGAGCATACGACATTGAGTATCTACTACTTTGACTTACCAAAGGTGCGGGTTTTTCGTCAGCCAACGATCCAGGTATATTGGGTAGTGGTGATCATTATCTAACGGTGCTAAGATTGCTTTTATGTTGAATCGTGCGCGTGGAGAGTCTCGTTTGATAATGTCCTCAAGAAGAGCATGAATAAGGTTTTATTATTCGGAAACTGGCCAGTTGGAGTTTTATTACTCTATGAATAATAAATAAGTGTTTCTTGCTAAGTCCACTCTTGGAATTAATAAGATGTTAATTAATTTAGTCCGTAGGAGACTTTAATTAATTAATGGACATTTATATCTTAAGCATGGGAAATAAATAATAAACAAAATGGAAACCCAGATTACTTGTAATTTCGGATTTGGATGGGGAGTTCAATATTACTTCTGTAGTGGCTGCTCGTAATATTCCAATATAAGCTTGTATTAAATTGTGGGTTCAATTTAATTAGTAAAAAGCTAATTGGGGGAGCCCATATCTAAAACCTTCCATAGATCCCTGATTGGGCCCAATATGAACTATTATAAATAGGAGAATAAAGGAGGCAGAATAGAGACAATTAATTATCATGAAAATTTCGCTGACTCTAATTTTAGATGGGACGAAAATTTCAAAAAGATTTTCTCCTCCGTGAGATTTTCAGCTTCTCCTCCGTGAGAAATTTATGTCTTCTTTATTCAAGTCCTAGTGTTTCGATAAGATCAGCCCACCCTGATGTCGGAATAGAGTTCGGGACACCAGTCAGAAGATCCGTGGTCTAGTATTGAAGATCATCGTGGAGAAGGCGCGAGCAATCGACGATTCTTTGGAGAATCAACGAGGTAAATTGGCTAACTCCGTAGCAAGCATGTTTTAGGGATTTTTTGTGCTAAAACATGTTTGAAATTAAAGTTATGAGCATGATACATGTGATAATTACGCGAATAGAATTTGTCTAAATAATCTGCAAAATAGATCCGTATATGTGATCCGTTAGAACGCATGCTTCCGCTGCCAACCCCTTCAGATGACATATGAGTTAGTAGCAATTGATTAACGTTTAATCTTTTGTGCATGTTACTTTGCCACTTTAATTTATACTTCTATGTTTTTTTACCTCAAGTAATGATGATAATCTAGACCTATATAAAAGAGTTTGTTTTGAGTTTTTTCTTTCCTTTCCTTTGTAATTGTTGTGCATATTGAAGAGTTTGAATTGCTCAAATGTTAGTTTTTCAATCAAATTCATACCATTTGGTAATTTGATAAGTTTATTAAGTAGTATATGTGAAGAAATAAGTGAAAGCAGTTTAAAATAGAGAAAGAAGGATGCCCAAACAGCACAAGGCCGAAGTCAAAGAATCATACCTGATAGGGTTGGAATTGTGATTGAACCTCCACCAGATCGGGGGAAGAAAGGGTAACTTCAGGGGCTTACTCGGTGCTCAGGTCAAACAAGGCCAAACTCCATAAAGTTGCACCCGACCGGGTAGGAATCACTTCCTAAGGGCATCCATAATAGACATAGGCTAGCAATAGTCTAGCCAAAAACTCATCCTGACACTGTTGGTTTATGGAATTACAAGATATAAACCGGACGTAATACAACCCAAAAGAAGGAACACAAATGGAGAAACTGAAACGAAATTACAATGGAAAAATCAAAACAAATAAACCGTAAATAGAAGCTAGCCGAGTCGAGGAGTCCTCTTTCCGCAAGATGAGATACGCCACGGTAGTGCTCTCGTATTGGCGTTTCATCCCCAAATATAAAACAACTCCGTCTCTAGTGAAGCAGCACCGTTATCAGCAGAGCTCCGACGAACTGGATGGAGGAGAGGGAGAAGCTTCGACAGAAGGACAATGTAGAGAGAGGGAGAGAGCTTATGTTGTTATGCTAGTGAACGATTTTTTTAGAGATGCATGGAATGGCTAGCCTATTTATAGGCATAGTCCACTGCAGGGGTCAACAGCCATGATGGATGTCATCATTGCAAGATCGTAACCGCCACCGTTACAAGGCATTACGAGAGCTGGAGAGGCTGCTCCTGGACGGACGTATCGGGACACGCTGCGCGTCTAGTGATAAGTCGTATTCTAGGCCTCGGTTACTGGTCAGTATGACAGGTTTAAATGATTATATTTGCAAAGCAGTTGCTCAAAGTGTGCAGGATAAGTGTTCTGGCCAGTAGGGAAGTTCCGGAGTGTTCGGGTAGAAAAAGCGCCAGCATGGTCTCATACTGATCCGTATACGTGCTAAAACGGCTTGAGATGAAGAAGACGGATAGCTGGGACGGATTACCCACAATTAAGGGCAAAGAAGTCAAATTGCAGCGAGGATTTACCCTAAAATCAAGGGTAGCCTCCCTATAAAAGGTAGCCAAGTTGGAGAGAGAAGGGGCCGGGGAGAGACTTCAATTCACCATCATCTTTAGGTAGAGAGTTCTCTCGGTAATTTCAGTCTTTCAGCCGTGTCCCACTTCTTGCCTCGCCGAGCCATGATCACCTGACGTTCAGAATGTTCCCGAGTTCCAGTCATCGTCCGTTCCAGTTAGCTAGATCGTAGTTCCAGTCAGAGATTTTATCGCCCGGAGTGGCAAACAATCTTTAAATTGCTTTCGTAGTTTAATTAGTTCTCCGTCTTTACGTTGGATTTCTGTTACATTTTGGGATTTTGTTGTTTTGAAATGCTTGCTTTGGATATCCGAACGTGTTAATGCTATGAAGTTGATTTCCGTTTCGTTCATTGTAGTGTTCTTTTCTTTCCTTGTCTAGTTAGCTTAGATCTAAGATTTCTCGGTGTTTTAAGTGCTAAATCTCTAAATTCTGTTACGTAACAAATTTCTTTAGGATAGGTAAACAAGTACTATTTGATCTGGAAGTAGATCGTTGCATGCAAGGCTTCGTTTTATTTTCTGAATCGATCTTTCATGTTGACCAGCATGCAGAAGTCCAGTTTCAGCGTTTGATTTCAGATTTGATTTCTTAGTTTTAGATCTGTGTTCGCGAGTTGTTAATCTGCGTTTGCCGGGTTGGATCTGGAATTGTTATCTGAGTTTAATTTGTGTTGTTGGAGAAGATGATGTCTACATCCAGATTGGGGACCACCTTACTTTTATTTACTTTTGCTTCCTTTTGTCCTTCACCTCTGGTTGTACCTGCAGATCTGTCAGCCTAGTCACCACTACCTCCACTACACTCTGAATATTCTGTTTAGCCAAAAATAGAAATACCGTCCTTTCCAAACAATTTCTGTTACACCATGTCCCCTCATTTCCACGTACACAGTTGCATTCCATGATCTGCTCCCCCATCCTAGTCAGTAGGACGCCACCCTTTAATTACTCGCCTAGGTAGAAACTCAACCCGAGCGTGGTAGCTAACCAACCCTCCAAAACATCACCGCAGTAGTTTAAACGCACCATCTCTGTGGGATTCGACCCTTACCTCCACTATACTGATCAGTAGAAGTGGGTTGAGGAATCTTTGAAGACGAGGTCTAGGCCTAGTTAGGATCTTTATCCTGCCAGTAGGATATATCCTCACTTGAACGACACCTACGCACCTCGTAACCTCTTCAAATGGCGCCGTTGCCGGGGATGGATGGCGTTTTAGATACTATTGTGTGTGATACTTTGGCGTAAATATTGTGTATAATTTTTTCTCTTTTTCTTTTGTTTCAGTTTATGAGAAGCAGTTCGGATCCTAATCCGTGGAAACCGAAGATACTTCAGCGAGGATCCATACTTGTGACCACTCGTTCTGGCCTGTCAACAACTCTGTCTGACCTAGACACGAGTAGCGACGAAGAACAGTACACCATAGAAGGACCAATTCCCGTGGAGTTACCACTGTTGGAAGGCAATCCAGGAATGGCTGCCAACATGGACGAAGATCCAGAGATCGGTACGCTGAATGCGCATACCGAAGGAGAACCACCGCAAGCTATCGTGGTCACCCCGGGACAGACTGCTTGTGACGTGAAGCCTCATGTCATAGCGATTCTACCTACATACTGCGGGAAAAGCTATGAAGGGCCGTATGAGTTCCTTCACGAATTTTGTAAGATTTGTAGAGCGCAGAGAAGACCAGCAGGAGCGACTGAAGATGATTATAGGCTGAAAGCTCTGCCATTTGTGCTCAAGGGGGAAGCGAACACCTGGTTCATGCGCTTGCCCCCTGACTCTATTGAGACTTGGGCCGACTTCAAGTCAGCATTCCTGGGCGAGTTTTTTCCGTCATCTAAGACAAGCGCACTGAAGAGAGAAATAACGAATGTGAAGCAAGGATATGACGAGCCCTTGAGCGACTATCGGGCAAGATACATGGGTCTTTTGGAATCGTGTCCCAACCATCGCATGGCGGACATTGAAGTACATCATACTTTCTACGAGGGCATGAACGTGGTAACCAAAGACCTGGCCAATTCATCTTCGGGAGGAAGCTTCACGCAATTACGGGTCAGCGAAGCAAAGAGAGTCCTAAGGAAGCTACTGAATGCAAAGAAAGAGTATGACCATTCAAGGGAAGGATACAACCGAGAGCGGGCTGCTGTTGCATCGACTACTGATCAGGAGAACAAGCTGGAGCAGAAAATGGACTTGAAGATGGATGAGCTGAAGAAGTCACTTTTGAGTGCCATCGAGAAGAGCACTCCACCACCTCTCCCAACTGGAAACTACAAGGGTGCAGAGCAGGGGAATCAAGGGGCCCAATACGAGCATCCGAATGACTTGATCAGTACGGAGCAAGCTAACGCTGCTGGGTATTTTAACCAGAATGGGAATTGGATCCAGGGGAGACAACGGGACGCACCATGGAGGGACCACCCGAATTTTCGATGGGGAGAAGGGAACCAAAACCAGAACCAAGGTCAAGGCCAGAACCAATATAACCCTTACCCGAACCAAAACCCTAACCGTGGACCAGCAAACCCAGACTTCCAGCCCAACTGGTCAGGAAGAAACCAACAAGCCCAAAACCATAACCCACAAAGCTCAAACTCGAACCCTGTTTACGTGCCACCCCATCAGAGAAATTTCCAAAACTACCAAAATCAACCAAACCAAGCATCCCAACACCATCAGAACCAGAATCAATTCCAAGCCCAGCACCAGAATCAATATCCTCAAGATCAGTACACTCCTCCTGCCCAATATAACCAATACCCGCCTAATCAAGGACAGCAAACCTTCCAGAACTATCAACACCAAGGGCCGGGTCATTTCCAAAACTCGAACAGGCCGAGGAGATCCGTTGAGGACATGATGAGTGAAATGCTAGCATCACAACAGAACATCAAAGGAGAATTGCAAGCCCATAATGAGGTCGTGCAGGGGATGCAAAATGCCCAGAAAGAACATAAGGCGAACATGGATATGATGAATAGGCAGTTAGCTCAACTGGCCAGTTCGATGGGTGATTTGAAGGGAAATGCAGGAAAACTCCCATCTACAGTCCAAATGCCCGAGAAGGCAAATGTGAGTAAGGTCACGTTGAGGTCAGGAACTACTTATGATGCACCTCAACCGAAACAGCCGAGTGAAGGATCGAATGGAACGAAGATAGGAGGCGAGACAATTTCAGCTGAGGAAATAGGGAATTTCATGCCTCGAATGCAGGATCCATTCTTCCTGGATGATACACCAAGTATAAGAGGTGAACCCGATGCCTTACTGACCAGGAAGGAACCTCCTCAAGAGAAAAATCCCAGAATGGAGGCTCGGACCCAAGAGCTACCAAAGAAAGTTGCTGAGGAACCCGTAGAAGAGAAAAAAGGGGAGAAACCATTCCCATTCCGATTTGTTACAAAGAGGAAGAAAGAGAACCCGGTCGACTACTTGTTGATTTTTGGAAGGTTGGACGTCACCATACCATTCCTCCAAGCCGTGAAACTACCCCCGCTCGGAAAATTCATTAAGGATTTCATAGCCGGGAAAGCTCAAAAAGATGGACAAATCATGGTGGAAGGGATCGCATCCGCAATTGTGCAAGAGAAACTGCCGCCCAAGAGGGCCGATCCAGGTATGTTCACTTTACCCATAACTATAGGGGATGTGAAAGTTGAACATGCGATGTGTGATCTTGGAGCTTCCATTAATGTCATGCCATTATCAATCTATAACCGACTGAAAGGAGTGAGGCTGTCAAACACTAGGGTGTTGATCCAGCTGGCTGATAGGTCGTGCATAAGCCCTGAGGGAGTTTTAGAGAACGTGTTGGTTAGAGTACAGGAGTTCACATACCCTGCTGATTTTTATGTGATCAAAATGAGTGAGCATGAAGCGAGAGAGTCTAGTGGAGTCTTGTTAGGGAGACCTTTTTTTAGAACGGCTAAGACAATAGTGGATATGGCCGAGGGGACTATTTGCATTGATTTTAATGGTGAGAAGTTTACTTTTGATATAAATGATGCCATGAAGAAACCCATTGATTCTGAAAATCTATGCTTTGTTGATGTGATTGACCCTCTAGTCCAAGATTTTCTTGAGACCGAACTATTACAGGAAAAACTCCAGGCTTTAGATGCTTGTGATCAGGCCGACGAAGAAGCTGCTGCGTGGTGTGATTTGATCAGTAGCCAGGGGTTGACCGACGAAGAAATAGAAGGAGCGATCAAGGAATTCTGTCAAAAGTCGGCGTTCATTGGAGCCACAGGGGCCAAGCTTCCAGTCAGTACGGAAGAACCTTCAGGGGAAGACTTAAAGAAAGACGGGGAGGCCCAGAAAAACCCTCTACCCGAAGACACACTTCCACCCCAAGTCGAGCTAAAAAAGTTACCATCGAACTTGAAGTATGCCTACCTCGGGGAGGAGAACTCATATCCCGTAATCATAAACAGCAGTCTCACAAAAGAACAAGAAGCGCGGCTACTGGCTGTGTTGAATAGGAATAAGAAGGCAATCGGATGGAGCCTTACAGATCTAGTAGGGATAAGCCCCGACGTTTGCATGCACCACATCAGGCTAGAAGAGGGAGCGAAGGCTCATCGAGATGCTCAAAGGAAGGTAAACCCTAACATGCGAGAGGAAATTTTAAAGGAAATCTTGAAGTTGTTGTCGCTAGGGATTATCTATTCAGTGCCGGACAGTGAGTGGGTCAGCCCGATCCACATGGTTCCAAAGAAATCCGGGATCCAAGTTGTCAAGAATGAGAGGAACGAGCTGATTCCAACAAGGCTGGTCACGGGTTGGCGAATGTGCATCGACTACCGGAAGCTGAACAACGCAACAAGGAAGGACCATTTTCCTTTGCCTTTCATCGACCAGATATTAGAGAGATTAGCTGGGAAAAAATTTTTCTGCTTCCTAGATGGGTACAGCGGGTACTTCCAAATTCACGTGGATCCTGAGGACCAGGACAAAACCACTTTTACTTGCCCGTTTGGAACCTATGCATACCGTCGCATGCCTTTCGGTTTATGCAACGCTCCAGGTACGTTTCAACGATGCATGATGAGCATATTTTCCGATTTGATTGAGGAGTGCATAGAAATATTTATGGATGACTTCACGGTTTACGGAGACTCGTTCGACTCTTGCCTTCATCATTTGGACATAGTTTTGGAAAGGTGTCAAGCAAAGAGTCTGGTTTTGAACTTCGAGAAGTGCCATTTTATGGTCACCGAAGGGATAGTCCTAGGACACGTAGTCTCAGAAAGAGGTATCCAGGTGGATCGAGCCAAGGTGGATGTCATATCCAAATTACCATTCCCTACTGATCAGAAGGGAATAAGGGGTTTCCTGGGACATGCTGGATTTTATCGAAGATTTATAAAGGATTTCTCCAAAATCGCCCAACCCCTTACCAGACTGCTTCAAAATGATGTGGAGTTCGTTTTTGATGAGCAATGCAAGGCAGCTTTCGATCTTCTCAAAGAAAAATTAGTATCCGCACCTATCATACGAGCTCCTGATTGGAACCATCCTTTCGAAGTAATGTGCGACGCCAGCGACTTTGCGGTAGGGGCCGTGCTGGGTCAGAAGATCGATGGGAGGAGGCACGTAATTTTTTATGCGTCCAAGACTCTAAATCAAGCCCAGCGGAATTACGATACCACCGAAAAGGAGATGCTGGCAGTGGTGTTTTCTTTCGAGAAGTTCCGGCCATATTTGCTGGGATCTAAGGTCGTAGTATACACTGACCATGCAGCCCTTAAGTATCTAGTTACCAAGAGAGAATCAAAACCACGCTTGATCCGATGGGTACTCTTGTTGCAAGAATTTGATTGGGAGGTGGAAGATAAGAGAGGAGTCGAAAACAAGGTGGCAGACCATTTTAGCAGAATAGTGCAAGAAGGAAACAGCGAGGAGGTGCACGACAAGTTTCCAGAGGAACACTTATGTGAGGTGATTTTTGCACCCAGAAAAATTGATTGGGAAGAAGTGTACAAACTTACTGGTCAGAATGATGCAGCAAAAGGAAAAGAGAAGGTAGGGCAGGAGCCATGGTATGCGGACCTGGCCAACTACCTAGTAACTGGAGAACTTCCAGAGGTACCAAGTGTTACCAAAGCCCAACGAATGAAGATCAAGAGTGAGGTACCAAGTGTTACCTATGGAGGGTAGGATCCGATCAAGTGATAAGAAGGTGCATTCCTGACTGGGAACAGCGGGATGTGTTGACCCACTGCCATTCGTTAGCATGTGGAGGGCACTTCGGATCCAAGAAGATGGCATGGAAGATTCTGGATAGCGGCTTTTACTGGCCAACTCTCAACAAAGATGCATACGAGTTCTGCCGGAGCTGTGAGCGTTGCCAACTGACCGGTGGAATATCTGCCCAAGATGAGATGCCGCAAGTACCGATTATTGTTTGTGAATTATTCGACATATGGGGAATGGATTTCATGGGGCCTTTTCCCTCGTCCTATGGCAATCTGTATATCCTAGTCGCGGTGGATTACGTCTCCAAATGGGTAGAAGCGACGGCCACAAGTACGTGTGAAGCAAAGGAGGTGGCCAAATTCTTAAAAAGTCACATTTTCAGCCGTTTCGGAGTCCCAAGGGCGATCATCTCTGATCAAGGTACACACTTTTGTAATCGTACAATTGAAGCTTTAATGAAAAAGTACGGTGTGCACCATAGACTTTCAAGCCCCTACCACCCGCAAGCTAACGGCCAAGCCGAGATCTCTAATCGAGAGATAAAGAAGATTTTGGAGAAAACTGTAAATCCTTCTCGGAAGGATTGGAGCGTGAGATTAGAGGATGCTCTCTGGGCATATCGAACAGCCTACAAGACCCCCATTGGTATGTCCCCTTACCGAATAGTTTTTGGAAAAATGTGCCACTTACCTGTAGGGATCGAGCACCGAGCATACTGGGCAGTACAGAAAGTGAATATGGATGCTACAGCCTGTGAGGAGGAAAGGAAGCTGCAATTACAGGAGCTTGAAGAACTTAGATTGGAATCTTTCGACTCGGCCATGTGGTACAAGGAGCGAACGAAATTATGGCATGATAGAAATCTGAGAACCAAGGAGCTCCATGTTGGCCAGAAAGTACTACTCTTCCAGTCGAGATTGAAGTTAATGCCCGGGAAACTCAAATCTAAGTGGACAGGACCGTACATCGTAACAGCCCTCCGAGCAAATGGAGCGGTGGAGATTTCAGGGAGTCTTTCTAACTCTGAGCCTTTTGTTGTGAATGGACATAGGTTGAAAATCTTTAGGGATAATAGTGAGGTGGGGGTAGTGGATGAAATTCCACTACTACCATATAATAAGGTCACATACTGATTAGTAAGATTGGAATTTGGAATTCCACGTGGCTAGTTTCATTTTGATAATATTCTGCATATACTGGCCAGGTAGGATTCCAAATTACCTAAGGAGAATGTAAATACTGTATATACGTAATTAATTTTTGCATGCTTGAAAATTTTCTAAAAATCCAAAAATATATTTTCGGGCCTTAAATTTAGGTTGGGGTACACTTTGACCAAGAGATTACCTATTTAGTGTCACTCCAATTTGTATTTAAGTGCCATTTTGAATTATTTTCCGTAATAGGTAAGTATAGAGGGAAATTGTGCATAGGACGTAAATTTGAATTAAGCGTGTGCAGCTTTTGCAGGGTGGCAGTGCTGGAATGGTGTGGAGCAGAGAGAGTACACACGCTAGCCAATCAGGAACCAACGCCTGTCGCCCAACCACTTTTCACATGAAGCGGCATGACCGGTAACCACTGATAGCCGGTTGAAACCACCTGCAACTGCCATTTCTAATCCGAACTAAACCAACCGACCCTCCCTTTCTCCCTCAAAAACCCTCATTTCCAAAATACCTTTCAAGAAATTCTCCTCTATCCCTCTCACAGAACCATCGTTCTCAAACCAAACCCTAATTTCTACCGTCAAATCACAAATTACAGTCATGGGTAAGAAAGCTATCGCGAGGAAAATCAAGCCCCGTCGTGCGAACACCCAAGATACGCAGCCGCTGCGAGAAGAAACCCCGGAGGCCCAACCACAGTCGAACCAACCACCCGCACCGACTGCTCAACCGCCGGCCACTATTTCTTTGGATGCCGTAATGGTATTCCTTCGCCAACAAGACCCGACTAGGGACTGGACGGCGGCATTGACCAATTTCGGCCACACGGAGGGCATAGGAACCGCACCCAGTAGAATTCCTCATGCACAGGTCAGACACGCAGAACTACAGTCGGAGGAAGGATCTCCCTCAGCCACCGCGGCATCGGAACCCTCGGTACCAGATTCGGCAGACCTGGAAGCTATCGCCGCGTTTTACAGCTCCGACTCTGAGGAGCGAAAGAAAAGGTCCAGCCAAGTAAGGGAAACCCAGGGAGAGAGTGGTGGAGCAAAAATGACGCCCGAGAAGGACCCAGTATTTCAAGAAGTAAGACGGCCAGAGATAGATCTGAACGAATCAGCCAGGAAACAGGGCCTCATGACGGACGAGGAGTTTGACTCGATAATGAACAGGGTAAACCGAAGAGAGGAGACAACTGACTTGGTGGCTGAGGGTCTGGACCTCGCACCAAGATCAGTAGGAGAGAATGAACAAGCTCTTAGAGAACCCATACCGAAGGATAAGACATCCCAGTCAGAAGGAGAAGAGGAGAGGGAAAAGCAGAGTGAAGCCAAGGAAGCAGGAACAGAGACAACAGAACCAGAGGTAGAGGCATGCACCCCAGTGGCACCTCCGGTAGTTAAACCGATCCCCGTCAGAAGGAAACTGGTAGTGAAGACAGGCTCCAAGGCAGAGCCACCCAAACCGCAGAGGAAATCGCAACGTTGTTTGGGTAAGTGGGCACCCAACAGGGCGAAACCGAACACGGCGGAGGATCCCCTAGAGATCGTGAGTGACGACGAACCCTGTCCGGCGCAAGAGGATCAGGGTGTGGAAGCCGAGCGGGTGGCTGAGGGACTGGACCTCGCACCCGAGTCAGTGAGCCCCGAACAATTGGAGAAGGAAGATGCTAAGAAAGAGTGTAGCTCCACTACCCAGGAGACGCCACCAACCGAGGCGGAAGAGGAAGCTAGATACCAAGTAGAAAGGAAAAAGAAAGGGCAAGACCGTTGTGGAGAAAAATCAAAAACCAAAAGAATGCGTACCCCGAACACAGGCATAGTGATCACTGAGACTGCCCGGAGGACCCCATCAAACCGGCAGACACAGAGCGATAGTGAGTACGAGGCCAGTGAAGAATCTGAATCAGATAGCGACACAACCATGGAAGAGGAGGAATACAAGGAGCGGGAACTCCCCAACGATCATCGAGAACTGTTGCATCCACCTGCCGAACCACTCCGGTATAAGCGTTGGACGGTGGAACTCACGGATGACGTTGTGGAAGAGATGAAGTTGTTTGACGACAAGAAGCTCCAGTCAGTTTACCGCACAAAGAACGCAAAAGGCAAGAAGGTTAAGTGTGGAAAGGTAATTCATCTCCCATCCTTAGATGAATTGCAAATTAGTGAATCGTTTCTAGCCCTTTTGCATGAGTTGGGTTTTGAATGGTTGTTGAGGAATGAGAAGTTAAGTGTCCCGGTCGATTTGGCCAAGGAGTTTTTCGCAACTTTTCGATTCGAAGTCACAACTGATTTGGATATAGAGTGTGTTAGCTTCAGGGTATCTGGAGGAGAAATTAGGATGAATCTGATTGAGTGGACTGTGAGGTTGGGTATATGCAGTTTGGAGGAGGCAATAGGACTTGAATGGAGAAACAGGGAGCGGGGGATTCCCCGCCGGCATGTGGAATTTGAGCCCAGTCGGCTTGGGAGAACTTACTCACCCCGGAGCAGGGCAGTTCCAATCCACGATCTCCCGATCGATCCACCTTAGCGACCCCGTTTTACGCCTGGTTCAACTTTTTTTTAGACTACAATCTTTGGGGCAGTCTAATTCGGCAGTCCGGACATCAATGACGGAGTTGTACCTTATATGGTGTGCAAAAAAGGGCAAGAAGCTGCACTTAGGGTTCTGGACTGCATACACATGTCACCTCGTCGCAACTCACCCAGCACGGAATATTTCCCTCTGCCATATATTGGGAATCTTCATGAGGAACAACATCACCGTTTCGGAGGACGAAGACCAAACCCCACTAACGATGGTGAGCGCCCCAGGATTGTTCGACACCCCTCTGTTCGTCCGAACGAACACGGTGTACATGAGGCAGGGCGTGCCCTACTTTTATGCGATGGGAGAAGAGGCAATACCCACTGCTCGGATAGCAACAGCTCAGGAAGCACCAGGACATGACCAGAGGCGAGACAGAATTGAACAATCTGTGGAAAAGATGGCTGAGGAAAATAGACAGATGAGGGAAGAGATGATTCGTTTAGCGTCAGCAATGGAACAGGTATTGAAGGAGTCTGCGGAGCAGAGAATACTGACTCAGAGGCAAGCCGCTCTAGAAAGGACAGTCACTGAAATGGCAGAGGAGAATCAGCAATTGAAGGCAGAGGTGATCAAGCTGGCAGGAGTTGTGGAAGGATGTTGAAGGGCTCTGCAGAGGTAGGATATGATGCCATCAGAGGCAGGCGGCCATGGAAGCTATCGTATCAGATCTCGGGGAGGAAAACTCCCAGATGCAAAAAGCAATGACAGAATGTTAGCCAGTATGGATAACTCTTAGAAGAAATGACCTACCTGAGGAAGGAGCAAGCTGCAGACCGAGTGGCCATGGTGGCCGGACTGATTGAACCACATATCCAAGGAAACCGGAAATAGCAGATGAGCAAGAGACAGCGGACGCCGAGGGTGCCAGCAAGAGCCGAGGAGCCGGCGAAGGAAAATGAACTTGGAACGGAAGGAGGACAACCCGAAGAACAACCTGCACCACCTGCCCCACGAAGGAGCAGGCGACTTCGATAGACCCCCCCTACTGACCAGTTAGTTTTTTTTAAGCTTTTTAACTTTTCGTATTTTTGTTATGTTGTGGTATCGGTTAGGTAGTATAATCGTGTTTGCGAGCAAACCCCACTTCATAACACTTAGCCTATTCCATAGTCTAAGTGTGAGAAGTTAGGGTTTGTTTCTTGGTAGCATGTTTTCCTGTGTTTCTTTTGTATATACGTGTTTCTTTGTTTAGTGGATTTTGTCCGGTGTTCAAACCTCTCCCACTTAGCCTATATTCCATAGCCTAAGTGTGAGAAGTTTCTGTTGAGTTGTTACTTTTGTTGTTATTTTGTTGTCTGTGTGTCTACCATACTGGCCAGTACTTTTTTTTTCCACTTCCACATCCTTATCTGGGGCAGACACTTGTGAAGTAGGAGGGGGGGACGTAATGGCCAGTATGATGTATATTATGTGTGTTCTGTGTTTGTGCTCGTTTTGTGTTTTTTAGGTCTAGTTTTTTATGTATGTGTGCTGATTTGAGGCTTAAAACTCAACCGTTCCTGAGCTGGAGGTGAGGGGAATTGAGGGAGATAAGACAAGCTGGAAACCGAAACCACTCTCCTTAGTACCTCCCTGACCAGTATAGATGATGTGAGTATGAGAGAAAGCCCACACTTAGAGCCAAACACGAAAGCCCTCTAAATGTGAGTTATAAGCCTTAAAGTGGAACCACTTTCCACATACACTTAAAGAAAAGAGAGGCTGCCACAATTTGCCTAGGGTGAAGTGATCACGGGTAGCAAATACTGAAGGCAGTAGGAACCCCCCCCATAAAAAAAAAAAAAAAAAAAAGAAACCACCACTTTTAGAACCCTTTTTTCTTACCTTTTATACCCAGATAAACACCCCTAGCCCCTGGGACTGTGTGTAAGGCATGAAACAAATGGAGCTTACTGGCCAGGAAGAAGTGTGAAAAAAGCAGAAACCAGCTGGGCAGAAAGTTAGAAGAAAATCGACCAGGGAGACATTCCAGGTCCAAAAAAGAAGGGATAAGGGTGGCGAAGCCACGGAAAAAAAAAAAAGAGGAAGAAAGAAAGAAAAGAAGAAAATGGTCAGAGATTTGACCACACAAAAAAAATGAAGGAATAAGGGTGGCGAAGCCACAAGAAGCCTACTAACCAGTTGGAAACTCAAGCCAGAAGCACCAGCTAAGAAAAGCAACTGATCAGAAGCCTGATGCACACAATCCCCCTTCATAAATTAAATAGAAGTTTTTGAACCTTAGAGCCTTAGGAACATCTACCCAAAACACTACAACCCAACAGCCCCGTTACAAGCCTTAAAGTCCTTCAGTAGCTGCACGTGAGATCTAAGTCCAAAGCAAATTGTGGTTGAGCATGATGAGAGAATTCAGTCCTAACGTTCCTGGTGAGGTGCGAGTGACTGAGTGAACCTAGTGGTTGACCGAGAGTGTGGGCGATCTTGACAAGCAGATGTACTGACTGGGAGAGAAAGGGGGGGGGCGGCAAAAGTTCAAGGCTGTCTAAGGCCGGATTGCACCTGATCCCGAGGGGAGGGATGGTTGAAAATGTAGCCCAATCTGTTAGTGTTTTATGTGTTTCTGTGTTTGTGTTTGTGTTTTCTTTCTTCTTCGTCGTTGTAGTCTAGAGTCCAGTTTTAGGTAGAGTAGGGCAGGGAAGTAACCAGGCTAGAATGCGACTTATTTCTTTTTGTTTGTTCTTCACGCTTGAGGGCAAGCATGTGGTAAGTGTGAGCAGTTTGATAAGTCGTATTCTAGGCCTCAGTTACTGGTCAGTATGACAGGTTTAAATGATTATATTTGCAAAGCAGTTGCTCAAAGTGTGCAGGATAAGTGTTCTGGCCAGTAGGGAAGTTCCGGAGTGTTCGGGTAGAAAAAGCGCCAGCATGGTCTCATACTGATCCTTATACGTGCTAAAACGGCTTGAGATGAAGAAGACGGATAGCTGGGACGGATTACCCACAATTAAGGGCAAAGAAGTCAAATTGCAGCGAGGATTTACCCTAAAATCAAGGGTAGCCTCCCTATAAAGGTAGCCAAGTTGGAGAGAGAAGGGGTCGGGGAGAGACTTCAATTCACCATCATCTTTAGGTAGAGAGTTCTCTCGGTAATTTCAGTCTTTCAGCCGTGTCCCACTTCTTGCCTCGCCGAGCCATGATCACCTGACGTTCAGAATGTTCCCGAGTTCAGTCATCGTCCGTTCCAGTTAGCTAGATCGTAGTTTCCAGTCAGAGATTTTGTCGCCCGGAGTGGCAAACAATCTTTAAATTGCTTTCGTAGTTTAATTAGTTCTCCGTCTTTACGTTGGATTTCTGTTACATTTTGGGATTTTGTTGTTTTGAAATGCTTGCTTGGATATCCGAACGTGTTAATGCTATGAAGTTGATTTCCGTTTCGTTCATTGTAGTGTTCTTTTCTTTCCTTGTCTAGTTAGCTTAGATCTAAGATTTCTCGGTGTTTTAAGTGCTAAATCTCTAAATTCTGTTACGTAACAAATTTCTTTAGGATAGGTAAAACAAGTACTATTTGATCTGGAAGTAGATCGTTGCATGCAAGGCTTCGTTTTATTTTCTGAATCGATCTTTCATGTTGACCAGCATGCAGAAGTCCAGTTTCAGCGTTTGATTTCAGATTTGATTTCTTAGTTTTAGATCTGTGTTCGCGAGTTGTTAATCTGCGTTTGCCGGGTTGGATCTGGAATTGTTATCTGAGTTTAATTTGTGTTGTGGAGAAGATGATGTCTACATCCAGATTGGGGACCACCTTACTTTTATTTACTTTTGCTTCCTTTTGTCCTTCACCTCTGGTTGTACCTGCAGATCTGTCAGCCTAGTCACCACTACCTCCACTACACTCTGAATATTCTGTTTAGCCAAAAATAGAAATACCGTCCTTTCCAAACAATTTCTGTTACACCATGTCCCTCATTTCCACGTACACAGTTGCATTCCATGATCTGCTCCCCCATCCTAGTCAGTAGGACGCCACCCTTTAATTACTCGCCTAGGTAGAAACTCAAACCCGAGCGTGGTAGCTTAACCAACCCTCCCAAAACATCACCGCAGTAGTTTTAAACGCACCATCTCTGTGGGATTCGACCCTTACCTCCACTATACTGATCAGTAGAAGTGGGTTGAGGAATCTTTGAAGACGAGGTGTAGGCTTAGTTAGGATCTTTATCCTGCCAGTAGGATATATCCTCACTTGAACGACACCTACGCACCTCGTAACCTCTTCATCTAGGTTCGTTCACGATGTGGACTTCATCACGTGTCAGCCACGTTAGCTTTACCGTGTCATACTGACGAGGTGTCATCCCGCTTGGCTTGTTGGCGTGAAACGGGTGGTGGTCTAAAAAGAACTAGACCAACCTCGGGTCGAACCCAAGCACCGAGCTACACGACTAGGCCCAAAGACCACCCAAAGATCAATTTCCAAGATCAAAGGATAAGGACTCGGGCACGGGCTAGGGCTCGCGGCGTGGTGGACGGTGGCGGCGCGCGTGCGCGTGCGTGGGTTCTGTAGCCCATCTTAGTCCACTATAATTATTACATGGAATAATTCTTCTTATTAAATACTTGATTAATAGGTTGTAACTTCCAATGTAGGATAATTAACTCTCTTAATTAATCCCATGACTTCTCCATAGCTCATTTAATTAGTTTGCAATTTTGGCACAACTTTAATCCATTAGTTCTCACTTACCGGGAATCGGATTTGAGAAAATGAATATACCACGGTCATCTACCCCGAACGTAGATCGACGCTATATCATTTAATTTGACAAACGTAAATGTCTCGTTGAAATTATAATTGGTCAAATCCTTTGACCGGGCATAGATTCCAACAATAACCCACATGAGTGGAAATAGCCAAATGTATAGCATGCAGACACAAGCTCAACCCTCGAGAGGTATATAAGCATAAGGATGGGTAGTTTTTAGCTTTGAACCAATCCATAGTCAACGTCATCGGATACACAGGCGGCCTAGTGTGCGATGCTTTGAACTATTCCTCCACGGCGTGCACCGAGACAATGCTGTTAACACTTAAACACCTCAATCTCATCCGTTCTCACGTTTTGTGTCATTTACGGCCTTGGACACCACTTTAGATTCATAAGTGTGTAATTTGAAAGCGGCCATACTTCACACTTACATAGGTGATTCCTAGTCGAGTATCTTGCCTACTCGATCTCCTTGAGAACTCAATCTCCTTGAGATCCTTAGGAATCATTAAAAGTCGTAGAGTTAGCCTCACCACAAGGCAGTATATCAACACTCTATTGCTCTCTAGGGAATAGATAATAGATGAGTGTTTCACACGAACTCTCATAGCTTAGTTTCCCATTAAACTAAGTTCTGAGATCTCCAGTCATCATGGTTGGGTTATACCACTATGACAATTCCGTTTAGTTTGTGGATTTCAACCCATTCCCTCTAGCAACCTTGTTCATTTGATCACGGTTTAACCATTTGCTTAGCGGATCCACTAGATTATCTATTGACTTCACATGTCAATTGTAAGCACCCATGTTGTAATCAAATGTCTCACGGTATTATGTCTTCGATGACTATGTCGAAACTTTACTGTTATAGAAGCCATTGTTTGTCCTTCCAATAGCAGCTTGGCTATCACAGTGGGTCAACACTGGTGGCACTGGCTTAGACCAGCCTGGAATATCTTCAAGGAAGTTCTTAGCCACTCGGCTTCTTCCCCATTTTGATCTAAAGCTATGAATTCAGATTCCATGGTTGAACGGGCTATGCATGTCTGTTTCGTGGATTTCCATGAGACCGCACCACCCCCAATTAGGGGTAGTCCGGTACGGTATACCGTACTTTGAGTGTCATACCGTATACCGTACCGAAAGTTACGGTATGACAAAACACCATACCGATACCGTATCGAATTTTTTGGTATACTGGAAATTCAGTATCATAGTTTTTTATACCATTACCATACCATGTTTTCGGCATACTGTACCGCATTCCGGTGTACCGTACTTTTGCGGTAATACCAAACTTCAGTACGACATACCGTTATACCTGTTATACCGGAAAAATAATATATTATACCTAAAATATTAAAAAAAACAATTCTATTGTTCAACTACTTCAAAAAGTATAAAACAATTAAACTCCATACAATCATTCTAATATTCCAATTTATAAAACTTTGACAACCAAATCAAAAACAAATTATAAATCATGAGCAACATTATCTTCATTTCTTGGAACCTTGTTGGTGAATTTGACAAAAGACAATACTTGTAGATGAGACTGAAAATGGAGGATCCAACTTGCTATAAATAAAAAGGGTTATATATATATATAATAATCCTATAAATATAACATAAATATTATATATACATGTATATATATATATATATATATATATATATATTTAATTATCAACGGTATACCACGGTATAGGAAATCTAATACCATTACCGTACCGAAAACTATGGTATATCGAAAAATCAGTATTTTCGGTATTTATTCGGTACGGTAAGTCCGGTATTCCGGTATTTCGGTATAATTCCCTACCCCTACCCCCAATAGTAAAGACGTATCCACTTGTTGAAAGTGAGTCTTTATTGTCTGATATCCAATTTGCATCACAATACCCTTCAAGTACCGGGGGTATCTCGAAAAATGTAGCACATGATTTTTAGTATGTTTCAAGTATCTCAAAACCCTTACTAGAGCTCTCCAATGCTCTTTGCTTGGATTACTCGTGTAACGTATCAACTTGTTCACGGCACAAGCAATGTCCGGCCGAGTGCAATTAGTCAAATACATAATGCACCCAATGACCCGTGCATATTCTTCTTGTGCAACGGTTCGCCTTTGTTTTTGCTCAAGTGAACATCGAGTTCAATTGGAGTCTTAACCGGCGCGCCATCATAGGCATTGAATGTCTTCAATATTTTCTCAACATAATGAGATTGTGTTAAGATGATTCCATCAGATGTTCTTAGGATTTTCATTCCAAGAATTACATCAGCTAGACTCATGTCTTTCATGTCAAAGTTTCTTTTTAACATGGTTAAATCACTTGAATGTTACTACCCATGATTAACATGTCATCAACGTAAAAACACACTATAACATATCCGTTATCAGTGTTCTTAATACAGACACATTTGTCGCATTCGTTGATTTTAAACCAATTTGATAACATCACATTATAAAATTTTGAAGTGTCATTACAACGGCGCTTGTTTCAATCCATATAGGGACTTTACTAGTTTACATACATTTTTCTCTTGTACAGGTACTACAAACCCTTCGGGTTGTTGCATATAGATTCCATCTTCTAATTCACCATTTAGAAACGCAGTCTTAACATCCATTTGATGAATCACAAGATTGTGCAGTGTAGCAATTGCGAGAAGCACTTGGATAGATGTAATCCTCGTTACAGGTGAATAGGTATCGAAGAAGTCATGTCGTTCCTTTTGTTTAAAACCCTTTACCACCAGTCGGGCTTTATATTTATCCATTGTTCTATCGCCCTTAAATTTCCTTTTAAGTACCCATTAGCACCCTAAAGGTTTAGCACCTTCGGGTAGATCAACCAACACCCAAGTGTGGTTTAGAAAAATTGAGTTAATTTCGCTTTGAAAAACTTCTCTCCAATGTAACCTGTCTGGGCCATCAAAGACTACTTTTATTAATGTTGGTTCTTCATCCAACATAAAAGCAAAGTAGTCAGGACCAAATGTTTTTGGTGTTCTGACCCTACTACCACTTCTTAGTACTGCATCACTTGGATCAGACCTTGCTCGCTTTCGCGATTGAGGTTCTTCATCCACTGATTTAGAACTAGTGGCTTCATCTTCAATTCTTGTCTTAGAATTGGTTGTGACCTCTTCTTTGTCTTTGCAAGGAAATGTATTTTCTAGAAACACGGCATTCATTTACTCGATTGTTGTTCCTACTGTTATAGTCGATATTTCAGACTTGTGAAAAACAAATCTATATGCACTACTGTTAAGTGCGTATCCAATGAAGATACAATTGACTGTTACTTTGGGCGGGGGAACCATCACCTTCGTCAAACACCCCCACACTTTGAGGTATTTGTAGGATGGTTTCCTTCCTTTCCATAACTCATAAGGAGTGATGTCCTTTCCTTTAAGTGGAATTTTGTTTAGGATATAGTTGGCTGTCAAGATAACCCCCCCCCCACATGTTATGGGGTAATCCCGAACTAAGTGGCAGCGCATTCATCATCTCTTTTAGAGTTCGACTTTTACGTTTGCAACACCAATCGATTGTGGTGAATATGGAGCATTTGTTTGATAAATTATACCACTTGCGTTGCATAACTCCTCAAACGGGGTTACATATTCGTCTCCTCTATCACTTCGAATCGCTTTGATTTTACAACCAAGTTGATTCTCAACTTCGTTCTTATAGTTTTTGAACGCTTCAATTGCTTCATCTTTACTTCTCAAAAGATAAACATAGCAATATCTTGTGCAATCATCTATAAAAGTGATAAAGTACTTTTTACCACCTCTAGTTTGCACCATCTTTAAATCACATACATCGGTGTGAATTAATTCAAGAGGTATTGTTTTCCATTCAATTGAGTGAAATGGTAACTTAGCCATTTTTGCTTCAAGACAAATATTACATTCGTCTTGGGTATTCACTTCATTTGCCTTTAGTAAATCTAAATTTACGAATCTTTTAATGACATTTTGATTTACATGTCCCAATCTACAATGCCACAAATTTGAACACTCGGTCAAGTAAGAGGAAGTAGATGATTTATTATTATTATTAGTCAATGGCTTTGGGACAAGGCGTGTAGCCACACTAAGCTTGAAAAGTCCATCGGTTACATAACCTTTTCCGAGGGACTTCCCAAACTTATACAAAGCAAATCTATCAGATTCAAATACAAGTTTAAACCCTTTATTCACTAGTATTGATCCTGAGACTAGGTTCTTGCGGATGTCTGGGACGTGCAACACATCCTTCAAAGTGATTGTAACGCCGGACATCATCATGAGGATCACATTTCCAATGCGGAGGACTTCAGACGATGCTTGATTCCCCATGTTGATTTTCCTCCCTTCAACAAGAGTGTAGAAGGCAAACTTGTTTTTGTCTGAGTAGACATGAGCAGTAGCGTCGGTGTCAATGTACCGGCCACCATTGTTATCCACAAGGTTTACTTCTTTGGTGACCACGGCGACGAGGTCACTTTCATCCCAGTCTTTGAACTCCTTTTCAACGACGTGGGCAGCCGGCTTCTTCTTCTTGCTGCAGCAGTCCTTGGCAAAGTGGCCAGGTTTGTCATATTTGTAGCAGTCGCCTTTTAAATTTCTTTGCAGCCTGCTAGCCCTTCCCCTTGTCCTTTTCATTTGGACGACTTGGGCGAGGGCATTTGTTGGAGGGACCGCCCCGCTCCAACTGGTTCGCTTTTGCATCAAGAGGGTTGTAGTCCTTAGCCTTTTGGTCGCTTTTGCGCACATCTGCTTCAATGCGCAATTTCACGATCAAGTCTTCGAGAGTCATCCTCTTTCGCTTGTGCTTGAGGTAGCTTTGAAGTCCTTCAAACTAGGAGGGAGCTTCTCAATGATCGTGCACCTTGTGAAGTTGTCGGGCAAGGTCTTCCCTTCAGCTACGAGTGCGTGGATATGCATTGGAACTCTTGAACTAGTTCTATGACAGGTAGGGAGTCGACCATTTTGTAGTCTAAGAATTTGGCGACTATAACATTCTCCAGTACCTGCACTGTCGATACTATACTTCTTCTCTAGGCTTTCCCACATCTCTTTGATGTGGTTACAACGGAGTATACATTGTACAAACTATCATCTAAAGCACTTAGAATGAAATTTTTATAAATATAATCTCCTTTCCGCCAAGCTTCATAGTATGCCATAACTTCGAGCCTAGTCTCTTGGTCACTTGGCGCTGGCGGCTCATTTTCCGTGAGGAAGTTGGCGACGCCCAATGTTGTTAAGTAAAACAACATCTTTTGGTGCCACCTTTTGAAGTCAGATCCTCCAAACTTTGGTGGCTTCTCGGCCGGTGGCATCATTCTTAGTGCCAATGGTGTCGCGCCTGGTCTATGAAATGAACCAATTCCGTTGCCCCCGAAGGAGCCAACAATTTGGATGGGCATAGATCCCCCACCATTCATGTTGGGCATAGAGCCTGCCATGGTCGTACCGGACCTGAAGGAACCAGCACCCGTGTTGGACCCGAAGGCCCCAACACTCAATCTAATAAAGGATCCGATGGAACCACTAAAAGTGGAGCCAACCGATCCACTCGAGGTGGATTGACCAGTGGCCCAAAGGGGTTATTGATGAAGATGGAATGAACCTGGGGGTGGCATCATCGAGGGAATCGACGACGTGTTGACCGGTGCAGAGTGGTCGACATGGTGGATGGAGTTGCAGCGGCGGTGGTAGCAGCGACAGTGTTGGCTTTAGTCGACATCTCCAGCAAAGGTATTTAAAGTTTTGAAAGTATTAGTTTTAGTTAAGTCCAAATTCCTTCAAAGGCAAGTATATCTTGTCTTGCGATTGTTGGTTTCTGGAATTACAAGATATAAACGG